>NC_064533.1:10653531-11253531 GCF_023856365.1 Brienomyrus brachyistius
AAGGCCAAATATCGCCTGGATGTTGGCTGGCTGGCGCCTGGTTCAGGAGTGACACGGGCGGGCAGGAGCTTGGTTTAGTTATTCTGTGCAGATGATGATGGCGCAGGGCTTTGCCTTCACTCAACCTTGAAACCCCCCCCTACACACCCCCCAAATGACATCTCACACAGAGACTCATTCTCTTATTTACCAAGAAGCAGCTCTTAGAGTGAGGCGGCCTGAAAGGGTACCCAAAATCAATAGGGGATGGGGGGGGCGCTTGGGCATTTAGTTGTGACGTTATCTCTGATTGACGTAACCGGCTAATATGGGACATCGGGGTCTCAGGAATGACATGAAGGCATGTGTGTGTGTGTGTGTGTGTGTGTCTGTGTGTGTATGTGTGCGTGCGAGCAGGTATATCTTACCTTATGGGGACACAATGTCCCCACAATGTGATAAATATCCGTTTTTTTCAGAAGGGAAAATTCTATTTTATCTGTGACTGCAATGAAAAACTAAAAACTACTTTTATGAAACTAAAAAAAAAACTACAAAAAATTTGCTTGGTTACTTATGGTTATGGTTAGGGCTGGTTAGGGCTAAGGTTGTCATAGTTAGCATTAGCATTTTTCTCATGGAAATGAATGACGGTCCCCATAAGGATATGTTTGCCTGACTGTGTGTGTGGTAATGTATATATTACACTGTAGGGACATTTGTCCCCACGATAAAAGCCTGTTATTTTGACATGAGAATAATTTTTTCAGGCCCACAAGGGGAAACTCAGTTTTATAATAAAAAAAATCTGTGACTGCAATGAGAAACGACAAAAGTCTCGTATTTTGTTTAGTTATTTATGGTTATGGTCAGGGCTGAGTAGGGGTTAAGGTTATCATATTGGGATTAGGGTTTTGCCCATAGAAATGAATGGAGAGTCCCCACAAAGATATAGTTACAAACCTCTGTGTGTATGTCTGTGTGTGTGTGTGTGTGTGTGTGTGTGTGTGTGTGTGTGTGTGTGTGTGTGTGTGTGTGTGTGTGTTTCCTCTCATGCTCATGATGAACGTGACCTTGTCATTGGGATGGATGAAGACCCAGAGAGATGAGCAGCCGCTCTGGGGGGCTGATGATGATGACAGTAATTATACCAAATGTGTCCTGACTGGACATGCCCCCCCCCTCCCCATCCCCCCGATTCCTCCATCCCACCACCCCGATCCCTTCTCTCTTCTACTCTCTGTGTTTCAGAAATTACATTTATCAGTATTGCGACAATTTGGCAAACTTATTGTGCTTTTTACACTATGAAGTTGTGAGTAAGTTAAGTTTTGGTCGACTCTCTGTTATCAGTCAGAAATATGTCAGGTGCTGATTTCAGGCTGAGAGAGAGCTGTCAG
Organism: Brienomyrus brachyistius; assembly: GCF_023856365.1. NCBI lineage: Eukaryota > Metazoa > Chordata > Actinopteri > Osteoglossiformes > Mormyridae > Brienomyrus > Brienomyrus brachyistius. The sequence continues at coordinate 10,654,911 of NC_064533.1, forward strand.
CTCGCTGGACCGTGATTGGCGGGTCGCAGATGGATTAGAATTCAGTATTTGGAAGAAAAAAGTAAAAGCGGCTTCAGCTTTATTCAGATCTCTCTCTCTCACAGCCTGATGCGGCAAATGAGAGGCGGCGGCGAAGCCAGGGACCGTGTTCATGGTCCGTGCTCTCTGTCATATTCTTTTGGACTCATACAGAACCAGAGATGATAAGGAGAGGACAGCACTAAGGGACGGATCCAGATATCAAAACCACAGGACAGATCACAAGCTTGGACAAACCCAGAGATCAGACCCAGATCCTTCTAACACACAGTCATTATTTTCTTATTTCCAGTTGATTCTGGTATAAATACACCAGCTGTGATGGGAGCTGGGGGGGTCAGAGTCCCAGTCGCGCCGGGGGTCCCAATGGGGCCTAGCAGACTCCAGGGGGGTGCACAGCTGAAGGACAGATACAGGCTCCCGGAGTGACTGCCTGGTGCCGGCGATTCTGCAGCGATGTCACGGCTCTCTGCCTGCGTCCCTCACTGTCACCCCCAATGCCCTGTCACAACCTGGCCAAGCGTGAACCAAGTACCACCCGGGCTGCCAGAAGGAAGAGGGACTGGGAGAGTGGAGGGGGGGGCAGAGAAAAGACAACACCAAGCCAAGTTCTTCATCACTTTTGTTCCATCGCTCTTCACGCATTTCTCCCCTCCGCTCTGCTGTCCGTCAGACGGATCAGGCTGCCATCCCTCTAGTGTGCCCTGCATTGTTTGCTTATAGATGATATGTTCGGCGCTAATCAAATGCTGCTGTGATAAAATGTCCCTGGTCTCAGCATTGGGTTCCAGGTTTTTGGAGAATACCTTTGTCATTGGATAGGCCCCCGGATGAAAGCCAGCCTGTCGCACATGCAGCCCCTGGCTGCTTCAGCAGGCACTTGTGAGGGCAGCTCTTTGTTTTTTATTTGGGTCCTTGGGTCCTAAGCCCATATTTTCCACTGTGACTTTCCGGGATGCGTGGTGTCATTGTTTCACACCGTTTAGCTGTGTGTAGGTGTTTCCATCTCCCGTGTTCGAACGGCGCACAGGTCTCCCGCGAGGTCGCCATGCAGCATGGCATGTTTTTCACGTGCTGTGATCAGAGACAAGTTTCCTCGCCCTTCTTCTCCATCGCGAGACCCTGGAGATGCAGGAGCTCAGTGTTTGATAGTGTTAACCTCCACAGACTGGCTGCTTCTCCGCTCGTTTTACACTTACAAGCACAGGTGACATCAGGAAGAAGTGTCTGATCTAGCGGAGACGGTGTGGTGAGAGCCGGGCTCTGGACGGGGAGGGAGGGGCGGTCACTCGGTCAACGAGCTGTTTCTCATGCCTCAGCAGAGTCACTCTGAGAGTGTGAGTATGTTTGCCCCCCCCCCCCCCCCCATCGCACCGGGGTCCCAGCCTCCATGTTGGATGTGAGGTTTGCATCATATATGTGCTGATTGATTTTAATCAGCTTCAGCATTAAGCCTGCCACCCGCAACGCAGGATGAGGTGCGAGGCTGCTGTGCATAGGGCCTCTAAATGCTGCCCCCCCCCCAACATTTAGCAGATTATCAGGTCCATGCAGACGTTGTGGCCACCCCCACCCTCCACCCCAGCTGCGCTCCTTATTACTGATCTCTATGCAGTATTTCTTTTTTATGATATAGTTACTGGCAGAAATGATTATGGGCCCAGTCTATGGTTTCCGTGGGATCTTCTGATCTGCTCCGTCTTTGACCTTCTTGACGGCACAGTGCGCAGTAAAACCGATTACCCCAGACTGATCTGTATCCTGATGGCTGAATTGGTGGGGCTGTTTTTGCTTTAGGGGGGTGCGGTCAGCTCCAGGACCGACCCGTGTATAAGCCTAGATTAATTTCCACATTCTGGCCGCATTCAGCCAACCCCCCAGGCTTAGCATTGATGCTGACAGCCCCCTTCGCTCCCGCAGCACCCTGTATGTGGGTCACTGTGTCATCCCGAAAGCTGGCACCGTGCCACCTTACGCCGGGGGCCGGACCTCTGCCCTCCCCCCCTCCTCTGATTGGTCCCTGGGATTCATTCTTGCCAAATCGATTATTCACCTAAACAATGCTTTCCGTTGTGTTTAGACTTCATTTGCATAATGAGGGAAACAAATTGCCCTCATTTTTGTGTTTGTTTTAAATGAACAATTTACTTTATTAGTCATAATTGGATAAGGAATTCTGTAAAGCGCAGGTCCTAGCAGCTTCAGCTGACTGCTGTGGTTCTGCCGAAGCTGTTAAGGCTTCGCCGCATCGTACAGGTGTCGTGTCCCTTGGTGGGCAGTGTGCTGGGGGGGGCTCTTTCTCTTTGGTTGGGCGGGATTGTGGGAAATCACCAGTACAGAACCTTGTTGGTGTAAATCTCAGTGCTGCCTGAATTCTTAGCTCCGCCGTGCATCCCTACCCCCAAATGGCCCCCCAGGCTCTGCCCAGCTATACTACTTGCCTGCCCAGTGTCCACACCGTGCCCACTCAGCCTGAAGTGGTATTACCGTGATGTGTACGGTCACAGTAATGACTTTGGCTTTGGGTCTGCCGGTCTCTATACCAGGCTGCCAGAGAGCTTTCTGCCCCCGTCCTTCACCAAGAATATCATGTTCTCACAGTACCTTCACAAACCTTCACCAGGCAGTCATGTGATCAATCCACCAGACCTCCAGAGGGCGCCCTGTTTGCTCTCACCCTCGGCTGGTGGATGGACATTGTGGGCGAATATGGCACTCTAGTCTGTGGTGAAGGGTGCACTTCTGCCACCTGCTGGTGAGGACTGACACTCCTTCTCTTCCAGGTGCACCAGGAAGGAGAGGTGCGAACGCTCCTCGGAGCCCAGGCGGTTCGCCTCGGACGCCAGGCAGTGTGTCCGCCTCAGTGTGCACCCCAACAACATCTCCGTGTCTCAGTACAGCGTCATGGTAGGTACTCCGCCCCCAGCCGCCTCAGCGCGTCTCCTGTGTTTACGGGGTGATTAGCAGCAGCTCTGCTCTTTACGGGGAGCATCGTATCCTGTGCTAGTAGCATTGCTGTCCTTTTGTACACCTTTAATATACCTTGCCCTGTATCTCAGTGGGCAATCACAGGAAATAAGCCAAGCTATTTGTCAGCCTGCTCCCACAGACGCAGCGCCTCCTTCATCATCTTCGCCTCCGTGTCCAGCATGTTCATTCCCTTCCCATAACTCTCTTCATTTGATCCCATCTTGAGCAAGGAGGCACGTTAATTCCCTCCTTTATCTCTGCGGCGCGTCGTCAGGGGGGCGGGGCTAACAGACGGGCCATACCTTGAGGGCGGAGCCAAGGCATTCAAGAGCATGGCAGCTCCTCTGCAGACATTCTTAGTATTAGCACCTCTTATTTATGAATGGTTGCCGGCATGGTGATGGCGTATGGCAAGCGGCTGGTTATCGTCCAGAGGCCAGAGCGGCCACCCAAGGTCTTTTAAGAAAGGTAATAGTGGAGCTTTGGTGACAGCGGACAGACCATCACACGCACCTCTACATGGAGAAGGAAAATCCCAGAGTTCAAAGTTCACCATGTGTCCTCCTGGCGTCCGGCCTGAGGCTGTGCTTCAGGGGTCAGGGGTCAGGCCCAGGTGACAATGCAGCCGCTGCTGGTCTGCTCCGACATCGACCTCAGCGCGACCTTCCCCACCACCTCGTGGCTGCGCACGTGAGCCCCTCGCAGCTCCCGTATCGACCCACTGTCCGCACCGCCTGCGGACGACGCCATCACGGAGGACATGGAGAGGTCGCTCCTGATTGGACCTCGCCACCGTTTTTGACCTATTGTCACAGCTTATTATGTATAACCCTGATTACATCTCTGCAAAGACGTGCCTTTGTTCGAACAAGCGGAGCATGCAATTTAAATCAAGTCCCTGGGCCTCCTGCTGCCTTTGATTGCATTCCTGCTGTTTTTGGGTAGCACTGGGTGCCTTTTGGAACGAGCAGTTAGCCCTTCATCAGAGAACGTTCCGGACCGTCCGGACCTTTGTGGAGAGGAACCCGGGCTGACCCCTCTGAGGTTCATCCGCTTTTGTACAGGGAACATTTTCCTGACCCCACTTCTCCCTGTGGAGGCAAAACCTAAAGAAAAAGACCAGTTAAATTGTTGTTTTGGGCCGCTAACAATGTTTCTGGACCCAGTTACCTGAGGTGGCGTGTAATTCCCGCAGTTTTTCGTTTCCCTGACTGGACCCGCTTCCCAGAGCAGCCCAAGGTGACCGAGTGTGCATGGCCTAATGGTCTGGATCCAGCATCTCCCCCGGGGCATTAACCACAATGGTCCAAGGTCTCTGGAACATGCCGGAAATACGTGTGTTTTATTTGACATGACCTTCAGAAAAGTAGTAAACAGCACTAAAATGGTTTTTTCCTAATTTGTCAAGACAACAAATACACCACCTGTGTCTCTGGAAACTTCCGCTGTGCTTGTTGGAAGACAAGAGGTCCTGAACAGTTTGTGCATGTGGTTCTTAATGGTGTTTGGAAGAGGGCAGAATCTTCGCCTCAGGGTTTGGGGTCCTCCTCATATCCAGGGTGACCGCACGGCTGCCTGCAGCAGCCCCCACCACTCCGAGCATGAAAATAAAACAAACTTGAATTACATCCTTAAGTCAGGAAGGCTCTCGCCTCCATGCTTGATGGGTGCCCAGAATCCCACTGGGCCGTGTGGTTCCGTCAAACAGCAGGGGTCTACTGCTTCTATCTACAGCCCCCTGCAGGACAGACAGAGTACTGCGGGCACCAGGATGAACTTGTTTCTAAATTCTGCCATGGTCAAAGAACATTTCTAGTTCTATTCTAGTTTTTTCCTCGTATCATGGGAGAGAGAATGGCTCACCTTCTCATTCTCAGCACTCCTCTCCCCCAATACTCGCTCTCCCCCCTCCCGCTCTCCCCCCCCCCCTCTCTCCACCTCCCCCTGCAATTCCTCTCCTCTCATTGGCAGAATTGGACGTGAATCCTTTTATCATTCCCTCTCTCTGTTCCCTCGACGGGCAGCTCCGTCAGGAATCTGAAATCTGTACGGCATGCCGGTGCGGCATTTCCCCCTTTTACCGGATGCTTCTAAGCAAAATGTCTGTGGTGCAGGAGCAGTTTTGCAAACGTACCTTTCTCTCATGGGTCCAACAGACGGTGAGGGTTGCGAGACTCAAACCGCCAACCTGTCCACCGTGTTCACAGCTCAGTTACCATGTCGACGCTGTGTCTCGCACTGCGAAGACGCCCCTCTTGGCATCCTCACTGCTAGCGCGCCCTGGGCTCTGCCAGGCGCCAGGCTGGTAACCGTAGCAAACTGCAGCCGGCAAATAAGGGCCGTGGCACTGGCGCGCGATGGCTTTCTTAACGCTCGGCATGCGTTCAGTCACACGCGTGGTCCGTGAGGATGAAAACACGACTCGCTCGCCCCCCCACCCTCCCCACTCTCCCTGGCTCCGCTTCTTCTCAGATGAGGATCACAGCTTCGTGGGGTTTTTTTTTTCACTGTGATTTTACTGGAGCGTGAGCCGAATTTTGTGCAGATTTGAGATTGCTTAGCACCTCGTGGTTTTTACAGGCGGATTATCTCACCGAAACAGTCTCCGGCATGCAGAGAAGCTCTGCCAGGAGCCAAAGCGCTCGCCCGGCCTGGACCTCCACGCCGCATCCTGCACCGGCAAAGTTCCCACAAAAACTCGCTCTGCTTCCTGACTTTCTTTTCTCTCTCTCTCTCTTTCTCTCTCTCTCTGCCTTTCCCCTCAGCTGGTCCTGGAAGCCCACAACGTGCCAGAACTTTCCGCCGGCGTGAACTGTACCTTCGAGGACGTGGCGGAGATGGACGGGCATGTGGAGGGGAATCACATCCGGTGCATCTCGCCCGCGGAGAAAGAGGTGCCGCGTGTGATCTTCGACAAAGGTAGGGGGCGCTCCTCAGCCGGGGTTGGTTGTGATTTTAACTTTAAAAGAAATTATGGATGGGTGAGTCCACCATTGCCAGGATAGGTAGCCATTAGCATTGCTAGCTATTGGTTGCTGGGTGTCCGGTGGGCATGACCTCCTGAAAGGTCCTGAGCCGCTACAGTGATGTCCCCCCTCCCCTCTGATAATTGGTCTCAGCCTTATACGTACTGACTGAGATGCACAGGATGCATCCATCCCCAAACGGGGATCATGTGACAGTAGGGTGCCAGGATACGCCCCCCCCCCCCCCATGCTTTCTCCATCAGAGGCTGTGGCAGGCCTGGGGGCGCCGGGGGGACTGGGGGAAGCAGATGTCTCCCGTTGTCTGTGGGGAGTCAGAGAGTGGAGCTGCAGGCAATGTAACAGCTCTGCAGAGAGCCAACCCCCCCATGAATATTTCACACCTAAATATTTGTACAGATGCCTATTTATTTGCCGTTCCGTGCGAAAAATCCCCCTTTCCCATTTAGAAGTGATCAATATTTAACTAGCTGCCGAGCGTTTTTCCAGGAAGGACGGACGCCGGTGTTCCTCACGCTTTCATCGCCTACCGGCTGCACATCCAACAAACACCTGTAGGGGGCGAAGCTGAGATAGACACCTTCGGAAACCACAGATATTGGGAGGCCACTCAAGCCTTCGCGCTACTTCCTGCTACCTGATTCAGGACTTCCTTCGCCCTCGCTTTGTATTCTTGCCGCGCAATGCTAACGTTAGCCATTAGCCACATCTGCCAGCGTGTCGCTGAAGGGGGCTTCGGTGCAGGGTGATGGGGGGGTAAACCGGCTTGTCAGGCCGGTTTCTGGCCCATAGACGATGATGTCAGGCATGGAGGAACCTCTTAGGGGGACCACTTTTGACAGATAGGCTGTCACTCGGTTTGCCGTGATTGATGAACGATTCCATCGCAGGTACAGAGAGAGGACGGAAGGCTCTTCGGTCCACGCCGGGCCTGCTGAATGAAATATGAGGCCGTTCGTTAGCCCGGACAAAGCAGCACGCAGAGGAGGAGGAGGGGGCTCCTTTGTACCGCGTCCTGATTAAACTCAGAGCGGTAGTCTGTGTTTTTCCAATCTCACATTTCAAAGGGGCTTCGAACGATGGCGTGGAAACGTTTTGATCTCTCAGACCTGGCAGGAGCAGCTCTATTGTGCTACTGGATGTGGGGGGTGGTGGCAAGCGTCCCGACTGGGGGGGCGCCAGAATCCTGCTCACACTTCCCTCTTAATGACCTGAGCGCCAGCGAAATGAGTGCTGGACAGATGACAGAGCCCCCCCCCGAATTGTCAGTCAGCTGCCGGCCTAACCCTTTGATCTCGGTCATTAGTGTGGGACGATGTCACTGTGAGCCGCTGCTAGGGGCAGAGTGGCACCCCTGGGCTTTACCGTGCTGGTGATGGTACCAAGCTGGGCACCACTAATCTCCTGCTTGCCCCTGATGCCAATCTCTGGGTGCCAAAGCTTGTGGACCAAGGGCGGGTGGCGCCCGCAAGGGGCCAGATGAGCACTGGAGCGGAGAGGAATTTCAGTTTCTCTGCAGTGACTCTAACACCTCGTTCCAGGAGACCACCAGATCGTCCAGCTCTACCTCAAGTCCAAGGAGACGGGCCTGACCTTCGCCAACACCAGCTTCGTCTTCTACAACTGCAGCGTCCATAGGTCGTAAGTGTCCTCGACGTGCTGCTGCAGGAGGTGGTCTGGCAGGAAGGGGGCAGCACTGAGCTCAGATCCTTTGAGAAAAGTGAGGAGAGAGAAATACACATCTGCAGCTTAGTCTGTGCTGGCGTCAAACACGCTGCTACTCTGCCCCCTACAGGTGTGTGTCCTGTGTCAGCAGCCCCTACCGGTGCCACTGGTGCAAATACCGTCACATGTGCACCCATGACCCCCGTAGCTGCTCCTTCCAAGAGGGCCACGTGCAGCAACCTGAGGTGAGTGCACTCCCGGCCTACTGCCCATGTGTGCTTCTGATTGGATGGTCAGATTGGATGTTCAGCTTCTGATTGGGTGATAATAAAAAGTGCCTGAATCTGATTGGATTTCGCATGTAGGGTCATTCACTTCAGATTAATTGTTAACCACAATATGTGTGCTTCTGATTAAGTGTTTTTATTGGATTTTTTTGGCTTTTCATTGGACCTTAAGTATACCATGTGTGGTTTTAATTAGGTCTTAAAGAATGCAAGTGTGGTTCCAATTAGATTTATAAATGAGAATGTGGTTCTAATGTAAGTGTGGTTTTGACTGGCAGATACTTGGATGCTTAGGATTTAATGAGATCAGCCCAGAGCTGACTAGTTACACCAAGTTTAGAGATTTATCTGCTTCTGATTGGACCTACACTTTATCGATTTATCCATGATCATCTGAGCAACAAGCAGGAAGATGCTGGTTGATTTTGGTTCCGAGTCAGACGTCTCATGAATGGGGGGGGGGGAGGAGAGCCCCCTCCACCGTGCAGTATGGGCTGGGGAGGGGTTAATTAAGGGCTAACCATGGAGGGCCCGTTAATTATAGAACTCAACTTTATGGTGAACGCCACTGTCAATATCCAGCACGTCACCATCGCAGCAGCCATTTTCATCACAGGAAACTGCTGGCATTCGCTGCGGTTGAGTGCAGTTACATTCTACCGTGTTTTTTACCAGTCTGTTTCTGGGCAGGTGTCTCATTTGCCTAATGAGTTTAATTTGGGTTTAATTAACCCCTCAGTGAAGGTCTCGGTTTTGTGTACCTCGCATTGCTCAGAATAAACGAGTTTGCCTGTTTGCTCGTATCCCTCTGAGACGACGCTGATATGTCAGCTTATGAGGAGAGAAATGAGCCGACCTTCACAGTCTGCTAATATTTCCTATTAAGGAATTTCAGGGAATTATTGGAATAATCTGCAGATGTTCTTTATTTACCCATCTAGAACTGTGCTTTTGTGTTGCTGTCCGGGCCCTCATTTTTTGGAGGGGGGGGTTTGGTTTCCAGTCAAACTTAGCGAGTTAACAAAGAATTGAACAAACATGAAAAGGGCCCAATGAAAGACAAGATTCAAGATTTAGTTTGACACATGCGCAGTTAGACTGGTAGCGCTTGAAGTGAAAAGCAATTTTAAATCAAAAGGGAGCAAAACTGGGATGAAAAACCTGGACGAAAGTTAACATGACAATTTGAAACAAACTACACAAAAGTGAACAAGGTAAAACAAACGGAAAGAAAGCAAACAGACTGAAAAAAAAGGGTCGCGGGGGGTCCGGAGCCTATCCCGGAAGCAATGGGCATGAGGCAGGGAACAACCCAGGATGGGGGGCCAGCCCATCGCAGGGCACACTCACGCACCATTCACTCGCACATGCACACCTACGGGCAATTTAGTAACTCCAATTAGCCTCAGCATGTCTTTGGACTGTGGGGGTGAAACCGGAGTACCCGGCGGAAACCCCACGATGACATGGGGAGAACATGCAAACTCCACACACATGTAACCCAGGCGGAGACTCGAACCCGGGTCCCAGAGGTGTGAGGCAACAGTGCCAACCACTGCACCACCATGCCACCCCCTGACACAAAACATTTAAACAAAAAATTAAAAAATTAACGCGATGGTATAAACACCAACTGAATTAAGGGGAACACAATGTTAAAGAACTAGCTGAACACAAGTGAATGTGACAGAATAAAAAACAAGCTGAACAAGACAGAGTGAACAGGATAGAGTAACAAACCAAATGAACATGTTGTGATATGGTGCCCATTTTAGTTTTCATCCGTGATTAGATAGGAGGAGTAAATTGCCTTAATAAAATCTAATTACCAAAATCGAAGTAATAAATCATAAAATGCAGAGGGGTTCAATCTACACAGGATTAAGGCCTCCTGTTTCTTCTAACTTCTGTTTATAAGTTCTGCAAAGTTCAGGCTGTTCTGAGGGCAGCCTTGAGCTATTTCCAGTAGCCACTGCTCTCCTAAGGCATTGTGGGAAAGCAAAACAAAAATAGGATGTCCCAGTTGAAGTGAGATACTCTGTGTTTGCACAGTGGTGGAATCTTGCCCTGGCAGTGATGGTCTCATGGTCTCACGCAGTAAAAAGTCGGGGGGGGCAGCAGTGAAGATCCACTTCATCTTTTCTTGCAAGTAATCGATTAAAAAGGGGGCGAGAGAAAAATGAAGAGTCAGATGTGAGAAGAAGTTAGCGACTGACCCACTAAAGTGGATTACCTTATTATGGGTGTCTAATTGGCGCCCTTAATTGGTAGCGAGGCAGAAGGGATGATAATGAGTTCGGGGTTAATTAATTTATCGAAAGGCATGAAAACGTCTGGCTGCTGGAGTGGCTGGGCAGCTGAGATGCGTGTGCGTTAGAGACCGAGGAGGAGGGAGCAGTGTCTCTATAAGTATGTTGGCCCCGCTGTGTGAAGGGAGCATGTCCTCAGGGTCCAAGGCCGACTCCCTGGCCTCTCATGTACGGATGATGCTTAATGAACCGTGTGCAGCCTGTGCAGCACGGGGGGGCTGCATTTCCAGGGTACTGACAGTCTGCGTGGGAATATCGGTGTGTGTCTGTTTGTGTGCATCTCTCTCTTTGCATGAGTGTGTCTTTCCTCTTGTGTGACTGTGTGTTCCTTTTTTGTTTCAGTGTGTGTTTCCTCTTGGGTCAGTGTATACCTTTGTGTGTGTGTTGATGTTTCTGCTTGGTGCACTGTGTGTTTCCGTTTGTGCGAGTATGTGATCTCGTGTGAGTGTGTGTTTCCGTTTGTGTAAGTATGTGATCTCGTGTAAGTGTGTGTTTCCGTTTATGTGAGTATGTGATCTCATGTGAGTGTGTGTTTTCATTTGTGTGAGTATGTGATCTCGTTTGAGTGTGTGTTTCCGTTTGTGTGAGTATGTGTTTCTATCACACAGATGTGATTTGGTACACTGAGCATAGTGGGTATTTTACCCTTAGGTTTATATTTAGTGTGTTTTCATGCTGGTATTTAATAAAAGCATCCTAATTCAGTCTCAGTTACCCATGGGAGGAATCACTCGCTCACAGACCTGCAGATCTTTAGCAGCTAGTGCAGTGTGTCCGCCCACCCTGTGCCCATATCTGAAACAGCAGGGCACATTCTCTGGTTTGTGGGGTCTGCCACGCCTCGTTGTGGATGAATTAACCTTGTTTTTATCAAGGGAGCCTTCCTCACCTGGTCTTCCAACGTGATTTTATGGGTGATTTTAAGCAGACTGCGGTTTTCCATCAACTCACTGCAGAGGTCCCATGGACCTGGTGGGGGTGGCGTTTGTGTGACCCCCTCACCCCCAACCCAGCTTGATAGAGCAACTTTTGCACAACAAAAATTCTGATAATGCCACATTAGAGGGTCCTTGCAGAAAGTTACTCTGTTGTAATCAGAGGTGGCTGCTGACCAAGCTAACTCTACAGCAGGGGTCTCCAACTCCGGTCCTGGAGAGCTACTATCCAGCAGGTTTTTTATGCTGCCTGGCTTCTGATGAGCCACACCTGTTCCTGGTATTTACCTGAGAACAGGTGTGGTTCATCAGGAGCCAGGTAGGATAGCAAACCTGCTGGACGGTAGCCCTCCAGGACCGGAATTGGAGACCCCTGCTCTAGACTGATGCCCCTCCTACCCCCACCACCATACAGTGTAACACCTGAATATGTATCAGCCATCACTATTAGAAATATTGTAGTAGGTATCAACTGTAGTCCTAAACATTTACATTGGTTGCTAATGTCAATCAAATGTCGCCATATTCAGTGTGTATCCTAAGCCTTTAACTGTCCATCTGTTTACTAGGTGAGTTCTAGACAGGTGCCCCCTTTGCTGAAATATAGTCATTATAAAAATACAAGTAAAATGAATGGAGTGACGGTATGAGTAATAGTGTACAGCTTTATATTGCTATTTTATTACATTACTACACAAACACACCAACAAAAGCCATATCGTTGTTGTATCAGGAAAGCACTTGTGAGTTCCCTTTGCGGTCAGAGTTTTCACTTTCATTGTGTCCCCTAAATGCCAGCTCCTGTCAACCCGAGAATTAAATTGCATCAATCAGCATTTTCAGAATCTCAAGGTTTCTCCTCACTGTGTCATGTTTGGCTAACTGGAGATGCACGCTTTTGTCGATGAAACTGTCAGTCCCCACTAGGGTTGTCATTTTCGAAAGTGAAGATATAAGGGAGGCAACCCCCAGCTCCCCAGGTTCATTACAATACATTTCAGCCCAAGGAGGGGGCAGCATTGTATTCTAATACAGGGAGACGGTGTAATACGAGTATACAGGGCAGGTACAAATTGTAACATTCAGATTTCCCAAAAGACTTCAGTGCGTAAATACACTGATGTGTTCCTTTTGTGCAATAAAAAACTACACCAAAAAATGAACGTTCTTCTTTACAGTATATAAATGGGACTAGCTATAGTCAACAAGAACAATATTGCCACGGACTTGAGCAGAGAAGGCATGGGGATGGGACATGGTGCCGGCATGAAGGAAGGTGGAGGACCCCCTTATGCCTCACAGGACAAATGGGGTTTATTAACAAAACTGAAAATACTAGAAACACTCACAAAACAAAAACAGACCACGAGGGGTCAAAACTAAAAAGAGGATAACAATGACTAACTACAAATGGGGTTAGGGTTAGGGTTAGGGTTAGGGAAACGAGGAGCGGGTAGGGTTAGGGAAATGAGGAGCGGGTACGGTTAGGGTTAGGGAAACGAGGAGCGGGTAGGGTTAGGGTTAGGGAAACGAGGAGCGGGTAGGGTTAGGGAAATGAGGAGTGGGTAGGGTTAGGGAAATGAGGAGCGGGAAGGCAGGTAAAGTACAAATAACACAAAAAACTACACTGGAGAACATTCTCAATACAACTGAAGCATTCCACTGACGTGCAATGACCCACTGAAGAACACAACTAAGGAAGGATCCTAAATACACAACTGAACCAGGTAACGACAGAGGAGGACTAAGACAGGCAACAGGTGAAACTAATAATGAAATCAAGGAACTGGGGGATCAAACAGGGAACATAAGAAACTCACAGGAAGAGGGAAACCAAATCTAACACTGAAGAATAAAAGACAGGCAAAAACATAATCACAGGCACAAAAGCAAAAACCAAAACCAAATACAAGTTACAAAACACAGGAACTAGAAAACTGATACAAATGAAACACAACAGAACAAAATCTACAAAAATACAAAAACAGAGAAGGTGGGATTTTAACACAAAACTGAGAGGTTGATAGATAACCACACACTGAACTCACTAAGCTATGTGGCCAGGGGAAGAGGAAGGGGGAAGAGGAAGGGGAGCAGGGGAAAACACAAAGGCTAACAACAGTGAGGACTGGATAGCCAGGGACACCTGCTGGCCAAAAGGGGAGGAGACACGAAAGGCTGGGACAGATAGGTGCAGTCCCTGACAAATATTTACAAATCAAAGTATTTTTTACTTCTGGCTCTTTCACTTAGAGTGTACCAATTCACTGTTCACAAACCAACAAGGACTATTTGAGAACAAGTGAGTTTATCTTGCCCGATGACCAAGCTCATGTTCTGAATGGTTAATCACACGTCAATCATCATTATCTCAAGAACGCGCCCAAAAGCAAATAATTGGAAAGACTAGGGTGGGTTTAAAAACATGTTATTTTCCATAGCTGTCCAATAAACTACTAAACAGAAGGTGATGAGAAATATACTGAAGGCTATGAGTTTAGTGAGGCATTAAAATATGAATGTAAGGTTTTTTTTCTTTATTTTTATTTATTTTGGTGAAGCTCTGTTTCACTTTTTGTCTTAATGAATGTCTTAATATTAGGCCCCCGCCCCCCACCCCCCACAAAGCTACCAAGTGGGTCGCCAAGCAACTGCCAGTACCAACCAACAGAGTAGGGGCATATGGAGACTGAGGGTATCTATCATGCCACCCAGAGGCAGGGAATGAGTGTCCTTTCGGGGGACAACTTGGGTGGTGGAACAGGGCAGCCATTATTCTGACGGTAATAATGACATGCAGGCATCTGTGTGCGTGTCCCTTCATGCCGAGGTGACGTCACGGGCCACCAGACAGACAGAACCAGAACACAAAGTGAAACGCGACACAAATGGCCGTCAACTTCAATCTGTTGTGGAATTTGGTCCTTGGTTCCCACAAAGATAGTCGTACATGCATGCATTGCAACACAGGCTGCGTGTGGTGGCGTTCACACGTGCACCTGTGCGAGACAGGGATGGAGGAAAGAGGGAGTGTGAAGGAGGCGTTTGTGTATAGGGGGGGGGGGTGCTGTGTCAGCAAATAACATGTAAATTCCAGAGCCCCCGTACATTAGCGCTGTCAGGATGAAAGATAGTCGGGGTGCTCACGGTCTCGTGCAAGCACAGCTGTTTATCGCTGCGTGTAATAGGATTTTACAACCCCCACCACCCCACCCCGGTGCTCGTAAAGATCACACTCATCGCCCTTACGCATCCCTACTGAGTCACGTCTGTGCCTTAACTAATCACTGCAGCCAAATGCAGGTCCTGATCCCTGTTTATCGTGTGGTCGTGTGGTCCAATCCCTGTTACATTCCAACTTTGGAGCTATAATGGGGTTGAAGGTATTAGCCTGGTCATGTTACGGTCTGCGTGTGTGTGTGTGTGTGTGTGTGTGTGTATGTGTGTGTAAGCAAGAACTGCACCTTCAAGGTACTGCATTCTCTCTCTCTCTCTCTATCTATCTATCTCTCTCTCTGCCATGTCTTATTATCTGATGTGATTCAGGTAATTCAGGCCCCATTTCTGCACCAAAGCATCTGTAGGATCCCATCTCGATTGAGCCCGGCTTGGCTCAGCTCTCACTGGCTTCCATCCCATTTCAGGAATGTCCCCAGCTGCTCCCTGCAGAGCGGATCCTGGTGCCGGTGAACGTGGTGAAGCCCATCACACTGAGGGCCCGGAACCTGCCACAGCCACAATCAGGCCAGCGTGGCTATGAGTGTGTGCTCAACATCCAGGGGGCGGAGCACCGAGTGCCGGCACTGAGGTTCAACAGCTCCAGCGTGCAGTGCCAGAACACCTCTGTGAGTGTTTGTGTGTCTGTGTGTGTGTGAGTACACCTCTTTGAGTGTGTGTGTCTGTGAGTACACGTCTGTGAGTGTGTGTGTGTGTGTATGTGTTAGAACACCTCTGTGACTGTTTGTGTGTCTGTGTGTGAGTACACTTCTTTGAGTGTGTGTGTCTGTGAGTACACCTCTGTAAGTGTGTGTGTGTTAGAACACCTCTGTGAGTGTGTGTGTGTCTGTGTGTGTGAGAGTACACCTCTTTGAGTGTGTGTGTCTGTGAGTGTGTGTGTGTGTGTGTGTATGTGTTAGAACACCTCTGTGACTGTTTGTGTGTCTATGTGTGTGTGAGTACACCTCTGTGAGTGTGTAGTGTGTGTATGTGTTAGAACACCTCTGTTAGTGTTTGTGTGTCAGTGTGTGTATGTGTGTGTCTATGTGTGTGAGAATAGCTCTGTGAGTGTGTGTGCATGTCTCTGTGTGTGTGAGAACACCTCTGTGAGTGTGTGTCTCTGTGTGTGTGAGAACACGTCTGTGAGTTGTAATGACACAGTGATATAAATGCATGTGTGTATTTTAGCAGAAACACCGATGTATTGACACATGCACTGTCCCCACAAGGTCACTGCTTAATACCCATTCATGGGGCCTGGACTAGCACAGACCAGAAACGTCATGAGGTTCCTCTCGTAAGAGATATGCAGTGAAAGCTGCCCATTGTGCCCACTTGACCCTGACCTGATCAGACCCAGAACAGTGCATGTTTATTTTTCACGTACCTTGTTGCTTTACTGTAGGTTTTCAGCCCCAGTTTATTTTAGGTTTAATATTATGTTCCCATAAGCGCTAGTCTCAGCCCGTGGTTAAATGCTACTGTGTTTCACATATGATCAGCTGTATGATCTGCATGGAGTGGGGAGGGTTAGTCTGCCCCCGCAATGGTGAAAAATGTACTCGGGGGAGAGGCCTTGACCATGAACCAGAGTTTTCAGCTGCTTTCTGTACAACAATAGATGGGGTGCTGTATACCTCAGTTGGTTAGGGAGATGTGCCCATGTCCAGGAGGTCATGCGTTCGAAACCCGTGGCTGGCAGAGTAATCACATCACTGTTAGGGTCTTGAGCAATGACCTTAGCCCCGACCGCTCCTGGGGTGCTGGCTGACAGAGTTCTTCTCATTTATACTCTGCTAAATAAAATGTAAATCATTGCTTATGTCAGTCAGCTGCATTATTTTAAATGTCGAGAGTAGCTTTAGTGACTTTATTTTTTCAAATGGCCATTTGTCCGGCACATTGTCTGGCCGGTTATTTGCAGACGACCTTTGATCTAAGCAGGTTGTAATCTGATCTGGGAGCAGTGCTTAGGTCGGTAATGTGTCTATCTGCATGTCTTGGGGTGGTCTTCTTGCATTTGCACGCCCTGTGAGAGTAACCGTAATGAGATTCTGACACTGCACAGTTTACTCACAGACCGTTTAGGGAAATGTGCAGGGGGGGGGGGGGGGGGGGGTTTCCACCTCAGCAACTTCATTCCCAAACACCACCCTCCCTTCCACCAAACCGAAAAAAAATAGCCTTTGTATTAGCAGAATATATTTTTTTAAGTTAGTATTTAATATTTAAACTTGTCATTCTTTATTAAAACATTCATTATATTTCCATTTGAATTAGTAAATTGCTTCTTTGATTTTGTTGATTGTGGTTTTAGTGCACGCAGAATTACGCGCTTCATCATTTTACGGATGGTTATTTGGCGTTGCTGCTCCGTCCATGATAATGAGCCTGTCCCCCCCCCCCCCCCCCCCCCCCCCACTCCATGCTAACTCCATGGTGACAGTACTTCTACGATGGGATGGAGATGAGTAGCCTGTCAGTTGAGCTCACGGTCATCTGGAACGGCGACTTCACCATCGACAACCCGGCCCACAACAAAGGTGAGTTTCCTGCAGTCCTGTGCGTTGGCATGGTAACAGAACCACATGGTCTGATCTCCTGGGTTACCACTCCCCTGCATCCCCTCTTTCTCTCTCCCCTCTACTTGCTCTATCTCTTCTCCCTCTTCCACTTTCATTTGCTATGCTGCCTTCACTACCTCTCTCATCCCTCTCTCTGTCTCTTCTGTCTTCCTCTTTCGTTTACTGTGTTGACTTCATCTCCCTCTTTCATCCCGCCCTTCTCTATCCTTCCCTCCATCTTCATCTCTTTAGTTCTCACATCTCGATCTTTCTGTTCCTCTCAGTTCTCTTCCGCTTCTCTCCTTCTTCTTAGCTTGCCTCATTAACTTGGCCATATCTCTCTCTCCCCCTCTCCCCTCTCCCCCTCTCCCCTCTCCCCCTCTCCCCCTCTCCCCCCTGTCACTGTATGCCGCTCTCGGAGACTTGCTTCCACCTCCCACTGGCTTTTAGCTGTTGAGCCCACATTAAGGAGCCCGGAGCATTGTGGGAGGTGGCCACTGGTCCTGATGGCCGCACTGATGGTAGCACGTTCATCATGGAATGAAAGCAGTCAAATGTTGCTGCGTGTTGCTGGGATGCTCAGGTCCGCATTACACCAAACCCAGCCGCACGTATGTAGTGTGAGGCAGCATTTGTTTTTACTGATTATACAGTGGGACGTGTCTTCATTCTTTTCGGTTTTTGTTTGGAGAAATACCTCTATGAGTTTGTCTGTGTCTGTCTGTCTGTCTGTCTGTCTGAATGTATGTCTGTCTGTCTGTCTGTCTGAATGTATGTCTGTCTGTCTGTCTATGTTTTTGTAGGTCTGTATGTACCACATTATGGGGACATTTTTGAGTCTGCGTTAGCTGTTACCTTTTTAGTGTGTTGGGACAGTTTTGTAAGTCCCCATAATATGAACCTCAATTTTATAATAAAAAAAAAAAACTCTATGACTGCAGTCAAAAACTAAAAATGCCAGAAATTTCTGTGTATGAGAGAGAGAGAGAGAGAGAGAGAGAGAGAGAGAGAGAGAGAGACGGGTCGGGCTTTTGCTCTCAAAGGACGTTTTCACGGTTCAGTCCCACCGGGAGAGAGGCGGTACAGAACTCAGCAGGTTTAATGTGATGGACGGATTACAGAATCATCTAACGGCAATTAAAGAGTAGATTCCACAGTAGTTTCCATGGTGATGAAAGACGTTGAACCGGAAGATGGGGAGTGATAGGCCGTGTACTCCGGGCAGGGGTAGATATGGGAAAAAGGGAGCCAGAGGATCCATGTATTGATCCAAAGATCTCGCATATCTGCGTGTCATCTTTGGTCATAAGAAGGAGTCTCCTGTAACAGGGATCCCCTGTTTGTGAGGTTTATGAAACCTGACAGAACAAGCAACAAAGAAACACAGAAAGCCCTTTGGGATTTAAGCTGTAGGCTCCACATCTCTGCTGAGTCGTGTGCTTAATGCTGCCTGTAATTGTCTCTGACTGTTATTCACCTTTTTTATAACAATAAAACTTCATTTTCCCAGATGCTGCTGCCAGGAGCAATGGCTCATCTGTTACTCGTTACAATAGCACATGTGTTCAGCTTGCTCATGTTCACCAGTATGCATACACATTCAGCCCTGCTCACGCCCTGCGCCCTGTGCTTGCCTGTGTCCCCAGTCCACCTGTACAAGTGTGACGCCCGGCGCCGGAGCTGTGGGCTGTGTCTGAAGGCTGATCCCCTGTACGGCTGCGTTTGGTGCAAGGGAGAGGACCGCTGCACGCTCAAGCAGCATTGCCCCCACCCTGAGAGCCAGTGGCTGCAGCCCAGCGGACCCAACAGCAAGTGCACCCACCCCAAAATCACACAGGTGAGAGTGCACAGCTGCCACTGTCATGCCACTGCAGTACATACCACAAAATCACACAGGTGAGAGTGTACAGCTGCCACTGTCATGTCACTGCAGTGCATACCACAAAATCACACAGGTGAGAATGCACAACTGTTACTGCCATACCACTGCAGTACATACCACAAATTCACACAGGTGAGACCGCACAGCTGTTACTGTTATACTACTGCAGTACACACCCCAAAATTATACAGGTGAGACCACACAGCTGTTACTGTTATACCAGTGCAGTACACACCCCAAAATTATACAGGAGAGAGTGCACAGCTGTCACTGTCATGCCACTGCAGTATGCACCCCAAAATCATACAGGTGAGACCGCACAGCTGTTACCGTTATACCACTGTAGTACGCACCCCAAAATCAAACAGGGGAGAGTGCACAGCTGTCACTGTCATGCCACTGCAATATGCACCCCAAACTTATACAGATGAGAGCACACAGCTGTCACTGCCATACTACTTCAGTGCCACACATCTTACTACCGTCACACTTCTCTGCAGGTTCAGATTACACGGAGTGATCTGACCTGGCTGTTCTGACAGGGGGTGGGGCTTATGGTCCATTGCTGTTCTCCATCACAGTTTCATGCACTCGTAAATCCCGCCGTGTACTCCCTGACAGATTTCTTTTAAGCCCGATGGGTGTAATGCATTCTAATGCACTTCATTACCATGACATCCTGGCTGAACAATCTTTACTCAGACACGAAATGGAGAGTGATTAAATGTTTTCCTCCAATAACCATCAATTAGCTTGTCAAGTTCAGAAATCTAATCAGCTCCACATCTTCTAATGAAAAGAGACTTCTATCCAGCCATGCTGTCTACAGCTTGACACAAAGCAGAGGGTAGACCCATAGCAGGAGGGGCACTTTTGGATGGAATAGCCTCATGGATAAATCCAGTCATAGCAACGTATTATTTAGATTATTCTACAAGGTGAAGTTGTTCAGAAAATGGGACCTGAAACAAACAAAGACTCAGAAACGTAGTATGAATATTGGGAAAATTGGAAATATCGAGGAAATTTGGAATATTAAATGTCTGCATTTGTCAGGAATTGACCTGCACGATGGTTAGTGAAACGGCGTCCTATCAGAAAAAGCTGGCTGTGGGAATCGTCTAGCTGCTCTTAGAAGAGAGAATCTCATACAGGCTGCCTCTCTGTATCTGAACGATGAAGAACTGAAGAGTCATAACAGACTGATGGTGAGAATGGAGCAGCTTTGGACACTTGTGTTAATGGTAATGCTGAAGGTAGTGCCAGTCTGGTTGATTATCACTGGCTGGGCATCCCCCAAAGCTATCAGCATTCCTCTGTGATAATAAGGGCCTCCTTTCACCTCCTTTCAAGATCTAGGCTGGTGGAAGAAGAACAAGGTAGAGCATTAACTACTCCTCCTCAGAGACTTATGTCAGGCTGGGGGGATGTAGTATTTGGCAGATAATAGATGATGTGGCCTATTTAGTGGTGTAGTAATGCCCCGAAGGTCCTTCAAGCCCCTAATGACCCATGGTAGCCACTCAGCACCTAGCTCTTGGGTTGACTGATGGCACGACGTGCCAATCAGGGGCTTGTTCCAGGGATGATGGATGGGCGTGTGCATCAATCTGACAAACAGTTCTTTCGACAGCTGAGCAGTCCACCGAGATGATTTGTCTGTTTCTTCTTAGTCGCGCTCATAAAAAGAGTCATCCGCGCGGCAGGAAGAGCAGAAGCTGTGAAAAGGTCCGAGGCCCTGTCGCTTTGGGACCGGCATGTGCTCGTCACATGGGCCCACACCTCTTCCACGGACCGGCACGCACCTTAAAGGCGAATTAAAGGATCCAACCTCTCATTAGCAGCCCTGGAGTTTCAGCTGTGAGGCGATGGGAGGGATGTGAGAAATTTTAATGACTGGCGCGTGCCCCTTCCCCCCTCCCAGCCTCGTCCCCCCCCCCCCCTTCCCAGTGTCCACTTGGCAGCTTCAGGCACGGCCGTCTCCGCAGAGCTCGGTTCAATTAGGTTTCCTGTCGTGAGCGTTACGCCGACTCTTTACATTTATTTCTTTATTTCCGTGGTCTGTTCGCTTGTCCTGCCAAGGACCATTTGGAAAGGCACTTTGCTTCTGCAACAAAAAAAAAAAAACAGCTTGTTCAAAGGTCACCACTGAGGTCACCAGAGACCTCATCACCCTGCGTCCAGATCCCAGAAATAGCTGCAATCTGTCTCTGTCACTGGTCACAATTTCAGCTTCTTGGCAGAAATGGAATATGTATATAATAACGTGTAATAGTATATAATATAGGATCTTACAGTAATAATGTAATCATGTGCTTGGAGAGTTATATGAATGACTGAATAATTGAAGGCCCGAATTGGCTTCGGGGGAGTGCTACAACGTTCTACGATGCCGCCTGAACCCTCCCGCCGGCCTGCACTCCTCGAGCCTCCACTCCTGCCCACGTACGTGTGGATCCCTGTTGACATGGGCTCACATTCCCCCTCATATCTGAGGCCCTGTCGCATTTGGATCTGGCGCGAAATCACATCAAAGCGATCTGGGTGCTGACGAGCGTCCCTAAAGCATTTCATTAAGCGGTAGGGATCAGCGCGGCGTTCAGCTCGCGCGGTGAGCCGCTCGATGAGGGGATATCCTCAACGCCTGCATGCTCTGCCTGTATTGGCAGTGTCTACGGCACCTCGTGGTGCTGGGGCAGTGGAAGATGGCAATTATTTTGGCCAGTAGTTACCCAGTGGCTTTTCTAAATGTTTAAAACCGTGCCCAGTGAGCAACCTACTCAGAAACTCTCTCCTTGCTTGTACCTTACATGAGCCAAATAAGCTAATAGAACGTTCCAGCAGGTTCCGGCTAACTTCATAACGCTTCTGCTACTTGACAGCTTCGGATGCCAGCTGGGTCTGTGTTTCGTTGCCGTGTTCGTCCTTCGCGGGTCGGCCAGGCGTCAAGGTCACGTGTTCTGTGACGGTGGGATTTGGGCGTTTGGAAACCGAGGCGAGTCCACTGTCCCTATTCCAAGCCCGTGAGCTGTCCTGAAGATGCTTTCCAGAACTTTCCCTCAACTCAGCTCCATCTTTTATGAGTCTTACTGCCATTTCAGTGAAGAGCAGCTCCATTAAATCAAAGATCTGAGGCGTGGAAGCTTGGTACCTGAGAGGCTAGAAACTGCTAATGCTTCTGACCACAGAAAGTATTAACATGAGTGTATCTTTCATCGGACTGGTCTTCACATCTTTCATTAAGGAGACTGTTTGCTTTCTCCATGAGAAGCTCGGCGTGGTGCAACAGTGTGATTCCGACGGTGATGCTCAATTGCCACCCATTTCTGGGTTCAAAACACCTCCTCTGGAATCTTGTTGAGCATCTTCCCAGCTTTTGCACTTCGGCTTTTTAACACTCCGCGTCTTAGTAACAGGGACAGTTCCCCCTCCCGCCCAGCTGTGTGCCAGGGAAACAAATAAAGTCTTTTGTGTTGATTCTTGGTTCTACAAGAGTGATCCTTGTTAGTATAGTGATTAAAATCACCTCCTGGCACATGGGAGACTGGAGATTGATTCCCTAATGAGGAGGTGCATGTTTTTGGGGGCAATGCGTGTTTCACTGGGTCAGGATGCATTGCCTGTGTTCGGAAGGTTGCTGGTTCAAATCCCATTATTGGTAGAGTAACCATTGGCTCCCAGAATAAGTTCCTTAGCCCCCAGTTGCTCCAGGGACTGGTTGACTGACTGGCTTTCTCAGTTATAAAATATATATGAATATAAAATATAAACAAATGAGGCCACTGCAATATCCATTCCGAAAGTTTCATAACTGGATCTTCAAGGCAGAGAAGGAGCATTTCAATGTCACAAACCCCATCATATGAGACCCCCCCCCCCGCCCCCCACCCTGGCCTGACAGAGAGGCAGCATGTGCCTGTAATATGGCATGGAGCTGTGAATCTGAGCAGGGAGGGGGGTGTGAGACTCGCACGCCCACAGGCCTGTCTGACACCCCCACTCATAGGAACGAAACTCACGTACACATCTGTCTTTGAGGAAGTGCAGTCTGCATGCCAGTATGTATGTACACTCACGCGGTTTAAGGATGCTGGCTGACTTTAGAGACTGTGTTCAATTAAAGGGCTGCTTCGAGGAGCTTGTTACATCACTGAACCTTCAAGCATCAGATTATAAAGTCCCCCCTGCCCATTGACACTTTTGGGATTTTAATGAACAAACAGGGACTGGAGGATGTGTCACATGATGTTGTGGTTCACTGGAATGTGACTGTGCCCCGCAGATAAAAAAAAAAAAAAAAACGATCTTTTTTTGGCTGCTAGGGAGATGTTTGATTGGATAGTTTTGCTCTCAGGATGCTGGGCTGGTGGCTGTTAGTCTCTCCATCTAAATGGCCATTAGGCGGAAGTGGTGTGACATGAATGAGCTTGTAAACTCAAAAACACAAAGTCCTTATGAACGTGCTGCTTTGTGACTCAAAGCCATGTTAAATGCACATTAACTTGGGAAATAAAAATTATTTCAAGAAAAACGTAATTAATTTGGGGAATTAAAATGTGGCAACGTGTGGCAGCTCAGAAAGCACCTTTTTTGCTTCGGAATGTAGTTTTAATTAATGAGGTCGTCAGCGGCTCCTTAAACGAGCCAATCAGATCCGTGTTGTGTTACGATGGGGTTGCAAGGCATGTGACTGGTATTGTGCAGTTTTTAAATTGTGTTCTTCAAAGTCTGTTGTTTTATTTTTAAACCGTATAAATAGTGACTGAAATAGGCTCTGGATTCCTCTGTAAGCATCTTTCAGCCCATTCTTCATGGGGTGAGATTCCGGTCATGGAAAACCAGCACTTTGAGTCACAAAGATAGCTTTTTATTCCCTAAGCAGGGGCTTCCGCAGCAACTGGCAGTACCCCCCCCCCCCACCCCAAACAGCAAATGAACATAATTACTCTGCTGGTACCCAGCCCTGCACCATACACTGCACATTTCGCTTATTTACTGTCTAATGTTTTTCGTTAGTCGCCTCTTCTATCTTCTCTGTTTCCTTATCTGTTGTCCGTTCTCCAAGACAAATCGCTGGAAAGTGTGAGGCTGCATGGCCAATGGCCCTCATTGTGATTCTCTCTCTGTAGCATTCTTCAGTATTTCCACACAGACGCACGTGCCTTGGCATTTTGGCATACGCTCACGGTTTCCACGGTGACCCGCTTTCCAGATCACTCCGCTCAGAGGACCCCGTGAGGGCGGCACCCTGGTCACCATCCGAGGGGAGAACCTGGGCCTGGAATTCAGGGAGATCCAGGGTCACGTGAGGGTGGCGGAGGTGGACTGCACCCCAGTTCCTGACGGCTACATCCCTGCCGAGCAGTGAGTGACCACGGGACGCAGCGCACTTCAGCATGACCACCACTAGATGGCGCACAATGCAGTCTCAGCCCCCTGCTGAGCCCAGTCACAGACTCATCAATGTGATGTTGGAATGGGGATAATGGCATGGTTAATCTTCTCCTCAGTCCCAGAGCCTGAGCAATGTGGGGGGGGGGGTCAGGTTGTATCGCTGGACCTCAACACTTCCCGGCTTATACATTATGACCTAAAATTACCTCTTGGGGATTCGGAAAGAAAACACTGGGAAAATATAATAGTCCTTGCTGAGACTGAAACTGTAAAACAAAATAATGTTAGAGGTTATTATGGGGTTTATGCAGCACTTGTGGGGCCTTTGACATCAAATGCATCATGAATATGCATGAAAAACCTTCTGTAAGCGGCTGGTTCAGCCCCGGGATCAGCCCAGAGCCGCAGCCCTTTCATTCCAAGGAGCTTTTGAAAGAAGCTGCTTAAAGGTTAAGAGCTAATTTTGTGTTTGGAAATAAGGCAGATTAGCACTGGGACACCATTTCTGAGCACAGGGACATATTTTTGAGCACAGGGACACCATTTCTTAGCACTGGGACACCATTCCAGAGCACTGGGACACATTTCTGAGCACTGGGACACAATTTCTGAGCACTGATACACCATTTCTGAGCACGGGGACACCATTTCTTAGCACTGGGACACCATTCCAGAGCACTGGGACACATTTCTGAGCACTGGGACACCATTTCTGAGCACGGGGGACACCATTTCTTAGCACTGGGACACCATTCCAGAGCACTGGGACACATTTCTGAGCACTGGGACACCATTTCTGAGCATGGGGACACCATTTCTTAGCACTGGGACACCATTTCTGAGGACTGGGACACCATTTCTGAGCACTGGGACACCATTTCTTAGCACGGGACACATTCTGAGCACTGGGACACCATGTCTTAGCACGGGACACATTTCTGAGCACTGGGACACCATTTCTTAGCACGGGACACATTTCTGAGCACTGGGACACCATTTCTGAGCACTGGGACGCCATTTCTTAGCACAGGACACATTTCTGAGCACTGGGACACCATTTCTGAGCACTGGGATGCCATTTCTTAGCACGGGACACATTTCTGAGCACTGGGACACCATTTCTGAGAACTGGGACACCATTTCTTAGCACGGCAACACATTTCTGAGCACTGGAACACCATTTCTTAGCACGGGACACATTTCTGAGCACTGGGAGACCATTTCAGAGCACTGCAACACATTTCTGAGCACTGGGACACCATTTCTTAGCACGGGACACATTTCTGAGCACTGGGACACCATTTCTGAGCACTGGGACACCATTTCTGAGCACTGCGACACCATTTCTGAGCACTGGGACACCATTTCTGAGCACTGGGACACCATTTTCCAGTCATACTGCACAGATTACATGTCTGTGCTGAAGTGTACATTTCATCCCCACAATGTAGTAAAAACCTGTTATTTTGGCCATGTGGGGCCACAAGGGGAACTCAGTTATATAAAAAATCGTCAAAAAAGTGAAAATATCAAAAGTCTTGCATTTTGTTTGGTTACTTGTCATGAAGGTTAGGGTTGGGTAGGGGTTACGGTCATCATTGTTGGGATTAGAGTTCTCCCCCATAGAAATGAATGGAGTTTCCCTGCAAAGATGTGAATGCAGATGTGTGTGTGTGTGTGTGTCTGTGTGTGTGTGTGTGTGTGTGTGTGTGTCTGGTTTGCAGGATCGTGTGTGAGATGGGGAAGGCAGAGAAGAGTCAGTACGCCGGGAATGTCCAGGTGTGCGTTGGAGACTGCAGGCCGGAGTTCATGGCCATGTCCTACAAGTACTACTACTTCGTGGTGAGTATCATTACTACTGCCTTCCTGTGTGAGCGAGCGAGTGAAACAGCGCGGCTGCCTGCTTCAGCTCACACAACACCGGCCCCCGTATCTGCTTAACCTGGTTTGCAATCATTTTCTATAATGATTTACTGTGCCATCATTCTGTGAGCTATAATCAAATTAGGCTCTGAGTAGTTAATACTCTGATTTGATTTGATTTGATCTGATTTGATGGAGCTTCAGTGATGACACTAGATGATGGAGCAAATATCCAGGAAAATGAGAAGCACGGTGATTGTGATGATCGACGTGCTACACGTCTCGGTCAATACTAGCCGTCAGCACCGTCGGTGGGCTCTGTGCTCCCCCCAGGTCCCCAAGCTGCTCCACCTCAAGCCCAGCCGGGGTCCTGTCTCCGGGGGGACCATCGTCAACATCACCGGCAGCAACCTGGACGCCGGCAGCAACGTCTCCATCATGTTCAAGGACCAGAGGTGCACGTTCCACAGGTGAGAGGGCTCTGCTGGGTCTGGCCCATGTGGGGCAAACTGAACAATCCGCACCCAAATTAGTGACATCATGTCAGCCTGAGGCTAGACGTCAGGCAGGAGGAAATACCACGACCCCGAGGGGAGGCGTTTTTTTTAGTAATTAAACTCCACTCCTCGCTCAGTTTATTGACGTGGATGATGAACTTTAAATATGGGTCAATTCATTAATGCTCATATAATCTCCTCCCATTGAAAAAGCAATTTAAGGATCTAAAGACACGTCAATATTTTTTTCTCTACAGCAGTGAAAGACGTTAAATGAAAATGGTGCGACCTGCCTGCTTTACACTGGAATAACTGTCTGAATGATTTTACTGCATCGGGGGCAGCGGTCTTGGCAGGGCATGGGGTTAAAGGAGGGATTCTGTGAGGGAGGTGGGTGACCCTGACCTGCGTTTCTTGTCTGGTCCCCTACAGGAGGGGGGGGCAGTGGATCACATGCAGGACACAGGCCTCACAGCACGGCTATGGGAACGTCAGCGTGTCGGTGGCAGTTGACAAGGCCAATCTGCACCGGGACCTGAGGTTCGAGTACGTGGAGGACCCCACCATCCTCAAGCTGGAGCCTGAGTGGAGCATCATCAGGTACAGGGATTGGGACACTTAACCCCTCAGCCTATCAGGTCCCGAGAGGTATGGGACACTTCAGCCTATCGAAGAAGAGTGGATGGCACATTTTGACCGATCAGAGGAGAGACTCTGAGAACTATGCAAATCAGAAGTACATTGTGAGGGAATGATTGTGTGAAGGCCTGCGAATAGGGGATGCAAATGATTGAATGAGTTAGTGAGTGAATGAACGGAGTGACCGAGTGAATTTGCCTCTGACCGAATTCTCTCGGCGCACAGTGGCAACACCCCAGTGACGGTCACCGGCACCAACCTAGACATCATCCAGAACCCTCTCATCAGAGCCAGGTACAACAGCCTGGAGACGGTCAATGTGAGTATTGTTCTCCTTCATCTGGATCTGAAAGGAACGGCACACGTGAGCATTCGTGTTAGGTTTTCTTGGATCGCATTCCAGTTGTGGTACAGAGTTCAGAACCTCTCCCACAGCACTCCCACTCACAAAGTCAGTGACATGGGACGCCCTCACTGGAAAGGCTGAGCCCCGACCCTGAACCACACCCCCTTCACAGAGAGGTGTCATTGTTACTCCCCCTCCCCCAGATCCTTTCCCGGACCTGCACCTACAGACAGCTGCTGTTCTCACAGAGAATTTGAACGGGACCCTCAGAGCGCATTACCGCCGGGTGGGGGTAGGGGGTGTATATCGGGTTTCGGCCTCCACTGGAGGTCCGAGAGCATCGGAGCAGGCGGTGAGATCTGAGAGCCGCGAGCAGAAAGGCCACGCTCTGATCCGGAGGCTGAACGGTCATGTGGTGTCCCACGCCACCCAGCCCCCCTATTGTTCCCTAGTCCTGGAGTCTCATGTCTCAGAGAGCCTTTTGAATATAATCAGCACATGGGGGGGAAGTGAAGAGCCATGCCGACGGTCACGGCGCCTGTTTCAGTTACCCTAACCCACTTGAGGTCAGGGGTCCTCACAACACACCCCCAGTCAGTCGCGATCCCACGAGCTTCGATCCTTTTCTCCATGTCATTCCTGCTTCCCAAGGACTCCTTAAAATGACAATAAAGTATGGACTGGAGTTGTTTTGGCGATTGACTAAACACTCAGTGTTACCATGGAGACCAAAAGTATCCCACAAAGTCTTCCTGTGGTCAGTCATGCGCCACAGAACCAGCAGTATGCCTGTTTCAAACAGCAGTCAGGTCAGGAAGGGTCCTGAGGCATAGGGGCTGGGACCAGCATTAAAATCGTAATTCAGTCTATATCTGTTACAGACCTAGACCACCACTGACCTCATGGCTCATGGGAGCTTTATTTA
The DNA here is from genome assembly GCF_023856365.1 of Brienomyrus brachyistius. Taxonomy (NCBI): domain Eukaryota; kingdom Metazoa; phylum Chordata; class Actinopteri; order Osteoglossiformes; family Mormyridae; genus Brienomyrus; species Brienomyrus brachyistius. Next base: position 10,683,426 of record NC_064533.1, read on the forward strand.
CACGACAACGTTCAGAGGGCAGAATGAAAAATGATTGGTTCAGAGAGATAACCAATCAGATTTTAGAAGGGGTGGGTCCAAGCAACTAGAGAAGGCAGAACCAACACATCTGATTGCTTGGTCCTGCCTACTCTAAGGTGAAGGTGGCAGAAGCTCTGAACAACAGGATGGAAGATCACCTTCAGGCAGGATGAAGCTTCACTAAATATTCCCATGTAATGAGGAAATAAGTGAGAGAGTTCAGGTGGGAGGGTCTGCAAAGCAAGTAAATCGAGTCGTTTATGTGTCTCGCTGAAGCTCTTTACGATCCTGCGCTTAATCATGCACCAGGACAAGGCGGTCGGCTGTGCGAGATTCCATGCAGATCAGGACTAATTACGCTCTGAAATACCTCCTTTATTTGGGGCCAATGGAAGTTACATGAAAATGTGCTGTAATTCTCTTTCCGGAAGTTTCTATGTCCCCCGGGGATCTGTCTCTGTCTGGGGGTCTACAGCAGATCTTCTCGCTTAAATGCTTGGGCGTCTCTCAGCACTCAGTGACAATAAGTTTGTAGCGTGAGCAGCCTGTGACCGTGCCCCCCTCCATCCCCCACCCCCCAGACGTGCCGATCCTGGCCCCCACCACCATGCTCTGCCTGGCCCCCGAGCTCCCGGTCAGCCTGAGCCGGCAGCGCGAGGCCCCCGAAAAGCCCGACGAGTTCGGCTTCATCCTGGACGACGTTCACACCTGCGCTGGCGCTGAACGGCAGCGCCTTCATGTACTACCCCAACCCCGTGTTCGAGCCCCTCAGCCCGTCGGGGGTGCTCGAGCTGAAGCCGGGGCTCGCCCATCATACTGAAGGTAGTTACCGCTCTGCTCTCTCTACCGCGTAAGACTGGAAGATGGATGACGATGGATGGATCTATATCTCACATATCTATGTATCTCTACTAGGTTATATATAAAATGGATAGATGGATCTATATCTCAGATATCTATGTATCTGTACTAGGTTATATAGAAAATGGATGGAGGGATCTATATCTCAGATATCTATGTATCTGTACTAGGTTATATAGAAAATGGATAGATGGATCTATATCTCAGATATCTATGTATCTGTACTAGTTTATATAGAAAATGGATGGAGGGATCTATATCTCCCATATCTATGTATCTGTACTAGGTTATATAGAAAATGGATGGATGGATTTATATGTCAGATATCTATGTTGCTGTATTAGGTTATATAGAAAATGGATGGATGGATGGATGGAGGGATCTCTAACTGACATATCTGTATATCTGCACTGTTTACAAATGATTAGAATAGAAATTGGTTAGAAGGATAGATAATGTATGTCTTTGCATAATAATGTATATGTCTTTACATGTATGTCTTTATATATATGAATTTATTTGTTCAAAGGGCCGGAACTTCCTGCCTCCCACCCCCGGGGGCAACGGCAAGCTGAACTACACGGTTCTGATTGGAGAGAAGCCGTGTGCCTTAACCGTCTCCGACACACAACTGCTCTGCGAGTCGCCCAACCAGACGGGCCGACACAAGGTCCTGGTGAGTGGGGGGGGCACTGGTCGCACGGGAAGGGGAGCACATAGGCGGGACAGGGGGGGTGAGGCAAGAACAGCGGTGGCAAAAAATAGATGGAGTGCTTTGCTAAGCAGGGTTAGAGACAGAGCCTAATAATAGCAGGTTTATTGTGCTGATTCAGTAGCTGGAGGGAAGCAGGATGGATTTGGAATGTTCTGGAATGCCACCTGGACTGTGGAGTAAGGGGTTTAACACACACACAAACACACACATAAACATTTCCCACCAACTCATCTGGGCTGGACTGGCCCCCGCCCCCCTCCCTGTACCACCAGCCTTTCCCATAATCCTTTGCTCTGCTGAACCGCCTGTGTGTGCAGGGCCTGAGCGTGTCTATGTTGTCTCACATGTGAGCGTGTCGGCTGTGTGCCCCCCTGTCTGTGCAGGCACGCGTGGGGGGGATCGAGTTCTCCCCGGGCGTGGTGCACATCTCCTCAGACAGCCCGCTGAGCAGCACGGCCATCATCAGCATCGCTGGGGCCGGGGCCCTCCTCATCCTCTTCATCGTGGTGGTGCTCATCGCCTACAAGCGCAAGTCCCGAGGAGAGCGACCTCACCCTCAAGCGGCTGCAGATGCAGATGGACAACTGGAGTCCCGGGTGGCTCTAGAGTGCAAGGAAGGTGAGGGCGGCTCGCAGGGGTGACCCTGCAGGGTCCTTTAGACCCCGTGGTAGCCCCATGCAGAGTGTTATTATCATAAATATCATAAGATTCTGTTGCATTTCATTTCACATAGTATTAGCTTTAATGATGCTGTAATGTATCACAACACACCCATGTAATGCCCTGGGGCAACTCTGTTGTGAAAGGCGCTATATGAAAGTAAATTGAATTGAATTGAATTGAATTGAATTATTTTGTGTGCCTCTGGCAAACACTGCTGAAAAGGACTTCCAGAATACTACCTATAAATATATTTTGCCTTCTGTTTTCTTGTTTATTTAAAATAAATATTATGGATATTTTGCCTATTTTATCTGTTGGAAGGTAGGAGTCACGATAAACATTCACCAGCATTTCCCACGTGTGAGACAGAGGTAACAGCAGCAGGCTAGTGGCAAAAGCAGGTTTTATTTTTGCCACTGCAGCATTCGCCGAGTTACAGACCGACATCCATGAGCTGACAAGCGACCTGGACGGTGCAGGAATCCCCTTCCTGGATTACAGGACGTACACCATGAGGGTCCTCTTCCCGGGCATGGAGGAGCACCCTGTACTGCGGGACCTGGAGGTCAGGCCGTCTAAATGATTGCCGGTATAGAATGTAGCAATCAGGATTTAAGCTACCATAGGATATTCTAATTGTGTGGAAAGTTTTAAAGATCAGATTTCTATTTGATTTAATTTTGAACTCCAGTTCAAAAGTAGAACTGCATAAGGTAGGTTTGTGAGTTGGGTGCGCACCTGACGGCAGAGCATCGGGACGGAGTCACGTGACAGGGCCTGGTGGTTCTGCCTCCTGGTCTGTGACTGAACGATGCCACCACTGGCTGTAACACAATGCGAGCAGGGAAGCCCAGTGTGATAGAGACAGGCGTATTTCTCCGTCTGGTCTGTATTTCTGCTGGGAATACCGTCTCCGCTCAGGCCCAGGTCCCGTGTGACGTGAGGCCTTCCTGCCACAGAGATGCCGTCCGACATACTTCCCGCGCGTAAGGAGCCGGCCTGCATTTGCTACCGCCAGCCCGCCTGCCTCGAGCGGCCCGGCACGGCCGTGTCGTGGTGCCTGGTTTACCAACCTGCAAGCGCGACGAGGCCAACAGTAATAACCAATATTAATGATGAGCTAATTGGAATAAATGAGCTTTTTCTGTGAGACGGCAACATGGAGGTAAATCTAATGAAGGCGCCGTCAGCCAGCCTCTGCTCTGTGATTGGCCGCTAATTGTTATTGATGCGACGGCCGGGGGTGTGATGGGACGTCGAGATTGTTTTTTTTTTTCCGGGGAGAATGAGAGCCCCCAGCTTGTCGGGGATATGAATCAGAGTTATCGGGGGCGGATGGTTGCTGGGGAGTGAGATGTTCTGAAATTGCTCCCTCTCATCTCCTGTGTTATTTTAACATCTCTCCCCCCATCTAGAGTTGATGGCGTGATAGAATGGGGTGGGGGGGGGGGTGCAGGACTGGCCTCTTTGGGCATGATAGCATCGTCGATTCGTTTGCTTTTCGTCAAGCAGCGTTTCGACTCCCCACACAGATTGAGGCACTGTAACCCCCCCCCCCCCACCACAGACTGATATGTCCTCCTCTTTTGTCTCAATGCACTTCATTAAGACGGGGAGGAAACTGAACAGCGGTGCGCGAACAGGCTGGTACAACCACCAACAGAAAGCATCACTTATGCAGCGGAAATGTAACGAAAAACAGGCGTTTCGTTTTTAAACGAGCGCAATGGATCAAAGTGACAGCTTCCCAGAAGGCACGTGTTGGGGACTGAGGGAACGCGGAGCGACTGGCACGGGCGGCGACGTGACAAGCTCATTGTTTACCTCAAGCTGTTCGCGTATCGTGCTGCTTAGACACGCTTCATTTCACTTTGGCCGCTGCTATACCTGAGTAACGTTTAGGGTTAATCCACCTCTGCTTCTGTTTGCCGTCTATTGAGGCAGTCAGGTATACAGTGAAGCTCTCTACCTGAAGGTACAACTGCATTTCCTCTCTTGGGATCAGGATCTTCTAATCCAGGTCATTGAAGGAGAGTTTTCATATGCTGTCACCGCATTCTGCAGGGGGGGGACATAATCTAGCATAGCATAGTTCGCATTTCCCTGGTGTTTTTCCACTCACAGCTTGCAGCAGTTACTTGGCAGTTGTGTGAGCATTTTCACCACTATATGGGCACTTTTACCTTTACGTGGGGGGCTCACAGGAAAGCAAGGACTGAGACCCAGGAGGGGAGGGAATGTGTGATGTAAATATCACCGCCCAGCGAGGACGTGCACATAGATGGATGACGGCGGCAGGTGTGGACCTAGAAAACAGGCCAGAAGCTTCCAGAACAAACTCCTGGTGATGTTAGAAAGTGGGGCTTATCTGAATGTTTGTCTGCAGGCAGCCCAGCCTGTGCTGAGCCCGGGCCTCTGTTCCTCTCCAGGTTCCAGGCTACCGGCAGGAGCAGGTGGAGAAAGGGCTGAAGCTCTTCGGCCAGCTCATCAACAACAAGGTGTTCCTGCTGTGCTTCATCCGCACGCTGGAGTCGCAGCGCGGCTTCTCCATGCGCGACCGCGGCAACGTGGCCTCGCTGATCATGACCGTGCTGCAGAGCAAGCTGGAGTACGCCACCGACGTGCTCAAGAACCTGCTGTCCGATCTCATCCACAAGAACCTGGAGAGCAAGAACCACCCCAAGCTGCTCCTCCGCAGGTGTGGTCCAGCGAGCGTCTTGAACTGTCCCCCCCAAAGAAAGCACCCCCTAACACTGCCCCTTCCCAGTGGGCTCCCAGCTCATTAGCGCCTACGGCGTCAGAAGGCTTACCTTGTCCTACACTCATCTACTGCCCTGACAGACTCATCATTAAAGCTTAATTATGATTAATTGCTGTAGAATCTAATTAAACCGCAGCAGGATAATTGAGCTGAGTGACAGCGGGACCTTCTCAGTGTGGCCCTCTCTATTCCTCGCGTGAGGATTTACCCAGGAGCCCAATGCAGCAGCTCTGCATATGCAGCTGTCATTATACCACGAAGATCACGCCCCCATCTGCTCACTCAAACACATGCAGCTCAGGGCTGCTTTCAGTAGCCCCTTTCCCCACTCCACACACACACACACACACACACACACACACACAGACGCACAATTTCCTCCCTGTCACAGGGACAGACACGTTAAATTGCTCCTTCATTACAATGTCTTGCGGAGATTGAAAATGAACTCGGGCTCGCCAGATGATGAGCATATTCCAGTCCTCAGCGCCGATCTGCAGGGAGGGATTACTTCATGCTGACGGGGGGAGGGGGGTTTTGGAACCCAGAGCCTGCCTTGAACCCTGGTTTGGACTTCACAAGGGAACAAACCTGGAACTGCGAGAGGCCTCTCTAGTAGAAGCTCTGCTGGTCTCTCTGGTGGAAATTTCAAGTGTCTCTCTGGTAGAAGCTCTGCTGGTCTCTCTGATGGATGGTTCCGGGTGTCTCTCTGGTAGAAGAGGACACTCAGAACCTCTATGAAAAGAGACTAGTCTCTTTCATAGAGGTTCTTCTCTGGTAGAAGCTCTGCTGATCTCTCTAATGGAGGTTCCGAGTGTCTCTCTGGTAGTAGCTCTGCTGGTCACTCTGCTGGACGTTCCGGGTGTCTCTCTGGTAGAAGCTCTGCTGGTCTCTCTGATGGAGGGTTCCGGGCGTCTCTCTGGTAGAAGCTCTGCTGGTCTCTCTGCTGGAGGTTCCGGGTGTCTCTCTGGTAGAAGCTCTGCTGGTCACTCTGCTGGAGGTTCCGGGTGTCTCTCTGGTAGAAGCTCTGCTGGTCTCTCTGATGGAGGTTCCGGGTGTCTCTCTGGTAGAAGCTCTGCTGGTCTCTTTGATGGAGGGTTCCGGGTGTCTCTCTGGTAGAAGCTCTGCTGGTCTCTCTCATGGAGGGTTCCGGGTGTCTCCTCTGGTAGAAACTCCGCTGGGTCTCTCTGATGGAGGTTCCGGGTGTCTCTCTGGTAGAAGCTCTGCTGGTCTCTCTAATGGAGGTTCCGGGTGTCTCTCTGGTAGAAGCTCTGCTGGTCACTCTGCTGGAGGTTCCACTGTACCCCCCCATTTTTTTCCTGTCCCCACATATCTGAAGCAGAGTGTGGCAGTAATCCACATGGCACACAAACAGGCCACCCAAGGTGCCCCGCACACCCTGTAGAGTTCCAGAATCAGCCGCAGAGCCTCATGAGCTGAGGGTGGAAGGGGGGAGGTTCTCTCTCTCTCCCATCTTACTAAATCGAATCAGTGCTCACAGTGCGCGATCGCCAACTGCTTCCTGGCCCTCTTCACACTCACTTCCCTCCCAAGCTGCGGGGGGGGGGGTGGGGGGGGGGCTCGCTTCCTCACTTTACCCATCTGGCCAGACTCCACCCAAACCCCAGAGCCCGTCTAACCGTCTAACCTGTGGCTGCCAGCTCCATCTGTCGCATTCCTCCACCCACCCCTCCCTCCCCCAGCTCTGCCATGTGGAAATTTCCCCCGTCCGCACAGAGTGCCCCCCCCTTACCCAACATGCTTTGTCCTGCTTGACCTTCACCCACTCCTCGACTTTCATCCTGAAGCTGGTTACGTGGCTCTCAGGTGTGCCTTTCAAACGTTTAAACAGCTGGATCATTGACAGAGGGAAATCGGGGTTAATTACCACTCTCCAAGGTCTAAGAGGGAGACCCTCGCCTCACAAAATGCCCCTAACCCTCCACCAGTGTGTGCAGCGTGCACTCCTCGCCCCCCACCAGGCCAAGCCGGCCTGTTTACCTCACTTCCAGGTCCACAAATTGCTCCCATTCAGCAGCGAAGTAAGCGGGAATCACTGTGGACTGCCCGCTGTCCCCGTCCGGGGAGGAGGGTGCTGGGTACCTCATGCTCCTCCATCTCGAGCCTCCCGGCTGTTTTTTAAAGTGGTCATTTTGTGGGTGTTTCATGGTCGAGTTAAAAGACCATCAAATATCATCTTATTCAGGCCAGTGAATGTGGTCCTTTAGTACTGGGAAGGTGAGCATTTTGCTGACTGTGAAGTGGGAGGCATCTGCAGGCCGGGAACCCTGTCTCACTTACTCTGGATACTGTTGTTTTTCTGATGAAAGATCCTCTCCCCCCCCCCCCTCTCCCCCCCCCTCTCTCTCTCACCCTCTCTCTCTCTTCCACCTGTGACTCGCATTTCCAGACTTGCTACCAGCTGGGACCCTTTCGATGAAACCATATGACGCAGAATCACTTCATCTCACCCTTTAGGTGGCGCTCTAATGGAGCGGGGGGGGGAGGGGCGCTGCTGGCCGTGGTAACATGGGGCTGCCTTTGTGGGCATCTAATTTGCCAGGCTTGGGGAGGGACTGGCCAAAAGCCTTTCTTTCAGATCTGTTCTCAGGGGTAAAACAGGAGGGTACGCTGGCCAGTCCCCCCCCCCCTCCCCTTACTGCAATACTCTCTTTATGCGCTTAATTAGTGTATCAAACCGGGGGCCCTCACAGGCTCGTGGGAGCCTGTACCATAGTGTCGGGGCGGAGGCTTGAAAGGGAAGATGGGGTGACCTTTAGAGGTGACACGAGGGTCAGCGCTCACAGACTGTGCTGGGAAGAAAAGCTAATTCCCCACAGGTGCTGTGCCAGTGTGAGGGGGGTGGGGTGCGGCTCAGTGCTGCTTCAGTGCCCCCCTCCCCGTGTCACCCGGGGGCTGCCATCGAGAGGCTGCAGGTGGCAGCCGGGTGGCTCGGCGGTGGGTGGGGGGAGGTCCGTCGGCTTGCCTGCACACAGTGATGCAGTAATCCTGAAATCCTGATGCCCGCTGCTGATTGTTGCTCGTTTGCCAGATTAATTATATTCGCCCCCCCCCCCCCCCCACACACACATACAACACCACCCCCAAGTCTTTGAATGTCTCAGACAAACACACAGATACACACACACATTGTCAGACACACTCTAACAAACAGAAACACACACATCTTCTGAAGCGCATCTTTTGAAGAACAGATGAAATTCGCTTGGGGATGCAGTCGCCGCGTTTGCCAAGCTGACCGTCATGGGAATCATCGCTTAGCGTCACCTTAGCGGGGAGCCGACCACGGTTGTGCTCACCACCTCTCTGTGTCGCCTTGCAGGACCGAATCTGTCGCAGAGAAGATGCTGACTAACTGGTTCACCTTTCTGCTCTACAAGTTCCTGAAGGTGAGGAAATGTCTGCTGGCCCCTTTGCAGGACACTCCTTGCGGTTCTTTTATAGCAGAAATGCTATTATCGGCGACTATGTCGCCTGGGATGCTCACAGATGGAGGGTGCAACCAACTCACCTGTGTTTTAGAGGAAGCAAAGATGGATAGGAGGCCACCCTTCCTCTGAGACTGTAATCAGTGCTGCAAGGATGCCTTCTTGGGCGAGATGCTACCCTCCTGTATTAACTGCTGTTTGGCAGCTCGGCCATGAGCGCCGTCATGCAGCTGGGAAGAAGACCTCAAGGTCTGACTCCCTGGGGAATCCGCCCGTCACACGATCGCCAGTGCATGATAGTCTCAAACCACAATGAAAATATTATAGAGATCTGATTCTGAGAGCAAAGCCTCACCACAGGACCAGCGTTCCCCGCCAGGCGACGTTGAGGAGAACTCTCTGCTCCCTCAACGTTTCTGTCTGACACCTTCGGTGGGAGCCAGCTAATAATAAATGAGCTCAGATACGGGCTGGTGATCATGTGACACGTGATCATGTGGTAGTTCGGGAGGCACAGCGTGACATCACCTGCTGCAGGTCATAATCGTGACCCAAACACATCATGTCTGTCTGTGGTTTCCCTCTGCGAGGATCATGGGTTTCATTCTGGTTGGGCAAATATCCGCAGTGCAGAGCAAACAGCATCTGCCACAGGGTGATGTATAAAGCAGCAGACCGCCAGGTCTATTCGTTTGCCCCTGGCCCTGACAGAAAATGTGGGTACAGGGTGGATGGATGGATGGATGGATGTACTCATTTGCCAGGGAGTGTGCGCATGAGGGGGTGGCATTAGGCAAAGCTGGGAGAGGCTGCCAGGGGTGTCATGTGACCCCACCTGTTTTGCTCGCCCCCTGCAGGAGTGTGCCGGGGAGCCGCTGTTCTCCCTCTTCTGCGCTATCAAGCAGCAGATGGAGAAGGGCCCCATGGATGCCGTGACCGGGGAGGCCCGTTACTCGCTGAGCGAGGACAAACTGATTCGCCAGCAGATCGACTACAAAACGCTGGTAAAGGCCGGGGGGGACAATAAGGGTGCCACGCTCGTCATCATCAGACAGGCCGGCGTGGCTCATGGAGGGCCCACTCGTTACTGCAGGTGGTGAACTGCATCCACCCAGACAACGAGAAGAGCCCGGAAATCCAAGTCAAGGTGCTCAACTGTGACACTATCAGCCAGGTGAAGGAGAAGATCCTAGACGCAATCTACAAGAACGTACCCTGGTCCCACAGGCAGAAGGCCTCCGATATGGACCTAGGTGAGCTTCCCCGTTTTACCCCTGACTGTGTACTCCCCCCCATCTTACCCCGTCTGTGTACCCTCCTGTCTTACCCCTGACCGCATACCTTCCAGTCTTACCCCTGACCACGTACCCTGCTGTATTACCCCTGACCGCATACCCTCCTGTATTACCTCTGACCGCGATCGTGTATCCTCCCGTCTTCCAGAATCTGGGGGGGGCACAGACTCTGGGGGGGGGGGGGGCACACTTGAGGAGGTGGAGGCCGCACACTTGGGGGGTGGGAACTGCAGACTCAGTGGGTGGGAGCCATAAACTTGGGGGTAGGGGCCACAAACTCAGGGAGGTTGGGCCGCACATTCAGTTGGGGGCCACAGGTTCTGGGAGGTTCTGGGAGGTGGCCTCCTTGAGGCATAAAGATTTCGTAAATAAAGTGACAGCAGGTGCTGAGCGAGTGACTCAGAGCATCTCTGGGTTCGGTGAGATGAGCAGCGCCCTTCCAGCCCAGCCCCCCCGGATCGCCGTGTCTGATAAGGATAATGGGATTGCGCCCAATTCTATCCTCTTGGCACTCCTGGAACAAATTGGACAGGAGTGTTCTGTCCCTTTCCATTTCTGTCCTTGCTGATGCGCCTCAGAGACAGAGCCGGGGCTGTGGCCGGAGGGGGGGAGGGTGACAACTAGTCTACGGTGGGGCCAGGCCCCCCCTGCGGAATATGTGCCCATCACCTCCAGGTCAATCTCGGCTCCACTTGGCCCCCCATCCCCCTTCCCCCCATTCCCTGGGCTCTTACCACCCACCTTTCTCATTCTTTACCATGTTTATAGGAAGACACTCAGCAGCAGATGGGGACCACAAGGGCGGCGCTGTCCATAAACACACAACCTTTCTCACCTCCCTGACTAATTCCACTTTGGTTTCTCCTTCCTAATTCTCCTAATGTCAAAGGAAATGTTTAGTTTGCAAACTGAACTGGAAGACATTTAAGCACTGGCTCCAGTGAGGGTGGTTGGGTCGACTTGGAGTCAGGGGGGTGATTATTTTGTGCTGTATGGTCATATACTGAATAGTTTAACCATCCAACATCAACAGCATACCACACACACCCCCACCTTTCGAAGGCACTCATAATTAAATTGCATGATACATGATTGATATTGAGTTGACATTGAGCTCCATGCACTTTAGTGTCAGATTCAGGCTGATATACCTCTGCCCCCCCCCCCCCCCCCAGAATTGCGTCATGGGAGGGCGCCCCGGGTCATTCTCCAGGACGAAGATACCACCCACCAAGATCGAGGGTGACTGGAAGAGGCTCAACACCCTTTCTCACTACCAGGTATCATACCGCTTTAACATGATTAACAAACACCCCTGACATCACACGCCTGAACCCTAACCGTACCCCAGCCCCTGTGCCCGGTGCCGGCCCGTTAAAACTCAAGCCTTTCTACACATGCAGCAGCACGCGACCCAACGCGCTTCGTAATGCGATTGCCCATGTGACTGTTCCTGTTTCCACGACCTTCTGCCCCGACCAGGAGAGCTCAGAGGTGTTTCTCCTTAAGCTTTATTTATGTACAAAAATGCAGAAGAACGCTTTCATAGAGCTTCTTTGAAGATGCGTTATGTTACACCACGCAGGTATCGTCAAAGGGGCTTTCTGATGTCCAGGTTCTTGTAGCCAGAAGCTTAACTAGCGTCTCTGTTTGGCTGTCGTCAGTAGCAAACCCAGAGCTGCAGGACTGGGAAGTTGCTATATATAATGTAATTTTAATTCGCCTGGTTGCACTGTGTGTCGAGCACCCAACACATCAGAAGCCTCAAGGTTGTTTTCACTGGACCCCCTCTTCCATTACATAAATTTTTCCGAAGGAAGCCATCAAGATCAAAGGGTCTAGAAATGACTGCTTTTGCTTTGACCAGTATGGCGGACAAACAGCCAAAGACACACCTTGAGACCACTCAGGGCGGTTCTTCAGTCAGTTTGATCCTCCCAAGTCCTCGTCCCCATTTAAGTGGCCTGTTTTTTGCCCGTCCAGAGGACCCCACAGCAGGCATATCCACGCTAGGCTGCCATCACATGTGTTTAGCGTTGTGCCGAGCTGAGTGTCACCGCCCTGCCCTTGCTTATGAATAACGTTGCTGAATGCCACTGGACCAAATGGCAAGACGGCATCATAAACTGTTTGCCTATGGTGACGTTCTTTTTTAGCTGTTTATTGTATTAATCATTAATCACGGAGCCAAATAACAACTTTTTACACCAATACATTCGGCCGAAGACCATCATTACTCACCCAAAAATAACAGTATTTGCAGAAAGCGTGCATCACAGCTGCACAAATCTGGGTAAAATATGAATCTCAGTTTTTTTCACTCGAAAACAAGATTGCAACATTCATCTTCTTCCATTTCTTCTTTTATTATCCTTTTTTACTGTGCATTACATATTGTCCTTTATGGAGATAGAACAAACAAATTGTAGAGATGTCGATATTGGTGCGATATTTAAACATTATCAATATAAAAAGTTATCAGCCCCAGAGCTAAAGACACGAGCACTGAAATCAGGGCCGACGTGCCCTATAGGTGCCATCTAGGAAGTTTTGATTAGGGGGTGTGAAAGAGAGAGAAAAACAATCATAGAAAACATACCAATGATTGTGTTTTGAAGTAGACATTTAAGCTCATTTTAAAATTTTACTACTTTTCTTGTGAATCAGACACAAGCTAACTAGTTAGTAGTCGGATACCCAGTGATACTGAAATGTTTATAATATAAATGAATTGACAAAATTTGTTTTCTGCTGTTCTGGAGGTGGGTGTGGGGGGGGGAGCTTCAGTAGAATCTCACCTAGGGTGCCAGACCCCCCAGGGGTGACCCTAACTGAAATAATGGAGGTGATCGCATTGGACGGACAGCCGTGTTCTGTAGTTGAGGACGAGGGATTCCGGTGGCTCACTCACCACTTATGAGAGGACTCAAAGTACCGGCCTGAGACATGTTTATAATTCATTATTACATCTAGCGCGTAGATCGATCTTTCCTTTTTCCACAGAACAAAAAACGATTTAACGTCTTTCCGCTAATCTGTGCCGGGCAAGCTGGACAACTTTCACCGCTTTCCCGAATGAAAAGAAAATAGTCCTGTATCGTCTTGTGACTGGGTTTTCCTTATAGCCCTGCACTGTAACTTACAATGCTCTATTCAAACCTTGAGTGGATTTAAAAGGATGGGTTGCTTTTTGTAAGATTGATAGATTTACATGTGTAGTACGTTTTGCTTTTTATACTTAAGTATTTCTTTTTTAAATTATGTTTTAAAAGGTTTTTTTTTGTTACTTTTACTTGTGTAGTGTTTTACTGGGTGACTGTTCTTTTTCCTTGAGTAACACTGTGATGTGGTTTCTGTGTGAAAGTGCTGCTTACCATGTGAAAGGCCCTTTAGGGTGACTAACAAACACACGCTCTCCAGCCCTGCCCAGCACCGCAGTGTAGGGCTTACCAGTAAAATGAAGTCACATTTCAATGGCTCTCAAATCCAAAGCAGACCAGACAGATATCACGGCAGACACGAGATTTGCGTGGGAAACAGGCGTTTGTTTGTTTTTTAGCCTAAACTTGTTTCTCAGACAGATGGACTCAGTGCTTCGCTCATAAATTATCCGCAGGTCACGGTCCAGTGTTCTCATCTTTTTTTTTCCGTCGCGGGTCTTCGACGCACATGATTGCTTCCACTTATGGGGTGGGGGGGGGGGGGGTCGGCAGCCACCGTTGAGTAGACAGCGATCACTGCTCCCCTGCTTCAGGAAAATGGTTTTGTGGGGGGGGGTGTATTATTTGCGAGAGCAGATCGCAGGGGATGCCTATAAAGTCGCCCCTGGGGTCTGCACTGCAAATACTGCATAATGCAGTTGGTTTATTTAATGGGATGCCATCATCCCAGCTAATGGCTCTAGCTGGGCTGCATCGCTTCAGGAGAACGATTTACATCCTGCAATTCGCTGTGCTCTTTCCTACACCATGACCCCCCCCGTCCCCTCCCCCGGATGACAACGTCAACAGAATGCCTTTGAGTAAAGCCCCCATCCCCATTTGATTCTGTAGACCCCCCCCCCCCCGTTTTGAATAACGCTCTCCTCTGTGTTTTAGAACGCTTCTTTACAGCCGTCATTTCCAGCTACAAATTTACATGCGATCTCATTTTTCCATATCTAATGCCTCGGGCTGTGCAGCAGAAAATGCAAGTTTACAGATTTTTCTGCATTACAAACATATGCCTAACATCCTGCCCTTAGCAGACTTCCTGTGATGCATCCGATGGTCTGGGCTCACGTCCTCGGCACCAAACTTCATGTATTATAGATACTTTATTTCACTGATGGACACCTATGCACAGACATATCAAATTGTTATGAAAATTGCTTTTTTGATGAGCAAATAGCCATTAATTTGGAGGTTGGCGTGATGTTAATTTGGAAGCTAATTGCTCCCATGGCCCACATCACATGACAGGGGAGATTGGCATGTTGTTAATGCGAAGGCTGATATTTCTAGTGGCCCATGTCACGTGATGGGGGAGGTTGGCATGATGTTAATTTGGAAGGCGACGTCTCTAGTGGCATCACATGACGGGGAACCACAGACGGATCAAGGGTAGCTGGTCAGGTGCTGGCCTTAATGTGGGAGAGTTCTGAGGAGAAGGGTACAGCTGTCGTGGGGAGAGGGGTTATATCGTCGCCTGGCCTCACAGTACAGATTTGGGACCGAATTGGCCCAATTCCGATACTGGCGTGGTCGTGCATACACTCTCTCAGCACAGGAAATTGCGAAAGTGCTCCGAATCCCCGAGTGCAGCTAGCCACGCCCGGGGACACTATCGCTCACGGGGGGGTTGTGGGGGGGGGGGGCGGGGGTTATAGTCACCTCCGTTCATTAACTGGTGAGCAATTTCTCAGATGAGCTGGACAGCCTCCAGGCGAGGGTGCGGGCGGTTAAATTAAATGTCACGGCGAGCCTGGATGCAGGGAAGAGGCCCAGCGGGCAGATTAGGGGTTGATTGGAATCGGAGATGAGATAATGAAGACAGAAGCTAATTCATTTTCGGTCGGGGAGGGTAAGTAATCCTTGACAAAGAAGATGCAGGCATCGCGATGCGGCCCCGTTAGCGCCCGGCTCGATGAGGGAGCCCACCCCCGCCCCCCCCCCCCCCCCCGTCACGGCAACCTGAGGTTCATCTCTGCCTCGGTTTGTTTTTTCATTCTTCTTGGCCAGAGTGAAATTCCCCGGAAGGTGAGAGAGCTGCAGCCTCGCGCTCAGCCTGCTTAGCCGGGTCTGACTCCCCCCGTCAGGCATGACATCTTTAAGACACTCACGCTCTCAGTTGTTGCTTTGCTGTTTGTGATATTTTTCTCTTTCTTTTTTTACAATAATAGCCAAAATGACACAGACCTACCTGGGCCCCGAAACTGCGGCCTTCCAGGTCGGAGTCAAACGCTTTATCTTCCCTTAAGAAACAGGAGTTTCCCCCCCACCCGCCCCCCATCTAAGCCCTCCTCCCAAACCAAGCCCCCACCCCCCTCCTGAGCAGATTCTTCCTCCACACAGTGCCCCAGCGAAGCTCATGCCTTCAGCTTTGTCACGTTTAATTCATTACACGCTTCTCTAGTGTTTTTGACTCTTTACCCATAATTAGCTGTTCTAGAGTCACAGGACAGAAAGCAGCACCCTGCGTCTTTAACCACCTGCCTGACACGTGCTGCACCTCCCCCCCCACCCCAGCCGATACACCCCCCCCACCCACACCTGTCCCACACCCGTCCCCCGGTGAGGTTTTGCTGCCCGTCGTGTCTTTGCACAGTCAGTCGTCTTCCCAGGTTCCTCCTAAGAGCTAAAGCACCGCTGTCAGTGACCAATAAGACCCGCATGGTTTGTCTCCGCCCAGGTGCCCGATAATGCAGTGGTGGCTCTCGTACCGAAGCAGGTCGTGGTTTACAATTCGGTCAACAACTCCACCGTCTCCAGAACCTCCGCCGGCAAATACGGTGAGTCCTCCTGGTGGGTGTGTCTGGGGGTGTGGCACTAGTTGCACTGCTTACTATTTACATGCACACGTATCAATGTGGGTGGGGCCAGGTGTGTGAAAGTGTGCTTATCCTCGATGCTGTCAGGGACCCTTTATCACTGATGTGGCCTGGAGATACCGCCACCTACTGGAGGGTGTATCACACACACACATATGTTTGGATTTGGAATGTTCTGGGATGCCACCTAGATGATGGCGTAAGGGGTTTAAAAAAATTGAAAAATGTGAAACACACACACACTCACACACACACGTGTGTTTCTGTCCTCAAATGAACTTTCCATTTAGTCTCAACAAAACTCATTAAAAGTGATAAGCGGCATAAATATTTAAATGTCCTTATTCTCTTTCCTTTTTGCTTTTTTCTTCCTCATTTGTTTTCTTGGCCTGTCATCGCAACATCTGCTTATCACTAGCTTCTCAAAGTTTGTCCCCACAAAACATGAGGCAGCAGGCTCACGCACCGCAGCCCCCACACCCGTCAGTCAGCAGAGCGCCCCCCCCTCCCGCCCCCTGGCCAATTAGCGGCCTATCTGTAGGGGGCGCCCTCGCTGTCTGTGAGACCGGGCCCCACTGAGCATCACTATTATAAAGACACATCACCCCCTGTCAATGCAGACATGCATTAGTGGGGGGGCACATGTGCTATTCCCTCCCCCCCCGGCTGTTTCTACTCGGCAAATCCCATTTGGGCCCCGTTACACCCCTCCACACCTCGCTCCACAGTGTCCAATCATCTTCCAGCACGGCTCTCCCATGCCACCCTCCATTCCCTGTCTCCCACCAGGCTGCCCCCCCCTCCCCACTCGGCCCCCGCCCATCGATACCCTCAACCCTGTATAAACATTAATGGGGCTCCGTTTGTCTTTCTGCTTTGTCGTAAATGTCATCGGCACCGTGTGGTTCAGCCTGCATGCATATTCATTGTGTCACACGCCTCAGCACAGAGGCTCTTGAGAACAGACCCCAACCCAAAGCCCCTCCACGGCGGTTGGGTGCAGTTACATGGACCGCAGGCAGGGGGCGACGTGACTAAAAGTGCATGTCTCCTGTCTTGCCCCCGGCCAGAGAACATGATGAAGTACACGGGCAGCCCGGACAGCCTGCGCTCTCGCACGCCCATGCTGACGCCCGACATGGAGAGCGGCGTCAAGGTCTGGCACCTGGTCAAGAACCACGAGCACGGCGACCAGAAGGAGGGCGACCGCGGCAGCAAGATGGTGTCCGAGATCTACCTGACCCGCCTGCTGGCCACCAAGGTGTGTTCAGATCGGTTGCTGCACTGTGTGTGTGTGTGTGTGTGTGTGTGTGTGTGGTAGGTAGGCGGTAGCACAGAGACACTGAGCAGAAACAGAGTGGGCAGCTGGCATGGTGGTGGCACCTGTGTGAGAGCGCCCCCTAGCCGCAGATTTCACATCCCGCTTTGTCCCGCAGGGCACGCTGCAGAAGTTCGTGGACGACCTGTTTGAGACCATCTTCAGCACAGCCCACCGCGGCAGTGCCCTGCCGCTCGCCATCAAGTACATGTTCGACTTCCTGGATGAGCAGGCGGATAAACACAGCATCCATGACCCACACGTCAGGCACACGTGGAAGAGCAACTGGTGAGCACCAGCTAACCGCTAACGAACACACACTCACTCACGCTCACAGTCACACACACAGACGGTGTGTTTCCTGCTCTGGGCCTTAGGCCGTGTGTGTCCTGAACACTATGGAGTAGCCCCCCCCCCCAGGGCCTGGGGGGCAATACCCATTCCCCAAGCTAATGTCAAAAGTGCCTTTCAACACAGCGGCAGCTCAAGGCCCCGTGGGTGGAGACATGCTAATGCATGCTAATCACGCGCTAATGAAGACAACCTTCTTAGCTCACGCTGCTCGTTCTTTGGGTCTGGCGGAGGAAGTGTGGCGGCATCCTGTTTCCTCCCCACAGGGAGTGAAGGCCTCCAGCTCCCACGGACTGCTGCCCGGTGTGTGTGTGTGTGTGTGTGTGTGTGTGTGTGTGTGTGTGTGTGTGTCCGTGGTTACAGCGAGACACTCTACCACCGAACTCTGGATTTCAGCATCTCGGCTCTCATTAGTTTTATGGAGTAATTATTTACCCCTCTGGAGTCGACGGTATCATCGGCGATGCCGCGTATCTTTCTTGTCTATTTCAGTTCATAACTCGCTGAAATCACATTGTAGAAACATGAAAAAAATGCTGACTAAATCTGTAATCTGTCGTCTTTTCAAAATGGCAATTGTCGGAAATATTAAAGTTTTAAAAATTAGGTTAAATAAAAAGTAAACCATGCCACTTTTCTTTGTTTTACCTGCATCGGAGCGTGTAGTGCCGCCCTCACCTGAAGATCACTATTCGCATTCTAAATAGCCGCATTTCCGCATATTGAAATTGCATTCGCATGGTAATTGCAATGGTGAAACGTGATCCAGATACATCCCCATCAGCACCATAAGGGGGGGGGGGGGGGTGTGGCCAGGTGTGAATGGAAACACATGAAAGTTGCTACATATTCAATGAAAGGAGCCAGAAATAGTGACATGAGTTGGGTTTTTCTTATTTATTTATCCGACTGAATGTTGCACCATTTAGTCATCTTCATGTAGCCAAGACTTTGGTGATCAGATATCTGGGATCAAAACAAACTGCCACCATTGCTTACTATGTACTTTTATTATGTTTCTACAAGTGTTCCAGACTGCATTTTGCAATGTCTATACTTTGAAATTGCAAACTTCACATAAATCTGACATATTTACAAAGTACACTAAGATTAAGATGAATTTAATGCCAAATCAAATATATAAGAAATAATTTATTTGCCATGAACTAAGTTTATGATATTGAATGAAATGTGTGACCATGCCCCAGTCAGTGAGAGTGTGTTTCCTACCCCGAGACCCCAGAGGGTTAAATGGCTTCTCCAGTTACCCAGTGGTTTGGCTGCTAGTTCAGGTGGCGATAAAGCAGATTTTCTAAAAGCGACAAGATTCTGGTGCTGAAGGCCAGAAAATCACCCCTGAAGAGTTCGACCAGTTACCGGGGGGGGGGGGGGGGGGCTTACAAAGGTACTGCCAGAGTGTGAGGCTGAGCTCCAGCTGGTGTGATGGGCCGGGACAGGCGCCATGGTAACAGGGACAGCCCATCCATCACGCACCGCGGGTTAAGGGCGGAGCTCAACTCCACACCTGAATGGGCTGTACAAGATGGACCCCAGCTCATAATGCCCCCCCTCACCCATCAATCAACTTGAGGAAAATGTTAGCCTGTGAGGAGCTCTGACACATACATACACCCCCCTTGCCAACTGCATAAGTGGGGAATGAGCAGCCTTAGATGTGTGGCTGTGTGTGTGTGTGTGTGTGTGTGCAGGCGTGTGTGTAAATTCCCCCTGTCTCTGGCATGGTGTCAACTGATTGGCTGAAGGTTTCCTCCCATAAGAGGGGCTTCTGGGTAACACGGATGTCAGAACGCCAAACCATAGCCACAGTGTTCTCCACAGCTTCATTATCCCTTAATTGCAATCTTACGAACACCTGTGTCCGTCTTTCCCAAACCCATGATTACACCTAGTTACACGTTTTCCAGGCACCTTTAACACCTCCGTGCTGGTGCCTGCATGTAGACGGGGCCGTCTTTCATCTGCTTACTTTATGATTCTTAAGACGTGGAAGCAAAAAAAAGATGATGCAGTTAGAAAGGCTTATGTCCTGGACAGTGGAATCTTGAAGGGAAATCGCCACATCTCCAGAGCTCCACATCTTCCCAGCCACTGATAACACAGACAACATCTGCAATCCGGTCTCCCTCCTGAAAGAGAGACACAATCTGTCGGGTCAGAGGAGGGTAACAGGGCAGCCGTTCGAGGTTGATCCCGACATGCATCCCTGAAATATCAGAGGATGGCTTATCGTTGGTGTTCCCAAAAAGACATCAGAGCTGCATGGTCTGCGGTGTCACTCTCCACGCCATCTTACCAAAGACAAAGACAAAACAGAGACCAAAGACAAAACAGACCAAAGACACTGAGTCCTGGCATTAGGGGACATGACCACCAGAACTGCACTGCCCTGGAAACATGGTGTGGTGGCCTTGTTGGGCACGATGAAATTAGCGTCCCTGATTAAATTATAAAATAATTAGTATTTGATGATGCAATTATATTACAGATACAGTTCTTAGAAACTCATGTCCCACTTTAGACAATGATCTCCCATGCTGGAGAATGTAGTGACATTCAGGAAATCCTGAAAAGCGCCTGCATCCTGGAGGCAGAAGCTCTCAGGAAGAAAACTTTGGACTTTGGTCACATGCTGAGTTTCAGGTTAGGAATCACGCCTTTGTGAACTTGGACATAGTTTGACAATGAGAAACCAGGATCTCCGCTTCTCCTCATCCACCTCTCATCCACCTCTCATCCACCTCGCTGCTTTTCATCCACCTCTCCGTCCTCTGAACTATCCCACATCTTCCTCCACAAGCACTGCGTGAAACATAAAGACACAAAAACTAATTAAGCCCTAAATGAATGGGCTTTAATTTGCCCTTGTTCTAATAACAGCAGATGGATTCCAGGCCCACCCAGATGGTGTTCAGCCCAGCCGTCACTTATTTGTAAATCTTACTCACTCGCCAGGGATTAAGACCTGAAGCGGGCAGGTACCAAATGCAGCTTTCTGTTAATCGTAAAATAATGAGATTTTATCTACACCATAGTTTTCTAGCTTGTGAATAAGGCCGACTTCATATTCCATGGTCTTTAAATAGAATGATATTTAAGCCATAATTTTTAAGGCAGAAAATTTATAACAAAGTCATTTGCATTCATGCACAATCCATTTCTGCTATTTCAGGTTTTGAAATATTTAATATTCTCACTTTATTTCCAAGCCAATCTCCTTAATCGCCTGTAAAAGACTAATATAAATATTACTTATATAACACAGCTGGTTATTAGCTAGCAGGTTCAGGTCATAGTAAGGTCAAAGTTTGCAGCCATCATGTGACACCCGCTTTTAGTGCCGGCTGCTGTGATTGGTCAGCATCTGCACCATGCTCAGTCTGCACTGCTGCCCGTCCACAGTGTCACAGCACCTTGTTTTTCTGGAAATGATGCCGTCATGCTCCACATTAGTACTCCAGGGTAGAGCATAAGTTTTAGCTTTTATTCTGACATTAAGGCTTGGAAGTATAACTTCTGTCCTGGAAAATGTGAAAATGTCACTGGATCTCTGTGTGGGTATCCATGTTCCTCACTGGACCTCTGTGTGGGTCTCTATGTCCCCCATTGAACCACTGTGTGGGTCTCCGTGTTCCTCACTGGACCTCTATGTGGGTCTCCATGTTCCTCAATGGACCACTGTGTGGGTCTCCGTGTTACTCACTGGACCTCTATGTGGGTCTCCATGTTCCTCACTGGACCACTGTGTGGGTCTCCATGCTCCTCACTGGACCTCTGTGTGGGTCTCTATGTTCCTCACTGGACCTCTGTGTGGGACTCCATGCTCCTCACTGGACCTCTGTGTGGGTCTCTATGTTCCTCACTTGACCACTGTGTGGGTCTCCATGTTCCTCACTGGACCTCTATGTAGGTCTCCATGTTCCTCACTGGACCTCTATGTAGGACTCCATGTTCTACACTGGACCTCTGTGTGGGTCTCCGTGTTCCTCACTGGACCTCTGTGTGGGTCTCCATGTTCCTCACTGGACCTCTATGTAGGACTCCATGTTCTACACTGGACCTCTGTGTGGGTCTCCATGTTCCTCACTGGACCTCTGTGTGGGTCTCCGTGTTCCTCACTGGACCTCTATGTGGCTCTCCGTGTTCCTTACTGGACTTCTGTGTGGGTCTCCATGTTCCTCACTGGACCTCTATGTGGATGTCCATGTTCCTCACTGGACCGCTATGTAGGACTCCATGTTCTACACTGGACCTCTGTGTGGGTCCTCATCTTTCTTACTGAACCTCTGTGTGGGTCTCCATTCACACTCAGGTTCATGTTCCAGCCCAGTGACACCTAGGAATTAGAGTGGAGGGTCCATAGGTAACACATAATGAAGGTCCTTAATCCTGCCCTTTATCCTGGACATTTCATAATCTGCCTGGCCGGTCACATCTCCATGGCCGACATTCTGGCATCCTTCCCATCCCAGCCTTATAGCCCCAAATCTTCTTTTGTGCCATTGTTACACATGAGTGACTGTGACGTGACAAGCAGTGAGGTCATCGTTTGAGGACTCATTCTTTGTTGTTCTGTAGGGCTTAGTGATGGCCTCCTTGGGTCTAGGGGTAGGACAGTGCCCCCCTTGTGACAGAGGCGGAACTGCAGGGGAAACGCTCTGGACGGGATACATTCATTCAGTGACATCAGGAAGCGGCGAGTCAGGTTGAGGAGAAGCCGTGGCTCAGGAGAGGGTGGCAGTGGTGTGAGTTGGCTGTAGGCCATGTCGACTGAGTGCTTCCACTGCGGGTGTGGTGGAGGGGCATCACATTTCTTATGGCTCCAGGTGCTTGGCGCTTACTGTGACAAACCCGTTTGGATTTATGGGGGTGTTTGCTCATGACCCTTGTCCATTTCTGTCTGCTAATGGCAGTATGTAAATGGCACCACCTCCCCCATCTGCGGTAGCCAGCAACTTCATGCAGGGACAACCGGGTTGCTGGCCAGCAGCCTGCTTGTACTTCTTCTGGAAACAGAAACACTCTAAAGAAACATTCTGGAGAAGGAGCTGTTGATTGGTTGATTGAATGATGAAAGGCAGTCACCCTTTACCTACTGCAGTCCACCCCCTCACCCCCTGGTCTGAATGTGTCCCGCAGCCTACCTCTGAGGTTCTGGGTGAACGTGATCAAGAACCCTCAATTCGTCTTCGACATCCACAAGAGCAGCATCACGGACGCCTGCCTCTCCGTGGTGGCCCAGACTTTCATGGACTCCTGCTCCACGTCCGAGCACCGGCTAGGAAAAGACTCGCCATCCAACAAGCTGCTCTACGCCAAGGACATCCCCAGCTACAAGAGCTGGGTGGAGAGGTGAGCCGAACGCTGACTCTCAGTGTGCGAGTGGAGCCATTCAAGGTACACCCTCTCATACATGTGGGTGGGGTTACTGGATACACGCCCTCTCATACATGTGGGTGGGGTTACTGGAGACACGCCCTCTCACACATGTGGGCGGGGTTACTGGAGACACGCCCCTCTCACACATGTGGGTGGGGTTACTGGAGACACGCCCTCTCACACATGTGGGTGGGGTTACTGGAGACACGCCCTCTCACACATGTAAGTGGTGGCTTAGGCCTCATGACAGGTCTGGGTGGAGCAATTGCCTACAGGTGTGGATGTAGAAACGATCTGTGTGATGGGTTAGGAGGAGGCTACGGTGGGAAATATACTTATTTAAACTGAACATTAACCAGAACCTTTAAGACAAAATTTACAGTGCTGCTGGAAACAAACGTACGTAAAATGTTTATAAGCTTACTGTACATCTACCAGCTCCCTGGAGAATGTAATCTCTCTCCAAACAGAAGGCTGATCGGTACATACAATCCATATGTGACAGACTTACCTGTAAAGACAGTCCAGATGTGACAGGTTTACCTGTAAAGACAGTTCAGGTATGAGAAATTTACCCGTAAAGACAGTCTAACTGTGAAATGTTTACCCTTAAAGACAGTCCAGGAGTGACAGATTTACCTGAAAAGACAGTCCAGGTGTGTGAGGTTTACCTGTAAAAACAGTCTAGCTGTGAGATGTTTACCTGTAAAGACAATCTAGGTGTGAGTGGATTACCTGTAAAGACAGTTCAGGTGTGTGAGGCTTACCTGAAAATACAGTCTAGATGTAAGAGGTTTACTTGTAAAGACACTCCAGGCATGTGAGGTTTACCTGTAAAAGCAGTGTAGGTGTGAGAGGTTTACCTGTAAAGACAGTCTAGGTGTGAGAGGTTTACCTGTACTGACATTGCTAGGTTGAGGGTTGTATTCAGGCAGTCCTATCAACACATCATATCTGGTATCTGTCTCCCTGCTGTTTTCAGCTTCTTCTGCATTTTATTCCTTTAAGAAAAGCCCTGGAGTACCTGCGAGTGCGCTGAAATTAAAATACAGTGGGTGCAGATCGATGGCGGCAGGGCGGCTGGCCGGCCAGCCATGCGCATTTTTAACGCTTTATGAGGACGCCAGGAGCCCGCGTAGCTCGTTTGTTGAGATGAGTTTTATTAAATTTATTTGCTGCACCGCAGAATAAAATACGGAGCTTCTGAAGCGGTTAAAAAGTATTTATTCACAACAGACACCGGAGTCTGAAAGGAGCATCTGTGGCGGGGGGGATTCGGGGAGGCTCACTGAGGCGCGTGTCTGTCAGCGATCGGATCTGAGTTCTTTCTTTGGGGCGGGGGGTGGGGGTGACAGTTTAAATATGGATGAGGGCACGTCTAAACATAACTCTGCACCTCTCCGAGCAGGCCAGGCCAGGCCGGCCTGCCAGGGACGCTAATTTATGAAGCACGACTCGGGATGGGATCCAAACCCGACCCATCTGTCGAGGAACGGAACCGGCGGCCTGGAGCCGACCGCGCGCTGCTAATGGGAGATGCCGCTCCTGCACAACTCCCCCGCTTCCGTGTTTTCGGTTTGCCGCAGACGGAACTTTATCCAAGCCAGACAGGCCGGAGCTCAGGAAGGGCAGGTCATGTGACCGTGCCATTCTCTAGGTGAATAATCCAGCTGTAGATTTTGGGGGTCGGGGGAGGTTGGGGGATTGGGAGGGGGTGAAGCATAATCCTTAAATCACATGCATGTAACAGCAAGGGAATGAAGAACTGCTATGTGCACGGAACATACATGACCCCCCCCCCCATATGTTAACATGACTGGATCTATTACTGAGATGCTACTGAAGGAGCTGATGATCTGTATTATATATGTTAAATTAAGCTCTGCAGGGAGGCAGATATCAGCAGCTCTGCTTTAGGTCATACTCTGGGTGCCTGGCGCTACACCGCCCCCCCCCCCCTTCCCCGTGGTGTATCCACCCGCAGTGGGGGCCTGGTCTCTGCTAGCCTGCCAGCAATTCAACGTTTCAACATGGCAGTGTGATAACGTGCCGCCCAGGCAGAGAAGCAGATACCTTTTACCTCTGGATGGAAAAACAGCAATGAGAGTACAGTATCAGTCAAAGGTTTGGACTCACCAAGCCACCGTCAAAGGAGAGTAATAGTGTCGCATCACATGACCTGGCCACCTGGCCTAAACATCGGAGAAATGGTTTTAGGGGAGCTTGACCAGAGAATGAAGGAAAAGTGGCCAAGCACAAATAAACCTTTCTACAGGTGGGTGTGACCAAACTTTTCACCAATACTGTAGCTAATCTGATTTGGGCTCTCGGCCGGTCGTGTCCCACGTGGTCCCACGAGCTCTTCCAAATCGTTCCGAAATTCCCACTCCCTCCCGTGAATCTTTCGGGCAACATGGCACAGTGTCCCAGATGCTGCTGTCTTCCTGACAGACCCCCCCCGACCCCCGGAAGAAAGGCGGAGCTCCCAAAATCGGCTTACACCTTTATCCCTTGGGCCTGCAAGACTGGCACCCCGGGGCATTTATTTAATTTAACAAGTCCTCTTCAGATGTGTTAATCTTTAACATGCATTTTTAGTGGTGCAGTGCCTCCCATTTTCTGCACCGTTTTCTTAAGTGCGATGGACTAGGAGTCCTTGAGCTGCAGTTTGATTTGCTGAGCTACTGAATCACCAAGAGCAGCTGTCACACAGTGTCAGGGCAGCTTGTGGCTCCGTAATGACTGCCCTCGTCGGGTGTTACTGAGCATATAGAAACTCCATTTTAACATTCTGAACAGCCGCTTGTTAGAGGCCCTTTGGTGTGGAGAGAATCCTCCGTCAGGTCGATGAGATCCTGCTGTGAGGCGCACTGTCTGCAGGAGGACAGGCTCAGTCTGACTGGGTCATCAGGTCTTCACCTGATTTCCTCTTTCATTTGGGCTGGAAGGAGATTGTGCTGTTTGGAAAGACATCGAAGAGCTTCTGATAGTCATTTGCAGGTATGTGGAAGCTGGATCAGTCAGGGAGGGGAGGAAGCTGTGAGGAAGCTGTTTCGGTCAGGGAGGGGGGACCGGACTCTGACTGGGGGTCTCGGGCTGTATCGCCACACTGGCAGACAGCAGGTGCCTGCCCCTCTGCACCCCCAGCACTAGATCATGGCGGCCCATGGCAAGACACAAATTACTCCTGTCACACGTGTTTACAGCCCCCCCCCCCCCCCCCCCAGCCCCTCTCCTTCAGTCATGAGACATGACAGCAATCGACACTTCTCCTCGGGGGCCTTCACCTCGCTCTCAGCCCCACCCCCGCACAGCTGTGTCAGTCCCAAACGAGCCACTAATTACCCCCCCCCCCCCCCCAAAAATCTTCTCCGAAGCTGGATGCCGTTAAGGTCTTGGGGGATTTAGGTGTTATTGCCACAGATGGAGAGCTATGGAGTAGGTGAGATGCAGCTTGTGAGGTGTGCAGTATGTCCGAAGTTGAAGTATAGATGAGACTGTAGGTGCGAATGGTACCTAGATGACATACTACACTCCGCGAATTTCGGAAGTATGCGACTGATGGATGCTACACTATCCCACAAGGCCACTGGAGCCGCAGCCAGAGATGGAGAATGCCCCACCCTCAGATTTTTTGTCAAGATGATGCTGGGAGTGCCGTCTGCACACATTAAAATAGAAAACAATTTGATAAAATTATAAAATGATCAATCTTTTACCTGCCATTCACACTAGTATAAGTACAGTGTACTGAAATTCTTCTCTTCGCCTGCCCCATCTTGCTCTCCATAGCTTGGGGGGGTCACAGCACAGGGTGAGCCAGTGTGCAGCGCCCTTGGAGCTGGGGGTTAAGGGCCTTGCTCAAGGTCCCACGGACATGTGACATTTCTCCCAAGGCCAGGGCACGAACTGACGATCTTCCGATCACAGGCACAGGCCCGTCACATAATCTAGTTACATAAGTCGACATGAAAATATATTATTTTCGTTGATGGTTTTTTTAAACACTTTTTGACTTTTGCAGGAGTAATGTTGTATCATTGGTAAACATTCAGGTCAGGTAATGTACAGGATGGCAACTACAATGTGTCTGAGTACATGCATACTGCTCTCATGCATATATACAGTATATATTACATCGACAGTCCAGTAGTAGGCTTCTAAGGAAATTCAGTGCATACTGTGTAAGTATGTGATTCAGGACGCACCCACAGCCTGTGCCGCTTACGCCTCTCCATCGGCTGTATGATTCCACTGGCATGGGAGTGGGCGTGGGTGTGGGTGCAGTTGTGGGTGCGGTTGTGGGTGCGTGCGAGATCATAGATGAAGGTGCAGGCAGATGTGGGGGTGATGGTGTGAGTGACCACATAGGTGTGGGCATGGGTGAGAGTGTGGGTGCAGGTGAGGATGCGGGTGTGGATGTAGATGCAGGTGAGGATGCGGGTGAGGGTATGGGTGTAGATGCGGGTGAGGGTGTAGATGTGGGTGAGGATGCGGTGAGGGTGTAGATGTGGGTGAGGATGCGGTTGCAGGTGTAGATGCGGGTGTGGGTGTGGGTGTAGATGCGGGTGAGGGTGTAGATGTGGGTGAGGATGCAGTTGCACATGCGGTTGCAGGTGAAGGTGTACATGCAGTTTGTGTTGCTCAGGCCACCTGCATCTCTGCCCCGCAGATATTACTCAGACATCAGCAGGATGCCAGCTATCAGTGACCAGGACATGAACGCCTACCTGGCGGAACAGGCCCGCATGCACACCAATGAGTTCAACAGCTTGAGCTCCCTCAGCGAGATCTACTCCTATGTGGGTAAATACAGCGAGGAGGTATGTCATGCTTCTCTCTCGGACTTACCCCAAAATAGTCTGACAATCTGGTATTCACATCCTCCACCACAGAAAGTTTGATTTGATGTGTTCTGTAGCTAGTTGACTGTGCAGTGGTAAATAATGTATAATGTAAAACTATTGGTACAACTTATGATTTTCCCATAACAAAAACATCATTTTATTCAATCACGCTACTAGCAAGTTGCAGGAAGGATTATGGGTAATGCTGACAATGAGTGAAATAAGGCGATAACATCACTGCGACATTTGAGTAACGTTTTTACCCTGTGGTTTTCATCTGCTGCAGATTGTCGACGCCCTGGAGCAGGACGATGGCGCCAGGAAACAGAGACTGGCCTTCAAGCTGGAGCAGGTGGTCGCCTTCATGAGTCTGGAGAGCTGAGGACCGCATTTCCCAGAGTGCACTGGGAGAGTTCCGAAACCGAGCCGTGCCTGAGCGAAGACCTGTCATTACTTTGCCATCTCTGCTGTCAGAAACTTTCCTTTGTTTTTGTTTTATTGTCTCAGCCGCAAATGTTTGTGTCACAATAGCTCTGGAGAGGAGGAGGAGGAATTTGTGTCTGTTGGGGTGGGGGATAGTTTGCCACATTGGCAAATTTCACCTCCAGGGAACAGAAGAGAGCAAAAATCCAATCTATACGTTGCCTTGATCAAGCGTCTCTGAAACACGGCTTAGCCTCAGTCTACTCAGACCTTTAGGGCAGAAGTCAACCCAGCCAAGTTTAGATGGATCTTTGATGTGTGGAGAGACTGCCACATGTACCCGTATATACGTGGTATATATACCCACACAGGTAGACACACACACCTCTCCAGCGTTTAAAGAGGAGCCAAGCCAGGTATAGGAGGAAGAGGCGCCTTTTCCCGGCCACGTCGATTCACATACGTCTAGCAGACGGGAAAACGTCAGTTTTAGTGCTTCTACACTTTTATTCGCTTGAAACCAGTTTCCATGGACTGAGCAAGACTAGTTAATTTAACGGCTAATTTAATCCATGCATTTACTCCGCAAGGCACACCTGCCTGCTTCGTCTGGCCTTCTGCAGGAATGACACCTGTGAACATAAGGGGGGTGGGGAGATGAAGCCAGGGCTCAGTTTTACAAAGAAGCACACATCTGCCCTGATGACGCACACGACCCCCCCCCCCCCCCCACACCACCACCCCCAACCACAAAGCGCTTTACCGTGTGAAGACCAGGGGCGAGAGCTGAAACAATTTCCAGAAAGCACAGAGCTTAGTCCCACGGTGCTCTCATCGCGAGATGTGCGCAAGAGCAGGTGTTTGTCAGCCTGAAACCCTTAAACGAAGCAGTGTTACTTTGGGCCCGTGCTGCTCGCAAACAAGCTAACAGAAAAAAAAAATCCACTAGAATATGCAGGATAACGGAGCAGGACGGCAGCTTTCCCTAAACGACAAGGACACTCGGAGAGCAACTTTCCGGCTCCACGGAAACCAGGGCATTCTACAGGTCAATGGAAAACCAAAGGAACGAAGCTGGATCAAACACGTGCGTGACAAGCCACGTCAGGAAAGGAAGGGAGACCAGAGGCAGAAGAATGCAAACAAACCAATCCCTAAATCACACAAAGAACAAGAAGACCCATCTGTTTAGAGAGATTCCTGAGCCTATCAATGCATACTTTCTTCCTGTCCCAGTTTTCCGTGTCTCGCACCATTCCCTGTTGCCCTCTCACCTTGTTGCCCAGTTGCACCACACTGGACGACTGTGAGAAGTGACAGTGAGGGGCACAGTTGTCCCACCTCTGCTGGCACATCATCCACATAGATCTCCGGGCCTGAAAGGTTCTCAAAAGTTCTTAACAAGCAGATCAACACAACAGCAAAACAAAGAAAAACAAAAAAACGCTGGATGTTGTAATTGTCGCAAACAGATGATAGGGTCGCCTTCCGTTTGTTTTGACCTTTTGACCTTTCCTTTTGCCTTGAAAAACCGTGCCCAATGTGGTGATGTGAACATGTGGAGACCGCCTCAGGTCCATCTTGGGGTTTTATTGGCTTTTTAAACGCATGTACTTCAACTTAAAATGGAAAATAGAGTAAAAAAAGGCTTGCAAACGATGTGGATGTCGTTTTCTTTACTTTGCTCGGAGCGGAGAAGCGGATTGTCATGTTAAACTACCGTGAACCCTGTTAAGGTGGAACCTTTATCCGGAAGACCTGTTCAGCAATCATCGCCATGTTTCGTGAATGTGTTAGAAGCTAATATAAAAGTGATACCTTAAAACAAATATATGATATACCCTTGCATGCTGACCTGTCTGGATGTTATGAAATGAAACTGCCTTGCAATCAAAGATATATTTATTAAATACTAGGAGCAAAATTTTATTTGTTTTTTTTTTTGTTGAAAATTGAGGAGAATAGCAGGAGTCAATATTCACGATGAAATGCTCTTCTGGACTTTGGACATGACAAGTTGTTATGAACTTCTGACCATCTGACCGTCTGTCCATGAGTGAGCGACTGCACCTTCTTCAGTGGCTCGGAGGCCAGTTGCAATTCTGCTCCCCATCGGGCTGAATGGTGTCCCCGTGCCTTTTGTTGCTGTAGGAACCCCAAAGGGCTTGTGAGGGTGGGGTCCCGGGGGGACACACTTCATGAGGCCAGCAGAGACAACGAGCAAACCGACACCTGGGAGGGGCATTTTAGGAAGTAAAATCCAGGATGACTGGCTTTGTTGATCCTAAATAGTAACTAGGCTAACTGAAAACAGCCATTTTCACCGTCATCATTCACTTGTTCCCTTTGTCCATAAGATTTATTCTTGTAAGGAGAGAAATGTAACACATCAGCCAAAGAAGAGTTGTGGCAAATATGTACCAAGTTGTAATTTACAGATGTAATTTAACTTGCTGTCCTGTTGTGTACTTTCACGCAATGGCGCAAAACATCTAGACAAAAGGCTTTGGTTAAGCACGGAGAATGCTGTACGGTATTTTAAAAGTAAACACCTTCGTCTCGGACAAATTGTGAACATATGACAACATAAAAAACTGATCTTTGGCCAGGCGCTAGACGCTGTGTTTTTGGCAACAGATCTAGGCGTAGTGTAGAATTTAACCGACTGTTTTTCTGTGTTACCACTTCGAATTGTTTCTCTTTTATTGGTGTGCTGTCTTCATGGTTTTTGTTTTGTTGTGTCTTCCTATTTTCAGTGTGTGGTCCTCATTTGTACTCGACATGCATCGTACCCAACACAAAGCCCTTCGGCGCATTTTTGTTCGCTCTGGCTCATTTTTAAAACGGCGCGAGCGGTCATGTGGGCGCAAGGCGTCCCGTAAACCCGCCCCCGCTTTCCTCACCAGTGCTCCGTCGAGCATTTCGTCAAAGATATGAAGTTTTTTTTAATGCTTCCGTAGGTTTCGCTCGTAGCGTTTCTAAAGCTGCCTCTGCTATGGACTGCCCAATGAAAAAAACGAACAAAAAAAAAAAAAACAAATAAAAAAAAGCCGCTTGTTGGATTCCAGGTGACCTCATGCACCCCCTCGCCGTTCATCTTCCCATGCGGTGAATGTCGTTTCTGAAGACCGTCAACCTTGTTTGATACGGGCAGATAAAGCTTCCACCTTATACATTCTGCAAGGGCCACAACGCCCTTCAAGAGCTCAGTGTTACAGCTACGTGTTAGAAGAGACTTTTACTATTTCGACCTTTAATGATAAATAAAGATATTCTATTTGGGAGAATCATAAATCCTGGAAAAAGGCAAGCTTCTCTAACTTTGTTACAATTAGTTGTATACCTGTGTATGTAAATATATAATGCAATCCTATTTTGCAGTCAAGAACAAAATACTATTTGTAATATAGAATAAACTTTATTATGAAAGCACTGGCTTTTCATTGCTTGTTTGATTATATTTTTTCAGCTTTAATATACATTCGACAGATGGCTTCTGTAAAGAGGTATTTTAGAGAGAACTGTTCCGTTTAAACCGAATGTAGGTTCAAAATGTAATTGTGGGAAGTAGGTCATTTCACACTTAGTACTTGTAAATAGGAACATGTGACAGACTGACAGCTTGGGACACAGTGACCAACAGTCCACCTTGACAAAGCTTTTCAGCAGTTTTCTCTGCTCTCGGGTCTCCCAGGTTCCGCTGGGAATTCTGCCACAGAGCCGATGAGAGTGGCCGCTTTGCTTGCTGACCCAACCCCTCCCTACCCCCCCGGAGGGCTGTCTCTGAATACATCCTCAAGGTGACTGGGCACTTGGTTCTGTTTGATTGTCTTCGAATTCCTTTGGTTCCACCAGATAATCCGGCTTGTGTCAGCTTATCTTTCACCCCCCGGTGTTCTGCGAGGGCCAGATCACTACCAGCAGAAGCGTCCTCATTACACACACAGCCACTCTGGAGAGGGTCCGCGCCTCTGCGTCAATGTGGGGCTGCCAAGCAGGCGGCCTTTACTAGATCAGGGGAGCAGCCTTCGAGAGACGGGCCCCAGGGAGCAGAAGGAGGCCTCGAACCAAGCAGCGATCGAAGGGGAGCGAGGCCTCTGAATTAACACCGCCCCAAACAGAGATCCCCGCATGCGGAAATTAAAACGACCTTCGAGTACAGGTGGTTTCAGAACCAGAAATATCCTCAATGGACTTACAAAATCCAAGGATGCAGAAGGCATCTGTTAGTCCCAAACATGAGGTCGGGAGTCTCCCTGTGGGTCTGGCGATTGGTGTGAAAATGCGCACAGAACCGAAATGTTGATAGGTTTTATATTATGTAAGTTTCTGGAAACTTCTGCGTAGATGTGTAACTTATTGCACACTTTCTGTATGCATTTTAATTTATTCCGAAGCTGAAACAAATATATGACGGGACTTTTCTGTATTGTTCTGGAGAACCGAGTCTCTTCCTCTTAGAGGTGCATGGGGGTCCTGCTGGGGGAATGCTAATGAAGGCTCCCACCTGCAGAAGATGATTCCCCCCCCACACACACACTCAATTAGCGGAAGAAGGGCTTTCCCTCCCAGGCGACACGGCTAACTGGGCACCCATTGGAGCCCCCTCTGATTGGCTCCATCAGCTAACCTTTGCATGCACATCACAGAGAAGGTGTCATGTGATTGGCTGAATAATTCCTGTGGCGGCAGAGCAGTTGGAGAGGGACCCACCCCCCATTGTGGTATGGGGACGCCTGAGGACTGTATTTCAGATTCACTCGCATGTCCATTATGAAGCAGCGTGATCGTGATACCCATGAGACAAACCGCTAGGTGTCAGCTAACATCCCATAGGTACAGTAGCAGCCCCCAGATGACAGGAATGCCGTTTTGCATGAGGCCACGCCCTTGGGATGTCATGTCTGCCTCAGTCCTTTAACAGCCGCCCCATTGGGCAGTTTCTTTAAGGGTAGAGACTTTCCAATCCAATCTGCTGGTAAAACGTGACATAAAGGCTCCTGCCATGCGAGCCTTGAGCCCCAATAAACAAGCAGAGAATGACCTGATGACCTGGTGTCTTCTCAATGTCCTCCTGAGGCCATTCAGCCGCCTCTGCTTGGAGGTCTGCTGAGAGTCCAAAGAAATATGTGCTGCCAGTTCAGAGACTGTTCCCTCGACGCCAATCGGTCCGCTTTCATACATAATTCTGTGAATATAGTTTCCTTCTCTCTGAACCGGTGCGTAATCATCTAGTGAATAAACAGAATTCAATTTATTACAAATTGCAGTTTTCTTATCTCAAGCCAGCGCGTGAAATTTCCTATAAATAATAGATTACAGTTTTAGTGCCACAGACAGGTTACTTAGACATTAATGGGAAAATGCCACAAAAGAACCGTGGCTGAAATGACAGCTTTAATATGGTAACATGACATTACAGAGAATTTTTACTATATCGTGTGGAATTTCTCCAGTCATTTTGCAGTGACAGTTTAGCAGTCCACTTTTTTTTGCTTTTTTTTTTACTATGTTTTACTTCCTGCTTGAGAGTGAAGGAGCAGCACCGCATGGAGAGAAAGGGTGAAGGTACAGCATGGAGTGTGGTGAACGTGAAGGTACAGTATGCAGTGCAGAGACAGTGAAGATACAACATGCAGTGCGGTGACAGTGAAGACACAACATGCAGTGCCTTCATACCTGTGCCCCATACGGCCACTGATGCACGTTCTCCCAGCCTCATTTGGTACCGTTTAAGTAGGAAGGAAAGACATTAGCTGTTTCTGCGGGGATCCAACAGCTGCCAATGGTGGACTCGGAGCAGAGGGCCAACACACCGACAGCATTCAAAAATCAGCACTGTCTGCAGAAGGGCCAACTCACTGAGGCTGGCTGGCTTTACCCTCAGTGTGTCTGTGAGATGAAGGGCTGGGGGGGGGAGGTGGCTGACAAGAGGCAAAGCACCACCACATGGGCAGCCGTCACGGTATACGAGACATTTCAGGTGTGCATCGCCTGAGGGTATTTGATATTTGGGAAGGCCGGGCCACTCTGAATGACTATCAGTGCCGCGCGTCTCTCCAAGGCTCCGGTGATAATGGGCCTCTGTCTTCCATGGCGCTTCAGCTGCCAGTAATCGATTTACAGAGTCCACTGGCATCGGCCAGGCGACCTTGGAGGAGTCCTTCAGAGAGTCCAGCCTCACTGGCTGCCGCTGAAGTGGAGGTGATCAAAGGCAGGTGGCGGCATTGCAGATGGCCTTTTGGAGCGAGCCGGATACACAACTGACAGGGGCGGAATGGCCTTGGGACATGCACGCACAGACACACACACACACACTTTTGTAGTATATCAGCAGCACTGGGAGCACCCTGCTGCCTCGTGGCCCTTAGACGTGTGCTGATTCATTTTTGGACCTGACCGCTGGCCAGATGTGCTCTGTCTCTCACTGATATAAATACCATCGGGGAGGTTATCAAATCTCCTCCCAACTGCAGCCTGACACTGGTGTGATGGGGGGTTATTCAACGTGAGGTCCCAGGTGTCCTGCCGCGTGATGTACGCACGTGGATACCTGAGGTTTATCCGGCAAGAGTCATGGTACCACGGACCCCGTGAAGCCATGCAAGAGGTCTGCAGGACCACTGAACCAGGCAGCTGGATGTGACATCAGCATGACAGCAGGATGTGACATCAGCGTGACAGCAGGATGTGACATCAGAATGACAGCAGGATGTGACATCAGTGTGACAGCAGGATGTGACATCAGAGCGACAGCAGGATGTGACATCAGTGTGACAGCAGGATGTCACATCAGAATGACAGCAGGATGTCACATCAGAATGACAGCAGGATGTGACATCAGTGTGACAGCAGGATGTGACATCAGAATGACAGCAGGATGTGACATCAGAATGACAGCAGTATGTGGCATCAGAATGACAGCAGAAGGACATCAGAGCCACAGAAGTGTCATTAGGAAACAATGCGTACAGTAAACACGTAAGTAAATCCCGGTCCCCACTGAGATACAGCTGTATAAATCGACACCCATATCTTGCAGGCTCTCTTGTCCAATCCTCCCATGAATCCTTCTCCATAGAGATGATAACACGGTTGGTCTGACACCACCTGATGCACGACTATATCTGTAACATGTAACAACACGCATGATCAGCCCCAAACAATTAAACACATGGGTCCCTTGGTTCGCATTTAGTGGTTCGGTGGTTTAGCAGACTCCTCTCCAGCTTCTCTTTGCGACAGACCGAAGCTTTATCTGGAGGATCCCTGCAGGTCTGTAGCAGCATCAGGACCAGATGCCGTCAAGGCAGGAGTCAGGATGAGCATCCTTCAGGGACCCACGGGGCGCCTCTCATACCGCTGCTATCCGTTATGGCAGTAAACTGAACAACCTCATTCTAACATTCTCCTGATCTGAAAATGTAAGAAATGTATATATGTATGTATTCAGAAAGAACATGTCGGCAGGAATAAAAGCAGCAAGAAAAAGTGTGATAAGGAGACAAAGATGTGAAGCAGGAGGCACATCGGGTCCCTTTTGATAGCTCACACAGGGTACATTTGGTCAGTCTTTTCGTAAAATCAAAAATGTCAAAAATGAGCAACCTCACAGCAAGACAGTCACCTTCTGAAAGGCGTGTGTGTGTCTCAGTCAGTCACCAATATGATAAAAAAAAACATGAACAAACTGAATGGCTGTGCTCTTGTTCCCTGTTGGGTTTGTTAATTGCATCTTGTGGCTCTTACGCCACAATCGGTAATCTGTCTGCAGCCCCAAATCCAAATTAAGTTGTGCTACGCCTGGATCGCTGACATCATGCTTAGATACTTTCTTGATTGGGGTGGGGGCGAGGGAGGGGGGGAACAGCGAGAGGTAGCTCATGGCATCAACCTCCATTCACACTGCGCTCCAGCTTCCTGAGAACCATAAATCCCGCAATGCCTGACATTTATGTCCCACTGAAGCACCAAAGAGTTTGGGGGTTCTTGGGGGAGTGGGGGGTGGTGGGAGGGGTGACCTGTGTAGCGCAGTTAGTGCTGCAGGTCTTCTCAGTCCATAAAAATGCAAAGCAGTTCCAAAAACAATCATTCCTTTTAAATGCATTAAAATTGCATGTGAAATAAAAAATGATCTGCAAAGCAGTTTGCTGTGTTGACACATCCTCACATCCTAAGAGGTGGGGGGGGGGGGGGGGGGTGGCCGCCTTGCACACATCTGCAGTCATTCTTTACAGGGTGAGTCACAGACCTCCTTAAAGACCCTGATGTTACCGCTGCCAGATCTGCGCCTGTAATAAACAACATGCATGGAAAATATTATGCTAAATAACAATTTGTTTTAAGGGGGCAGTGCAGATGTTTTGCACATAATGAATTCGCTCTCCATTATTGGTGGGAGGGGGGCTGGAACTGGGCCGCACTGGAGCAACTGGAGCTGTCAGTCCAAATGGTAGGAACAGAATCCAAAGATGCCAAATCGCAGTACCATGCTGGGGGGGGGGGGAGTTGTGATCAACGGTGCAATTCAGAGACGGCATATGGCGTGAGCATCCAGGGACCATTCAGCCAGTGGGGGGCAGCACTGGGCGAGCACATGCAGACGGGGTGGGGGGAGAGGGGGGGGCAGCTGACTGACAGGTCCTGCAGGGCTCCTCTGGAATGCACTTTTCAAATGTCACCTTGCCGCCTTTTTAAACGACGAGGAAAAACAGCACTCAGCTATAAGCTGGGCAGCAAATGGCAAACTCCTGAGGCAGGACGAGGCGAAGGGCTGTGGTGTGACCTTTCCGCTGAGCGCCTTCCCGGGTATTTCTAAGCCAAAGGAACCGAAACAGCTTTTTAAAGACAGCTGATACAATGCTCGGTATTCCTGATTGTCAATGGCTGTGTTCTCTATAGGTTATTAGAACGTGTTGTACTGTTTTCTTTGCAGTGCCTAATGTGATGGAAGTTGTAGATGTAGGTAGGAACATATGGACCATTAAATTTTCCAAACCAGTCGTTGCATTGAACTTGAAATAGCATGATGCCAATCATATTGGCCTCTAACACAGTTATTCTATATAAAACTGTAAATTATCAACCTAGAACAAGCATGCTAGTTACAACATATTCAATAAACCTTGAAATCCCATTAAAATCTCATTTGCACCGTTATATTATTTCTCTTTTTTGAGTTGCTGGTGGCTAAACTAATTAGCCAGGTAACAGTATCTTGGTACCTAATGTGATAGCTCTCCCGTCAGCCTTTGCACCCACGCTATCCGCATAATTGTGATATGCTTGATAACTCGTAGATCATCGGTGTTCACAGGTGACCACTGCCGCATCTAAAAATAGGGAGCAGAAGGACCTATTATGGTTTTATTCTTTTTCACGTCTGCTAAGGTGCTGAAGACGAGTAGATTTATATCGCCAGACTTTATTTGCACGGCTAAGAGATGTTTGATCTACCTTAACGAAGCTGGTCTCGGTAGTTAGGGTCCATGAATCGAAGATGCTTAGAAACTCTTGATTTTCAGTCTAAAGTCTCTTATATTACCATTTTTCATCGCATGTTTCACCATTTTTACACTTAAAGAATAGAAATGGTGATTTAAATACAATAATAATATCTATGTTGAGGTGGAGATCTCGTGTTTGTAGTTTGTTTAGTTTGTATTAAATTATAATAATAATTTATGATTCCCACTCTTGAAATGACCTTAATGTGGGATATTAATGATAAAATGGGCCCTTTTTTCCATTTTGATGAGCGATTGGCTAAATCAAAATCACACGTGCGCCATTGCATCGTTTGAAAAGGCAACAAGAGCCAGCTGTTAAGGAGGTAACCCTTTTAATGTCAGAAGAGAGAGAACAGCAACCCACCAACCACATCAGCAAAGTCAAAGAAGAGCTGCCAATCTTCAGGCCTGGAGATCAGTAATTTGAGGGCTGGGGGTGGGGGGATATTGGACATGGACATGCATGCCAACAATATGTGGAACCTCAAGAAGTAAGTCATAGGTTTTGACGTTCTCATGCGTCAAAGGCGCAGTGGAAACCCAAGGCAGACTGCCTTTAGTCAGCCAGTTTGTTGAAACGGCATGAAACATACCCACAGGAATCAACTTTTTATGTGCTTATATTTCACACTATCATAAAGTGTACTGTCATTCTGCTAACCGGACATAAAATCACTGCCTTCCAAACACTGCAGGGTGATGGGAAGGAAACCGGCAGCTCATACATTATCCAAGTAGAAAAAAGCCTCTATGGGCAGCCTGTCCTCCTGTAGCACTGTGCTCAGACACTAATCCTAAAACACACACACACAGCTACGCTTATGTACTAATAATATATCATACATACAGATCTGTGCTCAGACACTAATCCTAAAACACACACACAGCTGTGCTCAGGTACTGATAATATATCATACATACAGAGCCTTGCTCAGACATTAATCCTATATCACAGACAGCTATGCTCATGTACTAATAATATATCATACATACAGAACTGTGCTCAGACACTAATCCTAAAACACAAACACAGCTGTGCTCAGGTACTAATAATATATCATACATATAGAGCTGTGCTCAGACACTAATCCTAAAACACACACACAGCTGTGCTCAGGTACTGATAATATATCATACATACAGAGCCTTGCTCAGACATTAATCCTATATCACAGACAGCTATGCTCATGTACTAATAATATATCATACATACAGAACTGTGCTCAGACACTAATCCTAAAACACAAACACAGCTGTGCTCAGGTACTAATAATATATCATACATATAGAGCTGTGCTCAGACACTAATCCTAAAACACACACACAGCTGTGCTCAGGTACTGATAATATATCATACATACAGAGCCTTGCTCAGACATTAATCCAACATCACAGACAGCTATGCTCATGTACTAATAATATATCATACATACAGATCTGTGCTCAGACACTAATCCTAAAACACAAACACAGCTGTGCTCAGGTACTAATAATATATCATATATATAGAGCTGTGCTCAGACACTAATCCTACATCACACACACAGCTGTGTTCATGTACTAATGATATATCACACGTACACAGCTGTGTTCAGGTACTAATAATACATCACACACAGAGCTGTGTTCAAATACTAACAATATATTATACCTACAGAGCTGTGCTCAGAATAGACACTAATCTCATATCACACACAGTTGTGTTGAGGTACAAATAATGTATCACACATACAGATCAGATCTGAGCTCAGATGCTAATCCTACATCACACATACAACTGTGTTCAGGTACTAATAATATATCACACATACAGATCAGATCCGAGCTCAGACGGTAATCCTACATCACACATACAACTGTATTCAGGTACAAATAATATATCACACATACAGATCTGGGCTCAGACACTAATTCTGCATCACACACAGAGCTGTGTTCACGCACTAAATCTATATCACGTACACAAAGCTGTGTCCACTCTGCACCTGCACCCAAACTGCTGCCATGGCGATATGTTCATTTCCCCATGAGACCTGAACTCGGAGACCCCCAAGGTGTCACCCTCGATCGCCTCAGGCATGAGCCGTTCACTCGTCTCCAACCTTGTGGCTGACACTGAGGGATGCAATGCAGTGACTGATTGTGGATCAGACCGTATTGATCCCATGGAAAAAAAAAAAACAATGAAGACCCTTTGATAGATGATTCTGATTTACTTTATAGAGATTAAAATAAAGCTATTTTTGACGGTGATGAAAAGTCAGCGTATCTAACATCAAACAGCACAGAGGTGATTTAATTAGTATCTGTAAAGAACAATAAACAACATAATTACTTTGTCAACATGAGCGTTTATCAGATTTTTGACGCGAAAGGCACCAAAATGTGAAACAGAAACCCTTCTAGGTGTGATTTTCGGCAGGGATGGTACCAATTCCGCCGCTCTTAGGAAATCAATCGCATAGAGGGTCAGGAGAAGCTAAGCAGAGGCTCCAGGCCTCTCTGCCACAGCCTGCGGAGCTGAGAGGACGTCCTTGAACATTGTTTTAGGCATTTAGTAATGACGTTAGACTGGCTGAGGTATGTGACACCCCTGCTCTCGGGATGAGGTCTAATGAGGAAGGGGGAGGGGTTCAATTCCAAGGCTGGCCGCATCCAACACCGGCCCCAAAGCCCTTACCGAGGATGCGACTGCAAAGCATATAGACCACAAATCTAGTCAGTCTTCACTTACTGATGCCCTCCTGAATTACATCATGGGGGAGCAGGGGGCACGCTCAGGTCTTGTGAGACAGGCCGCTTGTGTTTTATAGGGCTCTGAAACCACAATGAAATCATTACTCGAGGGTTTCCCCATCCATCTTGCGGGGCTCACTCACACCAGGCAACCACTCCATTCAAAAACACCCAAAAAATTTCCATTTGCTGTGGCCTTATAGCCAGCGTGTTGCCCCTCAACCATCAACCCTTTCCTCACCTTCATTTCAAGGAGTGTTACCTTCCTTCTCGGGTTCATGAACATCCTATTATCAAACAAAATGACTCTACAGAAAAAGAAACGTGTCACCTGACACGAGGCACTGTATAGGACAGCGATTGTTAGAGAAGAAGGAGAACAACTGCGGTGAATCGCAAACACCCCGAAGGTGATTTATGGGTCTGGATGGCTCAGGTCCCGGCGATCTGCGGGAAGCTGGCTGATTATTACAGGTAGCGTTTCCGGCAACAACTGCACCTCTCCTACCACCACTTGCTGTCAGCACCATCCTTAACATCCACCAAAAAATCCATCCCAAGTGGAACAGGAGATGCTGCGCCAGCACGAATTCTTGGAAAAAACTGATTGAGGCTTTGAAAGAGCTTGTCTTCAACCCCCCCGTGATCTTCACTCTTACACTTTAGTATCTAGATCTAGCAAGGAACAAAAAGCATGTCGGGGATGGGATGAGTACTCCGGGAAACTTCCTGGGTGCAGGAAGAGGGGGGAGATGCGAGGGGAAGGGAGGAGGAACGCTTTGATGTGAAAGCCATGGTAACCTCGCAGCAAATAGCCATGTTAGTGCTGAGGCTGTGTTGAGGTGCTGATCGTAGAGTCGACCACAAAGTTGAACTTCAGCGGTTTAGCTCCTTGCTGATATCTGGGCCCTTTTTGGGCTGTGCTGCCCTCTAATGCTGGAGGACTGACACCTCCATTCAGGATGCATTGGCGCTGCCCCTTGTGGCAGGGTTCAGGAAAGCAGCAGCAGTCCCATGCTGTCACATAGAGGCTGTGGGGCTCCCAGAATCCCCTTTAATGCCGCTGGTGGCTCTCTCTCATCCTCATATTCATCTTTCGAAAATGCGGTGGGAGACACTGACATTCCTGCCACCATTCCCATTTGTCCTCACGCGGTCCATTAGGAAGCATGCTCTGGGATCATGCATATTTAACCGCCTCGAATGAAATCCCCTCCCCCCACCCAAACAAGCCTGCTGCGTGCCTCGTTACGGCTCCCCATTAACCCTGACGAAAGCCCCCTAACGACGGCTATCGCTCACGTTGTCTAGGCAAGAGACAGGCGCAGGGAGGGAGAGGAAGGGGTATGTATCACACGATTCATCTGCACCCTGCTGACTGTGAACGATGGGCACCTTAATGGTGTGCGAAGATGAGCTGCTTGGGGCTCTGGGAAGGGGGGTGCAGTAGGCGAATGGGAGGGGGGGGACCAGAGAGGCAAGTAATGGAGGCTTACAAACTCCTGAAATTACAGACCCCCTTGAGGGGTTCAGAAAAGTCCAGCCTTGAACACAGTTTTAGGCGTTTTAATCGCATTAGCCTGTCCAGTCCCACAACAGCCATAATGAGAGAGCTGTGGACCATCACTCCATCAGACAGACAGGCAGACAGACAGACAGACAACTCCATTGGACAGTCAGCTCCATCAGACAGACAGGTCCATCAGACAGACAGGTCCATCAGACAGACAGGTCCATCAGATGGACGGACAGATTGGTCCATCAGACAGACAAACGGCTCCATTGAACAGACAGACAGGTCCATTGGACAGTCAACTCTATCAAAGAATCAGATAGGCCTATCAGATAGCCAGACAAATCCATCAGAAAGATAGCTCCGACAACTCCATTAGACAAACAGCTTAATCAGACAACTCCATCAGACAGGTCTATCAGACAGGTCTGATAATAAGAGAGACAGCTCGATTAGACAGACACACAGACAGACAGCCCCATTGGATAGGCAGACAGCTCCATGAGACAGACAAGTCCATTCAACAAACAGACAGGTCCATCGGATAGTCGACTCTATCAAAGCATCAGGTAGGCCCATCAGATAGCCGGACAACTCCATCAGACAACTCCATCAGACAGACAGGTCTATCAGACAGCTATGATTATAAGACAGACAGCGCTATTAGACAAAAACACAGGTCTATAGGACAAACAGACTCATTGGACAAGCAGACAACTCCATCAGACAGACAGGTCCATCCAACAGATAGACAGCTCCATGGGACAGATGGGTCTATCAGACAGACGGAACCATGAGAGCTGTGTCACAGGCATGAACAGGCTATATAGCCCCCGCGATTCTGGTCTTATGAGATAAGTACCACCGACAGATAGTGATCCTCAGCACCCAGGAAGGATGGAGCTTCTTCACCTCTTCAGTCATAAGAACATAAGAACATAAGAACTATACAAACGAGAGGAGGCCATTCGGCCCATCAAGCTCGCTTAGGGAGAACTTAACTAATAGCTCAGAGTTGTTAAAATCTTATCTAGCTCTGATTTAAAAGAACCCAAGGATTCAGCTTGCACTACGTTATCAGGAAGACTATTCCATACTCTGACTACGCACTGTGTAAAGAAGTGCTTCCTTAAATCCAGTTTGAAATGTTCTCCCGCTAATTTCCACCTATGGCCACGAGTTCGTGTATTTGAACTAATGCTGAAGTAACTATTTGGTTGAACAGCATCCAAACCTGTTAGAATCTTATATACCTGGATCATGTCCCCCCTCAGTCTCCTTTGCTTGAGACTGAACAGATTTAGCTCAAGTAACCTTTCCTCGTATGACAAGAGTAGTCCAGAGGGGTTGCTCATATTGTGCAAGCTCTCACCAAAATACAGTGGTTCTTTCACCATGAGCTTCATACTTGGTTGTTTATATTTTTAAGTGTCATTCATTTACCTACTTATTATTTATTTTTTTCAATAAACACCTGCCACTGTGAACTGGATGGAGATGTAAAGAGGACTGGCCATACATGAGGACAGCTGGGGAAATTGGCCCAGGTCCGGGTTGCCTGTAGAGACCTTGTTGGTGCCCTATGCCCAAAGCAGGCCCATGGACATAGATAAATAGACAGAATTTATTTATACTGCCAGGTGCTACTGACTTCCAAACACTCTGCACCTCGTCTCTTTTTAACATGTCAGTTCTCTGTTTGAGGTTTCCTGTCTCCGGCTTCATACTTTACTGTTCGCCCCCAGGATTTGGGCATCCTGCTGTACATAGCTATCTCTGCCCCCACTGTGCATGACCATGCAGAGACTCACTGGCACCCCTTACTTACTTGGTTTCCTTTGCTGGTTCTGAGTTTGATTTATTATTTTACCAGCCGGGTTCCTAGATGGTGCCATCTTGATCCCAGCTCTGGCCAGGGAGGTTTCCTAAACTGCCAGTGAAGTCCGGACCACACGGTTTGGGTTTACCATCCTCGTTTCGCGGCTTGTATCCTGCTTGTGTCCAACTTGGGAGCGAACATCGCAGTATGCGGGACAGTGACACATGCCACGATTCACGTCGCTGCTCTGCTCTTCTCCCAACGACGTTGCAGCGAATGTTCTCTCTGTTCCCAGGCTCAGGTAGCGATGAACATACCGGTGCTGCCAATCAGGAAAGTTTCCCAGCATTCTCTGGGAATCCCACCTTCTGAGGAGGCCTGGCTGGCGGGCTCTGCAGCATTGTACCATGGGCCGCACGCCTTCTCCGCACACAAACACATGGTTCTGACTTGACCACTGTAACACTGGCTGAGGTTGAACCCAAAGGGACCATCAGGCTGCCTCATGTTCCCGTTCCTGCCGCTATGAG
Organism: Brienomyrus brachyistius; assembly: GCF_023856365.1. Taxonomy (NCBI): domain Eukaryota; kingdom Metazoa; phylum Chordata; class Actinopteri; order Osteoglossiformes; family Mormyridae; genus Brienomyrus; species Brienomyrus brachyistius. The sequence goes on from NC_064533.1 coordinate 10,727,662, forward strand.
CCCCTCGCAGCCGCACTGACTACAAATTACAATGAACTGAGCCTCATGCATGAAAAACAAAGTTAAATAGCTTACGAGAGCAATAAAAAGCAAATCAATGGTCTTAAAACACAAAATAAAGGATAAGAGGTTAATTAATTCTTACTATAAGCACTTAAATAAATACCAACTGCAACAAATAACAAATATTCAATATATATGTGCACTTACAAGATTATTTGTATTAATAGCATACAACTTTCATTTTATTCAGAAGGGTATCGGTAATGGGATCAGCTGACCCCTATATCCTTTTACTATGCATGAATGGCTGGAACAAGCGACGCCCATCCATTTAGACTATCTCACCAGCAATGCCAGACCATCTGCAGCTCCCCTTCACTCTTCACCGTTACAGGCTGCCAATAACAGGCAGGGCAGATTTGCAGAGCTTCCGGGGTCCGCAGGGAACGTGAAACACAGCACATAGTGAGGCGTCTCTCAAAGCAAAAAAAGCAGCTTGTTTCAGGGTTCCGGCGTGAATTCTCCATGGCTTCCTGACGGATTCCGCGGAGATCACTACTGCGTGACGATGTTGGCTCACAGAACATAGCCAAGGTCCAAGAATTTAGGACAGAAATCACCTAGTACCCATATCTCGAACCTCCCTTATAGGATGAGATGAGTTATTGCAAGTTTGAGGCTGATGTGAAACTGCACAGAAGTTAATAAACATGACAAGGGTTAAATATATAGCCAAGGTCACATTCATATGACTGATCTACTGTATCTGCTGCAGACTTTTACCCTGTTGTGGATGTTGTGCCCAGTGTAAGATGGCAGATTCTAACATTTGTGAACATTTCCCTCATTATCAAATCCTTCTCTAGAAATCCAGATGTGTCCTCAGAATCCCATAACAGGATCTAAACTGTTGCTCATAAGGGTTTCTCCTAATGGGAATTCAGGGCTTCATGTCGAGTCTTAGCATAAGGGTTTCTCCTGATGGGAATTCAGTGCTTCATATCCAGTGTCGGCTTAAGGGATTCTCCTGATGGGAATTCAGGGCTTTATATCCAGTGTCAGCATAAGGGTTTCTCCTGATGGGAATTCAGGGCTTCATATCCAGTGTCAGCATAAGGGATTCTCCTGATGGGAATTCAAGGCTTTATATCCAGTGTCAGCATAAGGGTTTCTCCTGATGGGAATTCAGGGCTTTATTTGCAGTGTCGGCATAAGGGTTTCTCCTGGTGGGAATTCAAGGTTTCATATCCAGTATTGACATAAGGGTTTCTCTTTATGGGAATTCTGGGCTTCATGTCAGGTGTCGGCCAGCTCCAGGTTAGGGGGCAGATGTTCTTTGGCCTATGAGGTGCTCCGGGTTGAATGGTGGAATTTATGGAATGATTTTTTTCACTGTAGCACTCAGCTGACTGAACCTCGGATGGCAATTAGTAAGTGGACTGTGAAATGGTTAGATAACTGCACACTCCAAAGATAGCTTCACTGAAATTATTCCCAGCTATACCGAGAATGGGGGCTGAAGTCAAGCTTGACACAAAAAAAAACCATGATGACAGTGTTGGGGGCTCAATGAATTACGACGTCCTTGAAACTGTAGAAGCATCTTAATATTTATGTCAGTAAAATATGCAGATTGCCCTGTATGCATGTTAACTCATCAGATCCATAAGAATGGCAAGATGCAATTTTTGGATGATTTCCCCCCGATGTGGATGCATCGATGCTTTCTTGCTTAGAGGTCTGACCTTTTTTTAATGTTATAGACCTATAATCGACATTTAAAATCTTCATGTTCATATTTTCCCAGCTTCTGGTCAGAAGGAAAATCCCACAGAAAAGCCAACAATTTACGTCAGCAGCTGCCCCAAAGGCCGGCTGAATGGCCAGTGTGTCCGAGCACAGCCAGGGGGGGGGGGGACACTCACGCTCTCGCCAATTTCTCAGCCCCCACTGAATAACAGTAAAGCAGCTCAGAGATCTACACTAATCTGAAGACCCCCGAACACAAAGAGAATCACCATCAGCGTGAAAACAATTCCTCGCTTCACTCACTCCCAAGGCTGAAAAACTGCAAGAGGAGTAAATATTTTAAGTTTTTATTAGGATCACTAAGGGTGGAATAAACCTTTGCAACTAAAAATGTAGCTTTTTAATAACTTCATCTAAACATCAGTGCACTCCAGTATCTATACTGAGTGACTTACACCTTCATTAAGTCTTATCATAATTAAAGGGAATGATTAGGGTGGGTGAAACGTAATAAAACAGCAATTAGCAGCCATTATACACGAGTTTTGTGGACATAACTGGCGTAGCACAGGTTGCTGATTGAGTGCTGATGTGGATCTCAAGACCATTTTCTTTTAGAACTGACATTTAATTAAAAACGGAATGTACTTTACACAAATGAAAGATAAATATGTTACCGTCATCGCTAAAATAACGTCTTTAATTTTAAATGGGTTACTTTTCCACTCAGATGTTATCATGATGACATCAGTCAGTCCGATTGGTTCGCCCCCAGAAGGCATCAGAGCCCTGGTCCACCTAGGACTGATGCTGACGCCATGCGTAGCCAGGGTAACGGAGGTGGGCGTGGCCAGAGCCACAAAGCGAATTTCCGACAACCAGACACCTCTATCTCAAATAGGAATCACCTCAGGAAAATGATTAGCTGCCTTTTATTTCCTGGAATAGTGATCAAAAAGAAAAGTCCTGATTCCAGAACGTTCTATATGTTACTGCAGCAGTTTGCCACTTGGACACCAGGTCAGGATGTACCACAGTAATAACACATTTTTTATCAAAGCCCCAGATGATGATGACACTCCTAATCCCTACCCCCCACTCAAGCCAGGGGGACGAGCGACAGAAGGTCAAAGCGTATCTCCATTCCTGGGGATTTAGGTGGAAGGAAATCGGTGTGACGCTGTGTCAACATGGTAATTAAACGGAGACGGACTCATGATTAAACATCTTTCGCAGTGGAGACTCTTGACCAGGGGGGGCACCCACCTGGAGTCCCGTTCCTTGCCATCAGCCACCCGCTCCCGTGGCCCCCCACCTCCGGCCCACACTGCGATGTGAAACGGCAGTCCGCGAGGTCCGGGGACACCACCCCGATATTTCTGTCACACAGAGACCAGCGTCCCCCTTTCCTGAAACCCAATAATGTCCTCATTTCCTTATCTACTATATCTGCCAAAAATACGAATTGGATTCGCGTCCCGACACAAAACTAATAAACGTGCAACAGTGGTTCCCCCCGGCAGTTCCTGCCGGCCCATGGCGCGCCGGCACGTTCGTTTGTTGCTATTTGCTCGTGGTCGTTTAGGCCATTAGTGCGTAATGCCCATCGACAGAGGGATCACTTTGCCCTGGGTCCCGCTCGACTCACGCGGCGCTGTTTTCCGCTGAACTTCAATTACACCGCCGTTCTTATCTCCTGCATTTGCGGCCCTCGCTCTCATCATTGCCCATAAATGCATAATGAATTCTGAGATTTTATGCCCCCGGCTTAATGACCCACAGAGGGAGGCTGTTTAAATTACTTGGTCCTGCAGTTGTCTGATTTAAATGGCCATTATTTCTTTGGGTCAGGTGACCCATCCCCCCCCACCCCCCCAAGCATTTCTGGTTGCTAAAGAATTGCCCCGGTTTCTGCATACCGATACACAACTTTCAGTTCTGCCATAAATAAAGGATACACCCCAGTAAGTAAACGAAACAGTTAAATAAAAGGAGCCAGTTCACTTGGGACACAGGTCCTCAAGTCATTGAGGAAGGTGCTCTTCAGTGGTTAGGGCTTGGGAGCGGTCGGCAAACACCGAGAATCAATTCCAGGCAATAGCAGTTCATCCCCGCATGCGCCAAAGCATCAGGCCACCAAGCAGATTGATGAGCCGCTCCGATTGAGTGCCCGTCCCACATTCCACATTCTTATAACCATAAAGAGCTGGAGGCAGGTGCTGCGGGAAGGTAGATAATGGACAGCAAATGGACGGTTTAAGCTCATCCCAAGTGAAACTTGGTGCCTCTCCTCATGCATAGTGCTTAAAATGCAATTCGGAGGATGCTGCGGTCGGGGGGAGGCTGGGGGGGGCAATGACAGTGAAGCGGTGTGCATACAGGATGATGTCATCAAGTGTAGACACTTGCCTGATTTACCGTCTCCAGAGCCGCATGCTTACAACCAATCCTCCACAGAAAAAAACAGATAACATTGACGACAATTCTGGAATGTACAGCAAAATCCAGCCATTTCTTCTTGGTAACACGATTAAAGTTAGTGTGGAGTTCATCGCCACACGGCGTCCTGAAGTGGGGGCGAGGCAAAGCACACATGACCGCCTGACAGAACAATCACACGAGCAAACGAGTCACGCAGAGCAGCAAACAGGGCCTCAGCAGTTCCCCACAGAATAAGAAGGTCTGCTGTTCCCTCTGAGGGCAACAGGAACACCAAGGCTGGACTAATACATGCATCAGTACACACCAGCAAAAGGCATCTCACTCAGATCCCATGAACAGCATCAAGCACAGGCCCGTAAGGAATTTAGTTTCCATATTCATTCATTTTGGGCAGAATTGAGTAAAAAAATTTTGCTTTGGAGTCAGCAGTCTACTGTTATGTTTTGCTTCTCCCACATCTACTTATTATAAAATATAAGGTTTTTTATATTGTCACTTTACCCAAGGTATTATGTGAAGGTTTTGTAGGAGCCAAGCAGAAAGAAGTGCAATTTGGGGTATTCCTGACACAAACTGCTAATGAAATAGGGTATCCCTGACAAGAGTGGCTAACAAAAGGGGGTATCCCTGACAAGAGTGGCTAACAATAGGGGGTATCCCTGACAAGAGTGGCTAACAATAGGGGGTGCCCCTAACATGACCGGCTAACAAAAGTGGGTATCCCTGACAAGAGTGGCTAACAAAAGGGGGTATCCCTGACAAGAGATGATAACAAAAGGGGGTATCCCTGACAAGAGTAGCTAACAATAAGGGGTATTCCTGCCAAGAGTGGCTAACAAAAGGGGGTATCCCTGACAAGAGTGACTAACAAAAGGGGGTATCCCTGACAAGAGTGTCTAACAAAAGGGGGTATCCCTGACAAGAGTGACTAACAAAAGGGGGTATCCCTGACAAGAGTGTCTAACAAAAGGGGGTATCCCTGACAAGAGAGGCTAGCAAAAGGGGGTATCCCTGACAAGAGTGGCTAACAAAAGGGGGTATCCCTGACAAGAGTAGCTAACAAAAGGGGGTATCCCTGACAAGAGTGGCTAACAATAGGGGGTGTCCCTAATATGACTGGCTGACAAAAGGGGGTCTCCCTGACAAAAGTGGATAACGAAAGTGTACATCCCTGACACAAGCGACTAATGAAAGGTGGTATCGCTGACACAAGCAAACAATGAATGCAGGTATCCGTGACATGAGCAGCTAACGAAAGGGGACATCCCTGGTACAGAAATCTAACAAAGGATGGCATCCCTTAAACAAATGAGTAACGAAAGGTGGTATTCCTGACATAAACGGCTAATGAAAGAGAGAATCCCTGACACAAGCGGCTAATGAACGGGGGTATCCCTGACATGGAAAGCTAACGAAACCAGCAATTACTTAGTCACCCTCATAAGTGCTGCCATCATACTGCGGCATGTGAGTCTGTACTGACATCTTTAAACGTTTAAACTGTACAATATCCTTTGTTCGGCCGCCCGATCCACATTGGAAGCGGACGGACTGTGGGAACAAGCAACCTCTGCTCTGATTGAACTAACGAGTGATGTTTCTCCTGTCTGGGGTTCAGAAGCCACAAAGTAATAATGTGTGTGGTAGGAGGTGATCCCTGCTGATCTGATTGTAAGGGGAGGGCTCTGGGCCGGCCCCGGTCAGGGTTATTAGCTCCTGCACATCATTATGTTACAGCTCATTAACAGAGGAGCAGGGCCCTGACACACTTCCGGTCGCCGTGGACAAAAAACACAGCCCACAATCGATTTGGGAAGGTGCAAGTAGTTTGTTTCTGTGAGTGACAGCACCATGCTGTCAGAAAGCATGGATCCACTGGGGCGGGCTGGCTGATGGACTAGACCACAGGCAGGCCCTCACCAGGGGAACGAGATGGGCCCCCACTACCTCCACCGTCAGCCTCCCAAGCCACAAACCCGGGATTGATGAGCCTGCGAGAAATCTCATATCCACGAACCAATCTGCTAGCAGCCCATTAAAATGCCATTTCCCACAGTCAAAATTGAGTTTTTGTGTTAAATATTCAGCGCGTTTGATACCTTTTGGCTTGTTGTGGTTGGACATTAGTCATCGTTTAGGTACAAAAAATTAGATTCTGTCTCTCTTCCTGACTTCATAATTCCATGAGAAACAGGAGATCATAAATCTCAGCCTGAAGCATCTGTGATTTATAAAAAGAAAAAAAACACAAGAAGTTTCGTAACTTCTGTAAATAAAAAAGCGACAGCTGAACAAAACCATCACACAAGCCCAGAAAGATTCTGAAATCTTGACACACACCTCATCACTGTTGTGACACGGTTAAAAAAATCCTAGAAATTCTCAGAGGGCTAGACTTGCCTAGCCCAAGGAACTTTTACTTCCCAAAGCTGATCGCAAACTGTATGTTATCTGCTATGCAATTCTGGAAGCTGGCAGGCCCAACAGCAGTGTAATGGAAGTCTCCAGAGGATAGCATCGTGATTCATCTGGTGTGACCCCCCCCCCCCAGAGAGGAGACCCTGGAGCTGTCCGGTGTGAAATCTGTGATTGTAATTATAGTCTGGAGGGGAATGGGCATGTGTTTGTGGCCCGGTGAGAATTCACACCGTGCGATTGGTGCTCAGTAGTACCTGGGAAGGTGTGATCGAGGGTTTCACAAGCTGAATCACGCAAGGGGGGGGTGGGGGGACTCCTCTGGTCAAGCAGCCCCCCAAAATCCTGACTGGGCCAATGATGCTCCATTCGATAACTCCACCCTCCCTCGTCAGGAACACGCTCTTCCTTCATTTCCGTTTTTAAGTGGGACTGCACCCATGGTGCGTCCTCCCCCACCTCCCCCCGCAGCGGATCACTTGGATATCCGCCGGGTTTCACATGAATGCTGCCTAAAAATAAAGCCGACTGGATTTCCGCCACAAAACATTTAGCACAATCTACCTATAAACAACACTGCTGGCGCGTAAATGTTACCGCCCACCCATGCGTTTTGGCCTTTTATGGGTGTTTCGAAAGTAAATATATCATCGCGACTTGATGTAGGTGAATTTAAACTAATCGAAGAGGACTGTGTAATAGTGACAGCGAAATATTTTAAATAAATTTATAACACAGCTAGACAAGCTGCAGACAACCTTCATAAAAAATTAAAAGCCTGTTTGACTATATCAATAGTGAGACATCATTAAGATGATAACACATCTGCAAGTATAGTTTAAAAAAAGGTGACCTGTGGTAACAAATGTCATTCGCAACACGGCTAAACTGCTCCCCTCTTTCTCAATAAATATTAAGTTTTGGAGCCAAATTGATTTCCTTACCACATGATCATCATGGAGGATTCATGGATCCAATTGCTCGGTGTATCGGTCACCAAACACAACAGCAGAAGTCGGCCCCTATGGCGTCTGCTTCCCACCAGACAAAAGACAACCCCCCCGCCCCCCCCGCCAACCCCATACAAGGCGCTGGCCGCAAGGTGACGAGATGGTGACAGACGTACTGATGCCTCCTGTTGGGGAACGAGCAGGACAGTGAAGTGAGGAGACATTCACAGCCGCATCTTAGGACACCCCCCGCTACCCCCCCCCCCCCCCATCTGCTTTTCTCTAAAAATTTCCCTCTAGCCGTGCACTTCAATTTGCAGCGCCTTAACAGAACCTTCTGTGACCCGTCAGCGTGGAAACACCGACTCCGAACTTTAGGCCAGGGGATTAACAGCTCCGAACATCAGTCGCTCCATTTGTTCCTGACGCCGGAATCTACTTGATCCCCTCACATTCCGATTAAAATATGGACATTAAGGTATTCCTGAAGAGATTCTCCATCTCCCCACTGTCAGACTGAAGGCCCATCCCTGTCACTCTCAAGTCCTGTAAGTTGCCAGGTGGGGCCTCCATGGATCGGACTTATTTGTCCAGCACATCCCACAGACGCTTGATCGGATTGAGATCTGAGAAATTTGGAGGCAAAGTCAAGACCTTTTACTCCAGGCTATGAGGCTACACGGCCCCATACACAGCAAGCAGCGACGCACCGTGTGTTCTGATACCTTCTTGTTATATGCAGCATTCACTTTTGTAACAATTTGTACTCTTCTGTGGGATCGGACCAGACGGGCTAGCTTTCGCTCTTTGCATGCATCAATAAGTCTTGAGTACCCAAGACCCCAATGCCAGCTCACCAGTTGGTCTTCCTTGGACCACTTTTGGTAGGTACTGACCACTGCATACTGGGAACATGCCATGAGATCTGATGTCTTGGAGATGCTCTGATCCAATCGTTTAGCCGTCACAATTTGGCCCTTCTCCTAGTCGTTCAGATCCTTACTCTTGCCCATATTTCCTCCTTCCAACACATCACCTGCGGGAACTGACTGTTCACTTGCCTACTATATAATGACACCCTTGACAGGTCACATTGTAACAAGTTAATCAATGTTATTCGCTTCACCTGTCAGTGATTTTAGTGATACGGCTGACCACATTGCTTGTCAGTGGATCGGTCATGTGATCACCTCTCATCTTGTCTTGATGTCTTTCATTGGTCGCTGTTTGTGCTAAACGGAAAGAACGCACCAATCAGGACAGCCAGTAAAACCGAAAAGGTACATTTACACTGCCTACTCGCACACTCTCTGTGTGCGTGGGAGCAGCCTCAGTGCCTCATTTAGGTAATGGCTCTTCAGAAACAGCTGTATTTAGGCATAATGTCCCCATTTTGGCCCATCACAGGCTCGAGGGTGTCATCTCCAATTGATGGCTGCTGTCTTTCCAGCTCGGGGGTGACTAAAGCTCTCCATAATGGCTCAGGTCCACTCCTCCATCTTGTTAGGGTCAGCGGTGTTTTCGGTAGAGAAAAGCAAAATGTTCCAGATCAAACCTTTTTTTTTTTAATCATCTGAGATTTGAGGAAAAAAGCTTTAGGTACCATTTTCAGTTCTTTTATCATGTTATCAGTGCAGCAGTAATTTTGTGCCTGAAAGTTCGGTCCCATTTTCAGACGCATGCACACACATATGTGTGAGACTTGGAGGATTCGATAAATGATGTGGATGCCTGGACATCCTGAGTAGCTGATAAAACGCAGGCCAGCGTACGGAGTGCTGTGGGTCCCGTGGACCCGGCCCCACAGCAGGCCGTTCGCGTTCTCACCTGCGGATCCAACGTTCACTGAGGCACCGTCTGCTTCAGGCTCCGCCCCCTTTTTTTAGTCCATTCTGCCAACTTCATCAAAGTACCTGACTACCTTGCATTTCAAACTGCAGCCCAGCCAGCCACCTCCTACGTGTGGGAGAAAATGCACCAAAAAGCACAGAAAAGGTCAGCCGGCGCACAGAGAAGCGATGTACTGGAGAGGGTGGGGAGGCAGTCTGGGATGAGACTGATTTATGGAGACAGTAAACGAGCGCCTGCTTGTCAAATCCCCCCCTCCCCCCCGCAGCGCTGTGATGTTTCACTGCAATGCGTCAGGCCAGAGGTGCAGTCCTGCCTCAGCGGTGCCACGTTGTGCCGTTGCCGTGCGACCGCATTGCTCGCACCATAAGCTTCCCGGCACTCCACCCTCCACCCCCCACTCACATCGATCCTCCGAATGCATTCCTCACACGCCCATCGATACCCGCAAGAGCGGCTCTCTGCTCGCATTTCTCAAACGTCCATCAATAGTCGTTTGCCTGTATCATCGTCCCTTGAGAGAAACATGGACCAATCCAGCGATGAGAAACTCTAATACATCACAGTGAAGCGGAGCGTGCATGGGGGGGGGGGGGGGGGGGGGGTCAGGAATCATAGCATGATGCCACATGGCACTGGGAATTCTGTGCTTCCATTTCTTTGCGTGAATCCATGGGAAGTTTCCCCTGAGGACATATGACCTCACGCAAACACGGACTCAAGAAATCAGTGTGTAGAGCTGAAGAACACAGGAGAGCTGAAAGGGTTAAGAAAGCAAAGCGAATGGAGCGAAACGGAACCTTCCGGTATGCTCGTTATTAATTATGTCTCCTGTCATGTTGTTTTCCAGATATCCTTTATATCCGTGTTTATGTCAGAAGGTATTCAGTAATCTGTTGCTGCTAAAAGAAAACAAACACCCTTATAAAGACCACCCTAATCCCTATAGAGACCACCCTAACCCCTATAGAGACCACCCTAACCATTTCCTATTTATCCAGTAGAGGGGTGCAGTGATCCTGGAGTGATCGCAGGTGGCCCAGGGGAAAAGAGGTGGGATGTCAGTTTGTTGCTGGGCACACACACAAAATCACACGCCATGGACACCAGCACCACAACCACATGTCTTTGGTGGGAGAACTGACTATCCAGTGGCAAATTCCCCAGAGACACAATCGATCCCACAACTGTGGAAGTGCAGTGCCACCCATCCATTTTCTGTAACCACTTGTCTTATTCAGAGTTGTGGGGAAGCCCTCCGCATGTTTCGGGACTGTGAGGGTACCCAGAGGAAACCCCATGATGACATGAGGAAAACATGCCAACACCACACACATGGAGTCATGGCAGAGACTCGATCCCGGGTCACAGAGATGTGCGGCAACAGTGCTAACCACTGCACCACAGTGCCGCCGAGGAGGTGCAGTGCTACCCTCTAAACCAGGACCGGTCCTTTCCTTTCCATCACCAGCTTTCACCAAAGCTGTCTTAGTTTTCTTCGTTCCACACATGAACCACTTGCTCTCACTTACAGTCCCCCCTGCCCACCTGTCAACCTGGCAATCAGTCAGTCAAGGAGAGCCATGTGTGCAAGAGCCAGGACCCCAGCTCCTCATCTGGGCCTTCAGAGGACTTTCCAGGTGCGAGGAGTTCGAAGAGCTTCCTGTGGGCCTTAGAAAGGCCCCATCTGCTTCGAGGCAGACGACGGCCCAGCACAATGGCACTGAACACGGTGTGCAGCAAACACCATTAGAGTAGGATAATTTGGGACCCAGTAGGATCTAATTACTGTCCTGCTGCCTATTTTAATTTTTAAAAAAAACAACAGTTTTGTAGAGGGAGCTCATCCGTTAATAGTTAATCATGTCATTATTTAGTTATTTCAGATTGAGTGATTGTCTAAAGCTACTGACACCAAAGCTATTGATGCAACTATGAAGCTGCATTCACCCTTTGATGATGAAGAACGAGTGGAAGAAGGGAAAGAACTGCTGGAGAGATGACTAAACATAACCAGCTTCCATCAACTATTTTTTTTCTCTTCGAGAAAGAATTTATTCATTTATGAATCAAATATCAGAGGAATCAGAGTGCAGCAGTGACTGGTGAAGACCTCCAGCAGGTTGGCAAGAAGATATCAGCATGCTTTCACATTGGACGGCACACTCATTCTTCTGGGAATTTGAAACTTACCCCACTGGATGTGTAGCAAGGTCTTATCTACGAGTCCAGTGAGCAGTGAGAGGTTCTGATGAGCCGGTGAGCCACCTGACGTGAAAATATCTTACCTCTGAGGTGACAGGGACTGGAGCAGCCGAGACAGAATCAGCACCAGACAGGAACTGAGCCCTGAGACAAGTGGACTAGGAACACGGGAAATGAAATTAAGCCACAGGTCACATGTCTGCTCTGGGTTACTGAGGGAGATTAATCTGTATCTACACAAGTTACGAGGGCAGGTCCACCGCTTCTCTGCACTGAGAATGACAGCAAATCCCCGATACACAACCATCTGTCTGTCCATCCATCTTCAGTAAGCCCTTGTCCTATTCCGCGTCAGTGTGTTTTTGGACTGTGGGGGGAAACCGCGGCGTACCTGGAGGAAACCCCACGAAGACATGGGGAGAACATGCAAACTCCACACACATGGAGCCATGGCAGATACTCAATCCCTGATCTCAGAGGTAACAGTGCTAACCACTGTGCCACCGTGCCGCGCCCGGCACCATCGTAGTCACCCCAATTCCTTGATCACAATATCAGAAATGTATGCAAACGTATGTTACCAGCAGGGTCACCACCCTGAAGTACCTTAAATCCACCAGCCTCCCCTGCGGTTCATCATTACCTCACTAATTCCCCGAATGAAGCCCAAGAAGAAGCATCAGTGACGGCCTTGTGATGCAGATGTGTCACCTGCTGTGTGATTTATCTGCCGGCGCTGCACAGAGGAAGAAATGGCTGGACGTGGCCTGTGAGAGCCGACCTCGCCGTGGGACGGGGGCAGTGGAAGGGATCATCCCTCAAAGACAGGAAAATAAAACGGATCATCGCAGCATTTCGAAAAGCTCACAAACGAACCTTCAGATATGAATCCGTCATCTCCGGCACAGGCTAATACTGTCACACCAGTTGACATTTTTCTTATTAAACCCAAAGGAGCCTTCAGTCAGCCTGCTGCTCTCTGCACACTATTCACTGTCAACCATGAGTGACATGCGCACCCATTGGGGGGAGGGTGGGGAGGATACGGTGGGGGGGGGGGTGGGGGGGCAGATTCCTAGCTAATTGCTGGCTGATGGCATCTTAGTGGCTCCTTGATTATAAGTGATTATTGATCCAGGGTTCAACAGGGAGCAGAACTATTACAGTCCAACTGCTGCACCTGATCTATTATTCAACAGGCGAGATATGGCAGTTCTTCCCTGAACTTGCCCCCCAGGGGACCTGACATAGTGAGCCCCTGGGGGGGGGGGATAGGCTGCTAGCACAACTCCATTGAACACATTAGGTGCCCAGCACCTCGTCCTCTCGGCCAGCCTAAATGATGCCACACTCGTCCTCCTGCCGCTAACCGGCTAAGCGGCTAAACCAGAAAGCTCTCGGCTCTCCTACCCGTCTAACAGCCACGGTGTTACGTCCAGTGGAATCACGAAATGGATGCAGCAGCTGAACGTGGTTAAGGGCCGTCTGGGGAGTCTCGGCCCCCCCATGAGGCCCCCCCAGTGGGGATGGGCGCTAACCCTTTACAGTACATCTTTGTTTCCACTGATTGCAATCATCCCATGGATCAATGACGCTGATCAATATTTTACAGCAATTAACATTTTATATCCTTCCATAGGCACTTTCTCCATTAATGGCAGATTGATTATTCAGAAGGCGGACCAACAGCAGTGAGCGGCTCGACCTCCGTCAGTCACGCAGCCCGTGCTCCCTCTCTCATTCTATTTTCCTCTTCTCCTCCTTCCCATTTCACTTCTCATTCTGGGCTTGTCCTCTGTTCCATTTCGAACGTCCACCTGCCGTCGCAGGTTCCTACGAAACAAAAAGCACTGCGGATCCCACGGCTGAAATATCAGCTCAGTTAATGCGTAAATAGACCCCGTTTTACGGGCGACCGCGGCCGCCCCTCCGTCTCGTGTAATGTGCAGACAGATATAGGCTTTCTTTGGAAACCATCAATTTATGCATCACTTAAAGACGTGGCTCTGAGGAATGGTGTAATTTCACGCATTAGAGGGATGTGGATTAGGGGTTTAGCGCCGTCTGCACTTAACAGACATGTCAGAAGTCATAAACACTTTATAGATGGAGAGTTAGCATTCGTGGAGTGCACACAGCACTGATATCTACATGACTATAGGAGGTGACACCCCCCTCAACATCCTCCCGCCCACCTGAGACCAGGGGAAAGAAGGCGGGGCCAAGGCTGAAAGGGAGGGCCTGGGGTGAACAGGGCACCCCTCTCCTGAACACCCTGTCAATGTTGAGTACTCGAGCAGCAGGAAAGTTATCAAAAAAAATGTATCGGCCCCTCTAATACCTGGCCTGTTTTGGCGCCATCTTTGGGATGCCGTCTTCAGTTTGGCCTCACTCCCCTCTGATTGGCCATATTTCAAAATGATCTGGGGGGGGGGGGGGGGGGGGGGGTAATGACAATCGTACATAATGGCGACGTCGGAATGTCACGCTAACGATCTCGTTTCCATTATGGTTAAGACAGCTTCCTCCATCCCGAACATCAGTGGCATTCCACGGAAGCCGGCTCGCTCTCAGACGCTGCCAAAAAGCCGGTAAATCACGCCAACTGTCTGTGTACGTGTGACAGCATGTCCGGGACGAGCCCCACGCAGCGCCGCGCTGCGTGATCACGACACGCTTAGTGTGTAGAGTCCCTGGCCAGGACAAAGGGTCTGTCTCCTGACACAGGGTCAGCCTGAAGGTCGTGGGGGTCACAGTAGTATGACAGTGTAATGCTGACTAACATCAGGACACAGCTCTCCATAATACGAGAATAGCTGCCTACCATTAGCACTGTGCTAAAATTAGCCTCCAGTCCTGTCAGAAAGGTTTGGATGTCTGACTTTGTTGGAGGTGTGTGTTCTGTACCCTAGAGTTCCAGGTCATCATCCTGCGCAATCTAAAAGTGGAAGCAACTAAGTATATCTTCAATGTATAAAGTACCTTACCTGTTACCTGTTTTTTGGACATCGTTAGTTGTCGATTAATAAAATTAAGAAAAATTCAAGTATCAGGTTATCGGGCCGTACGAGTCAGTTTTTTAATGTGTGATTTTTTTTCTTGTAAACTTTGTTTTTTGTTTTTCTTGCTTGGTCCTTTGCTCATTTTTGTTCTACATACCACCCCTAATTACTACTCCCCCCCCCCCCAGCCCGCCCCAGCCCGCCCCTCCTATTTCCACTCGCCTACCAGCTACCTAGCTAGCAAGCATATGTGTGTGACTAATATTTCCACAGTTTCAGGATGGAGTTGGGTTCAGGTTTTAGATTTTCTAGCAGTACTCGGGTCAGGTCGGGTTCAGTCCCAAGGTTCCGGGAACGGGCCGGGTTCGGACTTTAATTTCAGGTCCGTACCGGACTCTACCACACACAATGGGCTACCATTCCAACATCCAGATGGAGCTATTTTACCTTTATACAGAAATGCTGATCGCGTACCTGCTATAAATGTTTTATAAGTATCAGGAATATCATAAATGCTTAGGCACCCGAAACTGATGCCGTTCACTCTTTTACATGTTTTTCACGGGAAATTGTCAAACATTCCTGATTAAATATGCCCCAGAGTATGCAGTTATGATAAAATGTAATTCTATGATCTTACACGATAGTTGTGCTTAAATGATAAAATGCAATTGAGTAGAAGTCAGGCATTAAATGCATTAGTGTCCGGGGAGGTACAGGATCCATCGCTTAGATCCCCTTAATGTCACACTCCTCGCTGCACGGAGGGTTTTGTCGTTAGAGGAAACGGCTTATCTGCCACTTGACTGGGTGGAATCCTTTTGATTTTTATTCCTGGAAGTGCATGCACCCGGTGTTTAAGAGGGCTGTTCTTCCATGTTTTAGTAAAGATTGGCCCAGTGCCAGACTCATGACAGATCCGTGCGAGTGGCCAGAGGTGTAGAAACGCTTATCTAAATGAGGTACTTCTAGAAGCCTCTCCTGCATAGACTTCACAGGCAGTGTGAGATATCAAAAGTCCTGCTCTCAGTGACCACAATCCAATATGATGTCTGCCCAGATTAAACAGAGAAGCGCATCTGGCAGGACTGCAAGCAAAGCCCGCAGGTCAGCCTCTGCTGCCCTGCGCCAATGTTCATAAAGCGAAAGATCAGGGGGGACTTTGCTGTGGTATCCCAGGAAAATGAACGAATCTTCTCGCAGTGTTTACTCTACCACTTTTGCCGTGCTACCCAGCTTCCAAAACGCATGTCCATGAAGCAGTTGGGTCCTGCTCGGTGCCATCAATAGAGGTGCATAACTCGGGTCCAGAGACTAAATGTCTAGACGAAGATTTTGTGTCAACCAACCAATTGATCATACAGAGTCACAGTCACAAGCTGTGTCAAAATTCAGGGGCTGCATCTTTCGAAGGACACAGTCTACGAAGGTGTAGCCTTCACAAGCTTGAAGGAGGAACAGAAAAGTGTTTTCAGATGAGACAGTTCATGTTTGTATCAGCAGCTGTTCCCGTCCTTACCCTTGAGTCACGAAGTACCGCTCTGATTACCTACCCCAGGAAACACCCACTTCATCTCTGAGCAATGAATCTTGGCATATGTTGGGCTGTGAAGGATCCATCGGATGTTTCCTTCGCGACTCAGCAAAAGGACACATTTCTAAACCACGTCTGAAGGGGCTTCATGCACTTGGTCTTCGAATGCGGCCATAGAAGCAGCCTCTAAATTTGGGCACAGCCTGAGAGAACTCAACTGGACAGTTGAAACAAAATCTTTGTTTGGACTTTTACTCTCTGGACCTGAACTACCGACCTCTGGCCATCAATCCAGCAAAGACCTGAGACTGCAGCTCAGGGTGAAGCAATGCCATGTTGTTCTATTGCCGTGAGTCAGGAGTGATGGATGACACAGTTGCCCTTTGAAGCTGGGAGATTCATCTCAGCTGCTATGGAAAGCTGTGCGGCACCGGTGTTGGAGAAGATGTACATTAACTGTAATCGTAAAGGTCAACCCTTGATGGACATGGATTTGCGGTGAGGTGTGGAGGCTTTGATCCTGAAGGTAACAACTGCGTGTTTGAGCTTCTGTGGCGGCACCAAAAAACACTCAACCTCCTACTATGAACTTTCAGGCCCTAAACTCTTGGAGCTGGCTGAGATCCACGTTAGACAAAATTAATTTCACCGTGCGTCACACAAAGCAATCAGGCTGCAGATCTCTGAGGGTGAAGGGTAGGATTAAAATAAAGGAACCCATCACAAATTAGGTCTTCGCTGTTATCCTCTGGGATAAACGACTTGAGGACGAGAATCCAAAATGTGTGCGAGCAGGAGAAAGAGGAGAATAGTATTAAACTTCTTCCATCAGATCCTGAGATCTATGCCATCCACATTCCACATTATAATTTTAATCAGGCCCCAGGCCTGAAACATTTGCTTACAGATATTCTGCTCATCACCCCCCAAAAAACAATTGCTTGTTTGATCATTTTTTTTTCAATATTGTGCATAATATAATGAATCAAGCCCCGACTCTATTTCCAATGCACTCGAACCCGGTTACCTCCCTTGGTACCATCTGGCTCCCGCTCGCTCTGCGCTTCAGGGAAACAGGACCAAACGCATAAGGCATAAAGAACCGCTTGCAATTCATCCGTTATTCTATGCATTGCTGTTCTCTGAAAGGCCATTCGTTAAATTGTCAGCAGGAAGCCCATGCATTTTGATGGATGGTCAACTTGTTAGACAGAATCATTCGATGCACACATTACACGAGTTTAATCGATGATTAGACTGTGCTGAGGTATGCGGTCATTAGAAGAACCTCACTAATTAACGTCAGTGTTAATCAGAGCTGCCTAAGGAGAAACAAGCAATCAAATGACGTGTCGACCGCAAAGATACAGACTACATTTCCACACTGTTTCTGAAGGCCACTGACACTCAGGAAGTACACACACACACACATATACTCAAACACACACACACGCACACACACACATATACTCAAACACACACACACGCACACATACTCACAAACACACACGCACACATACACAAACACACACACATACATACTCACAAACACACACACACACACACACACACACACACACTCACACAAACACAGACCCCCACCCACAGCCTACAGAAAGGAACAAGCAGGAATAGGAGAAGCATCTCTTTTCTGATACTTGCTTTTTCCATATTACAACACCCCCCCCCCCCCCCCACACACCGACAACATCACCCTGGATATGTCATGGTGCGTTCGATTGTTTCTCTCGGACAAAAACGAGACGTCACGAAAAACGTCACTTCCCGTCAGAAACACGCCTCTTATGACGTTGATGTCGGACAGAATTTTGTTGTCCCAGTCACCCCTGTGACCTAATTTCAACATGGCGGCTTACACACGCAACAGTAATTTTATAAATCTTTAAAAATGTTTATTTTGTTAAATGTATTACAGTTTTTGCCCGTTGCTTGAACACGTTTTGCAAAACTTGGCTCATCATGTCAAAACTCTACACACAAGCAAATAAGACACGACACTGGGAAATAAACCATTCACATCTATGTCAAATTGAAACTCTGCAATCAAAACCTAACAATCCTTTGTCAAAATGTCGCTCTAATGACAAAATGAAACCCACTTGCATCATATGAATACACTTCAAATCAAATCAGCAGCAACACACTAGTCTACTTTATATAAAACACGGCAGGCTTTTGTTTGACCTGTTTTTATTCAGTTCCACAGAAGGCACGTTTTCACAACACCCAAAAAATGAAATACTAAATACTGTACATTACAGTTGTGTACTTTACAGTACAGTAAATTCAGTTAAAGCAACAATAAAACAAATAATACACTACTGTAAACACAGAAAAACACAATTGTGCATAAGTGGACTTATGGATCCTGCCGTCTGTTGGGGTCTGGCCACAGGATCTCATCAACATCACAAGCAATGTCTTCTCTTGCTAAGCATCGGGAAAATATCCCCTTGTGTGCCGAATCCATCCATGGATTGACCTTACCTCAATGTCTCCGCAGGCCTGTTCCATTGCCTGCAGAAGAGGCATGCGGGCATGTGGTTGGCGGTCATATACGCGCCATCTCCAAGCAGAAAAAAACTCTTCTATAGGGTTGAGAAATGGCGAGTAAGGGGGCAAATACACAACTTCAAATTGATCATGGTTGGTGAACCAGTTCCGGACGATAGCAGCCCGATGGAAACTGACATTATCCCAGACAACAACAAACCTGGGCGGCTCTGGTCTGTCCTGTACAGCTGCATCATGAAGTGCACCTAGAAATGTGATTATGTGTTGCGCATTATATGGACCCAGTTTGGAATGATGGTGCAGTAGCCCTCGGAGGCTTATGGCGACACACAATGTGATATTTCCCCCGCTGCCCCGGGACGTGCACAATCGCCCTTTGGCCAAGTATATTACGTCCCCGTCGTCTACTTTTGCTAAGGTTGAATCCAGCCTCGTCAACGTAAATATATTCACGAGGCTGAGCAGCTCCATCCATGTCCAAGATTCTCTGCAACAAAAAATACATATTGTGGATGGCATTACTCAAAACACACAACTACACTACTACACATACAGAACCGCCCCACCACACAGGTACCTGTGAGGCTTTCTGAATATATCTATGTGGTACTGATCAAATGGTACATATTCAGCTGTTACTGGACTGCACCCATTCTGTATTGTAAATGTAAAGGACTGTTACACTTACCTGTACATATTCATGTCGAAGTCCTTTGACCCTGACACTGTTCCTCTCAATTGGGACCCTGTACAGTTGCTTCATGGTCATGTTGTGCTTTACCAGGATGCGTCTGATAGTGGTAATGCTTACTCGATTTATGTTGTTGAATACCTGCCTATCTTGAAGTATTTGTTGCTGTAGCTGGTGGAGACGGATTGTATTGTTTGCTCTCACTAGGTTCACAATGGCAAGTTCCTGCTGTTGTGTGAACAGGCGCTGCCGTCCACCCCCCAGTAGGTCTTCCAGCCATTCTGTAGAAAAATGCAACCACAAATTGTTATTGGTTTGCTTTTTTTTTTTTACAGTACTGTATGTGCTTTACTGTGTATACCATACATAGTACTGAAACATCTCAACACGTTATCGTCGCATGATTCACAAAACTACTACTTTTGTTCAAAAAGGAGCATTAGTCACCCTAAAATACAGTACATGTGATATGGCAATGTGATATGGTACAGTATTGTAAATACTCTAGATACAGTCTGAGTAGCGTAGAGAGTTGAAGACATACCTGTTTTCCAGTCGGAATGTCCTTATTATGGATGAAACTGTGAAACGGCTTAGATTAGGGTGGACTCTCTGCCCAGCTTCCCTCACAGCCAGGTCATGGTTTATGATATGGTCCACCAAAGTTGCTCTTATGTCATCAGAAATAATGGTCCTTGCATGGCCTCTTCGACCACTTCCTCCTCTCTCTGCCTCCGCCTCCGCCTCCGCCTCCGCCTCCGCCTCCGCCTCCGCCTCTAGCTCTCCCTGCTTCCATGCTTGCAAACTTCTCAAAATGGCTTAAGTGAGGTGTTTTTTGTAGCTGGCTGATTGGTGTTCCATTTTGTAAGTAAGTATTTTCAGGTGTGCGTCAATTGCCCAATGTGTTTTGCATTTTGAATAGATGTGTTTTCCCACTGGTACCCTGAGATTTCATTTTTGAATGAAGTGTCTTATGTATGACATAGTGTGTAGTGTGCAGGAGTAAGTGTGTTGTAGAAAGGAGTGAGTGCGTTGCAGAATTGCAACTAAAGTGCTAAGCAGCACTTTTGTTTAAGGTATGGTTACACTTTGTTTAAGGTATAGTAACAACAACTTCAAGTTACGTTACTTTGGTTTAAGCATGTGTCTATAATGTTCAAGCAATGGGTAAAAACTGTGATAATTAATAAATGTAATTGCACGTGTTCGATTTAGAGAGTACCATACCGTGACCGTAAACAGTATCCTAGCAGCAATACCTGATTTTTACCAGACTTGTTAGTGGTTTGTCTTTGGTTTGTCTGTAGTTTGTTTGCCTCTCGAATAAAGAATATCGCTATGAATGTACTAAAATATTTTCTAAAGCTTTTAATGTGGTTTGACTAGTTTGTGTTTCTTGTTTGTTTGTCTCTGGGAAAAAAAATATTTTACTCCAAAACTGCTAAAATATAAAGCAACAACAAACAGCAGCGTGTTCATGGAGGCGGCCATGTTTGTTCCGAGATGTGGTAGCTCGAACGGGAGACTGTCGGACGTGATGTCACTCAACTCGGAATTTCCGAGTTCTGAGAGAAAAACGAACGCACCATTAGGCCCCCCCCCCCCCACCACCACCACCACCACCCACTGACATCATCCTGGAGTCACCTGCCCGATGACATCACCCCCCCCCCTCTCCCCCAAGTCTGCCACCCACACCTTCATGCCTCAGCACATAAGCTCCTTGGTATCCGGCCAATCAGCCGAAAATGACACTCCCTCCGCAAAAAAAGATTCTACACATCACACCGGTCAGATATTACTGCTGAAAAGCTGCTCCCTCTCTCCGGTTAATATTCAGAGCGCATCTCTACAACCAAGATTGAAATTAAGTCGTTTTCCCTGAAGACAATATGAGTGAAAGGAGAGAAAGTTTTAATGGAAAAAAAAACAAAGTAGGCAGCTGGAAAACTCCCAGTATGAGTCCTGCTGTTGTTTAATGGACAGCGATTCCCATTTGTCTGGAGGCTAAATCAGATTAGTAATATTCACACATCGCACTGCCAACGTTCCCCACCAATAGGAAATTACCCCCCCACACCCCCACCCTCAGCCCCTATCTTAGTGCTAATTTAAAAATTGTTAAAACAGCACCGGGGTGGATCACATTATGAAAGCATTCGAGTGTGAAATCAAATCAAGCGTGCTTTTTTTAAAAAACTCGCCACACACGCGTTTTGGCAGCACATCGGTGGATAAAGGCTCCACCCCGATTTGAGGGTAGTGAGCGGTGAGCTCGGCGCTTGGGGGGTAAGGTGAGATCCTCCCTCACCTTTTCATTCTCATTCATAAAAATGTGCCTAACAACCAATCGTGAGCTTAACGAGAGGCCCAACCAGGAAACAGCGGCAGCGACCCCCACCCAGAGGCAACCCAAGCACTCCCCACACCCAAGTTAAGGTCAGAGGTCAAGGACCAAGCCGTTACCGTGGCTGCGGCTACTCAGCATTAGTGACGGACCCGAGAGCTTTTCTGCAAAAGCACTGGCACGTTTTATCAAGGGGAAAATGTGATCTTTTATTGTCGTTTTAAATAAATGCCCCTCAGACGTTTACGGGGATTGGATTTTCAGTGTCAGTCTTCTTTTGTCTCTCCTTCCATTAGTAACTTGTTCACGTGTGATACTGCAGGAAATGCGTTCTTTTTTTTTGCAATATAAACCATAACTGTGGTTGAGAATGTCAGCGTGGCTACTGTCATAATTATTTTAAAAAATGCTTAAAACACATTCACAGATTTGTTGTAGTCGATGTTTGGCAATAAATCATTCCCTTTGAAGTGCTGAGACAGCTTAGTGGCAAACGTTCGTAATAATAGGAATCAGAACGCTCAGGGTGTATTACCCTGTGTCACGACACGGACCGGGGAAGCAGGAGCAGGGAGACGGAGAATCAGGGAACGAGGGATTCATTAGGAATCGACTCCACGAAGAACACTAGAAACTCGCAACGTCATTGACGAGACTGGGGAAACATACTTTGACGTGGACTTCAATATACTGGACAAATCAACTACAACGAGAAACAGCTGGTAACACGGGGATTCCACACGAGGTAGCGAGGGGGCGTGGCACATGGGAGGACCGGGTGAGCGGGGCATGACAGCCTGCAATTACGCATTGGGGTGAAATGATTGTAGGAACCTGTGCTTCCATGCTGACACATCAGAGGAACTGCCCCTGCTTAGCAGATTCAGGATTAAGATTAGTCTGCTTTGAGTTGACTGTTTGGCCATGACGTTTTGAGGTGCCCAGATCCCCACCCCTGTCAGCTGTTTCCTTATGAGGACCCCCGTCCTGTCGTCCTGTATCTCTGTTCCATCCTTGTCACCGTCCTCCACCCTGCAGTTCCCTCCAGCTTTCTGCCACGGCCCAAAGCAGAACAACAGTACAGTCTTAATGTGATTCCCTCACTATCAAACTCTGCCATCACTTCAAGTTATTAGTGTGGATCGAGGCGGTTTGTCACATAAGGAAGGTTCCGGCAAGAGCAGAATAATGAGAATCGTTTGAAAATAATGCACATTTTCCCGCATTCGGCATGACGGAATGGGTCTGAACAGATCATCAGCTGGCTGATCCGGATCGCACAGGGAGGCATGACCCTGCGTTTAATCTGAGCGTAGCTGCACCACCCTCAGACCCAGTACCACGTGTGTTTGTGTGTGTTTGTGGGGGGGGGGGCAATAAAGAGTATAATGAGGGAGTGCAAGAGATCTGAGAAACGGGGATGACGTGACTCCCGGGAATCACAGAACCATCTCAGGGCCCATTTACACCCATTTCTCATGCTCATGTTCCCCAGCTGCCCCTTACAGATGTGCTCCGGACACCCAGATCAAAGGAGAAGCAGAGCCTGAAATACAGCTATGGGTTCATGACTGCATTTCTGCATTTCTGTTCTAGGCTTTTCTAGTCTGGCCTGGCAGTGCAATAGTTAATGAAGTAAAACATCCACTATTATTGCCCATAAATCTTGTTCAGATTGAATTTCTACTTTCTATTCAACTGCTGGACAAGTAAGTAACTGTAAAAAACACACTGAATATATTTATCGACTTTTGGCAGTGTTGGAAAAGTGGAACAATACAAACTACAGCAGTAAAAGTATCCAAGAAAACAGCTGACTGCTCACATGCAGACTGGGACACGCCGCTGGGCTCATTCTGCTCCCCACGCATCACCTGTATCTCATCCAACTTTCCGGGGCCACGATGCAAGGACACTCACACAAAGTGGGTTTCTGGATCGGATCGAAGCAGGTGATGGGTCCCCCCTGCTTCCACCCCAGTATCGAACCCTGAGGTGAGTCGGTACAGCGGTGGGAGGGCACCACCCTGAGTGGGAAAGGCCAGAGCATTGAGACGGATTTTCCCTCGGAGCGAAACGGATCTCCACCACGAAATTGCATGGGAACTCAGAGCTTCAGGGCAGTAGAAATTCCGTTGGAATATCTGGGATTGAATTGGCTTTGAAAAACCCTCCTAGTGAAGGACATAAAGCGGTGAAGCATCCCGTGTTCAAGGCCCAACTCAGAACACGCCGGAACAAAGGCCTCCATTTAAGGCACCAGATTTGATGCGTGTCATTTTCATAACCCTACAAATCCCTAACTTCTCTGCAGTATTTATGTTATGAATAATGTATTCTAATTAAATTACTGCCACAGATGGCAGTTCCTATTTATAGGATGCAGGCTGAATAATATATAATTATGTGGAGCTGCCCATCGCAGCCTTGGCATGCGGCTGGTGCCGCGTCGCGTCGCAGACTCGCAGCTCGCTGGCAGCTTACCCAGTCACGTGACGGCATGCGGGCTGCGGCTGCGGCTGCAACTGCCGACATTTCAGCACCTCTTATCATTGTCATTCTTATTGCGAGGCTGTGAACCCCCTCCCCTTCTTCCCTGGGGGGGTGCACATATGGAAGATCACTGAGCTGCTGAAACAGAAACACTTCCCATGGAAAGGGGGGGGGCGGCTACTGTCTCTCAGACTGGCGCAAGGCCCCACCATCACCTTCTCTGAGATCATCCCAGGAGTCAAGTGGGAAAGAGGGAATCCTGCCCCCCCCCCCCCAAAAAAAAGGTGCTGTCAGAATGAAACGCTTGCATGGGGCGGCACCCATGCAGTTTGTTGTTCCTGTGTCAACGCATACGAGGATCCTGTAATGAAATGTGATGCCGGGTGTCGAATGTCTTCAGGGCACTTATGCGGCAGCCTCCCCGTCCGTCTGTTACGGGCGAGCAAGCACAGTGACATCATTTCCCCTCATGCGGGGGCTCTGACAGCGCTCCCCGGGCGCCCCATCCCACCATCGCCGCTTGATACCACATGGAGGAACGTGTCTGCTGAGTCAGATCAAACAGACCAGTGAGCTGAAGTTAGTTTCTGTTAGCTTCCCTCCTATTGACCCTGCATGTTTGCCTTCAGGGGTCTGGATCCCACAACCAGCTGAGGACACGCGCTTGGATACGGCTGCCGCTGATCCGTTTTGTCACCTGAGGGTAAGACCCTCAGGTCCAGTAGGTGGAGCAGTGGGCCCCTTCCTGGATGGGTGGAGGCGGCCTCAGGCACCCCCCCAACAGGCAGACACCCCCCGTGCGTACTTACAATAACAATGGGAATAGCGGTTCTTTCAAGGGAGCCGCGTCTTATGGCTCCGTTCTTCACTGAGAGCCCTTCACAAGAACCACTCACCGTTCTTTTTTCCTTTTTCTCTTACGGGGGGGAGGGGGTTACTAGGTTTACCTATGAAATAATCACTAAGGTAATGATAGGGTAAGATCCGGACCAGATTCAGACTTAGACATCCTACCAATTTAATTTAATTCTGCATGTGTGGACTATGCTTAGCAGCACCGAATTACTCATATTGAAAGACCTAATGTCGACGATCTGCATTGTAAACATTACATAAGGTGACACCATACCCCTTGT
Source organism: Brienomyrus brachyistius (assembly GCF_023856365.1). Taxonomy (NCBI): domain Eukaryota; kingdom Metazoa; phylum Chordata; class Actinopteri; order Osteoglossiformes; family Mormyridae; genus Brienomyrus; species Brienomyrus brachyistius. Next base: position 10,753,012 of record NC_064533.1, read on the forward strand.
GCTTTGTCAGTGAATTTCACTGCTTTGAATTTACCCTTTGTTGGAAAGGTGTTATGTAAATAAAGTTGCCTTGTCTTGAATGCAATTCATGCATTCACATAATAATACAAGACATGTTTTATTGGCACAAATTCTGCTCATTCATAACACAACGAGGTCTACTACTTGTGGCTGGCAGGATCTCACTGTTCACGAAAAGAGGAGTGGAGTGCATTTAGGGCTCCACGACATTTGGGCACCACGACAAAAAAGAATGTCTCAGGTACGACTTGGTTCCCTGCGTTCATAACAAAGAGCCGTCGAAACGAATTTGCAAATGTAACATCGCTAACTTAAAAACCAACGATGCTTTTTCTCTAGCAAATGCATTTAGTAACTGACTGTTAATTGTGTCTGACTGTGCTGACTGTGCAAGAGTCAAGCATTAACTCTATAGTGGATCCTTAGCCAAAGCAGCCTCTAAACGCGTCCCGCACCACTATAGCTCAGCCTAAACCGATTGATTGGCAGGGAGACCGGAGCCCGCATTTGTCCCCCATCCCCAGCAGCACACCAAGAACTGCACTGATGCAGTACGACGCATTTCGAGACGACGACGCAGCCATGCCTTGAAAAGAAAAAAAAAACTCCGCTAAAACAAATGCGCTCGATTAATGCTAATGCGCAATTAGCGGCTCGGCGGGCAGCGCGTGGCAGAGCACGGTGGTTAGTCTTCGCAGATAAGCTTGCCGGGCAGTGGGGGGTGTCGTGGAGGGGGTGTCACCAGAGGCTCGGTGCATTAATGAGATTAGCGCCTTTCATTTAGATTATACAGGCGCATCACAAAAGATGGGTGCAACATCAAAGAACGCGATGGCAGTGCCGCTGCTCGCCGCCACACTTAATTAGAGCCAGCAGCTGGTTAATCATTTGGCTTTGGCCTGCGCGGCGGTGAGCGTCCGCGGGAAGGACCTGGAGCCGCCACGAGCCGCTGCGAGCCGACTGCTCATCACAATGACGGGCTTTCTTCAAAACAAACCTTAATTAACCTTCCCATGTATCAAAGGAGAAAGTTTATTTTTCCCTTTGGTACCATATCGATGCGCCGTCCCTGAATAATGAGGCCCAGCCACCGGCGCTGCTGCTCCAGGTCAGCGCTCTCTGTCGGGGGCGGGGCCAAACCGCGGGCAGGTGTGCGGGAGAAGCTGCACACGCTGGTTCGCGCAGTGGATTAAGGAGAGGGGAGGTCGCATTAAAATCAGGCTGCACCACCGGGGTGGGGGAACGATGATGAGCTTTGCTGCAGTTCGCAATGCATGCTGGGAGCCGCAGATTGCAGAACCAGAATCTAGTGATCCAGGGTGGATCGATGCTAGACGGGAGGCTGTAGCGCACATTAAGGTCACCTTGCGACAGACTTTATCATGTTTTATTTTTGTTGTTATTAGCTTACATGAAACTTTTCTGCAGTCCAGCCAGATGTTTTAACTGCCTGATTTTAATTTTTAATTAAGCACCAGGGTACAAGAGAGTTGCTCCCTTATGTGCCGACCTGTATGCGACCTTTCATCCTGCACTCTCACCCCCCGCCACCGCGACACCGTTTGCCTCGATTAAGACAGTGCCGGGATGACGTGGGCGGGCGCAGTGACAGGGTGTCCGCTGCACCCCCCAGATCGCGGGGACACCCCAGTGGTGAGGCCTCCATCCCCACGTCATGCGTGAGAATTAACTCCCAGTCGCGATCAGAAATGGCAGCACCCTCAGTTTTTGTGATAACCAGGGCTGTCAGGCGACAATGCGCAACACCTCCCATCCTGCTGCGGGGGGGGGGGGGAGAGAACACCGGCGCATCCCCACTGTGCCGTCCAGGAAACACGAAACCCAATTATACACCTCCTGGGGGCGACGCTAATGACCCCCCCCCCCGTTGTTATTCAATGCCACTGAGGGCCACATGCTAAACAGCCCTGGCTCCTTCTGCAGAGAGCGTCATTAACAACGGCCATTAAATGATCCATTTTTCTTTCCTCCAGTCCATTTTGTAAATAGGAGCTGCGGAATGTTCCGGATCGCGAGAGCAGATGCACCTGACTGCGGTGCCTCTGGGCGCATCTGTAAGCGTGACGGCCTGCCGTATGCTGACGGGCGCTGACTGAACTCCATCGTGAACGCTTGTCCCCCCCCCTCACATTGTGACGCATAATGGCCATCTTGTTATGTCACATGAGCTCGGCAGAGATGGCTGGACCTCGACTTTATTTTACAGGCAGAAAAAACAGAAAAAGATGATCGCTAATTGGCTGAACGATGGTCATCCTGCCCCCTTATTATTCAAAGCTCAGCCCCGCCCCCTTATTACTAAAAGCTCAGCCCCGCCCCCTTATTACTAAAAGCTCAGCCCCGCCCCCTTATTACTAAAAGCTCAGCCCCGCAACATTTAGCATAAGCGTTTCTCACGATTACACTGATGGAAAAGCTGGCTATAGTCCTGAAACTCTGGAGATTAAAGGCCGGTTTGTACTTACCATGGACGCGTGAGAGCGCATCCTTGTACCAGACCATCCTAAATGCCTTCCTGCAAGCGCTCGCTTCATAGCACAAAACTGGTGCTTTGCCATCAGGCCTGGAGTGGCGCTGTAGAGCAGAGCCTAAGAGCTTAAGTCATGTGCATGAAGTGTGGTATGGGTGTTATATTAAAAAAGTATATTTTGCAAAACTAACCGTGCAGTATGTACTTACAGCATGCAATGACACAGAGAATTATATAGAGGTAGAGTTACACACATGTTTTATTTTTGTCGGCTGCCTCCTCTCCTTTCTAACATTCTGCTGCAGTTGTCCTAGCCAATGAACAATCGATGTGCATTTGCATCACTGAAACGGCCCGTCCGCTTTCCTCCGATCGGAGTGGTACGTGTCTTCCCACGCAGCCCCCCAACACGGTCTCTGCGCCTGACCTCTGTGATGAAAATTACATCACCACAGCCGCATGTGCAGTTAGCGTGAACCGGCTGTACCCCCCTCTCTCAGAGATGGACATCCTCTGGGGACTGTCTGGTGGCTTATATGGTACCAGCTGACTCTCATATGCTGAATCTGAGCATTAAACACGGTGAGCTGGTGGTGGTGCTCCATTAAGGACATAAAAACCGCGAAAAGAGGATGCTGGCCTGCCTTGGCCAGCTAGCGCAGGGTCATTTATGGGTGCTGATTATGTGGAGTTAAAACATCTGGCATGAATGTCATTTAATGTGAAAGTATAACATTGGGAATTCAATAGACAATAAACATGCAAAAAGTTTCTGCCATCTGCTAGACACTGGTGGTAGCGGTAGTTTCACTACTAAAGGGCATGCTAAGCTAACACGCTAAACAAACAAGCTAAGCTAACACGCTAAACAAACATGCTAAGCTAACCAGCAACCTCATCTCAACCACTCGCCTTGAACCCTCGCTGTGGTGATTCGTGTCGGGTCAGGGACTCGAGCACGGCACCCGCCTGCACAGCCCTCCCGGGCCGCTGGACATCATTGAACTTCCTTTGGAGTCGCATCTCCGGTAGGATCAGTGACCCTAAACGCTACATCCCATTGTCCCGAAGGCTTTATTCTTCAGCTCTGAAAAAGCACGTGTCGCTCAATGGATTAATTACATTTCATAAATCTTTCATTTGCACGGTGCTTTTAGCTCTTGCATTGGCTCCTGAATGGCAGCAGCTCCTCATTTTCTGTCAGGACCGTAATTTACGCCCGTGCATGTTTTCCATTTCTCCTTTCCGCTGGTACAAAGGGCTGAATTTAAATTATACAGCCTGTGCTCCTGTCTGTTTGAAGTCTTTGATCAGCTTATTGATAAACCCTTAATATCAATTATTTATCAAAATATAGTCTCAGTACATGACTAGCAATCTGAAGCCAGGTTTGCTAATGTCTTAAGGTGCCATTTTCCAAATGAATTTGTATGTATAACAGCTGCCTGTCATTCGCGCGCTGAATTCACGGTTAACACACTGCCTGTGACATCAGCCATGGAAAAATTTTGCTGTTTTTCCATTCAGATGAGGAACCCGTGTAGCATGGAGAGGGGAACATAACCTTGTCAGGCATCGCTTCTGCATCCTGTGATGATAGCTGTTCTTTTACGCCCTTTATAGCGAAACCACGGCAGTAATATTGTCATTACACTGACTTCAAGGGAAGAGCTTTGACATCCACCATGCTGATTGGCTCGTCCTGAGAAACGGCCCGCATAGGCCGGCCCCCGTGGGGCCTCGAAGTCCCCATGAGATGCATCTGGGCTTGATGCTATGGCAGCTGTCCGAATGGCCACCGATAGTCTGACCACCTTCCCTTCCCGCATTCCTGACCCCAACCTTCTGGCAAAAGCTACGTAAATAAGTCATCCTGAACTTTGAATGTGAGACGCCTCATTCATAAAGCATCGCAAATGCCTGATTTCAAGGAGAAACGAGGAGCTGTGTATTTAACAAAATAGATAAGATGAGCACGTTCTCCTATTTAGCCGCATGCTTGGAGAATGCCGGGTGCCAGGCTGCCAATGATGGAGCACTTCAAACGTTCATGAATAAAACTATACCCCATGACAATATGGCAGGGATTTCAGCACTGGGGAAGTATCCGGCCACCCCCCCAACTGCACAGCCAGGTCAGACAAACTCTAGACTAACACAGCCTAAACAACCGATTGGTCCAGCTATTTCAGAACGAAAACGAGGGTGAGGGTGTGGACCTCTCGGGAGGGAGACTCAAGTGGCACATTGTGCCAAGCCAACCCATCCCACCTGATCTGTGTTTCCTCGATCATTTCACATCAGTTTACATTTTTCCCAATTGACAATATAGCTCCTCTGTTTGGAGCTGGTGTTTCCCTTAGCACCAGCGTGTCAGGGCAGTCGGTCTCTGAGCACCAGTGTGTCAACGCAGTCGGTCCCTGAACACCAGCATGTCAGGGCAATCGGTCCCTGATCACCGCCATGTCAGGGCAGTCGGTCCCTGAGCACCGGCATGTCAGGACAGTCGGTTCTTGATCACCGGCATGTCAGGGCAGTCAGTCTCCAAGCATTGTATTGTCAGGGTATTCAGTCCCTGAGCATTGATGTGTCAGGGCAGTCAACCCCTGATCACCGACATGTCAGGGCAGTCGATTCCTGAGCACCGGCATGTCAAGGCAGTCGGTTCCTGATCACCGCCATGTCAGGGAAGTCGGTCCCTGAGCACCGGCATGTCAGGACAGTCGGTCCCTGAGCACCGACATGTCAGGGCATTCAGTCCCTGAGCAACGACATGTCAGGGCAGTCGGTCCCTGAGCACAGACATATCAGGGCAGTCGGTCCCTGAACACCAGCATGCCAGGGCAGTCGGTCCCTGAGCACTGCCATGTCAGGGAAGTTGGTCCCTAAGCACTGGGATGCCAGGGTAGGCGGTCCCTGATCACCAGCATGTCAGTATAGTCAGTCCCTGAGCATCGACATGTCAGGGCAGTCAGTCCCTGAACACCAGCATGTCAGGGCAGTCGGTCCCTGAGCACCGGCATGTCAGGGCAGTTGGTCCCTGAACACCAGCACGTCAGGGTAGGCAGTCCCTGAGCACCAGCATGTCAGCATAGTCGTCCCTGAGCACCAGCATGTCAGCATAGTAAGTCCCTGAGCACCGACATGTCAGGGCAGTCAGTCCCTGAACACCAGCATGTCAGGGAAGTCGGTCCCTGAGCACCGGCATGTCAGGGCAGTTGGTCCCTGAACACCAGCACGTCAGGGTAGGCGGTCCCTGAGCACCAGCATGTCAGCATAGTCGGCCCCTGAGCACTGGGGTATCAGCGCATTTGGTCCCTCTGGACTGGCATGTCACACGCTCTCAGTAACACCCAGTCATTACCTGCAGACTTTGAGCACCATGCTCTGAAGGTACTCTAAGGCTGATGTCATCAGCAAGCAGCCTGGAACCCTCGCGGAGAACATGTGATCAAAGGCACCATTTGGGACGGGCACCCGGCAGCCATGGCCATGTGAATGTTTGTTGTACTGAAGCTGCAGCTTGCGGTGATAGCTTAATATTAAAAAACAGACCCTTTTTTCTTACTTTCCTGGGACTCTCAGCTGGCTTCCATGTAGATTTATGGATTCAAAGAGAGTGTGAAAATCTTTGCTTCCATTTTACCCCTTTGGTTCTGTTTAAAATGATGCTTAAAAAGGAATTGTGCCCCCGACCCTGGTCACACAATGCCACACTCTACCCCCTCCCAGTCAACCAATTCATTCCCCTCGAGGTTTTGCAAGCCTCTCACCCTTTTGTGCTGGAGATCTCCTGGGTCTGTTTTTGATTGGATTAGCAGGTCTGACAGCTCCATTTGGGGACAGTACAGTAATTAAATGCCCTTTGTGGATGTTCTCTGTCTCTCCTTAAGGTTCACAGATCTTGACTGATATTTTGAAGGTCACACCCTGGTTACTTATGAATCATAAATCACATAACACTGTAGACCATGGGTAGGGAACCTGATCCATGGTGAGCCACTGTGGATGCAGGTTTTTGGGATGACCTCTCAATCAGCCAATAATAAGGCAGTGGTTCTCAAGTCAAATCCTGGGAGCCCACTCTTATTGGCTGATGTGCTGATTTACAAAAACCCGCACCTACACTGGCTGTTCATGGATCAGGTTCCCTACCCTTGCTAGACTAACGCTGACCATAACTTCATCAAATTAACATGCCATCCTTCTAGATCTGGACAACACAGCCCTACACTCTCCCATCCAGCCAAGACAACGGATCGCATTCTCAATTCTCAATTGGTCCTAAGAGCCTAAGCCTTTGACTTGGTCATAACGACTCAATAAATGAACGCATCATCCTTACAATTAGACAGAGCCACCCAGGGAGCCCATGACAAGAAAAATTAAACCATAAATATATGATATGAGGGGTGGCATGGCATGGTGGTGCAGTGGTTAGCATTGTTGCTACACCTCTGGGTCCCAGGTTCGAGTCTCCGCCTGGGTCACATGTGTGTGGAGTTTGCATCTTCTCCCCATCGTTGTGGGGTTTCCTCCGGGTACTCCGGTTTCCCAAAACAAAAACATGCTGAGGCTAAGTGGAGTTGAACTGCCCGTAGGTGTGTATGTGTGAGTGAATGGTGTGTGAGTGTGCCCTGCGATAGGCTGGCCCCCCATGCTGGGTTGTTCCCTGCCTCGTGCCCATTGCTTCCGGGATAGGCTCCGGACCCCCCACGGCCCAGTAGGATAAGCGGTTTGGAAAATGGATGGATGGATGGATGGATGGATGATATGGTTTCTGTTCCTCTGATGATGGGGAGGTGAACTGACCTCACTACCAGAAGTGGAGCCTGGCCCTGGACAGAAGTTTGGGGAGTAGGAGGCGGTGAGAGGAGTGGACCAGGGGGGAGAAAAGGGAATGAAAAAACAGGAATGTGGCGGGACTGCAGTATGCATGGGCTGATGGGGGGTTTGTAAGCAGCGGCTGATTCCCAAGGGACAGGGGGGCACAGTTATGGTGCATCACGCCACATTGCCAGCTTATTGCGTCAGAGCACGGCAGGTCGCTTGCTGCAGACTCCTCCAGACAGCGTAAGCCACCATCCCAAATGTCCGCTCAGGTGAGCAGGTCACTTCAGGCTGCTGTACTGGGGGTGAAGGTCAGCCAGGGGTCATGGGATGTGCACAGAGTCTCACTTATAAAAAGTGAAAAATATACAGTAAAGTCATTGACTGAGGAAACCACAAGAATGTGCCTTGTAAAAACCGTATGGATGTGAAATTCCTTTAAAGATGTCAGCATTCCCTGCTATTTTTTGCATCTTAATTACAGTTTGCAATCATTTTGCAATAGTGACCCCTGCTGGATCAGAAGAGAATTACACAGATCTTCTTATCCTGACATTGAGCATCAGCTCTTCAGCTCTGCGGAGTGACAGTCCAAGGTTTTTTCATGCATGACGACACATGCCAACTCCAAGCTGGCCTCTCCTGAGTAGTTCGGTCATAATGCATTAATATTTGCCTAGGAGGTGTCAACGTGTCCCATTCAGGAACTGAACCGTCTATGTTCTGGCCAAGCTCTAATGCTTGCTGTGGCCTGCTTCCGTGCCCGAGCCCCTGGAGGACTCCTGCAGAATGCCAGCCTGTTTCTCCTTTTCACTCTGTCCCAGCATCCACTGCGGCGATGAGGCAATTCACGCCAGCCGTCCTCATTTCCAGCTAATCAATTAGAGGCGTTATTGATCCAATTACTCCGGACGGGAGGCTTATCTGCTCACTCACGGGGGCCCTGATGAGTTTTCGTGCCGCACAGAGACGGAGTGCTGACATCAGCACTGCACGCCTCATTCTGCCCTCCGCAGTGCGAATGTCCTCTCAGCATCCATGCGATGTCGTTCCCAAAGCGCGAAGAACCCAAGGGGTTATGGGGGGGGCAGAATGAATAGGAGGGTGTGGACTCAGCAGCCAGTAGCAATGAATGTGTCACAAACATTTCAGCAATGGTCACCTTTAAGCTGCTGCGACACGCGACCCATCATTCGGTGATTTACTGCCACCTTGTGGTCACTGGGTCTACTGAATTAAAAATTCTCGTTTTACTTTCCATGAGTGGATCAATGTTGCCACCTGCAGGACATTTAAAATAGTAACCCTACTGTAGAAGTATTGTACTCTATGGATCTTTGGTGCAGGACACAGTGAAAAAATAAAAGTTAAATAAGTAGAATTTTCTCCTGGAAGCCGAGCAGTGACAAACCATTCCAGCTCTATCCCCAACCACTCATTGGAGACATTTATTATTATTATTATTTTATTTATTTATGACTTATTTTGTCTAAAGTAAAGTATGAGTGAGAAAGCAGCCTTGGAGGAATAAGGATACAGGCCTTACCTAAGGGCCCAACCGTCATATAATGACTTTAATAACCCACAACCTTTCATAGATAGTCACAGATCCCTACCTGAAGGAATTAGCACCGCACCATTGACAGCAGCCAAATCTGTTCCATTTGATATATTTCTATATGGTGTCTTTCGCAGGCAGGCCCCAGGTCATGAATGAGATCTTTAAGCTGAATTTGTAGGTGAATCAGAACAATTACAACCATAGAAATAATAATAATGATAATATCTATTATTATTATTGTTGTTAATGTTATTATTATTATTATTATTATTATCATTATTGTTGTTGTTATACAGTAATAATAAAAGTAACTATATTCACGATTCAAAGGTGAATAGCCGAATAGCAGTACAAAGAAACGGGAAGATAAAGGACTTAAAAATGATAAATAATACAATTTTCATAAGCATCACAAAGTAGCATGTGTGTCCGTTATTGCAGAGCCTTGTACTGAACTCAAATTTTCCATTTAATAGGCTTTTTTGCAGTCTGTTCATAAGTATGAGCTGTGTGTTCTTAACCAGGGGACTGGACAATGCATGAGAAAGGGAAAGAAAGAAAGAAAGAAAGAAAGAAAGAAAGAAAGAAAGAAAGAAAGAAAGAAAGAAAGAAAGAAAGAAAGAAAGGAAGAAAGAAGGAAAGAAATAAAGAAAGAAAGATCACAGCGGAGAAGAGGAACTCTTTTCCCAAGTACAGCCGTGGCCAAAAGTTTTGAGAATGACACAAATATTAATTTTCACAAAGTCTGCTGCTTCAGTTTTTATGATGGCAATTAGCATAAACTCCACAGTGTTATGAAGAGTGAGCAGATGAATTTCAATTAATGGCGAAGTCCCTCTTTTCCATAAAAATGAAATTAATCCCAAACAACCCATTTCTGCTGCATTTCAGCCCTGCCACAAAAGGGCCTGCTGACATCGTTTCTGTGATTCTCTCGTTAACACAGGTGACAGTGTTGATGAGGACGAGGCTGGAGATCATTCTGTCATGCTGACTGAGTTAGAATAGCAGACTGGATGCTTTAAAAGGAGGGTGGTGCTTGAAATCATTGTTCTGTTAACCATGGTTACCTGCAAGGAAACACATGCAGCCATCATTGCTTTGCAGAGAAAGGGGTTTCAGAGGCAAGGATATTGCTGCTAGTAAGATTGCGCCTAAATCACTCGTTTATCAGATCATTAAGAACTTCCAGGATAGAGGTTCAGTTGTTATGAACAAGGCTTCGGGGCGCCCAAGAAAGTCCAGCAAGTGCCAGGACCGTCTCCGAAAGTTGAATCAACTGCGGGATCGGGGCACCACTTCTGCAGAGCTTGTTCAGGAATGATAGCAGGCAGGTGCGAGTGCATCTGCATGCACAGTGAGGTGAAGCCTTTTGGAGGATGGCCTGGTGTCAAGAAGGGGAGCAAAGAAGCCACTTATGTTCAAGAAAACATCAAGGACTGACTGATATTCTGCAAGTCTGGTGATGAACAATGTCTTTTCCAGCATGCTGGAGCACCGTGCCATAAGGCAAAAGTGATAAGTGGCTCGGGGAACAAAACATCAACATTTTGGGTCCATGGCCAGGAAAATCCCCGGACTTTGATCTCATTGAGAACTTGTGGTTAATCCTCAAGAGGCGGGTGGACAAACAAAAACCCACAAATTCTGACAAACTCCAAGCATTGATTATGCAAGAATGGGCTGCCATCAGTCAGGATTTGGCCCAGAAGTTGATTGACAGCACGCAGATCGAATCTTGAAAAAGAACTAAACTTAAAGTAATTGTCAATAAAAAGCCTTATGAAGCACTTATGAAATGCTTGTAATTATACTTCACGATACCATAGAAACATCTGACAAAAAGATTTACAAGCACTGAAGCAGCAAACTTTGTGAAAACCAATACTCGTGTCCTTCTCAAAACTTTTAGTCACGACTGTAGAGAGAAAAAAAAACCTCTGGACGTCCAAGGACCCCCCCAGGCATGGTGACGTTATAAAAGACCCTCCTTGCTAAAAGCAGGGTGTACACTGTTGTCAAGGTTATAGCCGTCAGTGAGTCAGTTCTGCCGGTGTGCGCGAGTCGGCAGACTGAAGGCAGCACCAGCAACCTCACAGTTCACACCTTTCCACAGTGGAAAGGAATACGGAGAACATGGCTGGTCATAATATGCATGGACACATTGATGGAGTAACACAGAAGATCATAACAGCAAGTACGGCATCGGCAGAGGCCATAATTACACTGTGTTGTGTGTTAAGATACTGGTAAGCAAGACTAAAGTAATAGATCTTCTGAACATTTCTGAACGAAGGTGTATGATGCATGCATGCTTTGGGATGCTCTGTATTCTCATCATATCAGCTCTGTTGAATAAGACCAGCTGTAGTTGGGAGAGTGGAGCAGTTCCTGCTCAATCCAAGCCTTTCTATCCCTCCCTCGAGGTAAAAGAGGACTGTCGCACCAGAGGAAACCACAGAGGACACGGGAAAGAAAGGGAATGAAGATGTTTTTCGCGATTTTACTGTCATGCGTACATGGTGTGACAAAAATGTGACTGATGTGCATCCTGATGCAGGCTAATGCCAATAAATGCTAGAAGCGTAAGAATAACAGCAAACGAATAATGAGCAACACAGTAGACAGCATACATCCAGAAAACATGTCAATGTGCGAAGGGCACAGAGGTAGAATGAGATGTGGAGTGTGGAACTGAAGCTGGTACTGCACATCTGGATTAGGGCTAGAAAGGTCAGCAAGTGTGAGAATCGGCAGTGTAAGGGTTAGGGCAATTAGTCAGTGTCAGAATTAGCACTGTAAGGGTTGGGGTCAGTAAGTCAGTGGCAGAATCAGCACTGTAAGGGTTAGGGTCAGTAAGTCAGTGTCAGAATCAGCACTGTAAGGGTCAGTAAGTCAGTGTCAGAATCAGCACTGTAAGGGTGAGGGTCAGTAAGTCAGTGTCAGAATCAGCACTGTAAGGGTTAGGGTCAGTAAGTCAGTGTCAGAATCAGCACTGTAAGGGTTAGGGCAATTAGTCAGTGTCAGAATCAGCACTGTAAGGGTGAGGGTCAGTAAGTCAGTGTCAGAATCAGCACTGTAAGGGTCAGTAAGTCAGTGTCAGAATCAGCACTGTAAGGGTGAGGGTCAGTAAGTCAGTGTCAGAATCAGCACTGTAAGGGTTAGGGTCAGTAAGTCAGTGTCAGAATCAGCACTGTAAGGGTTAGAGTCAGTAAGTCAGTGTCAGAATCAGCACTGTAAGGGTCAGTAAGTCAGTGTCAGAATCAGCACTGTAAGGGTCAGTAAGTCAGTGTCAGAATCAGCACTGTAAAGGTGAGGGTCAGTAAGTCAGTATCAGAATCAGCACTGTAAGGGTTAGAGTCAGTAAGTCAGTGTCAGAATCAGCACTGTAAGGGTTAGAGTCAGTAAGTCAGTGTCAGAATCAGCACTGTAAGGGTCAGTAAGTCAGTGTCAGAATCAGCACTGTAAGGGTTAGGGTCAGTAAGTCAGTGTCAGAATCAGCACTGTAAGGGTTAGGGTCAGTAAGTCAGTGTCAGAATCAGCACTGTAAGGGTTAGAGTCAGTAAGTCAGTGTCAGAATCAGCACTGTAAGGGTCAGTAAGTCAGTGTCAGAATCAGCACTGTAAGGGTCAGTAAGTCAGTGTCAGAATCAGCACTGTAAAGGTGAGGGTCAGTAAGTCAGTGTCAGAATCAGCACTGTAAGGGTCAGTAAGTCAGTGTCAGAATCAGCACTGTAAGGGTGAGGGTCAGTAAGTCAGTGTCAGAATCAGCACTGTAAGGGTTAGGGTCAGTAAGTCAGTGTCAGAATCAGCACTGTAAGGGTTAGGGTCAGTAAGTCAGTGTCAGAATCAGCACTGTAAGGGTTAGAGTCAGTAAGTCAGTGTCAGAATCAGCACTGTAAGGGTCAGTAAGTCAGTGTCAGAATCAGCACTGTAAGGGTCAGTAAGTCAGTGTCAGAATCAGCACTGTAAGGGTTAGAGTCAGTAAGTCAATGTCAGAATCAGCACTGTAAGGGTCAGTAAGTCAGTGACAGAATCAGCACTGTAAGGGTCAGTAAGTCAGTGTCAGAATCAGCACTGTAAGGGTCAGTAAGTCAGTGTCAGAATCAGCACTGTAAGGGTTAGGGTCAGTAAGTCAGTGTCAGAATCAGCACTGTAAGGGTGAGGGTCAGTAAGTCAGTGTCAGAATCAGCACTGTAAGGGTTAGGGTCAGTAAGTCAGTATCAGAATCAGCACTGTAAGGGTTAGAGTCAGTAAGTCAGTGTCAGAATCAGCACTGTAAGGGTTAGAGTCAGTAAGTCAGTGTCAGAATCAGCACTGTAAGGGTCAGTAAGTCAGTGTCAGAATCAGCACTGTAAGGGTTAGAGTCAGTAAGTCAATGTCAGAATCAGCACTGTAAGGGTCAGTAAGTCAGTGACAGAGTCAGCACTGTAAGGGTCAGTAAGTCAGTGTCAGAATCAGCACTGTAATGGTCAGTAAGTCAGTGTCAGAATCAGCACTGTAAGGGTTAGAGTCAGTAAGTCAATGTCAGAATCAGCACTGTAGGGGTCAGTAAGTCAGTGTCAGAATCAGCACTGTAAGGGTCAGTAAGTCAGTGACAGAATCAGCACTGTAAGGGTCAGTAAGTCAGTGTCAGAATCAGCACTGTAAGGGTTAGAGTCAGTAAGTCAGTGTCAGAATCAGCACTGTAAGGGTCAGTAACTCAGTGACAGAATCAGCACTATAAGGGTCAGGGTCAGTAAGTCAGTGACTTACTACACACATACAGGCGTTTGGACATTTTCCAGTGCTATACCCACAGACCTTTGCAAACACAATACCCACATCAACAGTTTTCAGCAAATGTGCTACCAACACACACACACACATACAATATTTGGCAATATTTGGTCCCTACAATGTAATGTATATCTGACCCATACACACTTGTCGGTGTGTAACTGCTCTCAAGCCCTGCAAGCCCATTTTCAAGAACATGCAAGTTCAGAAACACTTCTCTAACCTTCGGGGTGTTTAAAGACCTCTATAATCTCTCACTTGTTCTAGAAGTTGCCGTGGAGACATCAGCTAAAACTTCTGAAATACCTCACAGATAAGCAGGGGGATATGGTCAGTTGTGGGTGGGGGGGCACAGTGTGGCTGCTATCACCTAAGATAGGGGAGAGCCACATTCCAGACTAGGGGTGGGGGCGGGTTTCACACATACCAGGTTGAAGGATGCGCTCCTAGTACCTCTGAGGGTAGCGGAGCCTTCAGAAGGATGCAAAACATCATGGGGAAAAGACTATCTTCTCACACGCAGGGCAATTCTGTAACGTTCTGGTAAGTGTGATCATCGCACACGCTTCTCACGTCACCTTTACAGCATGTCTCCGCTAGTTCCTTTTATGCCAAGATCACAACATGGACTGTTTAGCTACCCAAAGCCATCAAACAAATAAACGTGGACATGAGGAGAGCACCCACCCCCGGCCCCCCCGCCCCCCCGCCCCCCAAATGGCTGCTGTGAACACAGCACAAGGGCACCTGCATCCCTCTCTCTCTCGGGCCAAACTACAATCATTCACACTTTCTTCTGCAACTGCAGGTCCCGCATGCGCAAGCATAAGCCAGCACCTGCGAAATCAGACGCTTTTAAAAAGTCGGCTTCTGAAACAAACATTAAAATTATTTCCCCTGAATTATAAACGGGGCGCCCACATAAATTATAACCCACCCCTCTACTGTGAGGCGCTTTGGATAAAAGCATCGGAAAGATGATTAAATGTAAAAAACAAACAGGGATCACGCAGAGCTGGAAACAGCGATGAGTTATATGGTGTTTTGAGTCAAAGTTGCGTTTTTATAAACATGATAAATGCCTTCAGCTGCTTTGTTTTATCTGGGCCCAGGTTAACTTTATTAAGACATTAATAAAAAGGGCCGATTTATTATCTGATTTATCTGACAGTGCCTGGTGAAGTCTTAACGCATCCTTATCGGCCCTCAGCATGCAGCGTAAACAGCTGCCCAGTGTTGCTCCATTATCTGATGTCTGGGCAGGGAGGGCGGGCCAACCTCCGGCGCCCGTCTCCAGGGCTGCGACCGGGCCTTTCATGCGCCTTTCTTTATAACTGCAGCGCGGCGCTATGCGCTACGCTAGCAGCAGGGCGTCTGCGATGATGCCGCGACCTCTGACCCTTTAAGGAAGCGGCTTTTTCTGGAGCATAAAGGGAAAAGGAGACGGAAGAGGAGATTTGGGAGTCACATTCCACCGTTCCTTATCAGAGGTCATAAAGAGCCTGATCCCCCTCCTCGCCAGGAACGCAGGGGCAGAGCAGGTGCCTGGCAGACTCGCCCCTCCTCTCATTTCTCGAGTTACATTTTTAAGTTTAATTAACGGCACCAGTAACATTCACCCGAAGCTTAGAGTGTTTACAATACTTGCATCGCTTAGATACCAGCACCAAACATACACCACACACATTAGTGCACAATAACCATGTTTTTACTAAGCTGTGTGACTAAGGTCCCTCCCTCCCTCATCGGCCCCCACCCCTCCCGTCCCCTCCCCGTTCAGCCATTTCCTTCATGCTGCAAACACGACTTTTCCTGCATGTGTCCGCCGCCGTCAGCCTGCGGCGTGAAGCCGTCCCGAGCTGTTTATACTTGGAAGGGAGTCGACCTGCAGAGTGTTTCCCCGACAAATCAATCATGCCGCCAGGGCGAAAACAAATCACAGAAAGCATTTAGGCAGCACTGCTCTTTTCCGAGGGCTTTGTTTGGCGAAACGCAGCTAATGACAAACGTTTTCTGCTGCTGTTTGGAGTAAAATATCGAAGTAATTAAAGATTAATGAAAGCAACCGTCTAATGCATTTTCCCCGTCCACATGCAGTGCCAACTGTGCGACTGTCCCACATCACCTCCTTAACATTTTTTTTTAACCATTGGTGTTTCACGTCTGATTTGTTGACTTTTTTAATGCATTAGTCCATTAAAGCTTTATTAAATTTTTGATGATCCTATTTGTTAGAAAACGCATTGCAGAAAGGTGACGCAGCCAGAGATGGGAGATCTTACAAATGAACTGCTTAACGTGAACACGAATATGAGATCATCTCACGCTTCAGGTAAATCAGGATTAATGTGATATCGTCCCAGCAACTGGCCTCGTTCTCCGCCCCCCCCCGGATTCCACTAGTAATCAGCGTATGCTGCTAGAAAGGTATACAGAACGTCTCCCAGCTTTACTCTCCTGGAAACATGCCCAGTGATGATGTGTAAAGTGTGTAAGCAAGATTTTTTCCTGACACTTACATGAAGCAACACTTATATGAACAAGTTTGATTTAGTGAGAGTAGGTGATAACTGCTGCACTTCTGGATGTCACATTTCCATTATAGATCTAAATTTTATATATACACACACACACACACACACACACATTATCTGGATCTGTGATGTCTCCGGGTGGGACATTTCATTTGCGGTGTAGAGCATTACAATTCTCGCAGCATCATTTGATGTTGATATGTCTCTTCTTGGACAAATTTAGCAGCCTGCTATTGGGCGTTATTATTTCAAAGACATGCGAGGCGCCTCCCAGCATGACATCAGAGGCCCAGACTGGTCCGTGCCCACTGGCCGCACTTCCTCCTATAGAAAGAGGCCGCTACGGAGCACTTCCCAGGAAGCGCGGGCTTCCCGTGCCACTCCCACAGTGGGAATATTCATAATGCTCCTAGGCCTTTCACCTTGCTTTCCCATTGCCCTATTGGCCTCACATCATACACAGGATGTGCTAAAAATACAATGCATGCACACACACACGGACACACTGAGACACGTGGAATACACCATTGTTAGGACTCTCCAGTTGCTTTAAGACAACAATGGGCAGGAGCAAAAAAGGCTCGTACAGCACAGTCCGTCCCAAGGGATCCGGCCCAGCCTGGCCCACCCCATCCCCTAGCGACCCGACTCCCAGTTAGGCTCCCAGATAACAGAGGGGCCTTTGACTGCGAGATTTCCTTCCAAAGGTCATTCGGGGGTGCCGTAACACGGCCACTGAGCACCTGCTTAGCGTCCACAGGGCGCCATATCCCCCAACAACGTCCCGTCACCAGATAGCAGCTCTCAGCAGCCTCGGGGAGCAGTACTGGTGTGCAGTCCCCATGCGTTCTGTGATTTTTTTTATACCTTATGGAACATTCCAGATTTCGCCTGTAATCTTCCCATCGATTTTACAGCTCGGCCATGTTTTCACAGCTGAAATGTTCCAGTGTTTCGACCGGGTTTCGTCTGTCAGTTACGATAAAAAAAGGTCATTTCAGTTTTAGCTATAACGAGGCCCTGGCGTGTAAATTGGAAGAGGCGAGCGAGCCAGTCGAACGGGGAGAGGTGTTTCTGAATTGCCAGCAGAATTCATACAGTAGACAGAAAATTCATCAACTGGTTCCTTCGTGACTCTAGGGGATGTGGAAGTCAGGCGGCTGGGCCTAAGCGCAGCCAGGCCAGCTGACATCAGTGGAAGAGTTACGAGAGCCACGACGGGACACTCCTGACGGATCCCGTCACTGAGGAAGAGGAAGGTGAAAGGCAGATGATGACATTTATGCCACTATTAGACATTACCCTTTGTTCTAACTCCACCCTGTTTTCAGGAAATGTCTGTGAGGTGGGGAGTTAAAATAAAAAGGGCGAAAAATAGACATTCAGCACAATTTCATATATTACTTGGAGAGATGAGTCCTTTGAATTAATTTACTTTATGTTCACTATAAATGTTATTTATTATATTTTCTTCGTGTGACACTGTGAGATTTTTAGATTTATTTAGGTGTCTGTTAGTAGCTACAACTTGTCCTGATCGCTCTCTCTGAAAAAAATGGCTTTAGTCCCCCCCCCCCCCCCCATATAAAAGACTGAAGCACAACCAGAAGAGGAAAACGCGTTAGATTTATCGCACCTGATAATGGCCACGGCTGCGCCTTCATCATCGCGATAATGCTGCCCAGATAAGTTTATTTATGCTGCGGGCAGATTTCGCTTAACTGTAGCGTACAAAACATGATAAGTGTTGTACTGGTAATAAGCTGCTTTAAAGCTGCTGTTCGATGAAGTCTAAGATCGAGTGGTTACTGGGTGTGTGTGTTTGGCTAACGGGGTTACGGGGCCAGTAGGACATTACCATTCATAAGTGTGCTGCCGTTGAACACAAGGCTGGATGAAAGGTTGAGTGTCGGGACAAAGCTATGTTTTTAAATACCTTATAGATGACAGAAGAAATAGAGTGGAACTCATTTTCAGCCCAGGAGTTTTATGCGCAGAATTGGCCCATTTTGTCTTCGTTCTGGGGGAAACTTTGATAAATGATGCCACGGTTCAAGTCTTATTATCCCGATAAATTTATTGCTGACATTCCAAGAAGAAAATAAGTAACAAACAGCATATTGAACGGTTGAAGCAGCTTGACTTTTTCAGCCCCGCCAGGTCCCTTACTAACATCCATCGTTTGAGAACCTCCAGTGATCAGCACTGGCAAGAGGTGATTAGCTGTGGCGCCTCTGCAGCTGCGCACTGCGCTCACTCAGTTCTCAATGACAAGTGATCGCACTGACGCGCGTGCCGCATAGTTGCACGTTTCCGTGTGGGTGTGAGTGCGTGCGCGTGCACGAATGGGTGAGAAAACTTGCTGGTTAATATTCTGAAGACGGTTAATATTCTGAAAGCCGTAAAATGACTCAAAATGGCTCAACTTTAAATTTGGCAAATTATTTTGTTTCTGACCAGCATAACAGCTAAGCAGCCCGGTGGGGATTCCCCCGAGTCTCCGGATTGGTCATTCCAGGTGCGGGGAATCCCATTAGGGTGCTGTCCCCCTTTCCTGGGGTTTCTTGCCGTTTACAATGGTGTCCTTCAAAATTCAAGGAGCACAAGGAAATATTCAAAGGATGATGGATGAGTGTCTGCAGGAAACAAGAGGTTAGCACATCTGCCTGGTCCAGTTTTTCTGGCATTCAGTTCCAGTAGCATGCAGGTGTAATGTTTGCAGTGGTTGATTATACCTCTCATACTCCTACCTTATCCAGCCATGCTCATGCAGACACGCTCCATCTAAGGGTAGTATTAAAACACCTCACGTTGTAAAAATGTCACAAATTCACCAGCCACGTTATAGAATTCTTTTAAATTCATTCTGCGTAACCGGCCAGCCCACGGTTTGCCGACACCTGTTATTCCCGTTGCAGTTTGTCACCTCACAGAGGCGACGGTGTTTGTCTCCAAACACCTGCTGCACTGCACTTCTTGTCGGTATGAGGAGGGCATGCAGCTGAATAATTAAGCTGTCTTGAAGGAAAACATAGGGAGATACTGAGTGGTATTCATGTCCTGAGCCTGTACCGAGGGACGCCTGGGACGGTGCGAGGCTTTGATAAGTCTGGCCAGGATGTTCTGGGTTGTGTCAGGGAGTTCAGGGCTCACTGCCTGCACAGCAGCAACACCAACTACCTCATCATCCATGCATGCACCGAAACGCACAGGTACACGTCAGCAGAGCAACCTTAACTTCTTCTTCAATGCACGCACAACAAAGGCTCTCTTAAGATATATATATACAGTACTGTGCAAAAGTCTTAGGCAGGCAAAGAAAATGATGTTTAGATTATCCTCGTGTTGGTGTAAAACTATGATATTATGCCTGTCAAAGTGTGTCAGCTTCGCCATTTCAGAACCTCTGCTAAAATCATCCTAGTATTTGCAACGACCGTCCAGTGCAGCCATGTATTTTTTGACTTGGCCACTAGCACACCTCACTGACTTTTTAAACCAACATATTTAATTATTTAATTGAGCTGTTGGTAAAATTTAACAAAATCATGGAACGGCTGAGGTGCCCCTGAGGAGAAGTTTGGGAACTGACGCGGTGTTCATCTGGCAATCAACTAGATATCAGTAACTTTTTAGAAAACAGAAGACATTATTACTAGTTTTTATTGTGTTACTCTTAATTTGTACATGTTCTAATGTTAAATTGTGTTTTTTGTTCTAAGCTAAAGTTCACTTGCTACCCAAATAAACAGCCTTAAACATTTCTTTGGACTGCCTAAGACTTTTTTTTTAAGTACTGTATATCTTAGGTAATATATATATTACTGAATCATACACATTATTAGATACTCAGTCTCAAGTACACTCTCATGCATCCACAAATGACTGAAGTAAGTTTCGATGTCCATAGACAAGCAGTTTGGCATATTGTCATTCTTGCTAATCCAGCCAGATGGACCCACTGCACTCACGGCCAAAGTCGCCCCAAGGTGTCAGCGCTGAAATGGCTAGCTGGTCTGCTCCCCAGCGCTTTGGACATTTCAGCATACTTCAGAAAGCGCAGTAAGGTCAATCTACCTCTAAATTACAAACGAGGGCAAAGAGAAGCAGAGTGGTGACACGAATGGATCCCTTTGCTTATCCGTTTCAGATTCTGATGCAACACGCAGCAGGTTACAGTGACACACTTTTTCCCATCTTCGTTCATGTCTTGACTTTTGTACATCGCTTGTTATAAATGGGTCCCCAAGCAGCAGGTGTAAGGAAGCAATCCCATTGGCCGCAACTCAGAGATAACCTGGCCTGCCTTAGCCTGCACCATAAATCTCGTAGCACGTCAGGTCTTCAAAGGGGAATTCATCACCAAGAGGCCCAGATCCAAACTTCCTGGTACCAGGCACCAGACCTCCTGTGCAGGCATTGCAATGATTGGCTGGAGTTGGGTGAGGAGTAGGAGGGAAAGGGGGGAGGTGGGAGGGTTCACAAGCTACAACTTCAAAATTGTGAGCTCATGAGCAAACAATTCCACAGAAAACGTAGGAGGAACATTCATCTTCCCATCACCTCTATCCTGCACGCTCACATCGAAACAACCCCACCCGCCCCAAGGATTAGGGTCACAATAGACAGTGAAAACTTCAAACCATGCCAATCTCTCTTACTCTGTTTTATTTTTCTATACCAGTAATAGTGGAACCTTGCTTCATGGATAGGGAAGTGGTCTTCAGGCTCACATTGCCCACTGATTGACCAATGTACCCACAGGGTAGGCATTGGAGCAGAGATCATGACCCAACAACCAGCACTGTGATATGGGAGATTTCAAAGCAAAGCGAAACAGCTATCAGAGCTCCAAAGAGGTCACCTGTCACAAATTCATGTTTCGAGGAAAGCAGTCATAAAAACATCAAAACTGAACTTCAGATGAATATATGCAGGGCTGTCAATTGGAAGCAAGTCATCCCCAAGCCCAGTGTACCTCATTTAAGGACCCCTTAGTCACAGGAAGGGTTCCATAGTCTTATGAGTCATGCTTTGCTTGTTTACCCTCATCTGGTTGTACCTACGGGGGCGGCATGGTGGTGCAGTGGTCAGCACTGTTGCCTCACACCTCTGGGACCCGGGTTCGAGTCTCCGCTTGGGTCACATGCGTCGTGGGGTTTCCTCCGGGTACTCCGGTTTCCCCCCACAGTCCAAAAACATGCTGAGGCTAATTGGAGTTACTAAATTGCCCGCAGGAGTGAATGGTGTTTGTGTGTGCCCTGCGATGGGCTGGCCCCCCATCCTGGGTCATTCCCTGCCTCGTGCTCATTGCTTCCGGGATAGGCTCCGGACCCCCCGTGACCCAGTAGGATAAGCAGTTTGGAAAATGGATGAATGGATGGATGGTTGGCCTTACAACTGGAGAAAGCCAAAGGATGTCTTCATCCCAGAATGTCTGCTGGTAAAGGCAGCCATCTTGAGGGAGCCATTAGGTCCAATGATTGCTCTGCAGTGTCATATAACAGACAAACCGTATGAGGCAATTTTACAGAATGTGGCCAATGTTCCAAGATGGCCATAGATACTTAAGTTAAATGCTTTCCTGGGCCTCCCCAGTCACCAAATTTGAACTTCGTTTTACTGTTACAGAAAGCTCAGATTATGAAGTCAATTTCCATCAGAATCCCTCAAAGAACCGGGCTTTCTTCTTGAACAATGGTCCAGTTCAGGCCTGGACTGGCAATCTGGCAAACTACCTGCCACTTCATCGCAAAACAGACATGTACATGGCATTGTGGAAATTAGGAGAACATTTCAAATTGGATTTGAGAAAGCACTTCTTTACACAGCGTGTAGTTAGAGTATGGAATAGTCTTCCTGTTAGTGTAGCACAAGCTAAAACCCTGGGTGCCTTTAAATCAGAGCTAGATAAGATTTTAGCAACTCTGAGCTAATAGTTAAGTTCTCCCTAAACGAGCCTGATAGGCCGAACGGCCTCCCCATTGTAAATTTCTTAGGTTATTATGTTCTAACAGATAAGCTGCACCAAAATGATATAATCCAAGCCATTTTGAATGACCTTCTAAAACAACCCCTAAAGCTATTCATGTAAAGAAAGAGAGGAGCTTCCTGCACGTGCTGGTACAATAACGTTCCTGATAAATCGCCCCTGAAACCTGAACCAGGAGCTGAGAGCAGAACCGCACATGGTCCATTTCAGCCCGAGTTAAATGTCCATGAAGGTGAGGTTTGCTTTGAATGAGGCTGCTGAAAGCATGCGAAGAACGCGTGAATAGGGCTTTGGTTGTCATGGGATACGGGCAAAGGACCAGCGCGCGGGAAACCCGACGGGATAATGCAAAGTGACCGTGACATGGGGGGGGGTCTTCCTTCATCACTTCTGTCACCTGCTGCCCCATCGAACCATGTCCTTTTCTAGCGGTTCCGAGTGAGTTCTGAGTTTTATAAACCGCCCACCCATAAAAAGACACGTCAGCTGATGCACACACAGAATCCGACACAAAAGATCTTATAAATAAAGGCCTGCATGCAGCTGAAGTACGGAATCGGTTAATTATGCATTCATTTTTCTAATTAATTATATAAAACGAAATGTGCCAGTTACAGACTGACAATTTAAAACAATCGTCACTGGTACCTCTTGTTAAAGGCACCAAATTCTTTCCGGTTGCTATAGTAAAGGTCTGAATTTAATGAGGGTCGGACTAAAACAATTCACATTTAGGGCCCCAAATCCAGCTGGCAAACATTTCAATAGCTGGTCAACGGAATCGTTTTTCTCAGGCTTGGGGATCTACTGCGAAAAGCGTGCGCTCTCACCTAATGCCAGGACACCTATTTCGGGGAATTCGTGAAATATTTTAATGAAATTTGAAGTGGCTACATAATTTCTAAAGAACACTGCACTGTAGAAATAATCATAATAGTAATAATAACCAACACGGACAAACACTGTTTGGACATTTACTTTGTGTAATTGTCAGCTGTCTGTGACACACTGAATGACCGTAAATCCTCAGCAATATCGACAGAGAGTCGGGGGGAGGCGTTTGCTTTATCCTCATTGTTCCCGGCGATTAGAGTCCTCCCAGTGCTGCTGTCTGCTTTGGCATGATAAGTGTTTGTGGGGCTGGGAATCCTGGCATTGCCGCCCTAGAAGCCAGACTCTCCGGCCACGACCGACGCCAGCGCGCAGTAGGTCCGCTACTGAGCCCCGGACAGACGCAGATAGACGCGGCGCTGAGAAGCGCAACTTCTAGATAAATTACCGAAAAATATAAAGAGCAAGATGAGATCGCTGTGGGCGCTACTCTTAATGGGTAAGTGTACATTTGAGCTTATGTAAAACAATGTTATTTTTTGTTTACTTGATTGAGAATATAAACCGAAATAGGACGCTGAGGTTTTTATTATCTTGATGAAGTTTTATTAACGTGGATGTACGCATTACTTTTTTGCTATTTTACATTTGAAATTTGTAGATATAGTAACCATGAAACATACTAGCCAACGGTTTAAAGAATTATTTATTGATTGTTATTAATACCATAATTTATTATGGTATTCCTTCATCGGCAGGGTCCTGGTTATTCGGAGTTGTTTTCAATGAATATCTTTGGACGGCTCCTTTTAGTATTTTTTGCATTAAAAAGTATTTGTTGCTCGAATATATTTGTTTAATGTTAATGACTTTTTTAGCAGGTGGTGTCACATGTAATGTAAAAGTTTGGTGGGAGCTTCCCCCCCACACACACAGCTAAATCTCGGTGCCGCTGGGGGGCGTCGGGAGGGTGGGGGTCTATCCGTCAGTATTACACCGCGGCGCGGCTGGGGATCGACCGGTGCGGCGGAGGTGCTGGAGTCGCGTAATTAACGTGCTGTGCTGATGCCTGCTAAATACACAGCGGGAGTGCTGTTATCTTTAATAGAGTTTGTCTCCTTTTCTAACAGGACTTTCCATTACTTAGGCAAAGTGACTTTGCTGACATCTGGTTCACGTTAAATAAACATTAAAATAAATAGCTAGCGATTCACTGCATTTACTTATAATCGTGGACAATCGCGTGCTGAGTGATTTATTAAAACTTTTAACTTTTTAACGTTATTATTTGGTTAATTTTTTTGTTTTAATCTGGAGTGCTGTATTTGAACCTCCAAAGGAAGCCCTTTATCGGCCCGGTTCCCACGCGGGCGTGGCAGATCCCGTCCCTGCTTTTTCCCTTGGCAGGTCTCCACTGAAAGCAGGCGGCTGTATCTGATGTTCCGTTATTCGCTTCGGACCACTTCAGTCATCTGGTTTAGTTTTTTATTTATGTATTTATTTGAATTACCTTGCCTTGAATTTGAATTACCTTGCCTTATTTGGTCATTTGACTTACCTTGTGTTTAAATGCTGTGGTCGGACTACGGGCATCTAGTGTTGTGTGGAAATCAGATGTGACTGTCGCAGGGGACAGAAATACTTGAAAAAGTACAGTTTTCCCTTCACTATGCCCAATTATTATTAAAGAACATGGGCGTATTAATGAATAAGATTAGGCTACCCTATAGCAGAGGGCCCTAGCAAAGTCAATCGAAATGGAACTCATTAAATCTAGCCAATTGATTGATAATCGGATTATTGACATTACACCATTACTAATTGTCTCGTTTGGTTTCATTTGGTTAAAAAAAAAAGTTGCAGTAGTCTACTTGGGGAGGACCCTTTAGGCATGTTAGACTAGGGCCTCCAGGGAAGTGAATCCACCCCTGGAAGAAACTGGACATTACTTAAACAATGCAGGTTAAATACACATGATTTTTTAAAAATAATTGAACTGTTTACTTTTAGCATTTATATTTACTCTTAGAAATGGGTAGAAATGTGGTAGTTATACTGCAAGTGAGGGCATTGCTCTTCACATGGAGCAGGTCCAGGCATCAGGACCAGATATTTTCAGTGTCACTGTCTAGGAAAAAAATGGCGACGTAACCACTGACTACCAAGCTACTGAAGTAACTGAGATAGTATTTCTGCAAATCCGGCTGAGCGCCATGTCTCTTTTCCTCCATCTCCTACCCTAGGAATTTCGAGCGTGTCTGCCACTATGGAGTCAAATGAGATATCTAGACAGATGAGTTCTCCAACCCCAAATCACACAGGTAAAGCCATGAGCCTCACCAAATAACCAGTGCTGCTAATTGACCTTGAGTCCAGAGAGAACACAACACTCAGACTTGACTGACTGTAATGTTCTCTCTCTAAGATTCTACAACATCAGGGCCTGGATCTATTATACCAACAAGCAACACCAGCGTGGCAATAATCCAGTTAACAAACTTCACCGAGAGCACATCGACAAGCAACCTGCCAACAGCTGTGCGGTCAACAGCTGCCCAGACAACAGCACCAATTACCAGCACACTAGAGGCATCTACAGAGCATAAAGCATCAGATAAACCAACGACGACTATCAAGCCTAATGCATCACGTCCAACAACAGAAGCTCCCAAATCTAAGGTATCAATTTCGACAATATCAGCTACCGAGTTTAAGATATCACTTCCAACATTGTTAGCGTCAACGACATTAGTTCCACCGACAGTTAGCATGACTCAGGCAACAAATAAACCAACGATAGCTAGCGAGTCCAATTCATCACCTCCACCAACGACCGCTACCGAGTCCAAGTCATCACCTCCACCAACGACCGCTACCGAGTCCAAGTCATCACCTCCACCAACGACCGCTACCGAGTCCAAGTCATCACCTCCACCAACGACCGCTACCGAGTCCAAGTCATCACCTCCACCAACGACCGCTACCGAATCCAAGTCATCACCTCAACCAACGACCGCTATTCAGTCAGCCATGACTACAAGGCCTATGACAACAAAACTGCCAGTGACCTCCATCTCTGAGACTTTACGTCCTGCAATCACAACGCAGAATATGATGTTGGACAGCACTGTGCCAGGTACGGACACAACTGTTTCATGTCACAAGGTCACATTGCTGATCTTACCAGCATTATATACACAAACATGCACAGTACAATACTGCATTACAGGATGACAGTTCTTCCAAGAGAAACAGGCTGCCTGCCAAAGTGTTTTAAAGCATTTTGGTACATTAAACATTAATAATATTCACCTGTAACTTACTTTATTGTAAAATGTCACAGAAGCATTCGCCGTAAGGCACGCGTGTCACTGTTCAGGGGCACCGACAAATCAGGTACAAGATTGCAGGGGCAGCTACAAATCAGATACAAGGTTACAACTTGGTAGCATTTCTCAGAGACCGTGTTCCAATCAACTGCATGCACTCAGCGTTGCTCTTCTCCAATGTTCCGTAATGTACATTTACATTTTAAGCGTAATCAGTGTGTAAGAATGTTTATTCCACATCAGTTTTGATGCAGATGTTTCCCCTCTTCCATACAGAGAGCATCCCAACCTCAATATCCAGCAGTCCAGCATCAGTCATTGCACCTTCTACAAATAAGACCCCACTATTCACTAAGAATTCCAAAAGCTCGAAAGAGGTACGTCTCCTGTTTGACTAACTTAACCATATACAAGCAAAAGCCCCCGCCAACAAGTGAAAACACGAATGAGGGGATTGACAGTTTTGTGCAAAATGACCAAAACAAACAATGTTATCCCAAAATGCAATGTACTCCAGAATATGTTTATTTGCAATATATGCTTTTCGACCTCCTTTACACATACAGCCTCCAGATTAACACAAAGCAAAAAATTTCAAGATAACTCAAAAAATGTGTTTTTGTTTTCTTATTCTGACTTTGGAGACAGCCACTGACACTACAGACAGTTCAGGTCCAGAGAGTACAAATCCAGGCCAAGGTTTTATTTCAACCTACCAGTTGAGTACTTTGTGACTGTGACTCTTTATACTCAACTGGTTAGTTAAAACAAAACCTTGGTCTGGATTTGTACTCTCTGGACTTGAACTGTCTGTAATAGATTACTTTTGTGAGTAACTTCCCCAACACTGGTGGTTCATCACCATGTGTGGGTCTGGGTCTTTGTCTCACTTGAGCTGTAGAATATAATATTTTTTTCTTTGTCTCCAAACTGATTGCCACTTCTTTAAAAAGTTAGGGGAAAAATTCCCTTTGTGGTTCTGGAAAATGTATTGTTTAAATGATCTTTCCCTGTTCCCATAACATAGTTCTCAGAGCAGAAAGATGCCCTTCAAACCAATTCTCCTTACTGACAGATGGATGGACAGACAGACAGACAGAGATAGATAGATAGATAGATAGATAGATAGATAGATAGATAGATAGATAGATAGATAGATAGATAGATAGATAGATGGATAGATAGATGGATGGATGGATGGATGGATGGATGGATGGATGGATGGATGGATGTCACCTACAGACTAAGGCTTGTTAAAGAAACCTCTTAGCCCTGCCTTCTTGACATATAAATTTATGTGAGATTGTGAAGTCATCTGCTGACATACAACTGTGTTACCTACTGAACTCTTGTTAACATCTTTTAAACCCCAAGGTCTGTGAATATCTGATGGCGTGGATCGTTGAGGACTGTGACATACAGCGCATTGGGAGGGGCCAGTACAGCCTAAAAATCTGTAGGTTGTTTTAAATAACACACATAGTTATGCTACCCAACATGTCCATCCCTGACCTGATAATGCACCTCGGCATAGATACTGCACGATCCCCGAGTACAGGCCTGGAAATCATTACTGATACTGCTCACTAAGGTTGGACTAGTAGCAGTTCAAGACCATGTGGCACCCTAAGCAAGCATCACTCATCTGAGGCAAAGCATGTTTGCCTGGCAGGTTGGTGCCCCTGTAGGAAAGGTGGTGCCCCACATTATTAAAAAAAAGTGCCACTTTGTACCTTTGACGGTACAATTACTTGTCACTTGGACAAGTCCTCAAGGGTCTGCCAGTTGTACCCTAGCTGTAGGTAAATGAGGTAAATGTACCTTTTAGTATAATTTAAGGTACAGAAATGGACTCTGGGGAATGTTTTTGTACCTTTGGGGAACAAAATTGTACCAGGGCTGTGCCATGTTTCTGGCAGTGTTTGGCACTGCCTATAGGATTGACTGGTCCTGGGTAGGACTGTAGGATGCAGTTGAACCTGGAGCATTTCAGTAAAGAACGTAGCTGCTTTGTTTCCTTTCTATCTTAGGTTTTTTTGTTGGTTAGCTTGGTATTAAAGAGTTAACAGAGTTAATAGGTGCCAATCTTCCAGTAACTTTAAAATGTCCCCCAGACACAAGGAGAAAACACAAACGGTCACGTCAGAAGGTGTAAGATAATTACGTAATTATCTCGTATTGCTCGGGTTGAAAGGTCTCCCAAGTAAGTGGAACTGCTTAGGGTGAAATGTGAAAAAGAAGTATTTCTTAAAGTGCTTCGCCATATTTTCTTTCAAAAGTCATCAAACACGAATGTTCGGTTGTTAAATACCACTGCCGATTACACTTCAAACTGAATGTGGTTACATTATATGTGTTTCAAAATGTGACTGTACTTCACTTACAGATAGCACGAAAATCATTGACGAGCCACCTTCAAAGGTATGTCCTAGATTAAAAGCATGACTAAATATATGCAAAAAGTATGTTCTGCTGCGGCGTGACGCACGTCTGCATGTTCACTTGTGTCCCATCTGTATACATGTACAGTCTCGTCAGAAATTACCTTGTCTTTTACACAGTTGCACTTGTCAGTAGAGAATTAATTGAAATGCGTTTTAAACACTGTTATACGTGATATATATTGTGCATTTTGGACCTGTTTCCATCTAGATAGCTGTGGGTTCACGTTTTAAATCTGCATCCCAACAGCCCACCCAGTCCTACAACGCCAAACTCATTGCCGCTCTGGTCACCACCTTCATCTTGCTGTCCATCATCGCCCTCAGCAGCTTTTTCCTATGGCGCCGACGCTCTTACAAGATGAACCAGGTGAGCCCTGACCTTAGCGGGTCAGGAGGGGGAAACACAGCCATGGAAAGCAGAGCAGAAGCAGGATGGAGTGCATGGACCACCTCACTGCTTCTTCATGACGTGTTTCTTTTCCCTTATGCTGGGTTGCCACAGCAACAGCTGACAGAGGAGCTGCACACTTGCGAGAATGGTTACCATGACAACCCCACACTGGAGGTGATGGAGGTGCAGCCAGAGATGCAGGAGAAGAAGGTGGCCCTCACCAAAGAGCTCCACGACACCTGGATCGTGCCCTTGGACAACTTGGCCAAAGTCGACCTTCTGGACGAGGAGGACACACACCTGTAGGGTGATGTCACCCGAGGTAATGGTGACGTGACCGCAGGCTAACGGTCGCTCACGTGCAGGACCAAACGAGGACCACTACATGCTCATCCATAAGCAGATACCCCCCCACAAAGTTTTCAAAGGACTTTCTTCCTGAATGCTAAAAGGTACAGTTCGAAACCCTGAAAAGAACCACCATGTGGATCTTACCTCCTATACACCAGGACTGTTAATCAGCACCATCACCTGAATCTCTGTAATCCACTATTTTTGCCAGACTAAAATGACCCAAAAGATGCGATAAACATAAATCTTTATCTCCCATACCTGTTAAAATGTTAGGATTCACACTATTGCATCGAAGGGCCAATATTTTATGCCCTGGGGTCTGTTACTCGTTCCTATGTTTAAAAAGCTGATTCATCTTCACGGCTGGAAGATTTACTTACCAGGGTCACTGGGTAGCGGTGCATCACCACCCCTGTGGGGTTCTGGCGGGGGTTCCAGTCGCTCTCCGCGTTTCCCGCGCTCATTCAGGGCCAAGGGTGGGGGGGCCGCGTGAGCCAGACCAGAGGCGGAGATTCACTCACCAGCGAGTCGCTGCTTCAGACAAAACCGCATGAAGCCAAAAGGGTGAATAAGCCACTTCAGTGGGTCCAGCCTGCTTCTAGGTGGCTTTTTGTAAATATATGTATCTTTATTACCAGATGAGTGCCTTCCCACACTCAGGGCCGCTGAGGGATGCACTGCGTTTTGCTGTCAGATAACGAACCACCACATTCACATCGTCCAGCACCAGGTTAAATGCTTAAAGACTGCATTTCTCACAGACTCTTTCACTTTATAAAACACTTAAGTTATGCAAAGATGAGTCACTTGTGGTTCTTTTGCTGAAGCTGATAAACACTGGGATTCGTATGTACGGTTTTCCCTGATCCAAGACCTTTTTTATGCATCAATAAAACACCAAACTAACCAATGTGGGTGAGTGATGCTTTTCTCCTTGCCGAGTATCAGAATTTAACAGTGCGGTCGCAGGCAAATGAGCACACAACCAAGTATGTATGTTTTTATTAAGAAAACTTGAACAAAATACAATCTTTATTTATTATTTACATTACATACAAAGCAATTCTACAAGTTGCTCTACACAATCATTTATGCAAATAGTGTTTACAAACCACTTAAGTACCAGTTAACAGCACTTGGGGTGGGGAGAATAATGTAAAAAAAAAAAAAAAAAAAAACTCTTACTTTGTGTAACATTTGGCATTGTGTTGTCAGAATGTTCAGTTCTGGCACAAAAACTCACCCCTTGACGCACCTAAACTTTAATAAGAGCAAAGTGTAATGAAGTAGTTGTGCCACTAGATGTCAGTAAATTGAACCTGGGATACTCTGACTCGTTTTTTAAAACTACAGACAAATGCATGAGAAATGAGTCAATACTAACGCAGTATGTACAGAAGCACAATGGACGCCCGATCACAGCATACACATTCCTGACGGGCCCATTTCAAGGTTCTGCTGACATGTTGCGATTGTGAGCGATGTCAACTATATTGTTTTGTCTGGTCGAAAAAGCTCATTACTGGCCAAGATTAGTACTTTCCCTATGGGGGGGGGTGGCTGGGCTATGCGTCACACTTGCCAAGATGCTTGCTGAGATTCCCTTGTTTTAGGTAACACCCTGGCCGGGACAACTCAGGGAAAATTCCTACGCAGATTAATGTACAATCACCTACAATGGCAGCTTTCTAAAGCCCTTGGAGTCTCGAATGATTCCCTTGTTTCTGATATAATTAGATGCACAAGCTGAAAAATGTGCAAAAAAAAATGCTTACAATAGACCTAAAAGTCATCTGGGAAATGCTCTTTCCTCTCTGTCAAAATCATTTTTAATAAGACAAAGGGAATGAAGTCACAGGCTATGATGTTTAAGTCCGAGTCTTCATTTGAAGATCTGAAATAGGTAGCGTATCCAAAGTCATTTTTAATGAGCGGGATGAACCCTATTATCCCCGTTGGGAAGCCTTACATCTTTTCACTTGCCCTTATCTTTTAGTTCAAGCTCTAAGAAAGTACTACACAACGTATTGGTAAGAGAAATTATTTTATAATGGGGTTGAAAGCAAAGCGTAGAGGCCTAGAGGGCCCTGCGTGAGGTCTGACACAGCAAGGCTGTTACGGGGACTCCTACAGGAGGGAGACCATCAGCGGCTGTTTACGTTATCTAAGGCAAACAAACCCATCACCAAATCTCCGCCCCTCCGCCATGATTCCTGCCCCAGTAGTCCATCCTTATGTGTATGTGTGTCCACGCCCCAAACTTCCCCTCTTCATACAAGGCATCTGAATCAATGTTACCTTCCTACCTTCCCCCCACCTTTCCGGCTGAAGGGGAGACCTCACTCAGCCCCCCTTTGTTATTAAGATGAGCATAGCAACGACGAGCATCATCATCATCGTCTGCTGCCTCTGCAGAGTGGGGGGGGCTCTCAGCTAGCCTTTCCAAACCCCCCCTCCCAACAGTCACGACAGTCGTACGACAGAGCCTCTCCCAGTGCAAGTACGGGTGGGGGCCTCAATCAGGCACTTGGCCTTCATCACCCCCTGCCCTCCATCCAAGCCACATTTATTTGGTCTTAGATCTCTGTTTATACAAATATGTATACAAAATCAATGTAATAGCTAGCTGAGGAAAAAAAAAACTACATGTACATTCACAGCAGAGGGGAAATAAGGGTAAAATTCGGCCATATCATGTTTTCCAGTGAGGAACAGAATGTGGCAGAAAATGATCTGGAAACACATGCTGTATCTACACATTCGCAGCATTTTCAGCTTTATGGGAGGCTGAAAAGGAAAGGGGCCAGTACAGAGACCCAGCACCAACCTGCCTCTGCCCCAGTCCCCACCCGTCTCCGTCAAACAGGAGAGCCCCCTGGACAGCACCGACTCAAAGTCGCACAGCACAGGTTTATAAAACGGGGGGGGGGACCCTTTAATAATATTTGCAATGATGAATCAATGTATTCCTCAGCAACAAAGTATCTGAAAAATGTTCAAGTGCATTTTAACTTAGAAAAAAATAAAATACTTCTGTTTTAAGCCAACAATCAAGCTTCCGGAGTCATATTCTCGCTCCCAAATCCAACAACAGAAATCAAACCAGCAGGAAGGGGGAGTGAAGTGGTGCAGCCCCAGCGGCGCATCACGGGAAGATGCCCACAGCATGGCTACAGCGTGATGAGATCGACGAGGTTACCCTTGGGTGGGGTCATGCTGTCGGGAAAGAAGTTCACCAGCGTGTCGAAGAGCTGCGTCCGCTGGGCGTAGGTTTGGTCCACGTCGGAGAAGCCTGGGAAAAAACAAGCATCAAAGGGAAAGGCGGTCAGAGTGTCCACAGGGGCACTGCACAGCCGATCCTGTTTCCATGGAGCGCACACACACGCACACGCACGCACACACACACACACACACACACACACAAGTTGGTCTTCCTATCTAAATGGAGATCGTCCATTCATTTCTATAGGAAAAACCCTAATCCCAATCACGACACCCTTAACCCCCACCCACCCACAACCTTAATTACAAGTAACCAAACAAAATACAACATACTGGACTATTTCAGGTTTTGATTGTAGTCAGATTTTTATGAAATTGAGGTTATCCTTGTGGGGACCAAAAGAATGTCACAACAAGGTAAATAGTTACAGGTTTTTATCGGTGACTTTTATATTTCAAACTCCGGTCTTCACAAGACCCAAGGTCCAGGTGTAGGGGGCATTCCCACTCAGAGTCACCCCCCCCCAGATGTTTCAAAAACTTGCTAGTGAGTAGGGTGAAGAGCAAGCACCTAGGTTGTTGGTTGGCAGAACATGCTGCTTCTGCATCTCCTCGACAAGGAACGTGTTCACGTAATATTTACTGTAGCAACTGTCAGTGGCCACGTGTGCCTAGGAGCCCTACAAGAATGTGTGGCTTGAGTGGTGGTAAATACAGACACTGTGTGGGCGAGGAAGACATTCAGAAAGTCGCTGCCCGTTCCCAAAGAAGAATGGCCTGGAGAACTCACCCAGCGGGATGAAGTCGGAGCTGGACTTGAAAAGGGCCGATGGGAGCAGCTGGAACTGCAGAGGGAAGTACAGGCAAGGTCAGGATCAGGAGTAAAGGCTTCTAACAACAGCAGGCTAAGGACCGGTAGGAAACACCTTTAACGACAGCAGTGTCAGGACAAGGAGAAGACACATCTAACAACAGCAGGCTCAGGACAAGGAGAAGACACCTCTAACGACAGCAGGCTCAGGACAAGGAGAAGACACCTCTAACGACAGCAGGCTCAGGACAAGGAGAAGACACCTCTAACGACAGCAGGCTCAGGACAAGGAGAAGACACCTCTAACGACAGAAGGTTAAGGACTGGGAACAAAGGCTTCTAACAGCAGCAGGGTAAGTACCGGTAGAAAACACCTTTAACGACAGCAGGGTCAGGACGTGGGTGGCCTCCACCCGCACACTCGACATGCCAGCTAACCTCTTTAGTCTCGTCAGGGTCCGAGTGGTCCACGGTCAGAGACAGGTCATTCTGTAGGTACTTCAGGGCACTCAGGGGCTCAGTCTGGGCCTTCTCCTCAAACCTGAATGTGAGCACAGAAGCAGACTATAACCACACGTGAAAGTATAATTTGTTTCTTGATAAAAAAGATGAGACTAAATTGTAATTGAAGAGCATGGCCACCAGATGTCACCAACAATCACACCAGTATAAACCAGCACCACAAAAAAAGCACCATACGGGGGGGGGATCTTGCCATTAATACCTGTACTTCCTGATGAGGTATCGGCAGTGACGCAGCAGATACTCCTTGGAGGGCCGACATAGTTTCAGGGACCAGAAATCATCCAGTCGCATCTTGGGAGAACAGGACTTACCCGGGTTCCCCCCAAACAGGTAGTGTACCTGCAGGGACCACAGTATTAGAGGCTAGCCCCCCCTCCTCCAAGACACATGTCATTGAGCAGTCTGGGCCCCCGGAGTGACGTCCCTGACCTTGTGCAGTTCGTCATAGACAAGCTGGTGGGCAAAGCGAGGGCAAGGCTCTTCTTCCTGCAGGCTCTTGGCTGGGTTCTCCTTCACGGCCTGGTCGTTCTTATATACACATGACCTGGAAAGAGACACACATCGTCACTGTCTGATCGTCCTTACACACAAACACACACACACACATACACAGCTCTCACCAGCTGTTGCGAGCAATGTCGTAGATCCAGAAGGAGTTTCGCACATTCTCCTCCCGCTTGTCCTTGTCTTTGCTCAGGCCTGACAGGACGTGAATCTCACTGAGCTCGGGGTCGATGGTGGCGCGCTGGGTGAACCCCGTCATGGGCACTGGAGAGGGGCGGTAAGAAGGTGACTATGACAGTGGGACCAGCGAAGCCTTCCGGGAACTGAACTGGGGGGAGCTCGAGGCAAATCAGTCTTGCTGGGCAGGCCACCATGAAAGCAGACCACGCAGGAGTCTGCGAGACCCTGCAGAATGTTTTGTACTCTGACGAACTACACAGAGGAACCCCTCGAGGAGGTTAACACCCACAAAGAAGCACTACTCTAGGTCTGACTTTCCCATATGGAGAGGGGAACAGGGTTTGGCCGTTAGCAGCATTGCTGTGCCCAGAACTGCCTTCCTGTCAAATCACATGCTGCACCCTTGCGAAGTTACATGGAAAATAGCCCAGAATATACTATCAGTACTGGTAAGAGACCTACACAATCTGTTTACAAGTACAGTACATGCCCCCTCAAACTCACACCTCAGACAGCAGAGTGTATTTCCACTACGAGCCCGAGAACATCACCAGACCAGGCATGCAAGAGGCTGGCATGGAGACCAGGTGCGAGCCACAGTGTGACCATACACTTTGGGAACTGGGATTATTTAATACTGTGCGAATGAAGCCGTCCTCACCTCCTCTACCTGGAACAGAAATATGAACCAGGAAATCACAGCAAAATGCCCCATCGATATAAACCCAGAATCGCGTGACAGAACTAGGGCAGAATGAGGGCGGCCCAGTGACTGCTGCTTATAAAAGTGGCCTGACGAGAAATCATGGACTGGTCCATATGAGGGAGCAGCCAAGGCTCCCAAGGAACGGGTTCTGAGCAGAGTTCCCAGGAATCCATCATGGCCTGCATGGCACGATTTGATCCAGCAGGTACTACCACCCAAAGTAATCAGCGAGCACAGCCCTCTACAATCCAGCAGACGTCACAGCTCAAAGTAATCGGTGAGCGCAACCCCCTGCGATCCAACAGAGGTTGCGCCACAAAGTAATCAGTGAGCGCAACCCACTGTAATTCAGCAAGGGTTGCAGCCCAAAGCAATCTGCAAGCATGGCCTGCTGTGATCTTGCAGGCATCGTGGCCCAAAGTAATCGGTGATTGCGGCCCACTAAGATTCGGCAGAGGTCACACAGCCTGCTACGATTCAAGAACACTAACGGCTCAAAGTAAACAGCAAGCGCAGCTCGTTGCAATTCGGCAAGCATCGCGGCCTAAAGAAAACTGCAAGCACAGCCCTCTGTGATCCAGCAGACACTGCGACCCAAAGTAATCGGGGAACACAGCCCACTGCGATCCAGCAGACATCGTGACCCAAAGTAACCGCTGAGAGCAGCACGCTTCAATCCAGCAGACGTTGCGGCACAAAGAAATCGGCGAGCGCAGCCCGCTGTGATCCGGCAGGCATCACGGCTCAAATTAAACAGCGAGCGTGGCCTGCTTAATCATAGAGCTAATGAGAGCATCCCGGCAGCTCCAGCCAATCGAGCAGCAGCATGGAGCAACTCCCCTCTGAAATTCGAGCGCCTTCACACAACGCGCAGTCAGTAAGGACATGGCACCAAGCACGGCCTTTTGTCAGCACTACCGCTTTGTCGCCATGCCGATACAACACTAATGCTGTGGCTGCAAACCAGCAGCGGTACAGCGCAGCGCCAGTCCTCCCCACCCTCCCCAAACCAGAGGGGTCTGCCAAGCTCAACTCACCCATGCCAGAGTCCTTCTTGGTGCCATCAGAGATGATCTCCACGTGATCTCCGTCAACATCATAACTGAAGAAATCATTTAAGTATGTTTTGGACCTCTGGCCTCCGAACACATAAAGGCAGCGGTTTCTCTGTGGGATAAGAAAAGAACCTTAAGATTTTGGCTGAATAATAACATCTGGAATTCTTTCCTAGCATGGAATCCAAAGGCTATAGCTACAGTCTTCAAAAAAAAAAAAAAAAAAGGTCATTCGGCAAACTAGAGTAATGAGCAATCAGTCATACAGACAAACACACATGAAGATATACAGAGAGACACACAGACGGAGAGACGGCAGCAGCACAGGTCCGACGGCTGCCCTCACGCTGTGGAATAGCATGCAGTGTCCAATGCGCGACTGCACGTCCTCGGGCCCGGCGTTGCACGAGTCCTCCCTGAGGAGGCGCCAGGCGGCTGCCGCGCAGTCATAGGCGTACAACCCGCTGAACTGCGGCTCCGAGCCGCGGCTGTCATCCGCAGCACCGTTGCATGTCAGGATTCGCCCACCGAATGCATAGATCATGTGCTTCTCAGAATCCATGCACATCTAGGGGGGGTAGAGGACACAGCAGGGATACGCTCATTCATCAGCAATGGAGGCTGGTGCATCATCAGTACACAGAGCAACACCATCAGAAATAAGAACGCAGTCGCGCAAATGGGGCTGGCAGCTCTGGGGTGACCCGGCTGGTGACAGCGTGCCCTGCCCTCTCACCTGGTGGTCGAACACCAGCTTAGGTCCTCCATCCGCCGCCGTGTCTTCACTGAGCAGCGTCCAGGTGTTGCCGTCGATGTCGTAGCGGTAAAAATCGCTCCTCAGTGACTGGCTGTTCCTCACTGACGAGTCCAGGTAGCGGCCCAGAGTATAAATCTGCCGCCGCTGTGAGTCCATACACATCTTGTGGCAGGACCGTGCACTGGGTCCACTCTGGAGAGGGGTAGGGGTCTCACATCAGCGGCCATGTCGACCTTTCATCATCATCCTCCAGCCAGGACCAATTCACCACCCAAAAATATCACCAAGAACCAACTAGAATCACTGATGTTCACCATCCAGCAATAACCAACCACCTCCACAATCTTATGGCTCTTTTCCACTGCCACCAAGAACCAAGTCACACCAGAGTCAAACCGCAAAAACACTGCTTTCCACTGTACATTACGCGAACCGTACCTGCACTGGCATGGCCCAGCTTACTAGCAGTGCCCAGTGCAACGAAAACGAGCTGGTTGAGTTGCCATCATCTGATTGGCGGAAATGCATGGACACCCCGATGACCTGCATCGATAGGCATGGACAAAAGGGTATATTCTAGAAATGATTAATTATTAGTAGTAGCATCACACCATGTATCGATGCTTTCCCAATAACTCAAAATTTGAAAAATTCCAACCTCATACTTTAAGTACTATAAAATGGCTGAAAGGAATGGATTCAAAACGCCTATTTATGCAAGCTAATGCTAATTCCGACCGCACTTGATGCTGACATGCCACAGCGATGCTCACGGATGTGCTAGCGGAAATTAGCATACAGTAAATCATGATGTACACCATGTGAACATTAAATAAGCTGTTACTGTTTTTCGTCACTGTTGCTCTCCAATCTCGGCAACGCCTTCACCAAGCCAACCCTTCTGCAGTGGAAAATCGACGCAAACTGGAACCGTGCTGTAACTAGTTTCTCTTCACGGTACGGATTGGGTATGGCCTGGTTCCTGAATGCCTGATGAAAAGCACCAAAAATGATCATTTGGCTTAACATGCAACAATCTAAACAGCAACATCAGGCATCGCTGACCATCAGCCAGCCCCAGCACCGTCCACCATCACAATACATCCTGCAAAGAAACATCACCGCTATCATTTGTAAGTTAAAACTGATACAGGTGACACCAAAGGACATAATGTCACCGATGGAAAAGCAGCGTCCCATCAGGACCCCAAACACTGATACTAAACCTTGCAAAGTCGCTCGGCTGCTCATCAAAAACGACCAAGTGGAGAAAAATGTGACCAGGAATGGCTGCTGCAGAAGCTCAAGAACCAAAAACACAAGGAGAGTACCACACTAATCCAAGTTTATTATAACATCCTGAAAGTTAATTATGTTTCATAACACGTTTCCCTCTCGGGTGCTTAATGTCTCCTGCTGCCCAGAGGTTAATTTTAAAACCAACGCCACTGAGTAGGAACATATTAGGCGCTTCCACACCGAAGTTCCAGAACCTGGTTCTGGGTTACCTGTCCCTGGGCTGTCAGGACCTGGAACTTTAGTAGTTCCTGGCCTTTCACGTGTCGCTTTCACACCACACAACAGAACTGGGGCCTTTATGCTAAATATGCAGGGCAGACACAAAAGTTCATAGGATAACTTCTCGCATTATTTCATATGAAATGACACCGGCACGCCAAAACAACGCAGGATAAATAAATTGTTTTGTTAGTAACAGGAGGATCGATCACGATCAAAACAGGACACGGCCTTTAATTTATATTTTACTTATATGACCTAAGACATGTTCATGATTTTTATTAATTCTGGCCAGTAGATCAATCATTCATTTTCCACAGAATATAAAACGATGTAATGTTATTCCACTAATAGTGCTGGCAAGTTTCACCTCTGCTCAGCTATTGCTGTAAGCCCCTCCCCCAGCCTGGAGTAGCTACTAAAAAAGGGTTCTGGAACTGCCTCAGAGGAACTACAATTAGGCAGAGTTCCTGCAGTGTGAAAGTGCCTATAGTTACGGGCAGTAAGGGTGCGCCGATGAACATGTAACAGACTTGATTTTTACCCCCCAGCAGGAAGTAGACCAACCCAGGAAGATCATATTTATATCATTTACTGCCTGCAGAATTACGATAGACGTTCCAGATGCTATCAATGCTGCCTCCCAGCCCTTCATTGTCTCTCTTCATATGCCCAAATCCACGATTTCCTGTCTGTAACCATCCACAATGTGGCCATGCCCGTGTGTGTGTGTGTGTGTGTGTGTGTGTGTGTGTGTGTGTGTGTGTGCGCGCGCACCTCCTTCTCCGTGTCTCTGGAGATGCAGGTCCACTGGTTCTCACAGACACTGTAGGCCCAGAAGTCGGCCAGGTCCTGTGTGCCGTCCCAGCCCCCAAACAAGTACACAGTTTCTGCCATGGGCAAAAGCAGGGAGCCAAGGGCATTATGCACGAGGCACACTGCACATCCCACCATTCAAGAATACACTTTCAACAAGTTCATTAAAATGTCACTAAATGATTACTGATACAGAGCTTTAGGCCTCACGCTCCCACCCACTCCAAAGGTCTCACCCCACTCACCTCCACAGGTCAAAAAGATTTGGGCTTACCTGTCTGAACATCAATAACCATCTGATGTCCCCCTCTCATGCCTGGCCTATTGTCGTCGCCGTCGCCTAGCAACAGAGGGCAAGACAAAGAATGAGGTGATGGTGGTGGTGGTGGGAGGGGGGGGCATAGCAGCCATGCAGCGAGCTCACATTCACAACAGCAGCCATTTAGATAGAACAAGCAGCCAAGGGGCTGCGATTTGCCAACACAGGCCTCTGTGCACGCTCACCTTTGCTGCTCTTAGGAATGATCTGACTCCATCGAGGTTTATACTCCTGCTGACTGATGTATTGGTTAAACAAGCCATCTGAGAGAGAAAGACAAGTGTGAGGACTCTAGCTGGAGAGAGGGGAGGGGAGGAAGGCCCCACGCCGGCCCCACGCCAGCCCCCCACACCCACCTCGCACAGCCCTGTCGATGAGCTCCTCGCAGGCCTGGAAGTCGCCGCGCAGAACCAACCGGTCGTGCAGCTCTGTGAGCAGGGCATGCTCCAGCGCCACGCGCGTCTTCTTCTGCAGCGACTCGAACGCCTCCGTGTAGTTATGCTGCCGGAAATGTTTCAGGCACAGACGAATGGCTTCCTGTTCACGGTACTACTGGAACACAAGGGGAGAGCGTGGTCACCGACATACCAGCCCAGACTGATTAAGCGTGGCTTGCATGGTCAACTTCAGTGTTCTGTTCCAGGATACTTCAACACCCTCTAGTGGTCTTAAGGTAACATGCAGCCTGTCTGCAGGATCTACGTCAGCATCTGCCAACCCCAGGACTCACAGCACATGCCATAGACATCTTCTCAGGCCAAATCAAATAAACCCGATTCTTCTCCTTTTTAAAGGTTTTACACATTTAACTAAATGCACGTGCGCTCCGTTTCCAAACAGCCTCATCGAGTTTCAGGACAAACAGTAATGTAGCTTGACAAAGACAATGGGTGTGAAGGCCTACCTTGCTGTACCAGTTAAGGCAGGGCTGAACCACACCAGGTTCCTCTATGCCATGCAACTCAATGTACCAGATGCTGAAGTTAAAACTGGGTCCCCAGGACATCAGAGGCACTGAAAAGGGAGATGAGGGGGTGGGTGACAAATACCAGAAATGACTACTGCTGTGAAGATCAGACACCTGCTAAATATTAATGGGGACCAAAGGTAAAGCCACACGACCCCAAGCAAACACAAAGCGACAGGAAGAGAGCGTGCGACAAAAAACACAGCTTCGGTCCATGGGAGGTCACTAGCCACCCCGGGACAAAGGAAACCATTAAACGACACTATTTCAGTTCTCCACAAGCACACGAAGAGGCACCGTAAAGCCTAGGTCATACTCCACTTCTCCACGTGTGCTTTCATGCGCCATTGGCCCGGCGAAATTGCGCGTGCAGAATCTTGTGTTCATACTACTTTTGTCCGTGGACAAAGGTGGTCGCGGTCAGTGCATGCATGCAGAAGAGATATTCCACCAAACCAGGGAAAGGCAGACGTATTACAATCATTGCATCTCTAGTTGCATCAACCAACTATTGGTATCAACCGATGGTTAAAAATGAGCCGATAACTACCACCCGATAATTCGCTTTACAATGGTGACCCATTCCGCTTTGCACACCCATGTACTACTTTAATGACAGCGAAAACGACTTTAGAAATACAATTTCACAAGGAGGACCTACGGTCGGTCCTGCTAGAAATGCATTCCTGAACAACCTAGCATTCACTAAAATTGTGTAAACAAAATAAATTATAAAAATGGTGAAATCTGGGGCCAATAATGCAATTATATGCATTTTAAATAAATTATAATAATATATTAATAAAATTATATCAAACATTTATGGGTTTTATGAGTCTCACAAGAATTGCCTAGTAACCACTTCAATCGAACATGCCGGATTTGCTAACTTGACTAATGTCATATTGTGGTGCGGTCATTTGTCACAGCACACATACACACCGGATTATGGTATGTGGAGGGGCACTGAAGGCAACATAGCTACAGACAGTCTACGAAAAGCAACTGTAAGTGAATTAAGAAACGTTGCTCTGTTTTTTATATGATATGTCAAATATTTTTAGATTTTTTTTTAAATCTGTGCAATGCGTGGATGTACAAAAAATTTTATCCTTTTAAAATTCGGGTCCTTTAGTTCGACCGATTCACTGAAAACAAAATATTCAAAAGAATGACTTGCTATCATTCGCTTTTTGCATGCAAGTCATGTTTCTCACTATAACCATATCACATTGTATGTTGCGTAATGCTTTTTTCTCGGACTGAAAATCGCCCAGATACGATTGTGATTCCACGTTGTATTGGACTTGGGTGCTAATATATCAATTACGTTATAGCAGATTCATGGCGTGATATCACGTGTTGTAGCAGGACTGACTATACTAATAAACATTTCAACACAACAAATGTGCGTGCTCACCTTACGGCAAGACAGTGAAGAATATGAAGAGTTTCTGAAAAACAAACCCGTTTCGATAAAAAAAAGCTGTGATACTGCCAAATAACGGTAGTCCGCCAGTAACGCAAAGATTTGATAGCAAATGGAAAATCTCTGTAGACAGTGCAAGATCAAAAGATATTGCTCGAAAAATTACAGTTTCACACTGGATGATGAGCCCTTCTCTGCTATAAATGTTATAAATATATAAGATGTATACAGTTATAAAATATGGTGCGTTGGAAATTATGTTGTATGTCAGAGTTGTTTTCTTACCAAAAACAAAACATATTTGTGGAATGCAATTTATTTATTTTATAAATTATTCGGGTGGAGTGTCCCTTTAAACTTATTTTAGCAGAATCTCCAGAACAAGCAGGATCATTGTTAGATTTAGAAATGATCAACTATCGGTATCAGCCAAAAATTTCCATATCGGGGAATCGATAACTGCAACTAAGACTAATACGAGTCGTATAGTGAAACGGGTAAACTCTTCAAGTGTGGTTTTAAAATTAATTGTTAGTCTAGGCTTGGGTGGTATGAAGGAGATGCAGCAGACCACAGTATTTTGATATCCTTATAACAAAATTAGCCATGTCCTGAACCCTGCTCAGCAAATTCTATCACCAAGATTTCAAAATGCTGAAATAGTGCTGCTTTCGAAAATACCATATACTGCAATATAATGTCTGGACAGAGGGTTCAAAAATAATGGTCGCCCGGTTATCCGTGAAGACCAAATTTTCTCTCAGGCAACAACGGTAGCCCACCCGATAACCATGAAAAATTTCATCAGGTTTCTCTATTGCTTTTTACTGCTGCCCTGTCGAACCATACATCCGTGACCGGATCAATCACTGTCCCATCAGTCAGGGCATCGCTATGCAATCTATCCGGCTAGCCCCACATGATTTGCTTGTCTGCTGCATCGTCTGCTGTGACATCTACCTCACCATTGTCACGCTGCTGAATTTACTTGGGTATCTACATGCAGATGTAGGCTACATATTTTGGAATGCTATCAGGGTCAAAACCCTTGGAAGTAACAAGTCACATTTGTACATTTTAAGTACCCATCACGCGTTTTACGCTCAACTGCAATGTAGTATTTCGGACAGTCTATTTGTGTGGGTATCGACTTGTGCAGTAATAATGGGAATTCCGGCTCTTTTTGGTGAGCCAGATCATTTGGCTCAACTCAACAGCAAGAGCCGGCTCCGTCAGCTTCCAAATGGTTCTTCTTTTAGTACAATTTCTGGCTTTTATAATTAAGGCTGCCACCCGTCCCTTAAAATACGGGATCAACCCTCATTGGAATGTTGCATATTATATGGGATGGGTGGAGACTCTTTTTATAATTCGGCCAGAAATAGCAAAATGACGCAAATTATCGTTTCGTTACAAAACACTGAACACAATCCATCGGGTCCTTATGCATGAATCTATGCTACAATTTTAATGCTACTGTGATGCCCATATTTAATTAAATAAATACATTCTACCCTTGAACAACATGGGTTTGGACAGCGCGGGTCGACTTTTACACGGGGTTTTATTTTCAATAAATATGCTGGATTTTTCTGTATTGTGCAGTGTACGACACAAATGCATAAAATAAGTATTGCCATATTTTTCTCATTAAC
The DNA here is from genome assembly GCF_023856365.1 of Brienomyrus brachyistius. Classification (NCBI taxonomy): domain Eukaryota; kingdom Metazoa; phylum Chordata; class Actinopteri; order Osteoglossiformes; family Mormyridae; genus Brienomyrus; species Brienomyrus brachyistius. The sequence continues at coordinate 10,797,032 of NC_064533.1, forward strand.
ATACATACAGTATGTATTACACAAACCTATTGCATATATTTTTTTTTAACTCAGACTTCAAAAGGACTGTGGTTCTACACGGTTTATAGGATGATGCTAATCATCACTGCATTAGTTGGCAAATAACTTAATTTCTTCTTCACATTATTTTTTTCATTTTTGACGAAGTGATAGCAATATATATAACACCTACATACTGTGCATCACATAAGGCAAAATTGACACAGATACTGAGACAGACGATTCATTTTGTAAACAGACAATGTAAACTTACAGTAGACATAGTACACTGCTGTACGTAAATGTACAGTATTTTTGCAAATATATATTCTTAAAAACATTTTCTTTTTTCCATCTTACTTTATTGTAAGACTACAGTACAGTCTATGATACTGTACATATACGTAATATGTTTTAATCAATTGTTTATGTTATCAAGAGTTTCCAGTCAAGAGTGGGCTATAATTAAGGTTTTGGGGGGTCAAAACATATACCTAGGTTATGCAAGTTATACGGTGATACAAGTTACCATTTGTGTCGTTTTAAGACGTCCAAAATTAACAGATAAATCTGATGTTTTAATTCAGAGGGTTTTGACCATGACGGTGTTCCACAGCGTATCAGAGATCTGCATTAACACCACGCGCGCATATAAAACTGACTAAAAGACAAACTTGTAATTTGACATATTGTAAAGAATATAATAAAATTTTGTTAAAATGTAATTTTGGCCTTTTTTGCCACTCTTTCCCGTCAGCAGTTCAATTTGTATGTTATGTGTCAAAGGATGCATAACTCAGCGTGAACAGTATAGATTTCCAACAAAATACATATGGATTGTGCTAAAATAGATGCCGTCTATGCTAGCACGCGAAGCCTGTTAGGTAAGCATTATACTACTCCCTCCCAGCTGCTAAAGCTGCACGCACGTGTTCTCTCAAAAACGTTCAAAAACAGTCCTGAAGAATCTGTGCCTTTTTTGCAGGGTAACGTCATTTAGCTGTGAGCAACGTGGGGTTACCCAGAAGGTTGCTCTACGGACAATCAGAAAAAATCCTTAAAATCGAGCAATGATCAGTACGCAAAATGAGACATGTGGGTGCCTCCGCACCTCCTCATACACCTGCTCACTGTAACTACAACAAGAATTCTTCCTCTACTCTTTCTTAGTTGACCTCTACTCCATGAGAGTCAGTGCTGCCACCTACTGGAAACACGTAGTCAATTTCATTACATGAGCACAGTCAGCGCACATCAATATGCGTGATTTCCACCAGACAAAAAAAATCTGGGCTACACACACACCATCCGGCACACACTCCTGGTGATGAAATTTACATCACTCACCCTGTAGGAGGACAAAAAGTGGAGCTGGAAAAGTGAATTGGCCTTAACTCAGTTACAGACTGCACAAAACAACACCCTCACCAATCTTGATGAAGCGACATGGAAACATCTGCTCCTCAATCTTGTGCTTCAGCGTGAAGGTCTCCTTGTTGTAGTCATTCTTAAGGCCACTGCAACAGAAGTGTTTCCATTTTAGCAAATGAAAAGCACCTTTCAGGCTGCTGCAGGCCCTTATTTACATACTAGCTACGGTTTTGGAGTGAACCTACCACGGCCTGTTATTTAAATGTCTTTACTTGTTGCAGAGCAGAAGGCAGCAGAGCGGCGTGACAGACACGGCCGACAGACACAGCACCACGCAGGGAGGCTGCCTGCTCACCTGGACAGCAGCTCTGTCATGTTCTCCTCACTCATCCCCCCAAACACCTTGAACTTCTTCAGGTTGCACACGTGAGTTTTTTCATACTTTCCGAAGGTGATGCTCTGCACGATCGCTGGCCTCTCCAGTTTCAGAATTAAGTACTAAAATGACAAGGAAAAGGCAAGCAGGGTCAGTATGAGCCTTCGAGGGCAAAACAAATGAAATCCAAGTAACCTTGTAGGCCAGCGACGGCTGCATGTAGCAGGTGCCCAGGGCTAACAGTTGTGGTAAATCCTGACCTGAGGGGGATAGTTGCTCTCGGAAGACCATCTGGAAGACTGGTCATTGGGTTTGTCCACCAAAATATTCCTGAGAAAGGAAGAAGAGCACAGACATGTGAAAAAAACCCCTCTGCATACTGCCATGCTCACCGAGGAAGCCATAAGGAATGCCCACTGTCCAGGTTTGTTAAATTATCATATGAGATGCAGTGATTCGATGCAACTGTGAGCCAACCAGCTGTCATTTCACATCAGGAACATCTGCATGCGCAGCATGAACCACCAATGTTCTGCTGCATTATCTGACAGCACCATATACAAATGCAACAGCAGCAGTGTGTGGCAACTTAGTTGGAGTAGAAACCACCTTTGTGACAGCAAATGACGCAACTCAAAGCCCTGGTCAGTTGCCCAGCTGAGCCTTTCGATTTTATGTGAAGTGAAAGTGACCAGCCGGTCCTCTCCAGTACCAATGTTTGTCCCCATACCTTCAATTTACACCACACACCTGGGGACCCCCGTGTCACACATGCTGCATATTCTGCACACAGTCCAAATCACATTATCACCACCCTGAGGACTGTAGACAAAACGTGCCACCAGCCTCTGAGGGTTATGACTTCTTTCCCAACAGCTGTCAGCTATGCATTTTGAGGGTCCTGTCACAGATAAGGCTGCTTGGTTTTGGTGCTATCATTATTAATGTGACCATAATGAAATCAGATGGTCTGGAATGTATAGACTGGAATCATAATATTCACCAAAAATCGATTATTAAAACGAATTGTTTTTCTTTCTACGTCGTATGTTTCTAATATCTCAACATGTCAGTCTCAGTAAGACTAAAGAGACCTCAGCGCATGACCTGGTCATATAGCTGGAGATGACAATAAAGATACTTTGAATTTTGAGAACCCGTGCTAAATGGTTAGCTGGCTAACTATGCAAACCCCTCCTCCTAGTCTAGTCAGTAAGCAGAGCGGATTACAGCCGCCTACACGAACCTGCCCGGACCTGTTACATTTCCAGTACCTACGGTAGATAGCACTTTCAGTGGAGGCGCCTGCTAGCCTTAGCTCACTTTAGCCTTAGTCTAGCCTCACCTCACCGTTATGCTATCTTAGACTAGCCTTAGCATAGTTAGACAGCTCGGTGCTGAGGTAATGCAGTAGGCCATACCAGGCTATTCACCGTAATGCACAAACAGAAGCTTTTTAAAATCCCCCCGCACACAAACACCAGCCAAACGGTAAAACGAGGGCGCGTGCGGTGCACTACTCACTCCGGGAGATACGTGGAGGAATATGAACTCCACTTAAAAACACCGTAGGAGAGCGCTCTGTTCTCCGGGACGGCCGCCATCTTGTTTATCCGCATATAAAGAGCGGCGAAGACGTCGAGAGCGCGAGGGGTGTGCGAGCGCAGGGGGGCGGGGCGGGAACGGTACTGCCTTTCGTCACTTAAAGAGGCAGTGCAGAGCGTTGCACGACGACACTTCGCTGTGGCATTATGTTCTTCGACGAAGTCATATCGCGACGGCGAGTAGCGTATTTTGCGATACATGTCTTTCGTTAATCATCTGGTTTGTACCGTAAACAACTGGGCTCCGTTGGAAATGGTGTGAAAATTACATTAAATTGATATATGACTGAATTTTGCCTCTTCGATTCCTCACAGTGCCTTCCACGAGGATTTTTTGTGAATGCATTTATTGCATTTGTTATACACTGAGATAAAAATGTCTTTGTGCCTAACACATTCGACAGTATCAGTTATTTTTTTCTATGGTCATATACCAATATATTGTACTATATCATTTTTGCTCAATAAGTATGTTATTTTTGCACGCAATTAGCAACAAATTTCAACCCATGACAGATACAACACTGAAAGATTACCCGGGCAATGATGTTTTAATATTATGTGTTTCATTATGATACACAATTACAGTAAGATTTAAAGTGTCATTTATAACCCTCTTTTCCTGTCCCCTGCCCATCAGACCATGCACTCTTGAGGAGAGCTGTTTCTCTGAGACAGGGTGCCCCTGGCCTCTCGGACCGCAGAGAGTCGCTAAAATTGGAAGGCTAATTGGGCCCGCTTCCTCGTGCCTTTCGCCTCCTTGCAGGGGGGATGACCTGTCCCTCCCATCCCATAACACCCATCCCCCAGCTCCATTCTAGGGCCTCCTACTGAAATCTCAATGTTTTCAAAACCAGTTAGCCTGTTTTAGGCCATGGCACGTTTATAGAAATAGACCGATTTACAGAGATTAAAAAAAATCATTACCCCTTTTAGATATGGGTCGTTGCGATTTGCCAAACAGGTTACAGGTACCGACCCATACCGAGCCAGACTGTGAAGAGAGAGTTACCTCGCAGTTCCGGTTCCCATTGGTTTTCCACTGCAGCAGATTAGGTTCGGTGACGACGTTGCTGAATAGGAGAGCGACAGTGACGGAATACTGAAGAGATGCTTATTCTCTGTTCACGCGGTGTACATCATGATTTACTATATGCAATTATTATCAGATATCTCACCTTAGGGATACTGATTTCAAGAAGGCAGATGGGGGCCATGCCCAGTGCTTGCCTAGTATTACGGGACATACATACATACATATATATTGCCGACTATGGGTGGGCGGACAGAGCGGTGGTAAAATTTGGGGGGAGTCTGCAGCGGTAAAACTTCTTGCCGGCCAATTTTACCACCGCTGAATAGCGGAACGACACATTTCCAGGACATTGCGCATCGTTTGCGGGTGTCGGGGAGCTGCTGTCAATTTGCGGGAGACTCCCGGAACTGCCGGGAGAGGTGGGATGTCTGTATTATTATTATTTTTCACTGTGTGCTAATTTCCGATAGCACTTTCCTGTGTTATGCAAATATCCAACGCTTGTACAATTAGCATTCGCCTGCGTAAATTTGCATTACGAATCCATGCTGTTCAACTGTTCCATAGTACTTTTTAAGTAGGAGGTTGGAAATGTCCAAGTTGTCGGGAATGCGTCGCAATGTGCAATACATCTCTTCAGATAATCCATGCGCGATTCATTTTGACCAGTCAAATGGCGGTGGCGCACCTAGTCACCATAAAATGCTAAGATCTGACAAAAAGGCATCTTTGGTTACGATGTGATGATGTCATTCATGTCCCATCCAAACGTGACAGATAATGACATCACTGTTCTCACACCTGCTTATGGCAAGGATTTGCTTAATCTTTTTTTTCTGATTTGCACATCCATTTATCCTTCTGCTGGGCGACTGCGTTCGATGTGTTTTCCTGCTTTCTGTAGTGTGCTTCTAGCCTGCTTGTTAGCGCTAAAACTGAACCAGTGGCATTCGAAATATTTATTCACTCTGCACACATCATTAGTCTATAAATAATATTATTACATGTGTTATTTTTATCAGCCCGCGACCCAGTAGGATAAGCGGTTTGGAAAATGGATGGATGGATGGATGTTATTTTTATGGAAGATTTTTTTTTGTCATGGACATTTCAAATAAAGGTTCAATATAAATATTAGAACATAAGGAGCGGTCCTTTTATGTCTTGTATAGGGCGTGTGAATAAAAGAAGGAAATGGTTTTTCTGCGTCTTTTCATAAAGCTGATTACCCATGCCTGGACTTGTGCAAGAGTGGGACTCCCTATTATCTGCGGGCGCGGTCTGTTACCCACAGCCCTGCATAGAAAAGTCTTTTATTGGAGGGATGTAATCCGCACTGGGTCGGTCGGTGGGGGGTCCATGAGCCGTGATCGTGTGTTTTTCATGGATTCACTAGTTTCTGGGGCAGCAGACCTCCCCGAGGGCGTTGTGAAAGATATATCGGCGTTTTACGTAGGCGGAAATGTCTGCCCCGGTTAAAAGTATCGACGATGAGAAAATATTAAATAATTAATCATTCATACTGATCTGCTATGGAAAGTTATATACTGAGCTCTGAGAACGTTGTACAAAAAAAGTTATTTAGAATTTTTATAGGTGTGGAATGTATTTACTTTTTTAATGATTGCATTGACGGTTGCACGGGAAATACGATGGACATGTAACGACATTCAAATAAATTAATTTTCATCTATATTAGGCGTCTGCTGGGAAGCAACGAGAGATCCCAATGATTGTGTGCCAGAGCAAGGTTCACTACAGCGGGCTCTTAGACTACACCCTGACCTTCGCGAAGCGAAGAGTCATTATCGGTAGGTGAATCATGGCAAGCTAAAGCTCTCTGTTTCCGGAAGAGACCCGATACCGACAGTGAGAGCTGTGGTGCCATTTACACAAGTGCAGCCTCCGAGGTTCACAGCATCACGCGCAATCACTGGGTCAAGCATGGCCAAGTGTTCAAGCTTAATACTATCATAACGGCAGCTTGCTAGATATGTAAGTGTGTGTAAAATAGCTGTGAAAAAAATAGTTGAATTAAGGGGCTCATTTTAATTTACATAAGTAAACGAATTCTACGAATAAAAAAGTTATAATTTCCTGTGCTTAACTGTTACAGGTATTTAGTTGTACAACCTACCCATCCGTCTTCAAACCACTTCTCCTGGTAAGTATAATGGTAGCACTGGAAAATATTAAAATAATTGATGGAGCAGCGGCTCACAAGTTGTGCGCTGGGGATTTGAATGCCAGCCGCGCTCTTTGTCTGCGTGTGGAGTTTCCCAGAGTCACGTGGGTTCATCCAGACCCACTGGTCTCCACCTCCAATCCAAAGATATGCTGTTAGGTTACCTGGCGCTTCTTGAATTGCCCCATAACGTGTGATTGTGTGTAGGAATGTTTGTGTGCCTGTACCCTACAATCGACTGGAATCCCATCTAAGCTCTACCCAACCTACATGCAGTTTGGGATACGGGCGCCAGGCATCCCCATGTAGTAGAAGCAAAAAACGAATGGATGAAAATTAAGACCACGCGATGGGCACATTATTAAGAAACCTTATGAGGTCATAGCTGACCAAAGGTCGGTGCCTAGCATGGGCAATCTAGCTACTCACAATGACGCTGCTTTGTTCCGCAATAGGAAAGCAGATATAAAAACGTGTCATTTACTAATGAAATTACGTTTACGTTTTTCAGGTTAGGAATTTGTATATGCCAGCCTAATGTTTAAGAATGGAGAAGCCTTTATAGAATGGAGTTAAGAATGAGCTCCCTTTACGTTCAGGTGGCCATAATGATATGTATATATCTATAATTGTTCTTTTTATATGTTGATAATTTATGGCATTGCATACCGCTATAACTACAAAGACACATACCTGTTTAAACAATGAGCGATATTTTTCTCGTGAACTTTCTTTACATTTATACGCAGAAATGTAATTATGTGTTTTTTTGTGCGAGTATATAGCCTATCTACGTCAACCTATGTTTGCTGGTCGTTACTTCAGTGCTGAAGTTAATTTGCAGTAATTATCTCAGCGTTGGCATGGTTCACCTGTATTAATGTTCCTTCTCTGTCGTCAGTATGAGTTTGAGCTTTTTTATTTTCTGAGTTTCAGTTCCAATGAAAGAGTAAATCTCGTGATAGAGATTTACTGGCAAACGGCATCGCGTCAGAAGCCAATTACTTTACTTGACACTTTCCTTATTCGCTTATTAATCAATTAACGTCTCTCCTCTGAACCTTCAGGAGCTTCCACAACTTTAAGTAGGATTATTATGATTTTTAATTTTATGAAAATCAAATGCAGTATTCAGCGGCGTAGACTTTGATACAGGGGAGCAATAATTCATATACAAAGTTCTATTTTCGCAGCAATAAATGAATCCAGATTAAATACAGGAGGGTACACGTCCCTCGCGTCCTCGCCAGTTCTTGTGCCCCTGGCAATACAATGCAATAACTACTAGGTTTTGATACCGTGTGGTATTATTTGAAGAAAAAAAATTCAGATTACTTATCACTTATTTTAATGTCATTTTAAAATAAGTTATGGTACGTTACAGTGTTTTCATTTTTATACTATAATATATCACAATATATAGGCCTATATTTGTCTATGTGCATTTATGTATAGCTTTATTCCACATCATTTTCATGATGCAAACCCTCTTCCTCCCAATAAAGGTTTATTGTGAAGCTCAATATCCGGTAAAAGGGAATGATTCACTATATTTACTGTAATTACCACTATGTCACTAAAGACCTTATAAAATAATGGCCGTGAATCACTACATCCCCGGTCAGCTGACATCATACTTTTGAACTCAGAAGCTAAAACCGGACCGCTGGTCATCTACAGCCCCTCGTTTAAATGCACCGGCAGTTGTGTATAGGCTGAGGATATATTAAGAATGTGAATTTAGGAGTAGCGTTTTCCCGCTTGTTACTTATCATCTGAGTTTACTTAAAGACCCTGCATGATCATTTAAAAACAAATTTACTCTCATGTAAAAGTTATGAACATAAGATATAGCAAAAGTAAAATCGGGCACAAACTGTTTGGGTTGATTTAGGATTCTCTCGGATATTTTTATGAAACCTGCGAGAAGCATTTCTTATCTTACGCAGTATGTAGATGAATATACGTTTAATTCGCTCCGTGTCGATAGGTTACATGAAATCTAATAGAGGTCTCTGGGTGACAGATGTAATGCACCGCACCCCCTGACTCATCTCCCTCCTCTTTCGGACCTTCCGCAGCACCGGCGGCCGCAGCTCCAGAGTAGGTCACGTGGGAGGACCCTTTAAGTTTCCATAGAGAGCCGCACGCCGTCACATGATGGACGCGCTGTAATGCGACTAGCAGGAGCAGAAATGCTGAGCGCAAAACGCCGAGAAACTACGCAGTTGCTGCCGACATCCTTTTCCGTACGTGCCGGAGCTGGGAAAAAGCGAAAACCAACGAGACGCCTGGCCGGTTTCCTCCTCAATCCAGCAAGATCCAGTTCCCAGAGCGAGGTTGCACCTGCTTTTGAGTCTTTAGTAACACTGCGAAAGTGCGTCTTCATCTCCGCTGAACTGGGAAGCGGAATCTAGTCGCTGCCCGTCGGCGTAAGTGAAGTTATTTATAGTGTCCCAGCTGTACGAGTCGCAGCTGGAGAGTGCGTGCTTTTTATTATGTGATCGGCTCTCTTGTAATTGTTATGTCAAGTTGTCGTTGTTGAGACGTGTTTCTCTCTTGATGAAATGTCTCTGTCGAGCGGTTAGTAAATTTTATAATGATCTATCCCAATAAAGAGAGGAACCCGGTCTTTGGTGCCATAACTAAGGGACTGTGTGATTGGGAATAACAATTGCGCCATGTTTTAGTTGCGGAGAGGTTTTATATAATTTGCTAGATGCCCCTAACACCAGAGCTTTGCCAATGTCCGCATTCCAGCCGATGTTGCGCACATAAAATTTCTAAGCTCAAGTAGGCGGACGTCTGCTTGGAATAAAAACATCCTGCACGTACACGCTGAACTTCTTCTCTTTTATTTTATAAAGTCTGACTTTAAAGCGGTATATAAACGGTCAGCCGCCGGAGCAAGACGCGCCCCGACGCGCGGCCGCTGTAGTGATGGTGTTAAACGTCAGCAGTTAAGTAGCTCTCCAGTGCCTGTAATTACTGTTCACCTTCAATACTGAGAGTACATTTATTTACTCTGCTGTTTGCTTCTTGGTTAAAGTTTTTCGGCGACGATGTTTCCGAACCGCAGTAGTGAGACGCGCTTTCGGAACTTGCGCTGTTATTTCAGGACCGTCATCATTTCACCCAGGGGGGCTTAGCGATGGTTACTTCCATGATAAATGCTATAGAATATCTATTGATATTCTGTATTTAGACACGGGAAAACCACCAGTCTTTCTAGACTGGCGTTCTGTTTTATTGCTAGTGTGTTAAAAATAAGGTAACGAAGCTGTAATATAAATCCGAGTTTTATTACGTCCACAGTATACGAGTATTTGTTTTGTCGCCAGTAGTTACGATTACCTCGATGAAGTTTCATTACTGCCGCAAGCCGGGTTGATTCTGCATCTGGAGTTACAGGTATTTCGCAATTCCATGGAGAATGACTTTATATAAGAAGCATCGCTTTATAAAGATCATACCTTTTGGTTTTAAGAGAAAAAAACGTTTCCAATCATCCCATTGAATGTTGATTTTGAGCACCGAAAACTCTCTCTGAGTTTATGTCGTGAAATATCTAATAAGCTGCATAGCTGGAGGTGTTTACATTGGCTTATTAGCTGCGTTCCCTGTCCGGCCCCTGGGTTTAGTGTAGGCGATACGAAAATGTGGCTGTACACGACGCCACCTGCTTGTCATGGTGGGAACCCAGAGTCCGCATATCGTAAAGCAGCAAAAGATGAGAGTTTGGTCAAGAATGATTTCTATTCGGTGGAGGAGGGGGGGAAAGAGGTTTATTAGAACCAGATTGAGCCTGTCCGTTTCAGCCGCAGTACTCGTTTTGGGAAAGTGCCTGTCGTGGTCCTGTCCGGTTGGTGCACAATAGAGTTAAGGGGCTTTATTAGGGAGTAGAAGTTACCAAGGTCTCGAACTTCCGTAGTACCTGTAACTAAGGTAATGAATGTGCTGTCCCAACGCCGTTCTCTGCTTTACAACTATGTGCATTTAACAAACTTTACACAATTTAGGATAATTAATGAACATTGCTGTTATTATTATTTGGCTGTATAAACCTGAATTAGGCGATATTTGTAATAATGTGCGTTCTAGCAGATGTAATTGAAGTAAATGTTCTCTGTGTGTTTTGTGCAGTCTTATTTTGTGTACGTGGGATTATTATGATAATGGTAGAAAAAGAGCTGCTGTCAATTTGCTTACTGTCTTCATTTTATGGAAGGGTTGATTAAGATTTCCGTATTTTCAGACTTATTTTGGATCTCCTTTAAAAGCGCTAACAAGGACTCGTGCATTTGCGTGAGGTCCGCGGCTAGATAGAATTGCTGTGGGAGGGGTGGTGGTGAGTTTTCTTCACATCCATCTTTTGACAGTGCTGGCAGGTGCTGTTAAACCCAATCTGTCAGTTAATCCATAAAACGTCTGATCTGGTTATGTAGCTGAACCAGAGCAGCCTTCGTTTGGTTAATGAGAGATGCAGAAAAGGCAGAGACAAAATGAGTCGTGCGCACTTTGCTATCGCTGTTGTGTGACATGTCGCCCATATCGGTTTTATGTAGGCTGTCTACCGAAGCATGCTTTTAGGCCTGCAGGTAGCACTGCTTACCGATTGGCTGAGCCTCCCCATGTGGTCTGTGCTGGCAGCTTGCTAGTGGTACAAACACACCACAGCTGAAACGGAGAGAAAATGATTACTGTGCCATTACTGTAGCCTGAATCGTGTCTTTGCAGTCAGCTGGAGTTGTTAGGAAACAGAATGAATGAGCACAGCTAAGATCCCCCCTTGCTGTTGCTGTTCTTCGTTTCCCTGCTGTGATTGGTGTAACAGTGCTCCCTGCGATGGGGCTCCTGCTACACTGTAAAAAGTGATCTGGGGTTTTAGTCAGACGGGCTAATGTAATCATGCTGAGTGAACTCATTGCTCATTGTGACTAAGTAAGATCAGTTACAACAACTTCAACTAATAAAAATACTCATGAACTCAAAATATTTCGTTCAATTAACTGCAAAAAATGCGTCAGCATCCGCATTTTACATAACACGCATGCGCATTAATTTGGCGCCAGGGTCACATGACACATAAAGTTACAGCCCACATTTGAAACCAGACGAAGAAATTGCCCGCCATTTCGTCAGAACTGGAACCACATAGCTGTTAACAAGCAAGTACCTGTACAGTTTATCGGGAAACATTGTTAATTCATAAACTATTCTGTCTTACACGGCCAGTCACCACAACCTTTTATGCATATTTGCTATTTAGTTCGTTGTGGTTATTGGACATACATCATACAGCATCTTAGGTAGCTCCGGCTAGCCGTTGGTTCGATTTTTTGTGATGATGTGGTGATTTGGCTAACTTTTTACATGCCGCGTTTTATTTTTAGTATAAGGTTAGTAGGGGTTTGTGGATAAGCGTACATCATAGGAAACTGATCTCGCGTCAAGCGAAAATCCGTTTCAGTCACTGCATGGAGTATTTTAACGTAAACTGCGTTCAATCTTGTGAACGTTTGTGTAGCAGAGAAGTTGTTAAATCTTCAATACTTAATTTTTTAAAATATAAGGAAGAGATTATTTAGCAATCTTATGTTGTTGAAGATCCTGTTCAATGTACATATGTTGTGCTTTTTTTGTTCGCATTATGGGAAGCTCTTGTGTATTTTGTCTTTTGGCGCCGTCCTTACTTAAAACGGCAGAATTGCGGTTTCGCGTTATTTTCATAAGTATGTTTTTACCCTCTGAGGAGAGGTAGGTGGCTTGTTCTACGTTCCTGAAATATTTATTAGGTATATATACTGAAATGAGTTTAATCATATGTGATTCAAGCGGTTGTGCCTTCCTCTGTAGTGCCTTCTTGAAGATTTTAGTTCTTGTCGGCTCGTTTGTATGTGGCTAGCATGACAGAATGTGTGTTAATACTTTGATATTTAATTTATTTAGATTGTGCTTTATTTCGATCATATACGCTCCAGTATTTAATCAGTGTCATGCAGAGGATGAGACAAAAAATAGTGTTACTGGGAACGCAGATGTGTCATCATTCAGCACAAAGTACGGTAGCCTGAGAAGACCGGCTACATGTGGGCCGTTCGTTCCAGATGCGAAACCGCGCTCCTATGGTCTTAAAATCTGATGGGCGCCAAAATCGTTGTAACAATTGGTTCTGTCTCGCCGGCGCTTTGTGAAAAATTAGCAACAAGTATATGACAGCGCATATCCTGCCGAAGTGTAACTCCAGTATACGTACAAGGCCAGTCTCCGCGAATAGTAAGTCGCAAAAAGCCAATTGGTCTCCGATAAATGTTTTACACACTTATTCACTCCTAGTAACCTTATACTAAAAACACAACGCAGCATGTTAGCCAAATCACCACGTTGTCATAATAAACGCAACCCACAACTTGCCAGAGCTACCTAAGATGCTAATGTATTAGAAACCAAATATCAAATATACTTGAAAAGTTGTGGTGACTGGCCGTGTAAGACAGAGAATAATTTATTAATTATATTAGTTTATTAAATTTGTTCGCAGAGCCTAGAGGAGTGGAAGGAGATTCCAGTATCGGATTCTCCTCCACCTAAATGAAACGATGTCAAGGTGAAGGAGACTAAAAGTTTTTGGTTTTCTTGTTTTATTTACAGGATCACTTCAATGAAAGTTGTGTGGTGCGGGACACTTGCTCATCAATGAGGTGGTCCTGCAAGAGTTGCAATTACTCTTCGCCCAACCAACGCACATTAATTGTCCATTACAAACTGAAGCACTGTCATCAGGCAAGAAACTGTCCTCTTCCCTGTGTCTACGCAGATTGTGTGTGCTCCTTCCGGACTGTATCATCACTGAAAAAACATTTAACTAGAGACCATAGTCAAGACCGTTCTAAGCAGATAACCTCAAAGTTAAATTGTGAACTGTGCAGTTTCTCAGAGACTTGTAATGATGCACAGTTTTTTGCACATCTAAAAATTCACATATGCAATAAGGAAACTGTGAAATGTCCTTTTAGAGATTGCAGTTTTCAGTCTAGTGTATACAGTACTTTTCGTGCACATAAGAGCAAGAAACATCACCTCTGTACTGTTGAAAATTTCCGTACAAACTTGTATCAAACGTGGACTCCAGACACATCGAATTCTGAAAATACAGACATTGAGACACATTCTGAACATTTACACTTAACAGATGTTTACATAGAAGATCAGAACCTTCCTGAGTTGCTTCAATATAAAATTGCAACTCTTTTACTGCGTATGCAAACAGCATTGCATGTATCTAAGGCATCAACTCAAGAAATTATAAACGAGCTTTGTAGGATTAGTTCAGTTGTGGATGAATGCACACCAAAACTAATAGAAAGTGTACTCATTAAGCACAATTGTGCAGTTAACAGTGCAATCACCACTGCTATAACAGAGATAATTAAAAAAGCAAACCCCTTAAGTCTGCTGTCAAAAGATGGACCTTTTGGCTCTGAATATAAAAGAGCAACATTTTACAAAAATAACTTTAAAGTGATTGAGCCAATTGAATATGTTTTACATGGATCATCTGGGCAAAAATGTGTTTATATTCCAATTTTGAAAGTTTTAACAGAGCTATTAAACCGTAATGATGTGTTAGATAAAATCTTGGAGACAAAATGCAGGGATACTGTTGGATGCTTGTATCAGTATAAAACATACAGGGATGGTCTATACTGCAAAGAGAATATTTTGCTCTCATCAGAAGATCTTAGCATTGCGCTAGGACTGTATATAGACGACTTTGAAGTTTGTAACCCATTAGGTACGTCCAAAAAAAAACATAAAGTATGTGCAGTGTATTGGGTCATTTCAAACTTGCCAATACAATATAGGTCATCTGTACAGTCCATCTATCTTGCATGCCTGTGTCATAGCAATGATATGAAGAAATATGGGTACACTGTCATTCTTGAACCACTGCTAAAAGACCTTGAAGTACTTGAACAGCAAGGATTGTATGTTCAGAGATTGGGAGCCAGTATTAGAGGAACTGTGCTGTATGTTTCCGCAGACAACTTGGGGGCCCATTCTCTTGCTGGATTTCATGAAAGTTTTCGTGTTGACAAATTTTGCCGGTTTTGTTTAGCTAGTCGTGAACAGATTGACATTCACGAGGTTAAAGCCGGAGTGTTTCCACTCCGGACAGTTGAAACTCACAAACATGACCTTCTTGAATTAAAGAAACATCAGTTAGATTCCTTGAATGGAGTAAAGAGAGACTGTGTTCTGAATAGGCTTTCTCATTTCCACACAATCCAGGGCTTCCCCCCAGACTTCATGCACGACCTTTTTGAAGGAATAGTTCCAAGAGAGTTAAGTCTATGTATTAAGTCTCTGATATCCAAAAAGTACTTTACAGTTGACTTTCTGAATTACATCATTGAATCTTTCCCTTTTAAGTATACAGATAAAACCAACAGACCACAAAAAATTTCACAGTCGTGGGCATTGAAAAAATCTCTTGGTGGGAATTGTCATGAGAATTGGACACTTTTACGATTTCTGCCATTGATGATTGGTCATGTTATACCAGAGGATGACAAAACTTGGCAAATTTTATTAGATTTGAAAGAAATTGTTGAAATTCTGGCTAGTGGACATTTTTCAGAAGAGACATTGTCATACTTGGAATGTAAAATCTCTGATCACAGGTGCCTATTAAAAGAGGTGTTTCCTGAATTCCACCTCCTGCCCAAGCACCACTATCTGGAACATTATCCGGAACTGATACGAAGATTTGGACCACTAATTGATTTCTGGACTATTAGGTTTGAGGCAAAGCATAACTTTTTTAAAAGAGTAGTCCACGATTGTCGCAACTTCAAAAACATCTTGCTTACTTTAGCAACAAAACACCAACTTTCTTTAGCTTACCATCTGGACTTGCCAAGTCTTTTTAGGCCTGATCTGGAAGTTGGACACATTGCGGTTGTGTCACCTGATATACTAGAGCATTCTATGAAGAAGGCTGTAGAGCTGAAATATGGAAACATAACTCTTGTATCTCTTGCAACCCATGTCTGCCTGTATGGCACCAAGTATTCAGAGGGTATGTTTTTGTCCGTGGGGCACACCAGCGGCTTGCCTGACTTTGGAAAGCTAGTTAAAATTGTAGTTGTGTCTAGCAAAATGTCTTTCATGATTGAGCCCTATCAAGCATGGTACATGGAGCACCTGCGGAGTTATGAACTGGTGAAACAGCAGTCTTATGAACTGAAGATTGTGGAATCACATGAACTTAACGCATATCAGCCCCTGTTTCCATACACAAGAGCAGGCAAACTGCTAGTGACGCCAAAAGCTTTCTTGCTTCACTAAGGTATAGTTGAACTGTTGTGAGTGGTATTGCTTAGCTGTTTGTTGTTTAGTCATTTTTTGCATATACGTGTTGAAATAGTGCTTGCTTTTGCTGTATTATACTGTTTTGCCATTTCCTGTCTCTGTATGGCTTGTTTGTCTTGAGAAATACTGTTTTTCTGTGTAATATTTGGTCTCTAAATTTCATCACTTTATTAGGCTACAAATATGTTGTCAAAGGGCTCTAGTTGAGGTACCCGGCTCGTTAATATTGACACATTTACAGGGATGTTCATTAATTTACGCTATCATTATAAATAACACTTATTTTGATGTATACAATATATACCCATCATGAAGAACAGAACAACACCTGATAGAGATGATTTTCATGTTCTTAAACATAAAAACAGTATTACTGTAGAATAGCCTGAAGCAAAGGAAAAAACATTGGAAAACAGAGTTTAAAAAACCTGGGATGCAACACCTAAATGCCTACTGGCTTTATTGTTCAATTTGCGTTTTCTCTTTTTTTCTCTGTCCTTAGAAAAGATCTCAAAGTTTCTCACTCAAAGGAAGATGCTGTTACGAGTTATAATTTCACCGCAGGACATTAGGAAGCTCAGGTTGGACACAGCCCCAAATTCAGTGGATGGCCTGAAACTGGTGTTGAAAGACAAATTGCAGCTAAGCCAGCCGTTTGACCTTCAGTATGAAGATGAAGATTTTCAAGACTTTTGTAACCTTACTTGTGTTGATGATCTACCAAAGGAGAAGGCTACGTTGAAAGTCAATTTCTGTGTTGCTGTCTCCTCAGACTCCAGTTTGGACAGTTTTGTTGCACCATCTCCATCAGCATCATCTTCATTAAGCAGCCATTCAGAGTCCTTTGCTGGTCGATTACAGCCATGGCCAACTACATTTTCCATTCCCACTTTCTCGTATGATGTTGAGCTGAGGCTGAGGCAAGGCAATGATGCTTTCAGAAAAGATGGAACACTTCTGTCCATTTCAAGGGACATGAAGTCAGAGATTCTGGAGAAAATTGCTGAGGCAATATATTCCTTCAAGGCCTACCCTAGAAATGAAGAATTTGAGTGTGTAGCCATTGCTCTTGTTGAAAAACACCCTTGCCTAAAAGAACCTGGCTCCACATCTGGATGGTATGGGTGGAAGCTAAGTTTAAAGTTTAAAATGGGCAATTATAGACAAAAATTGAGAGATGCAGGCTGTCGAGAGCTAATGGTAAATTCTGAGAAAAGAGGTTCTGAGGACATGCGAGGGAAGAGAAACAAAGTAAAGAAACCCAGACGTTCTGAAACAAACTTCCTTCCAGATCTCCCCCAAGGAAGAGACCTGCGACACCTTGAAGAAGAGCGAGAAAAGATGGCCCAAGAGATGAGAAAAGCCACTCCAAACCTGGTATTTATTGATCAGGCAATGAATGCCACATATGCACTGAGAAGACAAGAGATTGTTGAAGAGGAGCCCCCTATTTCTGAAATGATGGTCAGATGGCCTGCGCTTTTTACTGAAAGACAGGTACTGTTATGTTTTTGATGTCTGTATGTTTTGAGTTTACAATACAAAATATTTCCTCAAAGATGATGGAGTAATAATGTGCTTAGATGTCATATAATGCATATTCAATTAAAATGTTTAAATGGCTTCCAATTGGTTTAATAGGCAAGGGCAATATTGAGTATTGTTTCTGGACAGCTTGCTGGAATGTGAATATTACTGTCACTTTTATATTTAAGTACATAGTGAAAGGCCAGTGTACTGTCACAAGTTTTTAAAATGTCCCTTCTTATTTTAGATCATCAAAGAATTCACCAGGCTGATGTCTATGGACCTCACTTTGTTCTATGAGCGTTTGGACAGTCACCTGCTCAGACTTCTTCAGTTGTTCAGGTCAAAGCGCTTTGAGGGGAATAAAGAAATGACATCCTTACTGGAGAGCCTTGACAAGGATGTGAGTATATTTCTGCTGGGTCTTTGTGGTCATACAGGTGCTTCTTGGATACCTCGGGTATGCTATGCTTGTTCCATGTTGTGAAAAGTTCTCTGCATGAGTGGAATATAGTCTCAGTCAAACATTTCAAATACAAATAAATAGTACTGGTAAATGAACATTCCGCTTTTCTAGTCTTATCAACCAAAGGTGCTGTACACTGTGTCACTTTCACCTCATATACATGCACAATTTTTTTACTACTCAAAGCTCAAACTTCAAGGGTTTGAACAAAATTAAAATGCTTTTATTTTACATGGTGGTCTGTAGCATAATGGTTAGGGAACTGGCCGTGTGATCAGAAGGTCGCAGGTTTGAGTCCCAGACTGGTAAAGGTACCACAAGGTACCATTTCCAAGCCCTGGATCCTAGCTGCTACCTATGTTAGCTGCCCGCTGCTCCTTCAGATGTGTCAAATGCGGAGGTCACATTTTGTTGTGGTGCACTGTGTGCTGTGTTGTGCTATGTTCACAATGGCAATCACTCAGTTTTTCACTTTTCTTTCATTATGTATGTAAGGTGAACACCCTGCAACTGGCAGGTCTTCATCACTCATTGTTAGCAATAATTTACACACCTATATTATGTAACAAGTTGGGTGGGAGAATGGATCTTTTATGACTAGGGAGAAGGAGTGGGGATGGAAAGAAGTGAAGGAGAGAGAAAATGAGGGGTAAACTTTTACTTCACCCTACTGTTGATTTATCACTTTCTTTTTACTTTTAGGTAGAGATGCACGATATTTATCGGACAGATAATTTATCGGCCGATATTTTTATTGCCCCGAAAAAATACATTAAATCTGATAAAGTTGGCTAATAGAATTGGTGAAACTGCTTGCTGGCAGATAGCGCCTTTTAAAAGGGGGCATTGCACTCATGATGTCTGACTGGAAACAAGCGCCAGCACACCACCAACACACCTTCATCGGTCTACAAAAACAAGCACCTGCATAAAACCGCACCAGTGACATCCTTTACCATGTAAATGCTCACTCCCACATGGAACTCCAGAACGTGCTACAGTTCAGTCAAATCCTCCCTTTTACAACTCATATTTTAGCTGATTGATAGCAACATCCAGCATTCTGCTTGCAACACTGCCACTTGCTTGATATGTTCAGTGTTAATTACGGACACGTGTTCATCACCTTATTGTGATGCAGCTGAGTGTCGTGCGCAAAATTTTTCTTATTGTGTATCCCCAGTTTTAGATTTCAAACTAAAATAAATATTACTCATGTGTTTTGGCAGGTATCAAACCAAAAGAAGAGGGCAACAGCTTTGCATGGCCTACCGTGGTACATGAAGGAAAATCCATCTGCATTCATGAAGATGTGTGAGGTAAGAAGTGTCATGTCATCCAAAAAGCTAATTCACATGGAGCAGGGATACACTTGTGCATTATTTGGCAAAACTTTCCTAAAGAACAAACCCTTGTATTTTTTCCTAAAGCCCACGGATCCTGAGGAGGACGTCATCAGGGGAATGCTGATTGGAATACTCTTAGTTGCTGAGGATGTGAAGGAGCCCCTTCCAGCTTCCTACAATGATATTGCCATTGTGGTTGAAGAAATTATTGTCATTCGCCACTTGCGAGATGTACCCAGTGCTTTTGTCAATCTGATGGGACTGCTGTACATTCTGAACATTGACTATCCAAAAGACTTGAAGTACACTTTTGAGGTAATTCAACGACTGTTCATGGGAATAGGGCTGGACGCATGCACTGCCAGAGTCCACTCTCTGAAGAATAAATTGTTCATTTAATTAGATAATGCAAGCATCTTCATTGGTTATGTTTTGATTTTCTGTGTCTTGATGTTCTTGCTGATCTTTGAAGCAAATGTGTCTATATACTTATTTACTTATACACTTTATGTATTTCAGCCCTATTCCCGTGAACAGAGGCATTTTTGTAATATTTAAAGTATCTCTTTAATATATCAGCAAGGCACTATATTATTATTTTTATTATTTTTTGGCAGCTGTACAATTGACATTTGATATTTTTTGTTGTGGCTGCTCTGTTCAGAGGAAATGTGTCTCTGAGACACTATTTTATTTGGCTTTAAAGGAGCCTTGAACGGACTTTACATTTGAGCAGTGCCTGTACATTTGATGTTAAGATAGTTGACCATGTGTCTTAGTTGACATTTGTCTGCAGTTGAGAATAAATATTCCAGATTGAAATATGTCTTGGGCTATTTTCTATGCTAATATTTGTTGGACTACTTCTTTTGTAGATTAGTAGTAGCTTTGTAGGTATTATTTGCATATCCTGGTAGGTTTTGTAATGCTCTATCAACCTCTGTAAACTTAACGAAACTAAATTTGAGGACTAAGTTGAAAAAAATAAGTATTTTATGTTGAACAAGCATGATTCACATTTGTAAAAACAATTTAATGAATTAAGTTCACCCAGCATTGGTTTGTTATTTTAGCTAATCTTTTTTAATCCAAATTATTTGACACAAAATGTTCAGTCAACATGCTTCATGTTGTATCAACTAATTATTTTAATTGTAGTTAATTTATCACTTTACATAAATATGACTTAACTCTGTCAAAGCAACAAGATGACTTGACTAAGTCAAGTTAAGTCAATGAATAATTTTTTACAGTGTATCCCTTTCGGCTGTAATTGGTGCAGACCAGGTGTATGGCCCAGCCCTCTTCTCCATAGTCGTCAGTGATTGGTGCATGATGCTGAGATTGGCAGCTCTCAAAAGTGTTTGGAAAGCTCTATTGTAACAGCGGGTTGTGTGCCCAGAGCACAGATGGAAGTCTGTCTGATGGGGTGGGGGGGGGGCTGTTACATAATTTAGATTCTGGAGTTTTCATAATCAGAGCTGGGATCAGCTCAGGCGATGCTGTTTGCTGAGGTCCCTCTGGACATCATGTCTGATGTCCTCACTTTGAACTGACAAGGTGTGAGAGGTCAGAAGGGTTCAGGTCACCGGGGGGGCAGTGTAGTCACACCCTTGCCCAAGTTCCCGGAATAGCTGAGTGTGCGGGGGCTCTGTGATTCAGTCCGGTAAATGGGTATTTTATTTCATACAGCGACTGGCTGGTGGTGCTCGAATCATGAACATGTCGTTGAGAGCAGGAAGTTGTTGATTCAAGACCCCTGCATTACTGTTCCAGCCTGGCGCTGTGCGTCAGGAAAATGCTGGCTGTGTAAATGAGCCCTGGGCTTGTTAAAAAGCGGCGTGACGCTAACGGCCATGGTGTAAATAACGAATTTGCGACGAGGCCGGCGTGCACTGCAGGGCGTGTGTCCCCCCCCTCCCCCCTCCCCGCACCCCATCCTGGACTCCTCTCGGCGGCTGAGCTTGTACGCACGCTGCTCGTTGCATAACGCGCCTGCGCCGCTGGAATCTACCCTCAGCGGCCGCATTATACCTCCACCCCCCCCCCCCCCCACACACACTCAAGGTTAAGCTGGTGCTCTGAGGGGTGCAGGCTGGCGGTCGTGGGGTCCCAGTGGCAGACGTTTGCCAACCATGCACCTCTGATAGGCTCATCTGCACATCCCCCCCCCCCCCCCCCCCCCGATGTCCTGGTCATTTGAGAATCTTTACTGCAATCCTCAGAACATCAGGAGAGAGACTCCAGGGTCACTGCTTTTCAGATGGCTGCAGGTAGACTTAGGTGTTTCGATGAGATGATCACGTTTGGGGGCTTAAAATAATAAGATACTAAGTAAAATTAACTGCATACATATTTTTTCAGATCATTTAAATATGCAGTAGCTTTTCTATAAATACCTGTAAAAATTAAAAAAAACTTAAAATTTAGGTTTTAAATCTTAATCAGACCTCAAATGAAAATGACACAGGTTTGGAACGTGAAATCTGGCATCGGCCTTGTCAGAAACACAGATCAAAGTGTATGGCAGCCTGGTCAGCGGTTTTATGTTAGCGTTTAATTTCCTGAGGATGAAAAAAAGAGCTTCTCAGTGGGTTACAATGCAGGTTTTTTTCTCTCCCTTTACGGAAGCTCTTTCGAGTGCGGGTGCTGGCGTATTCGCCGGCCTGTTTGTCTGCGCAGTCTGAATAGGCTGGGTTTGCACTGTGATGACAAGCTTCATCAGAAGGGAAGTGAACTGTGATGCAGGAAATAATATGAGGACGAGAGAGAGAGAGAGAGAGAGTTTCCTGTATCACACTGGTCTGAGGTCAGTGTTCCACCAGTGAGCTGATCAGAAGGGTCCCGCCTCTGCATCAGAGATTGCTGTTGCTTAGGAACGGTGAGCGCGGACCGTCAGAGACGGGAGTGCATGCGTCTGAACGCCTGTAACCCCATGAGGATGACATACACTATGGGTAACGAGCTCCAGGGAGAGGACGACCAGGGAAATGTGGGTGATTGTGAGGATGCTGGCAAAACTGTTCATGTTGCATGTGGAGGAGTCACATGGTGCCACGCAGGCCAATGAGAATGCCCTGTTTTGCGGATGTAACGCCAGTTTCTGTGACTTGATCAGCTGTGCCGTGATCCCAGCATGGTAGCAGAGTCTCACTTATGGCCCTGGCTTCCATTTGGGCCTTTGGCTGCCTGTTAGTATTGCACATGGGTGCTGACAGCTCCTTTCCAGGGCGTCTTCTTGCCGCGTTTTGGTCCCCAAAACCACCAGGGGGCTTCTAGCACAAGTTACAGTCCCTTAGACTTTTACTTCCTAATTAACAGAGCTGTGAACTGCAAGCTGTGAGCTGCAGTCCATAGCTGGGTGATTTTTAGCAGATTGCAGCCAGTTGGCTCTCTAAGGGGGTAGCTGCTTTTACACTGCACTAGACTGACCTGACACCATTTATCAATATCTCCGTGATCATCTGGTTATGTCTGGCAGTTGTCTCTGTGAGCCTCTGGTGAGGTCTGGCAATCTAATTATGTTGCATTTCTGTTCCTGAGATCACTGTTTACTGCACCCCATGTGTTGGCACTGTGAACTGTAACACCATGCGATTGTGTTAGATCGTTAAGTTTTTCACATTCCTCCCTTTACATACACTGTGGCGATGATGCCATTGTTAATTGTTTGTCCATCGACTTTAGCCACCCTGTGAATTTTACTTGCTGACTGTTTAGAAATTTAGTTTGTTCATATGTTTTATTGTCGTAAGTGTTAAGACGATCGCCAACGCGGACCATCACCTGCCCTGCTTGACGTCCCCTCTCACCCCAGTGGGTGTGGCCTGATGCCCCTCCCATATACAGCGCTTTCCCAGCACAGACATGCCCCAGGCACCGATCCAGCCATGCAGAAGGAGCAGCGGCGTCTGCTGGCTGTCAGTGCCAACCATCCAACCCGGCTCACTCAGTCCAAGTCCCCATCTGTGACAATGACACATTCCTTGTACTCAAACAGAAGGCGCCATGTCTGCATGGGATCTGATTTCCACCAATGAAGCTCTACGATGTAGGGCACCTGGTTATAGTGACCATACAGCAGATATGCCAGTGCAGCACTTTGGTCAGTAGATGGCAGCACTGCGCCATTGCTGATACCCACATATGCTTTTTTTTTTCCTGTTGTCCCTCTTGTTTAAATTTGTGTCTTAAGTATTTAACCTCTTGTTTTTCATGTTGATGTACAGTAAACGATTCCTGACTTACTCCCCCTAGCTGGCAGCGAGTGGGGCATCGAGGCGTCGAAACCTTGCCCACAATGCTTGGCGTTTTCGTAAGGCTGCTAAACATAGCTCGTCCCTGGCAGCAGCTGACTGATGCCTGTTCTGCTGCAGCTGAGTCTGTGACCCAGGGGATCACGCGCACTGGGGTTTCCTTGAGGACGTAGTCAGAGTTCGACTCCCAGAGACAGCCAGATCCTCCGAGTGCCCTTGTCCCTTAAAATGTGCCGAGGGCAGAGCTTTTACGTGGAATCGGGTATAATGAATATGGAGTCTGATCTCCATTTCTCCATCACGGTACAGCATTCCTGCAGGTGGGCTTATGGGTAGCAGTGACATAAGCAAGGAGAGAGTATTTCGGGGGTGGGGGTGTAGGGCTGTGACCGCAGGCAGTCCATGTGAAACTGGCCAATCTGTGCCTCCAAGCTTTAGGTGTATGACTTTAAATGCATGGGCTGGGGAGTTACCCTGGTGTTTCCGGTTACCATAGAATAAGAGCTGACCGTCGGTATTGACAGTGTGGTGTGGTGGGAACTAATCGGAGAACAAGCTGGCTATAGGACGACTCCAATTGCTTAACTCTGATGAGTAATCTTAAATGGCCGTGCAGCATCGGATGGCCGGGCGATCGCGCAACAACGGAAGGACAGAGGCCAGCCAAAGCACCTGTGTGAGTATAATGAGAGGCAAAGAGTCTGCTGGACCTAAGTTTCCTTTCAGCGCAACCTTGCACATGTGGGGGTGGGGTAATGTGGACACTCTGGTGCAGTAGAGGAGGGCGGAGATGCAGTGGAAGATAGGATTTCACTCCACAGAAGCCAGACCAACTCATGGGGCTGGGGTCCCCATATCGGAAGCGTGCTGGCCTGATCTGCATTGCTCTGAATGCCCCATACTGGAGGCGTGGTGGCCCGATCCGTATTGCTCTGAATGCCCCATACTGGAGGCGTGGTGGCCCGATCCGTATTGCTCTGAATGCCCCATACTGGAGGCGTGGTGGCCCGATCCGTATTGCTCTGAATGCCCCATACTGGAGGCGTGGTGGCCCGATCCGTATTGCTCTGAATGCCCCATACTGGAGGCGTGGTGGCCCGATCCGTATTGCTCTGAATGCCCCATACTGGAGGCGTGGTGGCCCGATCCGTATTGCTCTGAATGCCCCATACTGGAGGCGTGGTGGCCCGATCCGTATTGCTCTGAATGCCCCATACTGGAGGCGTGGTGGCCCGATCCGTGTTGCTCTGAATGCCCCATACTGGAGGCGTGGTGGCCCGATCCGTGTTGCTCTGAATGCCCCATACTGGAGGCGTGGTGGCCCGATCCGTGTTGCTCTGAATGCCCCATACTGGAGGCGTGGTGGCCCGATCCGTGTTGCTCTGAATGCCCCATACTGGAGGCGTGGTGGCCCGATCCGTGTTGCTCTGAATGCCCCATACTGGAGGCGTGGTGGCCCGATCCGTATTGCTCTGGATCCCCCATACTGGAGGCGTGGTGGCCCGATCCGTATTGCTCTGGATCCCCCATACTGGAGGCGTGGTGGCCCGATCCGTATTGCTCTGGATCCCCCATACTGGAGGCGTGGTGGCCCGATCTGTATTAGTTGTATGTTATGTCAAATTTACTTGAGATGTGTGGCTTCCAATTTAAATTGGTGTTTTTATATGGATACAGTAAGTGAACAGTCAGGTCAGTTTTCCTACTTGAATATTTTGACTTCGTTTTTTTTATGCTGGGCTTTGTTCTGTTCCAACATGCTTTAAAATGTGCAGACTCCTATACCCTATACTCTCTCCTGGTACACGCAGCTCAGGAGGGAACTGCTCTGAAAAGGGCAAACCATGTAAAAGACGGGGTGAATCTGCGACCTTGGTGTGTGTACATATCGCTTTAGAAACTGCAGTGTGAAAAGGCAGTTGTTGGAGAGAGACCACGCTGTGTTTAGGCACTGAGTGGTCTGTCGCCCTAACCTGTGTCTGTATATAGTTGGTGATTGGTCAGTCACCCTGAGCTGTGTCTGAATGTACGTGGTGATTGGTCGGTGGCTCTGACGCGCGTGTGTGCAGATGGTAATTAGAGCAGGAGGTTTCCTCCTTGTTTGTGCCGGATCTGGGTCCTGCTCACACCAGCGTTAGTCACTTCATGACTGTTTTCTGTGGATTTCACGGCAGGGGTAACCCTCAGATACAACACTGCGTTTTGTAAATGAAATCATTCCGGTTCATTCACGGTAAATAAGGGGGCCGTAATGGAACTTTGTCCACTACCAGGTGGGTCCAAAGATTCACGCCTAAGAGCAGCTCATCTTGTAAGAAGGACACCCAGGAACCCCGCAATTGGGCTGATGGCTTGGCAGTCAAAGGTTAAAGATGTGTCCTCTTCAGTGGTGTCAAAGGGAACGAAACAAGGCTAAGAGTTTGGGGGGGGGGGCTGGACGTTTGTACCACAGGACCCCTCATTACCCCCAGAAGGGGAGGGGGAGAAATGGTTACATCTGGGGGAGAATTTACTGTGCTTCCCTCGGTCCTGGCTGGAGCCCGTGGTCCACTTTTATAATGAGGCCCCCACCGAGTTTGCGCCTTAGAATTAGGTCGCTTCTTTTCGTCTTTATCTGGCCAGGCAGATCTCTGGGGCATTTTCAGTAAACCTGTTCCCTGCACTAGAAACGAGGCTGGAGATGACGGTACCGTGGGTAACGTTTCTGGGCACGCCAGCCCCTGCTCCTCACCTTTCCCACAATTCCCAGCACTCGGGGGAAACTGAGGGGGGGTTAGGGTGTCTGCCCAAGGTGTGACATTAACCCAAGTCTCACTGATGGGTCACTGCGATAGTATAAATGTAATGTGGCGGAACGAGCATGGAAAGAGGAAGGATGTTCGACTACATCACCTAATGGACTTTCACCCTAAGGAATCTCTAATTGATAACCCGCTTAAGACGAAGGCACACTGGTTTGTCCACACAAAGAAGGCAGGGACGTGATTCCAGTAAAACACACTTTTTATTAATGATATAGGTCTAAAATCTGAAACCCAAGGCAAGGGAGGCAGTTTGGTTTAACACAGGGACAGAGAATGGCGAGGAGGGGAAGGAGGACGCCTGGCATTACGCAGCGCTCCGAGTGTCATACGCAAAAAGATCAGTGGGCTTCACTACCCAAGACCCACAGCCCCTCCCCAAGTGGGCGCCAAATTGTTCCTCCCAAGGAAACGAAACAACGATTCACAAACAAGACAAGAAATCCAAAAAACCGAAAACAAAACAAATCAAACCCTTGAAAAAGAACAATAGTCGATTAAAAAAAGAAAAGAAATCGCAACAGTCGGCACCAGACAAAAGCGATAGCTGTGAACTCGAGGAGAGGCTCGATGGCTTGTACACCAGCCGAGAACACCGGCCTCGCCTCTGACAACCACTACAGGAAACTAAAAAATAGTCATTAGTAATGCTAAAACAGATCAGTTTAGAAATGTAATGTACTAAAACCTACCTTGCCTCAGAGTAACACTGACGATCGTTTTCCTTGAACGAAAGCTATCATACATTCATTGTTTGCACTCCTAATAACCAATGGAGGAGATGAGGGCTCTAAAGCCCAAAGTCAGACACTAAAACCAAAAACCCATCAGCCCGATAAAAGAACACACCTCCTGCTGGACGCACCAGTAGGACGCCTGACAATGAAGCAGCCGTTTGAAACGATAGAACACCTTACCGGTCCGGACACCTAATTCTCTGAAATGGAGAATATATATATTGGAAATAGTCCTATATTTTGTGTGTGTGTGTGTGTGTGTGTGTGTGTGTGTGTATAGATATATAGATATAGATATATAGTTCTACCCAGGAGCCACCCACTAATCAAACACACGACATCACAGCGGCAGCCACGAGAAGGAGGCGACCTGCTACAATGAGTACAGTTACCCTCTGCTCTGCAAACGTTTGGTTTACGCCCCTTGGCTCTTACGGTAGACCTACATGAGTACCTGTCTTCCTTAACCAAGAGGAATCCAAAGAGGATTTTCCCTTTTACAAAAAAAGGAGTAAAGCAAAAATAGCATTTAGTGTTTGTTTATCAGCGAGCCATGGAAATAACAGACCACAATGTTATTAGACAAATCTGCATTTTTAAATCCTGGTTCTGCTGGCAGAAGGCGACACTGAGCAGCAGGTTGCTCCCAGGTTCAAAATTTCTAAGACGGCAGTACACATGAGCAAGGTGAAGCAGGAGACACTGGGAACGTAAACCAGCCAGGTGAAGGGTAGAAGGGGGTATACTAATACCAGAGATGACCATCAACTTATCTGACAGTTTGTCATGAATCAGACAATGACATCAAGTGACCTTCAAAAGGAATGGGAAACAGTAAGTGCAGGTGTGAAGTGCACTGCTAGGACAGTGTGTCTCCGGCTCCTAGAAGCAGCATTGAAGTCCAATAAAGTACAGAAGAAGTCCTTCATTGATGAGAAACGGAGAAGAACCAGGCTGCGGTTTTGTAAAAAAAAAAATTACTTGTTATTCAAAGACGCACAGCCATAAACTGAGAAATGATTGAAACATAAGCTGTACTGCGTTCTCTTAATTGGCTGTAGATATACAATCCCCTGTAAATTTAGGTTTGAAAGGAGACTCTGTTCTCACCGTGGCGAAATCGGCTAACGATGCATTTCTCAGAACGTATCCCTGTCGTTAAGCAACGTATGACTGTTGATTCTGATAATTGACGCTACACTGTACCGCCGTTATTTCTTCTTTATCGTATCATTCTTGCTTTTACTCTGTGTTGGTGTTATTTTAGGTCGTATGTGTTATTTGATATGACTTGATGGGCTATTTTTTGTTTTGGTCTGAGAGCTCTCAATTTTTCCCTATATACAGTACTATGCAAAAGTTTAAATGTTTAAAGCTGTTTTTCTGGGTATTAAGTGCACTTCTGCTCAGAACAAAAAAAAACACAATTTAACAACAGCACATATACAAATTAAGAGTTGCACAACTAAAAGTAGTAAACATTTCTTCAGTTCTCCAAACACCACCCTGGTTCCTCAGGGGAACCATTCCGTGTATTTATTAAATTTCACCATCAGCTCACTTAATTTAATTACTTGAAATAGTCAATGGGATATTGATTAGCTGCACAAGCTCTGCTAGTGGTCAAGTCAAAATGATATGGATGTGCTGGATGGTCGCTGCAAACACTTGGTGATTTTAGCAGAAAGTTTTAAATGTCTTAAGCCGACACACTTTGACAGGCATAACATTATAGTTTTACACCAACACCAAGATCATTTAAACAATTTTCTACGGCTGCCTAAGACTTCTGCACAGTTCTGTAAATTAATGGTAATCACTTCTTCGCTTTGCACCATTTTGGCTGACAAAAGATTATAGGAACGCTCCACTTTCCCGTAGCTGGGGAAACCTGTAAATGTATCACATTTTTTGCTTAAAATAATTATGCACACATTCCTTTATCACTGAGTGGTTATTGTGGGATTAACACACTGCATTGTGAGGATAACAACATTTTCTTAATGTATTTTATGTGATCTTTACTGTAGTTTATGTATTATAAATATGGAGTTAATTTGTTATGCATAATTTTAAATACATGACTTAAAAGATGTAATTCAACTATCTTTTTAACTTTTATTTTTATTTTCGGGATTTTAGAAGTTTTCAAAGTCTTGTACTAATTTCAACAATTCTGGATTAAATTAGGAAATCAATCTTTAAACTGGTTTGATTTATTCCTAATTTAAATGGGATAAATTTTTCATTAGTATTTTAAAACTTTATAACTTATTTTTTTTCTTCTGCTTTTGAGCACACAGGAAAAAACTGTCAGTCTTCCTCTGATCCTGAAATCTGCTTTTTATTTTTGTAATTTTATAATTTAAAAACTACATTTTTCAATTTTATAGAACTTTAAAAGTATTATTTCTGCCAAGTTAAAAAAAAAAAAAAACCTTTAAGTATCTGTGTTGGTCTGTGTTCAGTCCTATTTACTGCATGTAATCTGTGATACTTAGTGGGATATTAGCCCCTTGCTGGGGCAGGGTCGTCTCTAGCCTCTTCCTGATTGGACATGATTTGGTTTCCCGCGGTTACGAGGGTGCCGCCCAGGCAGCAGTGTCCGTTTAATTGGCGACAGCCGTCCTCGTACCGCTTGGCTTGCTTTGCCTGCCCGGCTCCCAGCCGATGGTCATGCTGACCTGGCTAGCATAATGCTAATGCTTGCACTGACCTGCCAGGCTGTGGCCACAGTGCATTGTGGGAGCAGGAGAAGACTGCAACATCTGGAGCTAAACAAAGACACTGCTTTCTTAGCCTAAGAGGTGCAAACGCTGTACTTAATTATGAAAGGAAAATAATATATTTTATAAATAGCCCCTAAAAACAAAGATCTTTGCTCCCGCTGTTGCTATTCCCGGTGACTACTGTCTGGATGATTTTTTTCATGCGCATGTTAGGTAATGTACAGTAACTTTACCTACAGCAGTGAAAAGTCGTGATTAAAAATGTGCTTTGAGATGTGAGAGAGACTACATAAGTTACTGTAGCACTGTGCTAACCCTGTTTCTGCCCGTTTTTAATCGTATCCTGTAATTGGATTAATCATGAATGAAATGCCGTTGGTCGCTTTGACATCCTGCTTGTTGTGGTGCTTGTTTGCCTGCGTTCAGGCTGGTTTAAATGGCGGGTAAGTGCACTGGTCCCCGGTGGTGAACATGCCAGGCCCTCGCCAGCTTTTTCGGCTTGCTGCCATGTGAAAGACGAGTTCGACCGTTTGACCACATTGCTGTGCGGGGCCCAGCGGATGGCAGCTTATTCAAAATGATTAATCTGACTAAGCCTGCGATGAGAACTTTCCTGTCTTTGACCCCCCCCCCCCCCCCCCCCCCCCCGCGTGTTAGATTAGAGTCGACTGATTCTGGCTATGATTCATGTTGGCAGAGTGGTCAAACGGTCACCTACTGACAGGCCTTCCAAGAGACTGCACGGTGACATGTCACACGCCACACGGATGTATCACTGCCCCCCCCTGCCGCCATGAAGGGGACCCTTGTTCCTGGTGATAATTGCGGTCCCCTGGTCAGCACACAGTTAACTGGTTTTGCTGGAGCACTGCGGTCAGTTCTTTCTCGCTGGGAGCAGAAGCAGTAAATCATGGTAATTTACTCTGATTGTGTGCAGCAGTAGCCTGTTGTTTTGAACAGGCCACGAGAGGACACACGTAGTGTGTGTGTGTGCGTGTGTGTGTGTGTGTGTGTGTGTCTTGGAGAGTGTGTCTTTTGCGTCTGTGTTTCTGTTTCTGCACACATGCATGTCAGTGTCTTTCCGAGACTGTTTGGTAGAAACCGCGCTGAACCGAACAGCCATTACAGTGTTGGGCGTTTCCTTTCCTGGAAATGGCCTTTGGGTGTGACAAAGGGGAGGGGCTTCCTGGAGACTCGGTACGTGAACCCAAACTCCCCTTCTGTCCACATTGGATGAGCTCACGGTCAGTGGCGTGAGCAGTGCCCCTAAAAACAAGAAATGGTAATAGCGTGGGGTTAGATAGGTTCGCATCCCACAACACTCTGCTATCTCCATATCTGAGTATTCATTTACTGAGGGCATATAAAAGTTTTAGGATTGGAAAAAATGTGTGCATGTATGTATGTATGCATCTGTATATATGTATGTGTATATATATTATAAAAAAGTGTATGTGTCTGTGTGGACATCTAACACTTGTATTCCAAAGGATTAATTATGTAATTATGTTAGAATAGTCATTCAGTTTTTTCCTCCCAATTTTTAAATAGTAGTATGAAGAAAGTAAATTGTTAGACAATTTTATTCCACCTGACACCCTAATAAATTACTATTAGAGGCACTTTTATTAATGAATTAATTTAGTCTGTGTACGTATAACTTTTGTCATTTTTGTTGGGTTGGGTTGGTTGACATACTGAAACCCAGTTTTAAAATTTCCAAGAATGTTAAAACCAAAGAATATAATAGTCACATGTTTCAAGCTGATACAAATAGCTAGAAGGAATTACAGTAATATCTCATTACGTTAATGCTTTGAATGTCAGTAATGCCTGACATTTATCATGTTATAAACTCGCTTCAGCTGATGATTCACTTTTTAATGCACAATTCCAGTTACCAGTAACTTTGGCTGTTTATCCCGTCCTTAATGACAGAATCTTTTCTTTAGTGGCCTTTTAAGGTAGTCAGGTTACGTACTTGCAAATCAGTTATTGCTTGTTAATTATTTATAATGCTGAATTATGTTTTTTTCTAAACTACTCTTATGACATCCATCTCCCTTTTCATGTTTTTTTACTTTTTTTTTTACTTTAAAGTTCTAGCTTATTCTCTAGCTCATTCTGTCTGTACGCTGCTCCAGTACGTCGGTGTTGGGTCGCTTTCTGCTTGATGTTTTCCTGGTGTATTGTGGGAGCGTAACATGGTTTCTCAGCTTTGGGTGTTGGTACTGCTTCTTCACCGACGTGCCCGATTGTTCAATCAGGCCTCCAGCATTCAGAGCTGCTTGTGGTCACGGTCAAGATGGGTGGTACCCACCTCTGCAGCTTGCAGCGTGAACCCTACCCAGTTTCGGCTAGGATACCACCTCATCACTTTTAACCATCTAAACGATCTGAACCCCACCTGGTATACTTCTGCTTTGGTCCCCTTTGGTGGACAGACTGCCCCTCCTCTCGGACACCTCTTAGACGGTTGGAACTGGGCCACACTGGATAAGTGAGCTGGTGGGGAGTGCCCTGTTGCCGAGGGTGAGCTGGTGCACGTGCCCCATTACCGAGGGCTTTAGAGATGACCAGACATCAGAAAGGCTCCATCTGACACAGCGTGAGGTGCCGGCAGGTGTTCCCCGAGAAGTGGAGCACTTGGGAGGGGCTTGTGTCTTGGAACCGGGGGGGGGGGCGTGCATGGGCGTGGGCACCTGTGTTAAATCTGTGACACGGCAGCAGTGTTAGGAATAGCGGGGAGGGGGGACGAGGACGCGTAGAGCACAGGACGCCATCAGCGTCTCACCGCTGCATTCTCAGAACGGAAAAGAGAGAAGGAGGGAGACCGACAGGAAGAGATACAGAGGAAGAATCGGGGGGGGGGGGGGGATGCGGGCGAGAGGGAGGGGAAGCAGATTTAACTATTGGTCTGCTCTCATCCGCTGCCTCCTCACTCATTTGTTCTCCCTCGCTCTTTCTCTTGCTGCACGTGTCCTGCAGCTCCCCCCTGCCACCGAGGACCTTTCCCCACGCGCTGGCAGGATGTTGCAGGTCGCGGAGCTGTCCCTTTCTCTGCCGCCGCCTCCGCCGCTGTCACAGCCGCGAGTTGAGCTAGCGCCCATGCTAGCACTGTTTAGCGGCCTGGCACTAGCTGTCCCTTGCTTTTGGGGGCTCCGCTGGAGTCCGCTTCCCTTCTCTCATAGATGCCCGAAAAACAACATACTGTAAAAGGAAACTGAAGTTTTTCCGAAGGACGTCTTCCTCGCCTCCTTGGACTGTCGCTTCAGTAAGTTTGTACTTTTTATTTCAATTTTATGCCATAGATAGCTTTTGCTTTTCTTAACTTTTGACATAAACCTAGAAATAAAATGTCACGCATAAATGTATTGCTAGGGCAGTGTTTCCCAACCTGGTCCTCGGTACATTTTTTTGTTAGCTCCCAGCTCCCAGTAAAAATACAAACGTGGACTGTCTGTTGGTTGTAAAGGACCAGACGGGGAAGCGCTGCTGTAGCGAGGAAGCCAGAGGCTGCACAGTTTATGTGGTGACGGTGTTAATTCTGCAATATTCAGGCGATTGAGATTTGGGCTAGATTTTGCTCAGATTATTGAAATTGAGCTTGGAGGAGTTTGGCACGCGTGCTGCAGCCAGTCGAGAAGGACAGCACGACCCGATAGGTCAGCAGTTTGGCCACACTTATGCCCTGGGGGGGTCCTGATCAGGAGGGGCGCAAGCTAGCATGTGCCGTCTCACGCATGCGGAGTGCAGCAGGGCATGGGGAGCGGGGGGGGCACAAAATGGCCAACAGGAGGATTGTCTCCCATTTTCTGCTCTGATTTGCATCAGTTTTGGAATGAGTTGCTATTAAGAACTGGTTGTATATAGGAACTGGTGTTTTAAGTAGCGGGGGTTTTGCCTTTCGGGTGAGATGCAAGGCCTGAAGCTGATTGGGTACCGGCCCTTTGAGAAACAGGGGCTTTCCAGGCGCCCTGTTCCCCTTGCAGGCAGGGATGACTGTGAAATTTCACAGTTTGATTCATAAAGCCTCCATTTTCTAGTTCAATTTTTTTGTGCGTAGTGAGCAGCCTCAGAAACCATGAGAGTCCAGTATGAGGGTCTCACCGAACATTTATCATGGCTAGACTATTGCATTATTACTACAGAAGACCATGTGGGAGGAGCTGGTCGGACGGGAGAGGTATAAGGGTGGACAGCTTCAGAGGGATGGGTGTTGGGTGCTGGGATAGACCGGACTGGTGTCCGATGTGGGCGGATGAGCGTCGCTGGACAGGTGTCCGATGTGGGCGGATGAGTGTCGCTGGACAGGTGTCCGATGTGGGCGGATGAGTGTCGCTGGACAGGTGTCCGATGTGGGCGGATGAGTGTCGCTGGACTGGTGTCCGATGTGGGCGGATGAGCGTCGCTGGACAGGTGTCCGATGTGGGCGGATGAGCGTCGCTGGACTGGTGTCCGATGTGGGCGGATGAGCGTCGCTGGACAGGTGTCCGATGCGGGCGGATGAGCGCCGGCCGCGCAGGTGTCCGATGCGGGCGGATGAGCGCCGGCCGGGCAGGTGTCCGATGCGGGCGGATGAGCGCCGGCCGGGCAGGTGTCCGATGCGGGCGGATGAGCGCCGGCCGGGCAGGTGTCCGATGCGGGCGGATGAGCGCCGGCCGGGCAGGTGTCCGATGCGGGCGGATGAGCGCCGGCCGGGCAGGTGTCCGATGCGGGCGGATGAGCGCCGGCCGGGCAGGTGTCCGATGCGGGCGGATGAGCGTCGCCCGGGCAGGTGTCCGATGCGGGCGGATGAGCGCCGGCCGGCAGGTGTCCGATGCGGGCGGATGAGCGCCGGCCGGGCAGGTGTCCGATGCGGGCGGATGAGCGCCGGCCGGGCACGTGTCCGATGCGGGCGGATGAGCGCCGGCCGGGCACGTGTCCGATGCGGGCGGATGAGCGCCGCCCGGGCACGTGTCCGAAGCGGGCGGATGAGCGCCGCCCGGGCACGTGTCCGAAGTGGGCGGATGAGCGCCGCCCGGGCAGGTGTCCGATGCGGGCGGATGAGCGCCGGCCGGGCACGTGTCCGATGCGGGCGGATGAGCGCCGCCCGGGCACGTGTCCGAAGCGGGCGGATGAGCGTCGCCCGGGCAGGTGTCCGATGCGGGCGGATGAGTGCGGGGACGGACTGGTGGCTGAAGTTTGGTACTGGGGGACAAGGGGAGGTGTTTGATGTGGATGGACAGGTTTTGGGGGTGCACAGGGTGATGTCGAGTGTTTGGTGTGGCTGGACAGGTGTCGTGTGGATGTGCATTGTCTATGCTGTATATTTTAGATTTATCTGGTCTGTTTAAAGACTAATTAAATTTGTCTTGGTTTTAAATGAAATTTATTGTTTTCCAGTGAAGACTGAGTTTTAGAGCACAGGAGAAAGGATAGCGAGAGGAAAATGGGGGAGTGGGGAGTTGAGCGGGAGGGAGATGGTGATACATAAGAGAAGAGAGAGGGAGAGGTAGATAGGGAATGAAAGTGAGAAAAGGAGGGAGATGGGGAGTGAAAGGGAGGGAGAGAAATGGAGGGGGAGGGAGGGAGATGATGGGGGATAGAGAGGGAGAGAGATGGGGGATAGGGAGGGAGAGGGGGGACGGAAATGGGGGATAGAGAGAAGGGGAGGGAAGGAGATGGAGGGAAATGGGGGATATGGAGGGAGAGAGTAAAAGAGAGGGAAAGAGAGGAGAGCACTGAAAGCTGACTGGGTGTCCTGGCTGAGTTTGCTGCCAGAAAGCACATTCCTTGGCAGAATACATTGCTGCTGTAAAACTGCAAAAGGGCACCCCTAAGAACACAATGTACACTGCTTCAGCGGCTAAACGGCCTGCGGAGAGTAAACATGATGGAGGGGAGACAATGTGGAGCAGAGGCTGAGGAACAGGTGCCCTGCGGTGCCAAGTTGGGTTTTGGTGATCATCCTGTCCCGCGCGGGCACAGTCTGTACGTCAGGGGCTGCATTCGCTCTGTCAGCTCTTATTTTTAAAATAAACTTTTCGTTGTCTTTGCTCCATGAACAGCTTGTTCTTTAAAGAACTGCAGTGTAACTTTTGACCACAAGAGGGCAGAGTATGCATTCCTCCTTCACCCCGACCCTTGAATCAGTCCCCAAAAACAAGGGAACAGTGCTCTGTCCAACTCATGAAAGCTCCGAACTGCCTTTTTGCTTATGGGACGTGTCCTCGGGTTAAGACCGACTTGCGCTGTAGGACGTGTGGTTGCCAGGAGGCTTGCTGTGAAATTGAAACAGCAGTTTTAATCAAGATGTGAGGTCAGCCTGAGAATGAGAGTGCTCTAAGTTCTGATCTAGATCCAGTCCGAACATCCCGTGACAGTATTGCATCAGCCCGCCACGCCTTGAGCATTCAAATGCACCTCACCCCACGGTGCCCACATCCATGCCAACATCAGCATAAAGCAGGTGGGGTTGGCATCGACCTGGCCTCACCCCACCCCCTGTTCAGAAAGCCCCTGGGGAACGCACCAGCTGGGGTTTGCCCAAACGGTTTGTGGTGTTGCAGAATCAGCCCCATGCTCTTCATTTCCTTGTAAGTCCTGGCCCCTCCCTTTGGCCATAGCCCCGCCCCTTCTGGTGGCATTGACTGGAACGCTGCCCTCAGTGACGTCTCGTTCGGGGAAGGTAGTCGACTGTCTGCTATCCTCTGTGCTCCTGGATGCAGAGCCGTTCGGACGCGGTGGCCAGCGAGTTGCCTTCTGGGATGGCCGGGTGTCACAGGTGCATGGAAATGGCGTTTGGGATCCCAGATTCCCGGTGTGATTGTCAGTGGTTTTGATGCTGGCACGGCTGCCTTTCTGCTTACTGAATACTGACCCCTGCCTTACAGGATCTGAGGCGCAGCGTATGGCGCCTGGGGCGGTGTGGGCTTGCGCTGGAAATTCCTGTGCTGCACAGTGACCGGGGACGATGGCTGGGAGGTGCAATTATCCTGGGCTCCAGTCTGTATGACTCGTGCTGACTGTCCCTCCCCACCCCCCCACTTTCCTTAGCACCTCCTGACCACCCAACACTTTCCCAGCATTGACTTACCACGGATGTGTGTCATCGTGTGTGTGTGTGTGTGTGTGTGTGTGTGTGTGTGTGTGTGTGTGTGTGTGTGTGTGTGTGTGTGTGTGTGTGTGTGTGTGTGTGTGTGTGTGTGTGTGTGAGGATTGACAAGTGAAGTGTGTGCACATCAAGTGTGTGTGTGTGGATTTTAATCGGGTAAAGACCACGCACCCTGAGGGCCGCCAGGCAGTGCAGGATGGAGTCTGCGGACGTCCGTGTCGCACTGTGGTCAGCTGACTCAGAAGAAGCCGCGAGTGTACATGTGCCGCAAGGGGGACTGCTCTCGATTTTATGAGCATCCTGCGAATCCTCTCACACGTCATAACGTATCATGTGATTGATGAGTAACTGTGGCCTTCTGGGAAATGAGGCCACCCCCCCCCTTCCAGCTTGAACCCAATAGCACTTCTCTGTGACACAGACAGACAGGCATGCGCACACAATCTTTATTTCTGGCATATGCGAGAGTTTTCATTTGCTGAAGTCGGAACCTGGACCGGCAATGAGCCACGCGGGTGTAGTTGTGCGTCTCAAACAGGAAACTCACCGCTCCTGTCTTCCATCTTGCCTCTGCTGTGCCGCTGCGTGTAGCTCCTTGCCAGAATAATCTAGTAAACAAATCCAACTGTAAACAGTATCATGGACGTCAGTTTAACACTGCATTAATATTCAAACTTTATGGTTTATTTAATGTCTCCTCAATACATTTTGTGCACAAGATCAACTGGTATAAACTAGCAACAGTTTTTTTTTTTTTTTTTTTTTTTTTTTTTTACCCTGAAGGATATTGTCAATATCTTCATTTAACCTAGCAAGGATTATTTTTGTCAAAGCATGAAAAGGAAACCCAGCATCTGACTCGTTAATTTCTCTAGTTATAATTTTAAAGGTGCAGCAGCACTTCTACGTAATTTGAAGTGAAATGAACTGGCTTAAGTGAAAGTGAGTTTGTGCCTATATGAATGCTGCCACCAGCTGGTGGACCTGGGGCACTGCGCCTCATGGCTGCTGGGTGAACTGGGCAGGGGAGTGCCTTTGGAAGAAGGCAGGCAGGCTGGCTGCTGACTCACTGGGCAGGAATGATCCGAGCTGGAGAGCAGCGTGGAGCTTTTATCCTGCCTGTACTGGCAACGGCAGCCAGACATGCGGCCAGAGCAATAGGGAGCAGGACGAGAGTTGCCTCGCTCGCTCTCCCACCATGGGGTCCCGGGGAGGAAGTGAGGGCTCACGCCTCCTGACCACGGGGCGGACGGAGCGCGAGGAGGACGGCAGGGGGGCAGCTGGAGAGCCGTGATTCTGGCAGGAAGTGAGCAGGTGAATCCGCACGCTGTGTGGGAAGCCATCGTGCGAGGCTGTGGACGCGTGCACATGTGGGCGTATGTCCTTGGTGCACGGCGAGTGAGAGTGCGCTTCGCGAGGAGCGAGTCTGTCTGTACGATTTGTCCGAAGGTAGTGATTGTTCGCACGTGTGCTTGGTGCTAGATATTTTGTGGGTGTGTATGAGAGTATGGAAGCTTGCGTGGATGTGTGTGTAAATGTTTATGTAATCTGTGCTGTATATTTTATGTGATATATGTGTATGTGTTTGCATAATGAGTGTATGTATGAATATGTCTTTGAATGTTTTTGATTCCACGAATCCATACATGTGACTATGAATAGCTTAATGCGTGCAAGTGTATGTGTGTGTGTTTGTGAAAGTGTGTAAGATGACTGTGTGAATGTGAGTGGGAGGCGTTAGGAATGAATGACAGTGTGTGTGCACGCATGCTCACCAGTATGTGTTCATTTGTGAGCACTGAGCTTTGTGAGGGTGTGTATTACTACTGATGGGGGAGAGTTTTTATGACTGAGTGAGCATGTTCCTGTATTTCAGTTAATTTGTTTTTATATAACTCCTTTCACAACACCGTTTGCCCGAGGCACTTGTGAGTTTGTGGCAGTACATTATTGTTATGTGTGCGAGAGAATAACAGTGTATCCTTTTCTCTAACCCTTTGTACGTGGACCTGTGGTGTCATTGAAACTTGACACCTCTGTTGTGGTCTTCTGGCTTTTCCTATTGGCCACTTTTAAGGTGCCTCAGTAAATGAAGAGGTGCAGTGGGCGTAGTTATTTCACATGCGCTGCGGTAACCTGATTTGTGTGTGTGTGTGTGTGTGTGTGTGTGTGTGTGTGTGTGTGTGTGAGTGCGCTTGCGCACACCTCTTTGAACCCTTGCCAGAAATATCAGACTTATGAGTCTCACGTCCTGTGCTGGCGGTAAGTCTCCATGCTTTTCCTGCCTCACTGCCGCTCGCTGTGTGACTCATTAACTGTTTGTCAGAGACGGGGATCCAGTGACTCCGTGACGGGCAGAGGGGGTGAAAGGGCTGCACAGACATGTGTGAATTCACCAGAGTGGGGAGACTAGTGACATGGGGTGTAAAATGCATTGTGAGAGGATTTACCCCGCCACTGTGTCTAGGCAGAGGGGTGTCTGTTGGTATCTCAATCCCTCCCCAAGGCCACGGAAGTTCTGGAGAAATCAGACGACTTTTTTAACATGTAACACACCCGGGTTCAGAGCCCATTCAGCCTCCTGCAGTGATCCTGGGTTTGCCGGAAGCAGGTGAAGCAGTCATGGAACGTTCTGAAAATCTGAGGGAGTGAGTCTGTCTGCATCTGTGAGTGAGTCTGTCTGCATCTGTGAGTGAGTCTGTCTGCATCTGTGAGTGAGTGAGTGAGTGAGTGAGTGAGTGTCGTTTTCATATAACTGTCTGTCAATAAGCCCACTGCTTCAGTGACCCAGCTCCGTTTACGGGCCCCCGAGAGCCACTCAGCTGAAGTGAAAACGTCACTGTTGTGGTAATTTGCTGCTTTCCTGAAATGTTTCCTAGGAATTCTGTAGTTCCTGGTACTTAAGCAGCGGGAGTGTGTGGTTCCTGTCTCAAAGTCACGGCAGCTGGCTACAGGATTTCACAGTCATTTCGAAGCTGTAATCTGTTAGGGATTCCAGGAAAGGGGCCATTTACAGTAACACGCCCCCACCCCACAATCACTGCTTCTGACTCTGCGTTTGGGAAGTGAAGTGTTTTATGAGCTATGCTTCGCTTAAATTGCTTGGTCCGGCTGTGACTTTACTGTGACCATGGCACTCTGATCCGGGGGCCCCTGCTCTCTGTTAGATTGACAGACCTGGGTAGACTCACACCCCCCCTGCTCTCTGACAGGCCCGGGTAGAGGGTCCCCCCCTACTCTCTGATAGACCCGGGTAGAGGGTCCCCCCTGCTCTCTGACAGACTCGGGGTTGGGGGTGGGTTGGGGTTGGGGGGGTCACTTTCTAACAGACCCGGATATGCGTTGTTCCCCTAGCAGCATCTGAGGTGCCAGTGTTTCACCCAGGATCAAACGCTGAGAGTCCTGTTAACTAGGCGTGAAAGTGCAGAGAGGGAGAAAGTGTCAGAGTGATGTATTTCTGGATCCAGACTGGTTAGGGTGGGTGGCTTGGGGACAGGGGGTGGTGCTTGTAGGGTCCTTTGATGGAGAATTAAATGTGGGGGGGGGGACAGAAATGCTGGATTCATGGGCTTGACACACTTCCGGACATGCCTCACCCAGACCCCTCCCCCGTGGTTTTTGAGGCACGGCCGGTGGTGTAGCCACCGCCTCCCCCCCCCCCACATGCCCTACATTTTCCTTGCATCACTCATGTCCCTGTTTTCCGAGGCATCGTTAACAGATGATTGCCCGCTTCTCCTGCAGGAAGTCTTGTCTGTTCCGAGGGAGGGATGCTTGCATGTTTGTGGTCTGTGGTCTGTTTGTTTGTGGTCTGTAGCCTTCAGGCTGAAGGTCACGCCTAAGTCAGGTGATCCTACGAAGAAGTGAAATTGGCCCGCGGAGGTGCTCTGATCTTTCCGTGAGACTCGGGACTCCTCAGTAAACCGACACCCCAGAGTAGCACAGTGCCCGAGCCAGTCCTGTGGGCGGGGGCTGGGATTTGTGGAGCCTTTGGTTCATTTACTTTCAGTTTCCAGATGACTCTGGACTTTGCGCAAGGGCACGGCCCAGAATCCACGCCTTCCATCTGTGGCCTCAGGAGCTCAAAACCCCCAGAGGGTAGCAGGTGGAGGTTCCGGAAGCCAAATCGCTTTGACCTGGAGACGCTCTCGGCCGGAGATTCGCAGCTTGGACTTGAATTTGTCAGTACGTTTAGAATCGATGGAGTCAGATGTGGTGCATGTCCTGTGGGCCGAGCGAATCTCCAGGTGGCTCTGCGGAGACGTGGATCTGGCTTGGTAACCCCAACAAAAACAAAGCCCCAAACAAGGGGCCCAGGAACTGGGGGTACTGAAAAGATGGGGCAGTGTGTTACGCTGTATTGTGTGTGCAAGGAGGTCTGGCAGTGCCTCCTAGAGACAGGCAGGTTTGCGTCGGAACAAAAGATCTTCCTGTTAACTGTAATTTACTCGGGATGATTTTTCTGAAGCTCCTTGTTGAGGTTTAAAATAGCTGCACAGAACTGGGATGTTAATGCTGACATTATGGCTGGAGGGAGGGGTAGCGAGCTCCATCCTGTTCATTGTGAAACATAACTGCCCCCCCCCTCACACTTTCTGTCATTGGTGCCCCTAGGTCTGATATCTCTGGCTGTCCACATAGTGAACCTGGGGCTGGCTCGGCGAGGAGCACAGGATGATCTTTTCCAGGAATGAATGGGGAGAGACGAGGGTGGCGGCTGCTGCGGAGAGACGAGCTTCCCCGGGACGAGGAGGGAGAGCATGGCAGTAATGACTCGCCGCAGCCGGGGGCCGGATATAAGGTATCGCTTTATTCCTGGCTGGCACGGTTGCCCACTGGCAGCACGGTCCAGCATGTTTGCTTTTCCTAGTTTCTTTGCATGGTCTGAAAATGCGGGGCTCTCTGTGTGTCTCTGTCAGCCGGCGCGCCCCGTCTTACGTGGTATTTCCGCTGTTACCGCTGGTCCTCGAAAGCGGGTTTTTAAACCCACAGCTTCCTCATTCTGGTCTCTGACCGCCACAACACCTGCTGGGTATTTGTAAGTTGTTAACCCCAACAGTCCCAATCTGGGTGGGCAGGAGGGAGGGGATCCTGTGCTGATGATGTCTTAAGACGGGGAGGGCGGATCCTCCCTTAGTCAGCCCTCGGATTGGCTGTCTGCCATTAATCTACATGGCTTGTATTTGCAGCGTTAGCGGCGTGTTGCTCATCGGCGATGTTCCGGGAATGGTGGTGACGGCCTGCAGATGGGCCATGACGCACCGGCACACTGCTCACACGTGTGTGCAAGCCACATGTCGCGTTATTCATGGCTGAGCATGAAGTTTTACTTCAGTGGCAAGGCGCTCAGTTCACACTGAGTTGCCATCCCATGTGTAGTGACTATTTCTGGACAGCAGGGGGTACCATAAACCTCGGGGTCTGAGTGGTGGTAAATGCACTTGCTGCCCGTGGTCCCCCCCGTAATGCTGTTATTTTACACGCGTCTTTGCAGCTTTTTTGTCAGATGAGTTCTGCTCTCTCTCAGCCTTGGCAGCACATTGATTATGGGAGGATGAGGTATACAGGTCTGGGATGGGCTGCCCCCCCCATCCTGGGTTGTTCCCTGCCTCGTGCCCATAGCTTCCATGATAGGCTCCGGACCCCCCGCCACCCAGAAGGATAAGCGGATTGGAAAATGGATGGATAGATGGAGGTATACAGGTATGACGGGGGGGTAGCAACCCTGCACCCCATTTTACAAGTGCATGTTCCATCGTACAACATGGTGTTGAGCTGTAGACCCACACAGTCCCTCCCTTGGCCCTGTCTGTCTGCCAGCCAGTGTGACGTCCTTATCGCCATGGTCCTGAGGATCGGTTCCTTACCAGCCACTTCCTGCGGGGGCAAAGCAGCAGAAATCCGTGGCCGGCGCCTTGGGCCAGCAAGTCGGCACCACAAAGCTGTTCTTTGCTTGGTTTTTCTGCTCTTTCGCTTCATGCACCAGCTATTGGTCAAGTGCAGAACTACAGAAAGGTGAGAATGCAGTGTGTGGCAGTGTTCAGTACAGCGTCGACCGCCAGCTGTGAGTAGCACGCATGACACTGACTCATTTGGACCCATGTCATGTATGAACGTGTGTTTGACTATCTCAGGCGATGAGCACTGCTCTGTCAATGAATTATACCATCATTAACCTCCCCCATCCCCGATAGCCTTCTAGATTGGAGCAGGTTTATGGGAACAAGTTAAAATGTCAGTCTACACTCAATCGATATTAAAATTTTAATTTTGTTATTGCACCAACACATCCCCCCCCGTCCCCGAATGCAGACGTTAAGTCGCATCATTCCTGCATTAAATGCGTCGTCTGTTTCAGCCTCTTCACGCATGCGGGGGTTTGCAGTTTTGTCCGATGGCCTCCGAGCGCTGCTGCCATGGTAACGATGTCAGCCCCTCTGGGATGTCTTATCACCACAGAGTGCGGTCTCGCCCATGTGGGAAGCTTGTGGCAAGGGAGCGTCAGGCTGAAAAGGGCCCCGGTGTCACCTGTCACGCAGATGCAGTGAGCCTGGCATGCGGCCTGCGGGCCGCACTGGGGAGCTGGCATGTGCGCCTGACTTGCATTGTTATTATTAGTTATTAGTTATGACTGGTTGCATGTCTCTCCTGTTATGTCCTCCTGAAGTGTTCCCTCTCTTCTGGAACCCTCTTTTCCCCGAGATGAGACCCGTTCTCTGACGTCCAGTTTGGCCGCGCTGGCTGTGGCGGCTGAGCATTTGGTTTAAAAATACCGTCTGGTGTCGTAGAATGAGCCTTTGGACAGGAGCGCGGCGGAGGAACATAATGCAAAGACGTCAGAGGATGGAGCTCATGGCCAAACCTGCAGCCGCTGACTTCCATTCTCCAGGGATGCTGCCCCCTCCCCTGACAGGAGGTCCTCGGCTCTGGGAATGAAATCTTCTCCTGCTGATTCTTTGTGATTTCCTTCAGGTTGTTCTGCTTACTGAAGGTCGACTTCCCACCCCCCCATCCCCATCAGTAAAGATATAATTTTGAGCCCCCCCCCCCCCCCCCCAAAAAAAAAACTGCATGCTCTGCCTGCTGTGCTTCTATTACCAGGTTTCACTCCTCATGTTCCATTGATGTGCAGCACGTCAGCATCGGTGGGCGTGTGGTGACAATGCTTCCATTGCAGTGACATTCACTGCACAGGCTGCTTCCACATCCAACGTCCCATATACCGTGTCAGCAGCAAGGTTACATACAGCTGTTCTCTGAAAACGGGAGTTTCATTCTCGCGTAAAAACAGATTTCCTTAAAACGCCTCAGTGAAGCAGCTCCAAAGAGATCCGGCGGTCCGATTTCGCAGAGGGAC
The DNA here is from genome assembly GCF_023856365.1 of Brienomyrus brachyistius. Lineage (NCBI taxonomy): Eukaryota > Metazoa > Chordata > Actinopteri > Osteoglossiformes > Mormyridae > Brienomyrus > Brienomyrus brachyistius. The sequence goes on from NC_064533.1 coordinate 10,841,294, forward strand.
CCCCGGTCCTGCTCACCAGGCTTCCTCCAGAACCTGGTTTCACATGGTGGTTTAGATGTGAACTACCAGTGTCTAGCACCATCTGAAATCAGTGTTCTGGGAGAGAGACGCGCAGCACAGAGCCGGACACCCCTACAGCAGTGGGGTCACTCCTCCTCAACGTCTCATTTAATCCTTCCCAGGCCACAGTGTGGAGTGAGCGGTTCTCCGTTTAATTTTGGATGTTTATTCCTGCTGAGGTACGGAGCCGACGTGCAGAGGAATGTCTCCACTGCAGAGGTGACTCGCCCCTACAAAAGGATGACTGATTTCCTTTGGTGTTTAGAGTCCACTCAGTAATCTAGCACCATTTGAAATCGGTTATAATGACTGGGGATGAAATCTTCAGGCTCCTGTCCCAGGCCAGCTCCACCGCGCAGCCCGACGCTAACTAAGGCCCCGCCCTCTGTCACCTCGCCTCTGCCATTCAAGTGCCAGTTTAAGGTTCCTGTCGCATTCTCTCTCACCTGTCCTGTCCTGTCGTGTTGTTCCTTTCTTGTGCTTTGGTATCTGCATCCTTTTGCACGTCTTGTTCTGGTTCTAAGAGTAACTTTTTGTAATATTACTATATCACTATCAATGCCAAATCTATGGGGATTAATCGTCCACTGTCACCTGGCAACTTACCTTTATAGGTGCCGTAATTTATGACCATCCTACAGCACCAACTAAATGCAATCTTTTAATCTATTTAATTCGGGCACCATCCAAGTGCAAGAGGAGTCAGTTGGACTGGGAGCACTGGGCCAACTGGCAGGAGCAGCTCTGGTAGCAGTAGGGGAAGCTACATGAGGTGCAGCAACAAGCATCATGCAGGGCTTTCCATTCTGACATGCTGCGTTAATGGCAGGAGTTTCAATGCACACGAGCGACATCATGGATGTCAATGCAAAGCCCAAGCAGATCTTGACATACAGTAGAGAAACGTCTCATCAAATGCTGAAGAGCAGATGTTTACAGCCTGCAGTGTTATATGTGACACTTACTGGTAGGAGGCGAATTCAAAGCTGTTAGATCAGTATTCTGTCACCTTGAGGAGGTGACCACAGCTGATCATGTAATGCGGGTGAATGTGAAAGTGAAGACCAGGGTGGGTATGAAAAATGCATGAAGGGGCGGGACCAGAGGAGGCAGCTATATTCTCATTGGTCATGATGCAGGTGACCGTGAAAATGATGAGGTTGGAAACGAATAATGCAGGACGGGGCGGGACGAGAGGAGGCAGCTATATTGCCATTGGCTTCTTGTAGAGGGTATGCATGATGTCACTTTCCTGCTGGAACACACACCCCTGAAGGACTGTGGGAAAGCGTGCGGGAACGAGGCTGATTTTAATTGGGGGAACCACAAGACCAACTATTCGCTGGAATTAAAGGCATCTGGACTCTACAGGGATTCGTCCAACTTCCCAAAGGACCACTGGACCATGGACATCGATATGTGGCCAGCAGTCGGGTCTCCTAATAACATATTTTATAGAAACGTTACATTATCTGGCTAACTGGCTAACCTTGTTTTGTGGAGTAGCCCCATATAAGGGAAGCCAGTGGCCTGTACTGCAAAGCGGGGTTAGTGGCTTATCGGGGTAACTTGTCCGATTTAAGGTAGTCTGGGTGAAATGTAAGTGAACGAATATGAAGTCCATTTAAACTGTGGTACCTTAAATCCAGCAACCCCGCTTCGTAGGTTTACATTGGCTAACTAGCACTATCTAACCATCTGGCACTTTTTTTCTACAACACAAGACTCATCATCACAGATGTTTGTAACTTGATGCTGGCAAAACCTTCACAGAGAATATAAATGAATAATGCTAGATATTTAATTGCTGAGTAGTCGATACAGCTCTTGCTGTGGATTGCAGGTATCTGCTAGCTTTTCATTGCCAAAAACTTGCCTCAATTTCTTTTTAAATAGATTAATACTGCCACTCAGTCTTTTTGCCACCCAGTGAGTGTAACGACAGTGACTTGCTTCTACTGTGACATCCTGTGCATACACTTTATATGGGATCCCATGGTAACATTCCTGAGTGTAAATAGTAAAGGTGAGGGCTTTTCCAGTAGGGGGCAGTAGATACTGAATAGGCCAACCTCTGCCGGGCTCCCTTCAGACACCCATCTCATTAACATATTATCCACGTATCCACTGACACTAAATTAATTCCTATGGAGCCTGATCTTGGTCCACTGCCCAGCAATCCATTAACCTGCATTTGCGAAACAGCAAGTCTACGTGTCATACATGAGGAGCTTTTCCCCTCATCCCGCGTCAGTCACGCGGACATTGGAGCAGGGTAACGTGTGATGAATATAGGTCGTCTTCAAGGATGAAGCAGAGATCTAGTGGAAAATATGTCACCTTGTGCTTTGGTGGGGACACCTACATCTCTACATTATCTCTAAAATGCTTTGCAAATGGTATACATGCTCTGTCAGGCTGCTGTCGCCTGGCAGACATTTCAGGTCCATCACATCACAGACAAACAGACTTAGGAACAGCTTTTACCCCCAAAGCTATATGTGAACTGAAAATTGTCAAACACTGATGCTGACATATAGGTCTGTCTGCTCACTACAGTCACTTTAACCCTTGTGCATGGATAAATTTTACACTGCACTGCAAATGTTTACATTTAACTGCACCTTATATTGCATTTGCTGCACCTTGTATGAGATTCAGTACCAGTATGTTTACTTATACTACCAATTTTCTTGGGGAATATCAATATTACGCAGCATCCTCAGTGCAACAGTCCAACTATATGCTGTATTTCATGTCCCAATACATGGTTTATTAGGTTTATTATGTTACGTCTTGCGTGCGAGTCTGGTAGTGTTAATAGATCGATTTTTCTGTATTGCACTGTGGTGATTCTTCTGATTCTATCTATAATTACTATGTTATGTGTGAATGTACCATTTGCACTGCTGCAGAATTCAGTTGTACTCTGTTCAATGACAATAAAAGAATGTCTGTTTGGCAAAAATGACTGTTAAACATTGTTGGAATTGTAAGGTAACTTTTTTTTTTTTTTTAATGAAACCTGCATGAATTTGAGAATTTTCATAATGTTTCTTTTGTCTGGTATCTTGATGGTGGCAGATAATAAATTATATACGTTCCATCTGTTAATTTCTTATCTGATACAGGATCGTAGGGGGAGACTGGGGTGTCGCAGGAAGCAAAGGATACACCTGAATTTAATGCCAGTCCATCACAGCTCTCGCACTTGCATATTATTCACAATCAGACTGAGAGCAGGTGCAGCGTAACGCACAGGGACAGTTAGCGTGACCTCTGTGTGTGTCTGCTGAAGACCACTCAGCCTGAGCTGAATGCTAACGTGGCCATTAGCCTTCTTGATCATTTCTGGATCCCATAAGTCTGCCCGTGTTTCCCTTTTACCTCTAATGGCTCTCAAGGTTATTGACAAGATTTGATTTGTCACGTCACAATCATTCAGTGATCGGTGCCGAACTTACGATGTCCGAGGGAAAACTAGCCAAAAGAAAAGCAATAAGAAACAAGATTAATATGAATCTAAAATCTATTTTACACTATGAACAGTTTACTGTCCTGTGGTTTTACGTTCCACATATAAGGTCCTTTCTTTGAAAGTTTTCTCCAGTATGGTGTTAACTGGGACTCCACATAGGAGACTGGATATTCTAACAATACACATGGTGGTATAAACTGCTTGCAGATCATTCCCACCTTTTCACTGGAAGCCCGGAAAATAACACGACCACAAAGTTTCAGTCTATTTGCATGTGTCCTACAGTGATACCATGATCCACCGGCCCTATAATGTATAAGAGGTGTAACATCTATTATCATGTTTCCATGCTCAGCTCCAATATGACTATATATTAGCATTGCTGTAATGCAGACGCAACAACAGCATTCAAAGGTTTTATTGCCATTGGGCTACACAGTGAGATTATGTTAATGAATTCGAAAGCTGCAATACAAACATATAAATATAAACTATGTAAGAAATATGCATTAAAGATATAAATACTAAATAAGATTACTAAAATAGTGTAATAAATTCAGTATAATTGAAGAAAGATATGAATGAGAATTGAGAAGCCTCACAGAGCGCCTGGGAAATGTACTGTACGCACGTCTCTGGGTCATTAAATCAGCTTCGGTGTACGACTGCATGCACTTGTGACTCACTCCACTCCAGTAGGGCCATTATCATGCAAGCAATTCTGAAAATATATGGAGAGATCCATATATGTATAATATATGGAGACTACTTTCAAGACAAACCCTGAATAGTCCTTTAAATACAACTGCAGTACCAGTCGAGCGAGGATCTGCATATATGTGTGCCAGTGGACCAACCTGACAGCATTCTTTCAAATGGAAATGACGGCATTAGTGAAGCAATTAGCAATTCTAATGAATCGTAAGTGCCAAATAAATGCCTGGACTATGGAAATTCAGTAATACATAGTACTCCCAAATGGTGTCCACGCAACACTCACATGCCCCTACACCGCTTTCTTACCTCAGGAGCATCCTGTTAGCTCGACGTTACAGGTGACTTTCTACTGTACAGAAATATATCTCCGATGTTGTTTCCCTTATTTCAGTTGAACTTCACTTGCAGTGTTGTTCCATCGTTCACCTATTTGAGACGATCCTATTAGGAACGGCAGTGATACAGTGAACAATAACTGTACTATTGTTGCTTCTGAAAGTGTTTACCTGGGCGATTTCTGTTAGTGATCAATTTGCAAACACGTCATGTAGTGTGTCAGTCTGTGGTATATATAGTACCAGGCAAAAGTTTGGACATGCCAAGCAACCTACAAAGTAGAGTGATAGAGTGTCGTATCACATGACCTGGCCACCTGACCCAAACACAGTAGAGATGGTTTGGGAGGAGTTTGACCAGACTGAAGGAAAAACAGCCAATGCATGCTCAGGGTATGTGGGAACTTCTTCAGGGTGGCTGGAAAAGCATCCCAGGAGGCCACCTCATGAAACTGGCGTAGACGGTAAGGTTAGTCAGTGCCGGTGTAAGATGGGTTAAGGGCCTTGCTCAAGTGCCCAATGGTGGGATCACTCTGCCAATGTCTTTACGATCATTCGAAAGGTAAAGAATATTCCAGATAAAACTTTCTATGGGTAGGTATGCCCAAGACACTTCCTTAAGAAGGACTCTCCTGCGAGCGTTTCAGCCACTCCTGCACAGCTTCAGGTTTACGGACTGACAGCCTGATTGTGGCATGGAGGTCAGCGTGGTGTTCGGTCTGCTTGATGGTTTTGTAACAACAAACGTCATAACCAGCCGGGAAAAAATCCTACAGCACCAACTAAATGCACTCTCTTAGTAGGCTAGCAAACTAATGCTTAGTTTCATATACCAAACAGTTTTTGCTAACGTTGAAACCCAGTTGTGACATAACAGCCCGAACATGAAAGACAAGCGAATATTTGTTTATTTATACTAATTTATTTATTAATACGTCGACTAACATTTTGATATAGAAATTATTGCATGTAGCATCGTTTATTGCGTATTTCCGTCTTTTGCATAGCTGTATACTTTGCAATCTGTAATTAAAATTTCTTCCGTCATAATAAAAGTATTCAGATTCCGATACAATGACAACTTGGATTTACTAAATAGATGATAGTTAAATAACCAAGAATTAACAATGGGGGAGGTACACCAGTGGATGGAGGATAAATGTCACTTAAATTTATCGCAACTGCCTGGCAATGAACGTAATATAAAGCTTCGATCTCGGTTATTTTTTCCACCGCTCCAAAGCAATACGCCGAGGTAGTCCGAATAATCCGCGTTGTAAGCGTCGCCTGCCCATAAGCCAATCAGCTTCGAGGGGCGTGTCATATTCAGCAGAGGCGCCACTACTTGCTGTCTCCTGCCATCGCTCCGCCCCGTCTTCGTTGATTGGCTGCTGCTCACTCTTCCGCCATTTTCAAATTTTTGTTGTCACCAGTTTGAATTCACCCGCTTAATAGTCTTCGTCTTTTCCCCCGCCCCCCTTCCCCAGATCAAAATTAATTTCATAAATCGCCGGTTTATGCACCTTTATCCGCCGCCAGCATGGATGACGCAAAAGAGCCCCGGGTCTCCACGGAGGGAGCGCAGGAAGGGTCGTTCGCCGTCCCCGAAACCCCAGCGGGGAGCAGGACTAGCAAGGCGTCGAAACGGTGAGAGTGTGGCGTGAGGGAAAGAGCCAGCGATAAGAGGTGCTCGGGATAAAGAGAAAAATGGAAACGAAAAACGTGGACAAAAGAATCCGGCGACGACTAATACCCCGAGCGATCTGTCGATTAAATTACCGTCTCTCACTAATCGCTGATCGACGATCCGATGACTTCGACCTTTTTTCCTGTATTGCGACGTCGTGTTTTCGTAGATTCAGCGGGTTTAGCGTGCATCCAGATGTTAAAGCAGGAAATAATGTGAGATGATGATGATGATGATGATGGTGTAGTTCTAGATGTTGAAGGGTTGCAACCTTGCTGAGGGTCGCTTCACCTTGATGACGATGTCCGGTTCCGCTCCATTTAAAGGGTCGTGGCTATTTAACTAAAGGCCCTTAGACGGAGACCATTTATACATTTAAAAATGGGTTTAATTACGAATCGCTAAACCATGGTTAACGCTATATTGCTTTGACTACCTAATATTTTTACGGATACGAGTGATTAGATCGTTTAATTTTAGGACTGTTCATATTCGTATTTCTCATCTAATATATATTTTGATATTTCGTTTTATCACTAGGTGGCGCTGCAGACTAATGCACTGTGCGGCGGGTCAAGCGCGGACTCGTGTTGAATTAACATCTCCGAAGTACAAATTAATTCGGTCTTAGCAAAGAACCTTTCAAAGACGGGAAGGAGCCACCAGCCCACAATGATGCCTGATAATTACACGAGATAATAAATATTGTTGAACAATTCCTCTATTATGGAAATGATATTTTTATTCATTGGCAAACAAAATGCCCCAGAGCTAGACCAAGAGTAAATTTGCATATCTTGTCAAGTAACCGTTTTGGGTCGAACATAGACAAATCCTTTAAAAATGATCTACCAATTTGCATGTTAGAAATGCATGGAAAGTTATTAACATTACGGATGTCTCAATTTCACGGGGGTTCGAGTTTCAAAGTCTTGTTGCACGAGCTATACCCAGTACAGCGTGCAGTGAAATGCAGTTACATGGCCTCCAACCCTGAAAAGAGAACACAGTGACAAGACATAATGTGTTAACACATTATTTACAGATTTTTCTGCAAACTTTTTAAACTTTAAAGTCAGTTGCTGAAAGCATTATATGTCTAACATGAAAGTGACTTGAATGAAAGCATAGATTTTGGGGGGGGAATTAAGGAAAAACTGGCATTATCGATGTGACATTTTCCATTATGGATGTGAACGTTCCGAGCCAGTGCTCCTCAGACTATAGGAACAACATGCTTGCATTTTTAAATTTTTATAAGAAACGGTAATTAAGAAAAGAACTGATAATTAAATGAGAATACCGTCTAAATCCAAACCACCTGCATCGTTATGAATGTTTATTCTTCACAGAATAAATTAATATGATGAAACATGCTGGATATTTCTATGCATTGGTGTACCACTTCAATATAATGCAATAGGGTGCAAATGTATTTACCATTCAGTCAGAGCAGTAACATAAAAAATATATATATATAATCTTATATAGACATGGGAGCATCACAAAAATACCCCTTTTCCTGTGCTTGCACTTTTATTTTTTCATGGTACAGCTGACCTTTGCATGCAGTTGCCCTGGTGGTGATCGCCTAATTTACACTTTTTGTCCAACTAGTTTTTAATATTTTACGAATAAAGAAGTATTCTGTTTCGGGGGGAGGGGTCATGCATTAAGACCTGCTGAGAAGGATTCCCTTGCTAAATGCTGTTTGCACGTAATGCTGTGCATGTATGGCAGTGCACAGGGGCAGCAGTGCCTGGATCTTTTACATCATCTCAGGCTTAGATTGAGAGAGACTGACACTGGGTTCACTGCACTGTGTCACCTTTTAAGCAGCTTAAGTGTTACAGGGCCAGTGCCTCGCCCTGTGTTTGCGAAGCTGTCACCTATACTGGTTTTTGTTCTTAAGATGTGGACCTAGTCCTTGGTCTACAGGGCAAATATGTTCTTATGTTGTTATTTGTTGATACTTGTTTTCCTAATCTGTGCAATTTCTTCTGATCACTGTGGCAGTGAATTTTTATTTTGGATTCATTTGTTAAAATGACTTTCCCGCGTTTTAATCTTTACACACTTGAAAATGGTACGGGCTTTTTCACTTCTGAAAAAGTGGAGCTGATGCTCGACAGACAGCGGTATGGACGTACAGACCACAAACCGCGTGCCAAGGAGACGAAGAGGACACCCACTGATTAATTCCGAAATTGAAAAGTGATACCTGGAGATGTTCGTCAAACGGCAAACTTGAGAAATGACATGTGGGGACACATGAGCGCCTCGCTCTCGTGATTGACCGCAAACACTTGTGGTTTGTTCGGGTCTTGCTGTGGAGCACACGCACTGCTAAGTCAGTTCTGCCCAAAGCGTTTTCCAAGCTAAGCTTGGTGCTCCGCTTGCCATCTGAGCACAAAAAAAAGGTGCACAGAGCAGAACCTAAATAATGATCCATGGCAACGGGAAAGGCACACAGAAAATAGTCAGATGACAAGTAAAGCTCAGGGCGTGGAAAGAGTGGGATGGATGTGGAAAGAGTGGGATGTTTTCCAAGGGAGACAAAGGCTAACTGATAAGCGTGTTAATCATGCATTGGGGCCATGTCTCTGGTGCTGTAGTTTTGGTGCATGCACATTGCCGACTCTATAGCTATTGCACAGACGATATGTTTCACTAGACTTCTCAAGTGGAAAGTGCCGGCGTCTATGATGTCCAGCCTGACGCTGTGTGCGTGTGCCAGGTGCAGAACCTGTGACCAGGATGTCATCACCTGACTCCTTTTTAATTCCTCGGTGGTAGCAGGTGCCATGCATTTAGGCATTTCATCTGACGGTAAAAGGTTTTAGGGTTAAGTCTCTCTGGGGTGGTCTGGGTGTTTGTTCTCCGGTTAAATGGGATACAAGCGGCGTTTCCGCGACACATCCAGCCCCATAAATGTGTGAGGCGGTGGACAGAAAGTTTTTATATAGATTTCTGCTAACAAAAAAAAAAAAATACAGGATAAAATAAGGTATCTGAGTTCAGCGTCCTGGCACACGTGGGTGGCCTTTATAAAAACGAGTGTATCTGCTATTTCTGGGGACGAGCATACCTTCTTTGCAAATATATTTAAGCCAGGTTTGCATTCCAGGATCTAAAAGCACCTAAAGGGTTTCAACCTTTCGACCTATTGGGTCTGACCACAGATGACTGTCCTGTTCTTAACAGTGGCTTCTACAGGCAGCGATACTATGGACACTCTCCACAGAGCTTGTGTTTATAGGGCTGAGAGAATTAGGACTTCAGGTGTGTCTCTCTTGGCTGTTTGTTTCTCCAAAAGATGTAGATGTTCAGATCTGTTAGGCTTTATGGTTCCGTTTCCTCATTCTGCATTAGGGCTGTCATTCACATAGCTATGAACAGTTCAGGATACCAGCCTCAAAATATCCTAGGAACTGATGTCAGCAGATGGGGGATCTACTTTGAGAGTCGCAGAGAATGCTTGATGAGACCATCCTTGGGTCTTTAGTTGTGTTTTACAGTTAGGGACCCCTAAACTTTGACACTCACTAGAGTTTTTGGGAGTCTTGTCACAATCTGATCACACTGTCCCATCTCAAACTTCCATTTAGGTAGCCTTATGATGTGGTAAAAGAATAATCCGCAATAATATCAATAAAGGTAACTGATTGTTGGAGCAACATGACTGGCCACTCTAGTGATCCATTCAAAAGTTGATGGCTGTCTCAGGCAACCAGACAGGTACTGTTTAACGCCCATCCCCCCTCCCCATTGAGAATTAATCCGTGTGAAGGTGTGTGGAAATGTTCAGTGTCTCCTTTGAAAGACAAATCATGGTGGTGATAGTTAAGATTCTATTTCCTCACCATCTAACTGGCAACAAGATATGTGTTGCGTAGTTGTCAGTGCCATGTTGGTCAATCGCAATGCTTCTGCATTGATCTGTGAGAGATGGGGAACCACATGTTTAGTAATATACCCATTTCATCCAGTGGTCCTTTAGTACCCCCATTTGATGTGCTACCCTTCAGATATCTTTGTTGCCTAATACATGCCTGATTGAGGCAGCACTGAGTAGGGGGTAATCTGACCTAATAGTAGTAACAGAGCAGTTGTTCCCCAGCCCAAAATTAGTCCCCACAGAGCTGGGTGACCCTCTCCATGATGGGGGCAGGGGTTGCACTATAGATAGGTCAAGGAAATGAGAAGTTCTGATTTATTTACTACTTGCCAGGCTTTAGTGGTAGACGATTCTGGTTCCTCAGGATTAAAGTCTTCTGCCCAGAGATAGGATGCAGTGGCCTGGGTGGCCACAGAAGGGACCGAGGTACAGCAGGCTGGGACTGTGGTACGTAGTGCTAGCTTCTAGGATGTTTGCAGGATACACCTCTGATATTTCTTTCATATTTAGCATTAGCTGCTGGGAAGTTTGCAGGGTACGGCTTAAATATCTCTGTCATATATAGCATTAGTCTCTGGGAAGTTCGCAGGGTACGGCTTTCATATCTCTGTCATATGTAGCATTAGTCTCTGGGAAGTTCGCAGGGTACGGCTTAAATATCTCTGTCATATATAGCATTAGTCTCTGGGAAGTTCGCAGGGTACGGCTTTCATATCTCTGTCATATGTAGCATTAGTCTCTGGGAAGTTCGCAGGGTACAGCTTTCATATCTCTGTCATATGTAGCATTAGTCTCTGGGAAGTTCGCAGGGTACGGCTTAAATATCTCTGTCATATATAGCATTAGTCTCTGGGAAGTTCGCAGGGTACGGCTTTCATATCTCTGTCATATGTAGCATTAGTCTCTGGGAAGTTCGCAGGGTACGGCTTAAATATCTCTGTCATATGTAGCATTAGTCTCTGGGAAGTTCGCAGGGTATAGCTTTCATATCTCTGTAATATGTAGCATTAGTCTCTGGGGAGCATGATTCAAAACAGATTGGGGATGCAGTTTGTTTGCAGATGTAGTAGATCTCAGTAATTAGTATTGCTAAAAGGGGGGCCGCAGTGCCGGTATGAAAGATGCTGGCTGCTGAGGTGTCTTTCTTTCTGCAACTGCAGGCCCTCACTGCGCAGAGGCAGCTCCTTCACCTTTCTCACCCCCGGACCTCAGTGGGATTTCTCCTTGGTGAGTATGACTGAGAGCCGACACATCTGCTGAACCTAACTCGGTACTAACACGTACTAAACACTGCGCCGCCGCACTGCTGAAACCAATGCAGCATCAAGACTAGTCCCTAACACTAGCATTAGCCTCCGGGAAGTTTGCAGGGTACAGCTTTCATATCTCATGCTACATACGTGGCTTACTAACCGCCATGCCCTCACATCAGGTATTACCACTTCAGTTATTGATTTACTTAGCCAGAGCCATCTTTAGATCTGCGTGGCTAAGAGGAGGCATGAGGTGAATGCTTTGTTCAAATTAAATGGAGATAAGACGGTATCAGGAGTGGACGTTGGTGCTTAGTTATACTGTTAGCATTTAAGTCCTATCTTATCAGCAGACTTAAAACGTTTGTTGGAGCACGTCGTGTGGGACTCCACGCAGAAGGCACAGTTTAGCGCCAGCTTTGATCAGGGGACCTTCTTGTGATACTTTTTGGGAACAGTAGGGGATTGGGACAGTTGTCTTTGTGACCAGAGTGTTCCAGGGTAGTTTTGTTTCAAGAAGAAACCGGATTAGGTAGCATCAGTGTTTTGGCTGGTTGGGATGTACTGGGCTATTCTGTGTTTCTTCTTGTACTTCACTGTGTTTGCCTCCCTGCTCCAGCTCTGCTGAATGTCAGGGCTGGCAGGTCTGGGGCTAGCTCCGGAGTTCGTACACACCGAGAGCGGCATGTGGGTCCAGTCTGAGCTGCCGGTGTCCAGCTGTCATTGGTGAGACAACAAAGAGGTTGAAACCTTCCTGGTGTTCCCTGTCGCTGTGTTCCTCACTCCGGCCCGCCTTCCGGATGCCACGGTGACAGGAACTTTTCTCTGAGTACTTTTTAAATAGCACCAAAGATGAAGAAATGCAGCTTTTCCTGCGAGGGGTCCAAAGGTACAGGCTCTGTACCCGAGCTTCATTTGGGCCTAGTCAGAGGCTAATGTGTTGATTTTTGGACACGAGCATTTTTATTGGTATGATGTTAAACTGCAGCAGGAAACAAAGTCTGAAACAGCTTCTTGTGGTTTAGTGTCACCCGGGATCTGATGCTGGCCTTTGTTCACTCACTTAACCTGAGCTTCTCTAATGCCGCACAGAAGGTGTCATTTCAGGAGCACATCAAATGATGAGATGTTTAGGCCATTAATCTAGCATTCGCTCACATGGAGGACTGCTATCTACAGGGCTGTGACCCCCCCCCCCCCGCTGCAAATAGTTTGATAAGTGAGATTATTCTGATGGTAGGAGTCTTGGGTGACACTTTACTTAAAGCTGTCACGTATAATGCATTATAGATACCTTCATGACGCAAGAGTTCTGCAGGAACCAGGAAGAATTTCCGTAACATGGGTGCTGTTTAAAGTCCAACGCGTTTATTAAACGTAAGGATACTCAGAATTTATACAGATTACTAACTTTTCGTTTTAGGCATACTAATTTGCTTACCAAATTGTGGCATAAGTGAACACCCATATAGTACCAAAAAGCTAGCGTCTGGACGCATTTTTATGCCTGTCATCTAAAGCCCTGGTGATTATTGCACCTGTGCCATATAATCGCAGTTATGACGCAATGTGGCTTCGTGCAGAACCTACCAGCAATCATGTATGATAGTGTAACTTCTCCAGCCAGGGAGAAATTCTTCAGTTTGCTAGGACCTTATTAGAAGGTTTGGACAGTCCCTGATCTTGATGTTATTTCTCAGAATATGTTGGGTTACTGTCAGAAACATGTTCTTGTAATATGGTTTGCGTAAAAGCTGCCTTTTCTGTTGTCCTTATCCCTGCAGTGACGCATTTGGGACAGTTCCATGCACCCCAAATTCTGCATTATTAAAGGCACCAAAGTATCTACTAATTTCAAAGATAGTAGCTGGGCCGAAGTCAACATTGCATGCATTTTCTTCAGATCGGTCTGGGTTGGTTTCCAGTAAATTGCATTTTAGTCCATCCTTCATCTTGGCCTGGGCAACCAAGGAACAGCAGGGCTGTTGAAGCACTGCTTCATCTCCTGCCAAAGCCTACCTTTGATTTTAATCTGCCCAGCACATGGTGTTCATAATGCTTACAGATCAACTATCATTATCTGTGTCATTTGATCAACCCAGAAAGGATTGTCAGAGCCTGCGCTGGCCCTAATCTCCCCTTGTGCTTGGACCCAAAATTAGGTGGATGGTTTTCGGAAAACATAATGGCTTTGATGTGGGAGCAGGTCCGCCCCTCTGAAATGGATCAAGGTGGGAATGTTCAGGATCGCATCCTGGAGGTACCAGGATATTCCACGTCGTTGGCCTCTTGATCTCTCCTCAGCTCCTTCCAGCTGTGAACACAAGCGAAGGATCGTCCACTACTTCTGTCAGCTTCCTCAAAGCCAGCTGTCGGTTCTTTAACAGCCCGGACATTCCATGCGTTTCACTTGCACCTCCGAGGAGAAGCTCCTGGGAAAACTAAACATTCCACAATGTGACAACGGCTGCAGCGGCATACGCAAGCCCCTGCAGATGTGCTGGATTAATATGCTGTGGGTCCCTATCTCTCTCTCTTCCCCTGTGTGCATACCTGGCGGGTTTTTGTCATGGAAATGAGCGACTGCTTTGTGTATTCGGGCAGTGGAACATAGCTCCGGCTCCTGTGAGGCACCATGGGAACAAAGGCTGGGTGCACTAATTCACCAGCTGCTGGGGGTCTGTCCAGGTTGTTGCCACCTGTTGTTTTGATGTTCCTTTTGAGACTGACCTCACGTGGATGCGGGGGTGACAGATCGTCATTGTGTAGCTGATATACTAAAACAGTAACACACGGCCTACTCCGCTAACTGAATTTAATAAACATAAGGATACGCTGCATTTATATGCCTCTCGTTAATATTTTAGGCATATAGTACAGAAAAGCCAGCATTCAGATATATTTCTACATTCGTTATCTAAAGCCCTGTTTGAGAAAGGAAAAAATATATATACCTTTAGCAGACATGGTGGCTAATGGATCACTTTGGTCTACAACAGAGGTGCAGTTTTGGCTGAAGAGACTATCCAGGAACAACTGGATGCAGCATAAAAAGTTCCGAGATGTTTGGTAAAATGTGTTCGTGTGCAGCATGACAAAATGAAAATCGCTGCATTGCATATTCAATAAATCTATGAGGGTCGTGTGTTATCGCACCTAAAATGGCTCCAAACCACAAAATAGGACATAAATCATGAGATCCATCGTGCTGTGCGATCGTGCCTTTTGTGTGTTCTGTGCCTCAGGTGGTATCAGCATGAAGCAGTTTGCTAGTCTATATTATCCAGCATAATGCAGGACCAAGATGGGCCGAGGGTCTCAGCTGTGCTGGGTGGCTGTGTTTGATGGCTGCTTGAGGCTGTGCTGTGTAAAATCGGTGGACTCTCATACTCCCCCAGGATGCTACGCTCTGACTCCATAGTCTCCTGTCCTGCACAGCTAACTAGGACCAGTAACCTATTTAGCCTGTAGTGAGGTAATTAAACTGCTTAAGTAATTTCATAGGAAAAGGTGTGACCTCCTGTAATTCCCCTCGCATGTGAGATGAGTTGGACTTCAGCTGGCCCACGTTTCAGACCGGCCTTCTATTCTGAAGGCTGTGCAGTCGGACACCCCCACCCCCTCAAAGCCCCCATACGACAAAAAAAATGGAAAAACCAGTCTCATTTTGTTGTTCCTGCATATTTAGCACATTAATGGCGCCTACTGAATGGTTTCTACTGTGCATTGTTATGCAGCATCACCTCAGGCCTGGCGGGTGAAACCGCACCTCGGTGTTTTTATCCTTCCAGCGCTCTCCGGAAGCTTTGTAAGGGAATAGCTGCTAATCAGTCCACTGATTTGCCGAGATCCGCAGATAACGAGGCATTGGCGTTAAGCACCTTGTGTGAGGATGTGAGCTGGGGGGGGGGGGGGTGACATAATGTGGGAAACTGGCTTTTACTCGTCACGAGGAGCGGAGCGGGGAGCTTTATTACAGACCTCACGCCGCCGGGGGGGTTCAGCGCTAACAGCCGCCCCGTGGCTACCACACCTTTAGTGCAGGATGTCCTCCTGAACACGCTCTGCATTAGGGCTTCCACAGAGAGGTGTGTGTTTAGGTGATGCATTGCAGTGACCGGCGTTAGCTTGGAGCATCACGTAAGTAAAAAAAAAAACAGGTCAAAGAATAACGTGCATGCCGTGGCTAATGCGACAAGAACACCGTGAGTGCGGCGTACATTATTAGAGCATGTGTGGCATGCGGGATACCTAGTGCGCATGCGGCCGCAGATCGGACATGTGCTGCAGATTGGGCGGCGACAATAAACAGTAACGCTTTAAGTGCACCTTCATAATGCATTCATAGAACGTTCAGTGCACCTTCATAATGCATCCATAGAACGTTCAGTACACCTTCATGATGCATTCATAGAACGTTCAGTGCACATTCATAGTGCATTCATAGAACGTTCATAAGCAGCATGCAAGTACACCATAACATCCTAACATCTCTTAACTGCTTTATTATACATTAATAACAAACATTACAGAATTATACAATTATAATGTTTGTTGTAATATACATTAAACATTATATAATATCTGTTAAGGGATGTTAAGGTATACATGCATGATGTTTATGAATACTTAATGAATACATTATGACGGTGTACTGAACGTTTTATGAATGCAATATAAAAGCATTATGAAGGTACAATTGATGTAAAGCGTTACCCAGTAAACGAAGGGTGATGTTTTTAATTCTTCAGCGAGGAGTTGTCTCCTCGCTTCCCTAACCCTCAGCTTCCACACTGACCTGTCCCTTTAGGCTATCTCTAATTCTGGTGTTTACAGTAGCCTACATTATTGACGTTTCTTTAAAATACTGTAATATACAAGTATACTGGGGTGAAATGTCTAGACGGTATGAAAAAACTGCCGAGTGTTTCCTGTGGATCTGGGGGTTTGATGTGGGGGCAACGTGACCGGTGTCACAGACGATTAAAGCTACATTCTCATTGGCATCGTGTCGTTGAGTGGACACTTACTCAGTGGACAGGCCGTTGGTGTACGCGTTATTTGTTGTTTTGTGATGGCGTATTCCTTCTCTGTCTATGGAGGTAAATGAACACTTAATAATCGTATGAATTAATATACGCTAGTTATTTTTCAGTGAGTTATGATTAAGTGCTTTTTAGTGGATGCTAAATTAAGTTGTCAGCAGTTTCTCTGTCTAGTGTTTCTCTCAACAATACTGTAGTCAATAAAGGGGGAGAAGCCCCCCCCTCACAACCGCCGCCGCCATTCTCCAACACGTTAATCCGTTACGGTGTCGCATTCGCACAGGAGCCGTGTCATAAAGCTACCACTAATGTTTACTAAGGGGTAGATTAGAGGGTAGTCTTTACCATTTTGCTTTCATTCCCACTCCATAGTGGTAAAATAGTGATATATATATATATATATATATATATATATATATATATATAAGCGGGTTTCAGTGTGTGTGAGAATGGAGGTATAATACAACAAAAACTTTGGGGTGGCGGGCAACCACGAAGAAATGTTGGCAGCAGAGCGCCCAAGCCAAGTGTGCCCCCAGATGACCTTGTTCTTCTCTCTCCACAGAAGAGGAAGCGCCGGGAGAAGGAGGAGGATGCCCTCAGCCTGTGCAGTTTTGATTTCAAAGTGAGTGTCCAGCCGGGTCCCCTTAGACGCCATCCCAGAGAGAAGGCTGCCTCACAATCATAAAATGAGGTTTTTACTGAAAGCTCTAGAAGGAGCACAGCACAGCACAGTACAGCCTTCCTTTGTGCCCACGGTTACTGCTCATGCAGTGACTTACTCAGGGCAAACACGACACTAAGCGGGTGTCACACTGTCTAAATATTACACCTGGAAGTGAAGCATGGTGTTTGCTCTGGGGAACTGATCGTTTGGGAGAGTCCAGGCTAGTTCGCACCCCCAGATCCTGCCCCAATCCCATGTCCCCTACTTGAGTTGTTACAGGTAAAGAGAATCTAGATCCTGACATGGAGGGGGGGGGTGGGGGACTGTACTGGGTCAGGTGATCATTTAGGGCTCAGGGCAATGGCCACAGTCATGGGGAGTGCATATAGATATGCATACACAGACTGACCTGAACCCAACAGCAGGGCATCCTGCCAGCTCGAACCTCAAAGGGAGCCATGACCCAAACCCGACGGCAAGGCGTCCCGCCGGCCAGAACCTGTGAGGGCCCTGAGTGACGCAGCTGCGTTTTGTTGGTTACCTGGTCTGTTTGGTAGCAACCAGGAATGCACTGCGGGCAGCGCCTGGTGGCACTTTGTTCGACGTTGTTATAACAAGGATGTTTTTTTCAAGAGGAGGAGGTTTTGTTTTGACTGGCCGTCCACCTCGCTTTGCCGCAAGATAAAGATGTGCTGTTTTAATGGCCCCCACTCGTTCTCAAACTGTCCAGTGGCGATACAGTCGCTCCCAGCCTCACATCTCTCGGCCGGCGTCTCGCTGGTCATGCCAGTGACTCTGGTAACTGGTCAGAGCCAGTCCGGTCCACCGTGTGTAAGCGCCGCGTGAGTAAGTGTCAGTTGTAGCCAGACCTGCTGCTGGAATAGCGTGTCCCCTCCCCATGTCCCTGAGCCAGTCGCCTTGCCACTTCACAGTCCTGGTATTTTTGATGAATGTTGTAGACATAACTGCTAAAGGCTTTACTTGAATCCAAGCTAATCATTCAGATGGAAGTAGCAGACAAGCTACTGGGGGGGGGGCGTGGGGGGGTCTCTGCGTTACTCTTCACACCAGCGTTATCTGGCTGCATCGAGCTACGAAGGTTTCACCGCCAAACGTTCTAATTCTAGATAAGACTAAATAAATAAATGAGTGGGAATCAAGGCCAGTGGCTTTGGGAGAACCGGGCAGTGACCTTGAGGCTGCCTGCTTACGGTCCCAGCAGGTGCATTTCTGTTGTACCCTAGTGCAGACTTTTCAGTGAGAACTTCCACTATAATAACTCACAATAATGGTAATAATAATACAATAATGATCAATATACTGCGAAGGAATCTGTTGTAAGGACCAACATAAGAAATTTACAAACGAGAGGAGGCCATTCGGCCCATCAAGCTCGTTTGGGGAGAATTTAACTAATAGGTCAGAGTTGTTAAAAATCTTATCTAGCTCTGATTTAAAGGAACCCAGGGTTTTAGCTTGAGCTACACTAACAAGAAGACTATTCCTTACTCTAACTACACGCTGTGTAAAGAAGTGCTTCCTCAAATTCAGTTTCAAATGTTCTGCTAATTTCCACCTATGGCCACGAGTTCTAGTATTTAAACTAATATTGAAGTAGCCATTTGGCTGAAGCATTAAGACCTGTTAGAATCTTATATACCTGGATCATATCCCCCCACCCCCTTACACTGCACACTATTAACAGGTATGGTACTGTAACGGATCAGCTGGTTCGGTTTGGTGCCGCAGATCAGGAAGGTCATGAGATCTGGGTGAAGAGACTGTGAACGCAGGTCGTTGCAGGAAGCTCGCAGGTCCAGGCGAACCCAGACACACCCTGAATCCCCCCCCCCCCTCCCATGAGCCCCCACTACACAAATGCTAAAGCAGACAGTCACTGCGTGAGCCACCTCCCCAGGCTCTCTATTGACAGTCTAATGGGCCATTTCTCTCTCTCCCCCCAACACACAAACACCGAATAACAAACAGACTCCCACCTTAGGCCAGACCAGCAAAAGGTGGGGGAAACGAAAAGGCCCCCCTGTGTGGTTCTTCCACTTTGTAAGCCCCCAGGAACTGGTAAGAAACTTAATACCTGATGGCAGATTAATACCTCAGTAAGTGTTCTGCCCAGCTCTGTTCCTGATGACATCACGTTGTGTTACTTGTGCATTCATCTGAACCGCTTATCCAGCCTTAACATTTTACCTATATTTACCCCTTTTGTGCAGCTGTGAATTAGAAAGTGCTTTAAATCCACTACTCCTGTTAAATGCAGTACTCCTGTTATTTAATAGTACATTGGCAGTGATTCAGTAAAACTAATCAGCATGCATTAATTAAAACTGGATATAACGGTGTTTTTTGGCCCTGACTGTTTAGATTCTTGGCAGTGTAGTATGCATATATTTAACTTGTATGAAGCACGAGGCTCTGCTCGTTCTGCTAAGCCACACCCCCTAAACCATTCCTGGGGCCAATGACAACGCAGGCTGTTGTGGCCCCTCCCTGCCTCAGTACTTAAGCCTTCCTTTGTGCCTGGGCATCAGATCACAGTGAGCAGGGAGAATGTAATAGATACCGTTGCCTTTCTGTGTGCGCGCACTGGATTTGAAGTGAAGTTACAGTGGGAGCAGAACAAAACCAAGCAGGCTGGCTTTTTTGTTTCTAAACTTGGTTTGCTAAATACGGATTACCAGAAGAAGCGAAAGCATAACTGGGGATTGGGCAGACGCTATGGTGGCTTACGATGAACTGGGAAGTCTGGTGCCTATTAAACGGACACTGCAAGTGATCGACCAGCAGAACCATTTCTTCAAAGAGTCTGAGGTGAGATGGCTCCTTTGCCCTGTCCTAAATGCTCCTCTGAAGCCGTTCAAAGGTCTCTGTGAATGTTTCCTGCGATTGGCCGAGAACCGACAGCACCTGTTTTGTATCTTTGCTATCTGTTCGCCTTGCCCTCTCTTATCGCGGCTGACGTGCCTTCAGTCAACACGGCCTCCGCAGTGAGCTCATACAGGTGCCTTACTGTGCAGATGTGGGGGAAAGGTCACTGAGTTTGGGGAAAGGCTTTAATTTACCGTCCACCTTGGAGGAGCTGGGTGTTCCTGGGGGGCTCATGGTCTGCAAGACATCAGAGCAGGGCTAGGGGACAAATTATGTAACTGCTGTGGCATTTGTACATGTCTGAAGCAGGTTGTGGGATTTAGGACAGGAGCTCCCCCCCCCCCCACCCTCCTGGGGGGTAAAAACACCAACCCCCACCCTCCTGGGGGGTAAAAACACCAACCCCCACCCCAGCTGAGTATTCACTCAGTTCCCCATCCACACCTCTGCAGTTTGCTCGTCGTTCCTCCCATGAGCTTCTTCCTTCCTCATGGCTGAAAATGCAAGTTTATCTCTACTTTCGTAGACATTCCTGGGTAACTGGAGTTGCAGCCGTGTAGCTGTGTACCGTCACTGCAGGCCTGCACAGTTGCTGCTTTGTTGTATGTATGCGCGTAGTCCAGCTCTGCATAACGCAGTGAGCCCCGCATCTGTGACTGCAAGCCCAGCACTGCTGCTCCGCATATGGATGGTTTCCTGTCTGGCTGCTGCTCCCTGTTCTCTCTCTCCTGGAACCCCCACCCCCCATCAAAGACCCCGTTGTGGGTTTTTTTTTCCCTCTCCCCAGCCCTGTCTGAAGTTTGGGGAGGGAAACCGTGTCGGGTAATGTTCCAGAACAAACTCTGGAAAATGTTCATGCCCCCTCAGTCTGAGATTTATGAGCCCTCCCCCAGGGTTAGCAAAGTGGCCTAGCATTGAGCTGTTTGAAGTCAACTAGACTCCTCATGTTAGTCACCCCCCCCGGCCCCCAGGGCTGCGTGTGAAGTAGCTCCGCTGTGTTTAGACTACAGCCTTCTGTCATTTGCCGGCTCTGTCATTAGGAGCCCAGGTGCAGCCCCGCCCCAGCTGAACACCCACCCAAACCTTATTTACACTTTCGCACAGAGTTGCGGGCTGCTGGAGGGGGCAGCGCGTAACCGTAAATGCTGATATGAGCGCGGAGGCGGCGCAGCCAGCGGGCAGGGCGTCACACTCTTCACCCGCCACTCACCCGCCGCTTGCAGTTGGCGATGGCACCCTCCCAATCGCTCTGATCCCCTTGATCCCTCCCCGGGGGTGGGGGGCAGGCTGCTGTCCTAACCTGTCAGGGCACCTGGAAGCTCCCTTTGCGGTGAGCTGGGCCCAGCGGCCGCTGTCACGCGAGACCTGCCCCAACACGACTCTCAGAAGCCTGAGCTCATGTGACACTCCTTAGCAGCGCCCTGAGCACAGACGTGTTCGTTACTCTCACTGGCACTGCACGCTGGTCTCTACTGAGCATGGGGCAGGGACGGAGGGGTGGGGGGGTGTAACAGCTGAGGTGGGGGTCTCCTGCATTCCTGGCATATACTTCCCCCAGCACAGGACTCATAAGCAGTCATTGTGCCCTGATGTCATGGGGGTTAGCAGCTGCTGTCCCAGATGGTGTGACCCCTAGTTGGGGTCACTCTGACCCCACCACCCGACAGTCACTCACGCAGTTGTCCGTCCTCTCTCACAGGAACCGTGCAATAAGCGTGTGCGACCGCTGGGCAGGGTGACGTCACTCGCCAACCTGATCTCCCCCGTCAGGAATGGGGCCGTCCGGCGTTTTGGACAGACCATCCAGGTGAGCACCTCCCCCACCTCACACACACACGGCAGATTGTGCCATTACACGGTGCCTGGGGCATTGTGGGTAACGAACACTTATGCTCTCCCCCGCAGTCCATCTCCTTCCGAGGTGATGGCAAGTCGCCGGGCATGGCCCAGAAACCCTGCAGCAAGGCAGCGGCACCCACTCCCCCCAAGAGGAGGAACAGCACGCTGTGGTCCGAGACCCTGAACGTGCACCAAAAAGGCACCTTTTCCGCCAAAGAGATAAAGAGGCAGGAGGTGAGTCCGGCGTGTGAGCAGTGTGACGCCCAAGGCATCATGGGAGGTGTAGTTCTCTTTAACCCTGTTTTGCCTCTCTATCGCCAGGCCATACATGAGCTGTCTCGGGGGGAGCAGGACCTGATTGACGACCTGAAGCTAGCACGGAAGGTATGCTACGTGCACGCTGCACCAGTATGCACTGATTTTCAGGAATGTAAACGGACAGACTGACCGACACCCACTCTGTCCACAGGCGTATCACGACCCCATGCTCAAGCTGTCAATCATGTCGGAGGAGGAGCTGAGCCACATATTCGGTGACCTGGATGCATACATCCCCCTTCATGAGGGTAAGGCGGCGCTGCTGTGGCATGGCGGTGCCATTGGTGGGCGGGCGGAAGCCCAGTGGGGCCCTTCTAATGTTTTCTCTTACTTGCAGACCTGCTGACTCAGTTGGCAAAGGCCACTCGCCCCAATGGCACCGTGGAGCAGATTGGACACATTGTGGTCAGCTGGGTAAGTTCCCGCCCCCAACTATCCCAATCAGCCAATGTGATCGCATCATTCAGACTATGAGTCAGCTGATTAATCATTAGCCAGCCGTCTGACCAATCGGGTCATCCACCTGTGCCGATCGCCATCGAGGGGTCTGTCGTGGACGAACAGTGAGGTGAGGGGTCTACCCGTGGCCTGACTCCTTTGCCCCTCCCACAGCTGCCCCGCCTCAACGCCTACCGCGACTACTGCAGCCGGCAGCTGGCCGCCAAGGCACTGCTGGATCAGAAGAAGCAGGACCCGCGTGTGCAGGACTTCCTGCAGCGCTGCCTGGAGTCGCCCTTCAGCCGCAAGCTGGACCTGTGGAGTTTCCTGGACGTGCCGCGCTCCCGCCTGGTCAAGTACCCCCTGCTGCTGAAGGAAATCCTGCGGCACACGGCCCCCGAGCACCCCGACGCAGCTGCCCTGGAGCGTGCGGTAGGTCCCCTGCCCTGCCCCCTGCCCCCTGCTCCCACATCCGGCCCCCGGCGACCCCTCACTCAGACACTCCCCTCTTGCTCGGCCCTCAGATCTCCATCATCCAGACGGTGCTGTCCGACATCGACGTGAAGAAGGGCGAGAGCGAGTGCCAGTACTACATGGACAAGTTGGAGTTCCTGGATGAGCGGCAGCGGGACCCGCGGCTGGCGCAGTGCCGCACCCTGCTGTGCCACGGCGAGCTGCGTGGCAAGGGCGGCACGGTGAGCGGCCCCTCCTCCTTCCACACGCCGCACTTCCCATGCAGGCCGAGTTTACAGGAATTTCTCTTTCCAAAAAAAGGAACCGAGATGTTTATTTAGGGATGTGATATCATCACTGACCAATATCTCCACGATAACCGCAGCTTTTCGGAAATGCATTGCTCCTGGAACCATCCCCTAAACGACCTTCCTTTTTTCTTACCCTGCTCTCCTCCAGAAGCTGCACGTTTTCCTGTTCGCGGAGATACTGGTTCTGACCCGGCCCGTGATGCGGGGAGAACGCCAGTGTTTCCAAGTGTACCGGCAGCCAATCCCGGTCCAGAGCCTGGTTCTGGAAGACCTGCAGGACGGGGACGTGCGCATGGGGGGCTCGTTCAGAGGGGCCTTTGGCAACGCAGAGAGAGGTGGGTGTGACACAGCTCTCTGAACACGCTCTGAGCACACACTCAACACTTGCCCAACGTTTTTCCAACGTATGAGTAATTCACACCTGAACGTCACTCGTTAAGATTGCCACTTGTCACGGAATGAGCGCAGATCTATTTATGTTGTGCCTTTTGGCCACAGATACTGGTGAAACTGGTTTACGTGCCGTTCGCATTGTGCTGGGTGCCCGCCAGCCGCTTTACAGTGGTTTCCTGTTCCTTCCTCCCCACAGCAAAGAACATCTTCCGCGTTCGCTTTCGGGACCCCTCGCAGGGCCAGTCCCACACCCTGCAGGTCAATGACGTCTTCCACAAGCAGCAGTGGCTAAACTGCCTCCGTAGCGCCATGGCCGTCCAGCAGGGGGACCCGGAGACGCAACACCCCGCCCAGGAAGCCGAGTCCAAGTGTCGCACTTCGGATGGCCCGGCTCACACTCCCATGGATGAGATCGATGAGAACTCTCCGGAAGCTGCCGACTCCGCCCCTGACTCCACCCCCAGCTCCCCCCAGGCAGCGGAGCCCCAGAACACACAGACTGCCAAGGCGACTGGGAAAAGTGTCCCAAAAACCAAAAAGGAGATGAAGTTCCAGAGCTCCCTGGGAAAGAGGAAGGAGACCATGGTGTAGCATTCTGGAAGAAACCCCAGTAGAAGGCGTGGGTCTTCATAGACTCTGCCCCGCGTGTCAGACTGTTCAGACACCATGGCCAAAAACGGCAGCTATATCCATTCAGTGATCCCCACCGGGCGCTGGACTGAGGAAGGAGGTGTCCCAGATGGGGGCCATCCGGGGGCAGGGGGACAGATACACGGACCGAACTCAGTCCCGTCTGCCACCCCAGTCTCGTATAAAAGCATTATTATTTTAAGGCAATTGTTTTGTAAGTAAAAGTTTGAGATTTTTATATTTTCCAAAAAAAGAAGAAAGATTACTGTAGCTCTTTGTTTCATCTAACAGCACTGGTTTAGTATTTATAGGTATTTTTACAGTCATATTTGAAATTGTTAAATCAATGCTGATGAAAGTTTCAGAATTGTTGGGAAAAAAGATACTTTGTAGAGTATGATTTGAAGCTGAGATTGCTGGATGTCAAGTCTTACTTTGTACATTCCCCGTTCACATATTTCTGTTGGGCTTCAGCAAGGCCTTTCCCATAATGCATGGCAGTTCATTTAAAAAAACTGTAAGCAGAAGTAGATTTTAAAGTATTTTAGTCTCTTTTTACTCGTGTAAAATGTGAACCTGAACCATGTTGGTTTCTTGTTGCCATCTTGTTTCCAGTGTCATGGGTCATTTTTCAGCATGGGGTCCCGTGGCGTGGGGTCTTTCGGCGTGGGGTCCTTCGTAGGACCTTATGGAAGCAGGAGCTGGAAGCAGAATGTCGTCTGGAGGGTTTGAGGAACGTGAAGAAAAGCGAGTCCATGGGTTTGGGTAGGAGCAGCACAGGCTGGGTCTCAACCTGGGTTCTGGAGAAGTCCTAGAGAATATCTAGCCAGCTCCAGAGTCTTGGTCAGACGTGTAGGAGAGAAGTGCTGAACTTTAGGTGGTTTGTAGCATGTAGGGGTAGAGTAGAGAATAGCGCAGAATGAACCGGAACGTTCAAATGGAGGATGTGGCTGGGTTAGTTTGTATAGAATTATGGGGAAGTCCAGGCTTGGAAGACGCAGTTCATATATCTTGTGTATGTGGTGTAAAGTGGTTAAAGAATAAAGATCTGTAAGATTTGCATCTGACCTCTGAGTCTGTCTGTTTTGCTGTTGGTGTGTGCTGGTCTCTTACCCTGTATGAAGATATTAGCCTGCGGTCCAGCTTAATGGTCAGAGGGCAGGTCGAGATGCATGCAGACTCCTTCCCTCTCCCTCCAGATCGCCCCCCTCCACCACGGCCTAACAGTCGCTTGGCGTCACACTTAAGGACGTAATTGGAGCATAATGGGCTGGATCAGCGCCTTCCAGGATCCCAGAATCCCAAGCAGACACCATTTTCTCATTGCTGGGTCTGGGTGCTTCTGGCCAAGCTGGGGTCCGAGAAACATGAAGTCAGGATGGATTCCGTCCAATACGTCCAAACGCACTTAAATAATTTTATAGGCTTGACTCAACAATCACAATTTACCCGTAAATGTTGGCAGGCTGCGGTCCCTTTTAGAGACCTGAGCCTTAAACCATCTGGGATTATGGAATATCAGAATTCCGGTGCTCTTTATGATCTCCGGGTTGGGAATGACTGTTTGCCACAGCAGTGCTTAACTTGAGTGCTGAAATATCCACAAACACACCACTGGGCGATTTTTGCCCTTTTGCCATTTCTCATTAGCTGACATGAGTGGCACAGCAGGATCCCTAACAAACTTGAGCGTGAGGTCGAAAGGCTCATGTTTATTGCAGTTAAATGGCGGGATTGTTTACAGCTTTTTCGCCCCGTCGTGTGCAGAGAAACATTCGGCTGCCATTGCTGTTTAGCCTGAGGTGCTTTTATAAATGTCACTCTGGCACCTTTCAGCTGAGCGTTGTGTAATGCTGTGTTTTTTTCAGGCTTATGCAACGTAATTGAAAGCTTGTACCATTTCTACTCCACGTGGGGGTGTAGACATAGTGCAGCGGAATTGGGACGGTGTCCCCTGCAGCAGGAATCTTACTGCCAGTTGGGGGTCCCAGTCAGAGCTTGGATAACAGCATACAAGTCCTGAGGATCTTATAGGGAGTGATCCCTGATGCAAAGCACTATGAAAGAGCCTCTGAGCTAATTAATCATTTTGCAAGATCTCCAATGAGAAGATCTCCAATTAAGACATCATAAATTAAGCAAATAATTGCAGCAATAGCAATGTTAATATACTGAATTAATGGATCTTACGTAATCCAGCCATCTATTTTTAATACCTAATTGTTGAATGATGTTGCAATGCCCCACAGCGATTCCGAGAAACACAGGGCGGGGACCCACATCATCGATGGCGCGTCACCATCACGCATGAATTACTGAACGGCTGTGTCTCCCGCTGACTCAGAGGCGCCTGCGATGTCAGGGATGCTCAGCATGTCAGCCAACACCTGTGAGCCCCACCCTCCATGCTGGCTGCGAAGGATCGCTTCCTCTGTCACCCGAGAAATGATACCGACGGCGAGTCAAAACCAATTGACTAAAGTGAGAAGCAACCCCTTACTGACTCTCCTCTTTATAGGTAGAACTCTGTCCCCATGAACACCACCCATGGTGGCTCATTCCCCTTCCCAGAATGCAACACCAGACCTCTCTCAGTGTAAGTCCCAAAGCTGGTACAGGCATGATATGGAGCAGACTCTAACAACTAGGCAAGAAGAGACCTTTATTGAAGATGGCCCTCTGAGGAGATGGCCCTCTGTGAAGATGGCCCTTTGAGAAGATGGCCCTCTGAGGAGATGGCCCCCTGTGAAGATGGCCCTCTGTGAAGATGGCCCTCTGAGGAGATGGCCCCCTGTGAAGATGGCCCTCTGAGGAGATGGTCCCCTGAGAAGATGGCCCTTTGAGGAGATGGCCCCCTGTGAAGATGGCCCTCTGAGGAGATGGGCCCCTGAGAAGATGGCCCTCTGAGGAGATGAGCCCCTGAGAAGATGGCCCTCTGAGGAGATGAGCCCCTGAGAAGATGGCCCTCTGAGGAGATGGGCCCCTGAGAAGATGGCCCCTGTGAAGATGGCCCTCTGAGGAGATGGGCCCCTGAGGAGATGGGCCCCTGAGAAGATGGCCCCTGTGAAGATGGCCCTCTGAGGAGATGAGCCCCTGAGAAGATGGGCCCCTGAGAAGATGGCCCCTGTGAAGATGGCCCTCTGAGGAGATGAGCCCCTGAGGAGATGGCCCCCTGTGAAGAAGGCTCTGGCATCACACACATTTTCTCTTAGGGTTTGTCTGGATAGCTGACATCACTTTCATTCCTGGCTCCTGAAAGCCTCTCCCGTCCGAAAGCTTACTGCCCTTCCTCCCACTGGAATGTCCAAACAGAGGATGAAAAACACATCGATTACCAAACCCCGGCCGTTTCAAACCGCCGTGACCACAACATAAACAGGGACAAAACAGAACAGCAGGAGGAGAGACTGTGAATGGGAACAGGCCACATACATCTGGGAACAATGCTTATGAATATAAATATCAGTATGAAGGCGAGCTGCCTTTCCGTGAGTCTGCTTCATTAAAGATCGTGAAGTCATCTGCCCTGGCTTCCCTGCAAAGGCGTCCATAACCCCGAGGTGAGCTGAGCGAGTGAGCGCATCTGTTTTCTGTTTGGGGAATGTGCCGTGGACAGCTAGGTATGGGGTTGTGAGCCTGGGGGGGTGGAGCTCAAACCCAAAGCTTCATGGATGGGGGGGTGTCTGCCCCCCCCCCCCATACACACACACAGAATGCCCATCTGACAGACAACATGAGGTGAAGCCTCTCTTTCTGACTCTATTTTTACTTTGCCTTTGAAGTCATAGACCGCGAGTGTTGAATAGTAACCATGTCAATACTGTACATAACAGCTATTATGAGCATACTTAGAGTTAATATTATGAGTTAATTAACTAAGTTCATTTCTCAATCGCATTACAGCTGAGCTTCTCAGAGCAGATTTCATCTGTGCCTGGAGTGTCTTCGACATTGTCTAAGGCTGTGGGAGGGGTTTTACCAGGACTGAGAGTGCATACCGGACAGAGACAGCTCCGGGTTACTCCCAAGCCGTGACATGTGACATTGTGACACCTTCCAGCTCTGTAAACAGACATGGTCAACTGTCCCCCGTGTTCCCGACCCCATAGTGGGCAGAGAACACAGAACAGTACCAGTCAAACTTTGTATACGCCAAGCTGTCTGCAAAGGAGAGCGATAGTGTCGCATCACATGACCTGGTCACCTGACCTAGAGATGGTTTGGGAGGAGTTTGACCAGTGAGTGAAGGAAAAGGACATTCTGACCTTTATTCATTACTTTGCACTACTTCCGCCACATTACTGCCTCATCTGCACATATTTGTAGTTGAACTTCCTCTATAAAGGCAATTGTAGGCAATATCTAATTCGAATTCTTATAGTTATTTATAATCTTGTTTTACGTTGATGTTTATTATGTTTTATGTATTTATACACATGTTGTCGCAGTCTTGCAGCCAGGCAGACCGGCATTTCCGTATACACTGTACACACTGTATACACTGTACACACTGTACGATTGTATGCGTGACAAAGAAAACATTTGACTTTGAAAAGCAGCCAATGAGTGTTCAGCATACATGTGGGTCCTCCTTCAGGACAGCTGGAAAAGCAGCCAATGAGAGCTCAGCATACATGTGGGCCCTCCTTCAGGACAGCTGAAAAAGCAGCCAATGAGAGCTCAGCATACATGTGTTACCTCCTTCAGGACAGCTGGAAAAGCAGCCAATGAGAGCTCAGCATACATGTGGGACCTCCTTCAGGACAGCTGGAAAAGCAGCCAATGAGAGCTCAGCATACATGTGGGCCCTCCTTCAGGACAGCTGGAAAAGCAGCCAATGAGAGCTCAGCATACATGTGGGCCCTCCTTCAGGACAGCTGGAAAAGCAGCCAATGAGAGCTCAGCATACATGTGGGCCCTCCTTCAGGACAGCTGGAAAAGCATCCCAGGAGGCCACCTTATGAACCGGGCATAGAGGAGACAGTAGGGTCAGCCAGTCCAGGAAGCAATTGGGGTTAAAGGCCAATGGTGGGGTCACTGCCGACCCGAGGATTTCAACAGAAAACCTTCTGAGTTCCAACCCACAGTGCTGCCCCCCCCCAAACAGTTTTTTTTGTTTAATACTTTTTTTGATCAGTGCATTTTTGAACACTTCTGTACGTAGGTGCATCCAAACCCTCGACTGGTAAAGTACTAAGTAATACACAGAGATGGTAATACACAGAGACAAACAGTGGTGCACAGAGTTAGACAATCGTGCTCAGAGATGCACAGTGGTACACAGAGATATATAGTGGTACACAGAGATACACAGACATACACAGTGATGCACAAAGATACACAGAGGTACACAGAAATAGATAGACCTAAACAGTGGTAGAAAGAGATACACAGACATACACCCACATACACAGTGGTACACAGAGATACACTGACCTACACACTGCTGTGTGTCATTGTGTGTCAGTGCTGTGTGCCAGTGCTGTGTGTCAGTGAGTCAGTGCTGTGTGTGAATGTGTGTAGGAGCAGCTTGTCCATCTCTGGGGAGTACACTCAGTTTGGTGGCCCCTTTGATTTCTGTAGGAGTCTGTGCTTCCGGAATACTCCAGCTCAGTCTGACTGGTGTGTCTGAAAGGGTCTCAGTCTGGGGGAGTTGGCCCATCGCCCTAGAATGGGGGGGGTCCATCCCGCATCAGACAGGCTGACCTGCTCCCAACCTCCATCGCGTGCGAGTTCCTCTTTCCCTGGAGTGACGCCATAACTTGTATGGAACCTCAGCACCCCTCCCCACTCCATCCCAAAGTGCAGGCTGCTACTCAGCCAGGGCTCAGGGCAACACATACAGGGGGTGTCACATGACTGCACAGCAAACGCACAGCAGCAGTGCCCCGATCAGAGCAGATCGCGCTTCCTCCTGGGCCACGATTCGGAGAATTGAGTGTTTTTCTCGAAGTCTGGGATGTTACCCAGCTTGGCTGATGATGCCCGTGTGTGTGGGAGCTGAGGGTTAGCAGGAGGAAGGCGTCAAACCACACACACCACAATGCCGAACGCTAACTGTAATCTCTGATGACTACTCCATCTCCGATAACGTAATCCTTCATCTTCAGCCAGTGCTTGGTGCGGTTACTCATGCTCATTTAAACTTTATAGAGGAAGTTCAAAAATCCAGCCTGTTTCGTTTCTCTTTGTTTAGAGAAAACGACAAAGGAACGGATGAGATACCGATTATCTCGGAATGGGAATCCCGTCTGAAACAGGAAAAACCATCCAGGAACAAATGCTGTTCTCTCTGCGCAGCAGATTACGGTTCAGCAGCCTGTGACCTACCCCCATCCCCCCCCCCCCCCCCCCCCCCGTCCCAAACACAAGGGGTCATAGAGAGACCTGAATGAAGGACTTACTCTGTATGTGTAACATGAATGTATATACTCTCTGTGCTTGTGGGGGCTGGTGCTGGGTCAGTTTGACTGTCCAACTCACAACAGTTCAGGGACACACTGGAGAAAAGAATCTGCTGATTCTGGAACAGTGTTAAATTAGGGGGGGGGCTCATGCAACCCGGGTCAGTCCCCTGTATGCACAGCCGGTTCTGTCAGTTCTGCAGGTACATCAAAGACTCCTCAGAGATCTTACTCTAACAAAACAGCAGATAAGAGATATTTCAGAACAAATGGTCTTGAGCTTAAACAGAAGGGAAAAAAACAAGCAGCTTCTGATAATATGAATGACTCCCTGTCAAGAAGATGAATGAAGGGAGGCTATTCAGGCTTGTCTGACATGAACAAGTTCAGCGTTTGTGGGTTTATAAGTTGACCAAAGTCCCGTCTTGTTCACTCCTGTAGAAACAATTTTATGAAATCAAATCCACAAGCTTAATTCTTTCTTTTTTTAAAAAAAAAAAAAAGAGGTTCATTATCCCATAAAACTCGGAAAAAAAGTAACTGGTTCTCATACACGTTTTAATTCAGCCTCAATGTATGTCTAGACGGCAAAGACTTGTACAGGCACATTTCTATATTTAGAAAAAAATGCCAGTATTACAGAACTCTTCAATGGGTGACATAATCGAAATGACCAAAAACGGTAATTCGATTCAACGGAATCCCTGCTGCATCCTACAGGATACAGGAAGGAGTGGGTGAACCCTGCTTGAGAAATCAGCACCCAAGGAAAACCTGTTTGCTCACCTTTCTGAGTATGTGCAGTGGCTCACACGACCGTCTGGCGGTTCTGCTCTGAAGCTCATTTGTAGCACACACCTAAATGACCTGTGTTGGAATCCTACAACCTGACGTGTGACTCCCTGGGTGCCCCCGTCTCACAGAGGTCAGTCACATGCCAACACCGACAGCACATGCTGTTCGGTAACATTCACGCAACGTTCCTCGAACGTTTTCAGTGGGGTCCTCAGACAGGATGGCAGCAGTCCTGGACACCAGCGACGTTGCTTTAATGTTGTGTGAAGGCTGTGAGGTTCTTACGCATGGAGGTGGTAGGGGCTGGGCCTCCACGAAGCCTTTTTGACCCACTCCGGCCTGCACAGTGACCGCCCTGGAGGAGATCCAGTCAGAATAGGACCTCCCAGCAAGGAGGGATAGGATTCTGACCTCCCTGGAGAAGGGATGGTCTCATCTTTGCTCTCCTACCCGTGGTTCCGTGTTGTTTTACTTGCCTGATGAGAATGTGGGTGTAATCTGAGGTACCTGGGCGTAAACCACCTGATCTTAATCACGGAAAGGCCTGCAGATTTGGCAAGAGGCCCCGAGAAAGTTCTTGCTTCAAGAAAATAATTTTGGTGGTACAATAATATGATCTCTCTCTCTTTCTCGTATAACTGCCACGTCCCAAGACGTATTGTCGCAATGGTTTTGCTGTTTGTCTGTTTGTCGGTTTTCTGCTCTTTTCGTCTTTTCTGCTCAGGTGTTCCTCGTTACTACTGGCATACAGATTCGTTCACTGTTAGTAGACGGGAGAGTGAAAGACGTGCTGGGATCCGTTCTGGACCTGCCTTCGGTTCCTGTAAACATATATTCGTTGATGGATATGATCTGAAGCATTTGCCTTCAGTCATTTGTGTGTTTTCTCTGTATAAATAAATCTTCCCTTTCGGGAGAATTACAGCTGCTCTCAGTATCCCTCTTTCTTTATTATAAACCCGGGACCAGTTTGTAGCAATAACATCCACCCCTGCTTCAAAACCTGACAAGCAAATAAACCCAACAGCCTCTGGAGGTGGTGTGATTGTGACTGGGCGTTTCTCCTGCCTGTTCATCTTCACATGGAAACACAGCTGACAAGGCGGAGGAGGTTGTCTCAGAGGCTGTTGCCGGCCACGCCCAGCCATGTGCCTGCTCTCCAGCGCAGCGCAAACCCCTGAGGTGGCTTTAGACTGGAAGACCCGTTGACCATCAGCTGACCCAGGCAAGATAACTGTCCCAGACATTGGTCGGTGGGCTTTACTGTTCACTGAGTGCCAGATTCAAAACATTTATCTCAATACCCTTTTCTTGCCCATGGAATGTTTTGGCTCTACTGGTGAGTAGAATAAGCAAGTTTCCCACAGGTTAAAAATGACGATGGAAAAATATTGCCAAATTCAGGCTGACAAAAACATGGATGGATTATGGAAGGTGGGGCCACTGTTATTTTTAGACGGGTTTACGTGAATTTGTCTGCATTTACTGTGGCTATTTGCAGGAGTCCATTTTTATAACCTCACAAATACGGTCATGTTCTAAGGTCTGAGATGAGCGAAATTTAAGCCTCGGAGAACAGAGCCATGCGGGACAGGCGTGGGAATAAAATCCAGGCCAAGAGAATGTGTGGTTGTGACACTACACTGAAGCTTAAGTGTCAGGTCGTGGAAATCTTTACCACGGGGAGCGGCCTGGATATTAGGGTCTAAAAAAATAAATAGAAGTACAGGTGTGATGAATGAACGTGATAACCGCACCCTCACATCTCGCAGCTATTAGAAAAAAGTCACCAGTGCCGCTATAGGTACAAGAACATAGCAGAAAGTTCCTACACGACAGGACACATGACCTCATCGGAAAACGAGTTTGAAGATCTGAAGATCTTCGCCCCCGTGACCCATGTGTTGGCATGTCACACAGGGTGGCTTGACGTGTTCATCTTATCCTTCCTGATCTGTCTGCTGCCTTTTGAAGAAACAAAGCACCCTTCTGAGGTCGTCTGTAAACAGGCACAACGCACCAGCATTAAAAACACATACAATGGCTCCATCCAAATCAAGATTATCGCAGAGATGAACTGGCCTTAATGTGAAGTGAATAAAACAATGAACAATGAGGTTTCTTTCTCTAAACCGAGACAATGTTGCAACAGACAGACTGAACAAGAGTGCAGGCTTGGGCGGTCTGTCTGCATGCTGTCTGTGTCGGGAGACCTCACCCACCCCCTCGGCACCATCCTTGGTCACACCACGCCGATGTCAGCATAGAGGTGTGAGTCCGGCATCACCATTCTGTGATGACACTTCCACATGCAGCATCCACCCAGGGGGCACGGCCCCCAACCACGTGAGGGTGGAGCTCATGTCAGTGTGACAGACGTGAGCAGCTGTGTGATGAAATGCCGCACCTATTGGGGTGGGAGGGGGGGTTGGGCTGGAAGACATGCGACACGGACATGCTGAGCAGACAGAGAGTGGCGCCCATTCCAGCCCGGGTGCCGGGGGCAGTGCTACCCTTAATGGCTCACATTGCATTGTGGGTCAGCCCCTCTGACCTGAGGGATCTGTACATAGGGGTGGGGATAGCAACCCCACAAGGTCATGCCTACAGATTGGGTGGTTACTGGATGCCTACATGTCGCTGACTTCCTGAACCCCTATTGGCCGCCATCGATGAGGTCACCCCTATTGTTAACAAATGCACATGCGTCTGCTCTAGAAGCTTAGACGTGACTAACAGCTGTTACTTCTTTGACAAGGACAGGCATTTTTTAAAGCTGACTGTTTCATTGGTAACTATGGTTTGCTTGTTTTACTGACTAGCATAAATAAGTGGCCACCAAGCACCTGGATGTTTAGCTGTTTCACTGTGACTAGGAGACAAAGACCACACATTATTGACTTAAAATCCAAACAAGTCTTCCAAAGTACAGCACAAAGACCTTTCGCACTTGCAGCATACTCTACCACCTGGAGGTCTAGACATGACGGCTGAAGTCATGAGAGTTTGACTATGCTGTTCTACAGCAAATGTGATGTGCAATACAAATTTCAAACTATCATCGTGCATGATATATATGGATAAGTATTAACAGGTGGAGATGCCTATTAAAGAATATTAAATCATGCAGAATAATAAATTATACAAAATATTGTAATATGGCAGTCTATAACATATACGTTAGATCTAATGATTATAGCCTTAATTATACAGGCTATACTGTCTGGAAGTGAGCCTACTCTTAGTATACTATAAAGCTAGTTCACGCTATCCCATACAGGCTATACTGTGAGGAAGTGGGCCTACTCTTAGTATACTATAAAGCTAGTTCACGCTATCACATACAGGCTATACTGTGAGGAAGTGGGCCTACTCTTAGTATACTATAAAGCTAGTTCACGCTATCGCATACAGGCTATACTGTGAGGAAGTGGGCCTACTCTTAGTATACTATAAAGCTAGTTCACGCTATCGCATACAGGCTATACTGTAAGGAAGTGGGCCTACTCTTAGTATACTATAAAGCTAGTTCACGCTATCGCATACAGGCTATACTGTGAGGAAGTGGGCCTACTCTTAGTATACTATAAAGCTAGTTCACGCTATCACATACAGGCTGTACTGTGAGGACGTGGGCCTACTCTTAGTATATTATAAAGCTAGTTCACGCTATCACATACAGGCTATACTGTGAGGAAGTGGGCCTACTCTTAGTATACTATAAAGCTAGTTCACGCTATCGCATACAGGCTATACTGTGAGGAAGTGGGCCTACTCTTAGTATACTATAAAGCTAGTTCACGCTATCCCATACAGGCTATACCGTGAGGAAGTGGGCCTACTCTTAGTATACTATAAAGCTAATTCACGCTATCGCATACAGGCTATACTGTGAGGAAGTGGGCCTACTCTTAGTATACTATAAAGCTAGTTCACGCTATCCCATACAGGCTATACCGTGAGGAAGTGGGCCTACTCTTAGTATACTATAAAGCTAATTCACGCTATCCCATACAGGCTATACTGTGAGGAAGTGGGCCTACTCTTAGTATACTATAAAGCTAGTTCACGCTATCCCATACAGGCTATACTGTGAGGAAGTGGCCCTACTCTTAGTATACTATAAAGCTAGTTCACGCTATCCCATACAGGCTATACTGTGAGGAAGTGGGCCTACTCTTAGTATACTATAAAGCTAGTTCACGTTATCGCATACAGGCTATACTGTGAGGAAGTGGGCCTACTCTTAGTATACTATAAAGCTAGTTCACGCTATCGCATACAGGCTATACTGTGAGGAAGTGGGCCTACTCTTAGTATACTATAAAGCTAGTTCACGCTATCGCATACAGGCTATACTGTGAGGACGTGGGCCTACTCTTAGTATACTATAAAGCTAGTTCACGCTATCGCATACAGGCTATACTGTGAGGAAGTGGGCCTACTCTTAGTATACTATAAAGCTAGTTCACGCTATCACATACAGGCTATACTGTGAGGACGTGGGCCTACTCTTAGTATACTATAAAGCTAGTTCACGCTATCGCATACAGGCTATACTGTGAGACTGTAACACAACTGAATGTGTCTAGTGAGCCTGTTTTCATTCAGAAAAGGAGCCACACAAAGTCTTATACACCCTGCAGCGGCTGTAGCATGTGAGGCCGATGCCTGGTGAAACTCTTCCCTGCTTGTTCAACAACTTCTCCACATGTTGTTTTTCATGCCTGCACAAGTTCTGTGTCAAAAAAAAAACACCGACATTGTTTGTGATTCCTGAAATCCTGGTGTAGTCCCGCAGTTCTGAAACATAAACACAGTGAGAGGACAGTACTTTTATCCCCTGAGATTGCCTGCTGGACTGCTCCGGGCACTCGTGCTACACTGTTTATCCATAGTGACTGGAGTGGCCGGATTTTGCGAGTGCATGCTGTGCTGGACATAGAGGCCAAGGGCCTCACCTCAGTGGTTATGTTACCATGGAGACCTCAGTATGACATCAGAGCCCAGGTAATCTTTTGTAAAAAGGTTCTCCGGCTGGTTGCTTCATGCAACAGTTTTCGACAATTTTAGTTGCTAAAATTAAATTTTATGGCATGCTAACAACCGCAACCTGATTGTCTGCTGTCATAGGCGAGTCACACGAAAGACTCGCTAACTTCTGTTTATGCAAGAATTGCCATACTGCAACAAACAGAGCTATAGTTAAGCGCATTACCAAATGTCTGAAAACTTACACCCTCTGCAACTCAATCTGTTCTGCTGCTCTTGGTGTTTTTTAAAGGAGCGGATTTGAATTCTTACTAAGCTGCAGCCATCGGAGTACAAGGCTGTGTCCTTCACCTCAGAAATGCCTGGAGTGATAGACAGGCTTTTTATCGTGGGAAAAAAACGTCCTCTCGTATAAAAACAGTCATCGTAGTTCTACAAAGGTACTATGCAAACGACACTAGTACGTGTAATGAGCAGTGGCAGGAACCAGGTGTGGTGGTTGCTGGGTGACAGTACAACCCAAACAACCTAAGGAGGGAACAAAGGAAAATGAATGAATGAATGAACGAGTAATCGAACGAGTCGTCATACTGAAACGCGCCTGAAACGCGGCTTGTCTCGCAAAAACAGGTCAGCGAGAGTCACTTTCCCCTCCCAAGTGAAACGACACAGTAACAAACTGTGCCTTTCCGCACTTTAGCAGTCATGCTATGCTATGCTAACACCCCCCTACAACCCCTCCGCTCCAAGCTTCCTTCCTTCCACAAATCAGCCAAACGACAATCAAGTTTGTCATCTCATTATAAAAGCGCTAAAAATGGGGAATCCCATCAAGACCATGTGACACAGTTTGAAAGACGTGAAGACTGATACAGGGGCAGCATGATGGTGCAGTGGTTAGCACTATTGCCTCACGCCTCTGGGACCCGGGTTCGAGTCTCCGCCTGGGTCACACGTGTGAGTGCCATCCTGGGTTGTTCCCTGCCTCGTGCCCATTGCTCCCGGGATCGGCTTCGGCCCCCCCGTGACCCAGTAGGATAAGCGGTTTGGAAAATGGATGGATGGATGGATGGAAGACTGATACAGGAGAAGTGCAGACACTTTCCTCAGCAGAGGGAGGGGGTTGCTGTGCTTTAAATAGCCCTAGTAGAGATAAAATATGAGAGGATCCAGAGGAGATGAAAGGCTCATTTTAACAAGACGCAACGGCAAATGGATTAAAAAGAGCAGGTTAAACTGCGACAATTCAGGGCGTCCACAGCCTCCTGGGCAGAGGCGTCGGAAAAAGGGGGAATGGGGGGGGAGCATCACCCCGATATCAGCAGACCCCCCCCCTTCCTAAAAAATGTATAAATGATTAAGAGCAGGTTCTTTATCTTTTATTATGTATCTGCGTATTACTGAGGTCGATTCGCTCTGCATGTAGGGCGTGAGGACTAAACACATACCAAACGAAAACCGTAGTCCTGCACCAGACAAACTTGTTTTTATCATACGAATCAAATCTCTTTTTGGTTATGTTTAGTTGTGTAACTGTACCCAAAACAGCGTTAGTTTAAATGTAACAATGTATGCCCCCCTTCCCCCGCCACCAGAGCAAATTCAGACCCCCCCCCCCCCAAACGTCAAACTCCTTCCGACGCCACTGCTCATGGGATAGATGGCAGGCTCACCACGACTGCGAAAACTTGGAGAAGTGGAGAGTCAAATCCAGAAAGCATATGGGATTCTGCGGTGTGCATGCATGTGGGATAAAGCTTTAGGGTTTGGGCTCAGTGGGGAATTTGAACGAGGTGAGGTGCCAGACCGGACTCTGTTTTCCCAGTAGTTCCTGTTAATGATAGTTTCTGCTGTTTTCCCCGCTGTGAGCTGTGCAGCCATGGTTGGTTTTTCCATGAACATCAGAAGTGCGAGCGGGTGAAGGTTGCGGGCCATCTACACGCAAGGGACTCTCAGGACTAGAGACCCAGGCACGGCCCCGATATTCGGACACAGCTTTTTATGGCTTTTAATCAATGTCATTGTATCGCAAGCTGCATGTCCATACTGCCACCTCTGTGGATAGTGAAGCATTAAACACATAAGTGCCAATGTCCTATAATCCGTATCTGCTTTCCTCTGGAGTATATAAAAGTGTCTAACATTATAGTACTAACCTGGTAAAACCCAGAGGTGGACATTTCAGGTCCAGAAAGTAAAAATCCAAGCCAGGATTTTATTTCAACCAACCAGTTGGGCATAAAGAGTCAGAATCACAGAGGACTCAGCTGGTTGGTTGAAACAAGGTCTGGATTTTGACTTTCGGGACCTGAAATGTCCGCCTCGGGGAAAACCCCAGTATGTGGCTGCCTGAACAATCCATGCAAAGAAAAAA
Organism: Brienomyrus brachyistius; assembly: GCF_023856365.1. Classification (NCBI taxonomy): domain Eukaryota; kingdom Metazoa; phylum Chordata; class Actinopteri; order Osteoglossiformes; family Mormyridae; genus Brienomyrus; species Brienomyrus brachyistius. The sequence continues at coordinate 10,880,267 of NC_064533.1, forward strand.
GGGGGGGGTGAGGCTTTCAGTAGGTCTTGAGGGGCTGAGCTCAGGCCGACGGTTAACATGACGCACCGTTACCAGTGGGGGGCGCTCTCCTGCCCTTCTCTGGTTCTCCAGTTGTAAGAATTTTTTCAACACAATAGAAAACAGACTTTTTTTTCAACAGGATAAAAAATAAATACACGTGTAAGTTTTATAACCATCATTTGGCTTCTGCCCCTGTCTAGCAGCTATAAAACACATTGGAAACATTTGCTGACCAAGATCATTAAAACAGATGTTTTGTGTATGAGATTCAGCTTTATTTTTGTTTTAGTCGTTCGAGCCGCTGAAATGGCAGAGTCTCCCGCAGAGTGTGCGCGGGTTGGACCGGGCAGCACCCGTGCCTTTGTTGGGCCTCCCTCTGTGTTTTAATAACCCGTCTCCCTCGCCTGGCTTTCGCTTGTCCATCCAGGGAGATAACGAGCTGCCAAAAATACCTTTTGGGGCCGGAAAACAATGGGGCCCTTTTTAGGAGCTGCAAGCTGCCGTCACCAACCACACCCCCACACGCACACGCACCCCCTCAGGCAGCCTGCATCCCAGCACCGTTTCCTGGCTGGCGCTGCCACCTGGCACTGGAGCGAAAACCTGGAATCAGCAGGCTTGGGGGGCGGGGGGGGGGGGGGGCAGCAACACGCTAACGACCTCGCTGCGGTGAAAGTGACAGCCTTCTTCTTTAAAAGCGCTAATGACAGATGGCGGTGTGGCCCGTCACCAGGCGGGAATGGCTCTGAATCCGGCTTCTGCCTTCAATCACTGGCAGCCGTGTCCACTAGCCACTGTCAGTTGCCATTAGCCGCTGTCAGTTGCCATTAGCCGCTGCTAGTTGCCATTAGCTGCCTCTCGCTTTCAGGCTGTGCTGAGTCTCCCACACTGGGAGCCCAGGGAAGAATCTAAATGACTTTAAAGCCCCTCAGAAAGAGCAGAACCCTTCCAGGGCACATCTGGCCCATGCTGGTGTACAGCCTGCATGAAATATGACGTACCCAGCATTTGTGGGATTGGCGGTTAGTCGTTGTGGGAGCAGACACTGGGAGTGAGGGCCTGCTTAAGGTTGGGGTCAGACACAGGGGCATAGCAAGGAATTCTGCCCCCCCCCCGACACAATGTCACCTTGGGTCCCCTCTAGTTCAGGGCCCAAGAAAACATGCCCAATATCCTCCCCAGACAATGGTCTTGGTCAGGCCTGGAGCTGGAGAATATGATCCATGCAGGACAGCCAGACACACAGGCTGGATCGGCTCACTGTAGCTATGCCCCCCAGCCAACGCAACGGAGTTGGTCCAGCTGGTATTTTGTGGTCGAAACACAGCTTGCCAAGAAGAATATGGCATCCGGGCACTGTGACGCACTGCAATTCAGGAGAGGACACACGGCACCGTTATGGACGCAGGGCAGCTACATTTCACAAGCTTCCTAGCATGAATAGGGTTTCCATGCACCTGTAATACAGTGGAAGGCGGCGGCATCCTGAGAAGCCACTGGAAACCTGCAGGCAGATGGAAGGGGCTGGAGGACCAAGAAGGACAGACTGACCCTAGATCAGTTCGGCATGGGTCGGAGCTTCTGGAACAAGTTGCGTCATTTTAAGACACCAGAAGGGTCAAGCCTGAGAGTTGGAAAAACAAACAATGCGTGATGTGCTGATGGGTGGGGCCCCACATATCGCTTCTTCATGTTTGTAGGAAAAGGGGAAAACAAAGTAAAGGGCTCTTTCTGCTGTCTGCGCAGGAAAGGTCCTCGATCTGTTTAACTTCCATTAAGTTAAGTGAACAGACTGGATTCGACTGCCAACACAGGCAGTGCCTTTGAAGCCCCTTGGCTGTTTGCATTCTGATGTGGATTTCGGTCTTTGATTTATTTCGAAGGAGTTATGAAAACAGAAACTGTCGGCTGTTACGTAACCGTAACTGGAAACACAACTAAAGCCACCCCCCCCCCCCACCCACACACACACACACACACACAGTTCAGCCCCTTGCAGTGTTTGAAACCCCTCTTTCCATTTGCATCCTGTGTTTATCTCACGTTTAGCAGGACGCTGAGGATGCGCTACTCACACAATGCGTTTAAATGGTAAGAGCAGAAAATCTGAGATACATATAAATTGGTCTCGCGGATCAGCATGCAGACTATTCTCTGTATGGAAATAAAGTTCACGGTTTGCCATGTCAAATATGTCCCAGATGCCGGCTTCAGGGGGCCTCAGCTGTATGTGGAAAAGGGCATGAAGAATAGTGCGACTCTGCTATCATTCAACACTTCAGTCTCACGTATTTACTATGTGACTTGGGAGGTTGGGAGGAGCATCAGTGCTAACAGAGGTCTGCTTTGTGTCTTCGAAAACTCACCTTTCTTCTTTTGCCGTTCCATACTGTCACCATTTATTCCAAAAACTCCGGGAATCTATGGCTGTCGCCCCTGTCAGGATGCTGGCCAACTCTCACTCCACCGCAGGCATGTGTGAAACAGGACCGGGGCCGGAAGCCGCTGCTGCATTAATGGTGTTTGTTCAGGGCCGAGGAAGGGGTCCAGCTCTGGGCACGAGAAGCTACACTTGTAATAACAATATTATATACATGTGTGCGCTCCTTTCTCAAGGCAGCCCATTTGCAAAAGGTCTAGACATTACCTCATTTCCCAAGATGCTAAGGATGCTAGTTCTCAACGGAGAGTCGCGGCGATATTCAGTGGCTTCGGTTCCCGCGAGCACAGGTTCATCGATACCCGGCCGCAGGCCCATGACTCACCTGCTGGTTGCGCAAATATTTGTAGCTCGAGGTGCAGCTTCCGCATGATTTGCAGAATGGGCTGCATGACCAGTTCTCCACTCATGCCTGGTATTCCAGTGGACCCTGCTTCCTATGACCATAATGCACTTGGGCGGCTCCAGCAGGCGCAGTGCAGATGCAGCTAATGAGCTCAGGCTGAGGTTTATGTATCTTTGCTTTTTACCTACGGACAAAAAGGTACAACAGTTTTTCCTCTTCTCAGATGTAATCCTTCAGTTTTTTTGAGGCCTTCCGCCATTAGAAAAGCTATTCTGGGAACTTTGTGATGAGACAAGCAGGTACGTAACTACAGGGACTATTGGGGGGTGAGAAGTAAGAGGTGTGGCTCATCAGGGAGGGAGGAGACCGGAGGGTCAGGCATGCAGGAGGTAACAGAACCAGACACCAGGGCGGACAAACAGGGCCAGGGACAGGAGGGACACCGGGGTGGACAAACAGGGCCAGGGACAGGAGGGACACCGGGGCGGACAAACAGGGCCAGGGACAGGAGGGACACCGGGGCGGACAAACAGGGCCAGGGACAGGAGGGACACCGGGGCGGACAAACAGGGTCAGGGACAGGAGGGACACCGGGGCGGACAAACAGGGCCAGGGACAGGAGGGACACCGGGGCGGACAAACAGGGCCAGGGACAGGAGGACAAACAGGGCCAGGGACAGGAGGGACACCAGGGCGGACAAACAGGGCCAGGGACAGGAGGACAAACAGGGCCAGGGACAGGAGGGACACCGGGGCAGACAAACAGGGCCAGGGACAGGAGGACAAACAGGGCCAGGGACAGGAGGACAAACAGGGCCAGGGACAGGAGGGACACCGGGGTGGACAGAGCACGGCTGGACTGACAGGGTGCACGGTGAAGACGGCACACAAAACCCAACGGACAGAAGCACTGGACAGGATAGGATGTACAGGACCACGAGGAATCATAAGAGTGGGGACTGGCAACCTGGAAGGGTACAGGCAACAGGAAGGTTCGACATCAATGACCAGACTGGGGTTGACAAGACAAACAGGTACTTAAATGCAAGGACTAACAAAGGTTAACAAGTAACAGGCGTGGCTCATTGGGGAGGGAGGAGACCGGAAGGTCAGGTGTGCAGGAGATGACACACGTTTATCTGCTTTATTATTTGTTGTTTTATGAACCAATGAACCAGCACAACCTTGAGAAGATGACATGAATGAAAACAGCCAGATGGGGGTGCTCTTGTTGGCATTGCCAGTTGGGTAAATCCTATTCAATTGGGATGAGACCTGACCTCACATGACCCCTTCATACCCAAACCTACCCCAGGTGATTGGTCCAGGAGGAAGGTTCAATGTTCCACACATTAATGAGATTGTGGAACATGGAATTTATGAATATGGCAAAAAAAACAAAAAGAGAAAACTTCAGGGATCATCGGTGATTAAGTCAGCTATTTGGGGTCTTCTGTGAAACAAAGACCATCACAAGCAGGTAAGGGTTCTGAGACAAACTCTCTGTGTTCATCCATCCATCCATTTTCCAAACCACTTATCCTACTGGGTCGCGGGGGGTCTGGAGCCTATCCCGGAAGCAATGGGCATGAGGCAGGGAACAACCCAGGATGGGGGGCCAGCCCATCGCAGGGCACACTCACACACCACTCACTCCTACGGGCAATTTAGCAAGTCCATTTAGCCTCGGCATGTTTTTGGACTGTGGGGGGGAAACCAGAGTACCCGGAGGAAACCCCACGACGACATGGGGAGAACATGCAAATTCCACACACATGCGACCCAGGCGGAGACTCGAACCTGGGACCCAGAGATGGGAGGCAACAGTGCTAACCACTGCACCACCATGCCACCCCCCTCTGTGTTCATTAAATCTGGAAATACTGCCCCACAATTACCCCAAGATTAGTGACAAATACAACAACGCCATCTATTGTGTGGAACGGAGGGAGTAATCCATTTTTCCTCACTCAAGTAAATATTTAATTTCATGGATAACTAATTGGATAAGTTTTTGTACTCACACTAACCAATGCACCTCCCAGAGGTGATGGGCGAAATGGTTGATCCGTTACCATGTCAACGTGACAGTAACTGGAAAAAATATTTATTCTCCAAAAAAGCCCCCCAAGGACATCCATCCGCCGTGTCTTTGTGTAGCTAAAGCAGCAGAAAGCTCAACAGTAACAAATTTGGACAATGATAGACTCCAGGTTCATGCCTAGACAGACAAACCACAATATCAAATTTTTTATTTGGTAACTATGTGCAATAAGATAAACTATGGATATATGTAAGGCATTATGGATAAAACTTGTTTTTGCTTGTTGAATGACTGATTATAAATAGCATGCCAGTCACATGGTACCGACCCCTCAGTGACCTTTACCCCATACTGTCTCTCTGTATTAATGCGCAGAAGTCTTGTGTTTTTCTTGCACACTTTCATAAAACATGTCAGTGTTCACTTTGGCCTAATCTGGTTTAAGCATCATTACGAGTCAGCTGGGTTCAAAATGCCGCAAAACAGCCGCCCAAGCAAGATACCACACCTGGCAATTAGCAGAATGCCGAGGGGCTCAATGATAGGCTTCAGGAAGAGAAGACAGGGCAGAACACAAACATCAAAACAGACAGGAACATTCTGTCCTGGCAGCATGATTTTACAGCCAGAGTTCACGCAATGTCAGCGGACCGAGGCGCTTAAATTCACACGCCACCATGAACAAACCATAACACGATATTTACCCTTACCCAAGCAAACAAACACAGCTAGATTATTAACATGATATTCGACCCTCCACAACCAGATAAACAGATCTGCATTCACTATGAACGTGATATTTAATCTTAGCTAACCAGACAAACTGATCTAGTTGTTATTAACATGATCTTTATGTGTATGATCTCCAAACGTGGTGTCTTACCAAGAGTCTATTTGCTTTTAAAGTTTAATCGCACGAAGGATGACAGTAACACAGCTCATTTAAATGAGAGTCCGCATTGGCTCCTGACTTAAGATGGCCGAGGGAGTCAGGGCTGGGCTGTGTCGGCCCAGAGCTGAAACTGGACCACACATGGTGCTTGCACACGACCCGATGTCTGGAGTGTACAGCTGGCGGACTGGGGAGTGGGCGTGGCTTTGAACGGGCCTACTGTCAATGGTTGTATTTCACCTTGCTGACAGAAGAGAGCCTTCTGAAAGCAGGTTACATCTTAAAGTGACTATAAATGATATGCGAGAAATTCTTCTGGCTTTGCTTGTACTGATTTCCCGCCCCAAACACACACACACACACACACACACACACACACATGCTGAATCGACACCCCATGCTAAGGCAATTTTCAGACACGCAAAACGTACAGCAGGTTTGGTAATGACACATCTGCCAGCATACGGAGTCTTGAAGGGAAATCCTTAGAAAAACTGAAACCGTATGTTACAAGATCTTACAGCACAAAGCGGGAGGACAGTTTTTAAGTCATGGAAATTTATGTTGCAACGATTATAATATTCATCAGGAGATTAAGTGTTTTCTCAGCGAGTCAAAGCAGGATTAAAAGGAGATGATTCAGTGTAACTAGGAGAAATGCTATAACCAGAAAGGGGAAAACCGGAAGTAGGACACAGATCTCATGGCGGTAACGTGGAGTGTATGTGTGGCTGGTGGGAGTGGGGAGGGGGGCCTCATGCTGAGCGAGAATCTGAAGATGAGGATCCACGTCATGGATCACCAGAAAAACCAGTCAGCGTGCCGGAGATCCAGCCAGATGCTGAGACCGCAGGCTCCTCCTAGGTACCCGCGGCCTGAATATGTTTCCCACCAAATCCTTTAGCTTTAACGGCGCTATTTGTGGCTGAAGTCCCCACAAAACGAAGCTTGCAGTCAGAGACATTTTAAAATGGTCAGAGGTCCCTGGGCGTCAGCCTAGGTAAACCTGTGCTTTGAAGCGTGTCTGCTTGCAGTGAAACAACCTCTGACTGAACGAGTGTGAATCACTCGACGGTCGTCTCTCAGCTTTGTTGTTTTCACAGGAGGAGACTCCGCGGAGTGAAAGGTTTACCTGTTTCCCCACAGGGCAGGTCTGTTAGCACTGTGACGGCGTGAATGACACAGATCAGGCAAACCTCCAGGGGAGTCCGACAAAGCGTCATATTCATGGTGACTCAGGCACTCAGCTCAAGGAAGATACAGATCATGAAGAACAGAATACATGGGACAGGAAACAGAAACCTTCTGCCAGAACAGCCCATGGTGAACACTGGAAAGCAACAAGAACAACAGCGAATCCAACTCACATCGCCTTTGAGTCTTTAAACCCCCCCCCCCGCCCCCAAAAAAAAAAAATAATTTAATAGAAGAAAAACAATCCAGGCATTTGGATCAGAAATAAAAAAAAACAATGTCAGAATGTTTTCAGATTTTTTATTTTGTGTATATTCACTTTCCATAATTCACTTTCCATTCACTTTCCACCAGCATTTCCATGCAACACTTAGATGACGGTCGTTCATATTGTTTCAGTTTCGTTCATTTTTTGTTCAGATATTTTTAGGCAAATGCATAAAATCATGCCGCAGAAGACAAAACACACTGATCAACAGCGATTCCAAAAAAAAAAAAACATTTTAAAAAGAAAGAGAGCATAAGTCGTGTTATAAATATCTTACATGACACGCAGTGCTGCGCAAAAGCCTTACGTAGCCAAAGGAAATGTTTAAGACAATGTCTGGGTAGGATGTGCATGTTTGCTGAGAAGAACACAATTTAACAAGAGAATACATACAATGAATAACAAAATAACAAGAATTTCTCTTGTTCTTCAAAAAGTTACAAACACCTTGTTTGGCTAGATGAACTTTCCACAGGCCCACCTCAGCCATTCCACACATTCGTTAAATTTCAGCATCATCTCACTTTTAATTGACTTAATTTGTGAAATAATTTGATAAGGTATTAATTAGCCAGACATGGTAAGAGTCAACAAATATATGCACATATTGGATGGTTCCTGTGAAGAGTGGGTTGAGTTCAGTAAAGGTTTGGAAATAAATAAGCTGACACACTTTGAAGACACACATATAGTTTTACACCAACTTGAAGATCGACCAAACATAACTTTCTTTGACTGACTTGTGCATATTGCAAATGTACAAAAAGCACCAGGGAGAATTATACAGAGTAATACCTAATAAATTAAGACTGCTTATAATTTTTTGCCAGGACAGCGGGGGGGTACCCGGTCCTCCACCCCTGGGGGGGGGCTGCCTGTGACTGTGGATATTTGTGTAAGGGGTTGAATAGAACTAGGCAAAGTGGATAACGAGGACAATTCCTGACGTCATATTAAGACAAGGTGCAGGCAGAGAGGTCTGGGCTCTCCTGGCATCTCACCTATGGAGCTGCTGTTAGCTAAATAGGGTGTGATGGTAGCATGTACTGGAGATATTTGGGTTTTAAGAGCTCTGTGTAAGTAGGAGGGAGTTAAGGTCTGGAATTCTGGGGCTCAATAGGTGGGGTTTTTGGGTACCGGTATGTTGAAATTGATGCGGCTGTGATTTGTGTGGCAAATCCTGACACTAGCATGCCTGGGATCTGTGTGGGGTCTCATTTTAAAGGGGCTTAACTATTATGGACATGGTGCAGTGTGCTATCTGTTTTGAGGGACAACTGTGGGGTAGTATTTTTTTTGGGGGGGGGGGTCCTTCAGTGGAGTTTTTAGCCTAATATTGTGATAATGAGTTTTATGGGAAGATGTGTGTGTGTGTGAAGCTGGGCTTCACTGTCGAAGGGCCAGTGCGGCTCTAGGCTACGTTTACCAGGAGGTGAATAGGAACAGGAACACTAACAGGAACAGGAACCTCTTGCACTGTTCTGGTCTCCTGCTGCATCTCTTTCCCAGATTAAAATGAGATGCGGTTACTCTAGGAAAACAAGAGTTCCTTGCCAAAGCTTCAGACCTTTTCATGTCTCATAAACAATTTATTACTAAATTACATCAAGCGATGCATCCCATTTTTGTTAAAAGAACCATTTTGGGGAGTAATTAGACCCCATCTTCCTTGTTCACTGCACAGACCCCCCTCCCCCCCCCCCCGCCCAACAAACTGTAGGCTACCCCACACCTGAGCATCTCCACATGCCAGTAACATTCTCGCCTCACGGGGAACCTCACGATGCTGATGTCAGCTGACACCGGGAGGCCCGTGTAGTGCTCCAAAATCGCACGTGAGGGTGAGACGTGGACGTGGACCAGGAGAGAGGTGAGGTAGGTTGGCTGCGTGAGCAAAGCCGCCGGTGCCCAGCTGAATGCTAAGCAGGAAATGCCTGCCGTAAAAATTCCCTGATAAACTGTTTTGAATTAAGATGCCTGCTTGCTGAATAATTATATTAATAATTTACCAGTGCGACCTTGATCAGTCCAGCATGCCAGCAGAGGATCGTGGAAAATGTCCAGATAACTAAAATGACTTCCTCTAGCAAATATTTACTTGACTTGACAGCAGTTAAAATGACAGATTTTAAAACAATTAAATTCAGTGGAGGCAACAAACAGCGTAACCACAGAGGCAGTTACGGGACAGACTCATCATTTTTTACCATCTTCTCACTGATCCACCTCCAAGGTGAAATAAAAATGAACAGGACCGTGTAGGGGGGTTAGCAGGGGTATCTAGGGAGCACCTGTGCTATTTCACTGTGAGCGACATGACACAAGCCCTTTTATTTTGAGAGTGTCCTGTGGTTCTCTGTCATAGCAACAGGTGTGCTGGTGTGAAACCCTGTCACTTAGTGCCCGGCTGCCGTGGGGTGCTATTCTGGCCAGGAACCACTCTGCTCCTCCCTCTCGTGTCTGACTGGGAGCCAGCAGGTTTACTGGGCACAGAATCTGGGGAGAATCTTGCATTATGGGATTGATGTTTTTCACTTAGTGGGTTTGTGCTCCTCTGAGTGCATGTTATAGCTGAATGTGGCTAAATTTGTGCTGGTGGAGCTGAGCTTGAGTGGTGGCTCAGCAGTAGGAGAGGTACTTAATGATCCTGTTGGGGACACTCAGGTTGGATACAGCTTCCAGTGTCCTTGTGCCCAGCGCTGTCCTCAGAGACACCCTGCTCAACTGCTGAAGACTCAGGGGTGTGCCTTGCAAAACAAGGGGGGAGAGAGCAAAGGCTTATGGGATATTAGAATTCCACAAAAGCAAAACATAACCTCATGTCGCATGGAAGCTCTTGAGCACCACCTAGTGGTCAGTCACGTTATGTTAACAGCGCTGAGCTTCACATTCGTTGTTCATCGCAATCAACACTTGGACCTAAAAATGAAACGGGACTGAAAAGGTTTTTACCTCTGAGACAAGGCCTCAAAGACAGCCAACGACAACATGTGAGAGCCAGATGAGTAGATCCTAGTTCTTTTTTTTTTTACCGAAAATAATTGTTAAAATTTAGAATTTTAGGATTTAGTGATCAGTGGTCATTGTTGACACCACAGCACACAGTGCGCAACAACGTGTTCTCTGCATTTAACCCATATGTGACAATGTGACATAGTAGTGGGCAGCTAGTTCAGCACCGGGGGAGCAGTGCTGGGGGGCGGTACCTTACTCAGGGTACCTTAGAGGTGCCTTGCTGGTCAGGGATTCGAACCTGCAATCTTTCAATTACAAGTGCGCTTACCTAACCATTAAAATACCACTGCCCACAAAAAAAACCCACACTAACAAATAACGAACTATTATTTATACGACATACCAATTTACACGATGCAAATTACTTTCAGTATAAATTACATTGCTATTTTTCGCTCACGCGTCCTCGAGTGTACTCATTTACCATTTAACACAGCAACATACTTTCATAGAATCGCAGGCAGGCGGCTGTAGGAGACCCGGGCCCGGTGTAGTCGATGGGCTTTTTGCCCAGGTTGTCCCGGGCGTACACGTTCCCTCCGAACTCCACCAGCATCTCCACCAGCTCCATGTTCTTCACTCGGGCTGCGTGGTGCAGAGCCGTCTCATGGAGCCGGGCGGCGTTCACCTTGGCACCTCGGGGGATACGATCATGTTACGCTCAGATGGGCTGGGACCGGAAGTCGGTCGGGGCGCCACTACCCTGACGGTTCTGCTGCACCCTCACCCGCTCTGAGCAGAGCCTTGGCGCACTCCACCTGCTCATTGGCACATGCCACGTGAAGCGGGGTCCCGAAATACAGCTCGTAGGCCTCCAGGTGGGCACCGCCCGTGATGAGGAGCTGCACGCAGTCCGGGTTACCTGAGGTCACACGCACGGGTGGGCGGGAGTCAGCCGACCTCAGCGCCAACACACCCAGACCATAATCGCCGTTTCCACGGAGACTATAGTCACCCATCGCAACATTCGAACATAAAGCATGCCTGATTATTAACGAACAATGCATAATAATAATAATAATAATAATAATAATAATAATCAGGCAAATAATAATAATAATAATAATTATTATTATTATTATTATAAACAAACTTGAAAATGGAGAATAATGACAAACACCACAGGCTGCATTTTCACCCCTGTACACGCACAGGCAGTTGTACCCAAATCCTCGCATAAACACACCCGGGTTGACATCGTGTTGCTCATAAGGAATGCAAAACTCTTAACATTCTCTGTTTCATTACTCATTGACTGGACAAAAAGACCAACTGTAGGGCTTTTCTGGGAACCAGAGTATTCGGGAACTGAAATGTGGCCCCACCGCCTATGCAGGCTTCGTGTAGAGGAGAGGTGGTTCGGGACGTCAGAGCAGGGTTGACGGTGGCCCCGTGTTCCAGCAGCAGTTTGATGCACTCCAGGCTTCCTGCGGCACAGGCGTCGCACAGCGGGGTGCTGCCGTCGACGTTCCGTGCATCCACCTGCAGGGGGCAGCCTCGCGAACTCAACCTTTTTTAATTATCCTACCAAGCTCGAGTTTTTACAGCGTAATCACGACGTTCTTTGTCTTAAGAGTGATCCTCGCTCCCTGTCACCTGTGTGCCAGGTGTGAGTGTGTGTATATTCCTGCCTCCTCTCACCTGTGCACCCGCATCCAGCAGCAGCCTCACACACTGTGCCTGTCCTTGTATACAGGCTTCGTGCAGCGGGGTGATGGAGTCCACAGCCACCATGTTGACAGAGGCGCCACTCCGGATCAGCCGCTGCAGCTCCGGCACGTGGCCCTGCGCCGCCGCCTTGTGGACATCTGTTCTTTCAGCCCAGAATCCTGCAACAAATGTGGAGAGAGAGAGAGTGTGTGTGTGTGTGTGTGTGTGTTTGTGTGTGTGCGGGGGGTTAGAGTCTGTTGGACTGCAGAACAGCTGCCTGGTTCATAATAATAATAATAATAAATGAATAATAATGGGCAGTAGTTTAATTTTTATATGTAGGCAATTGGAAGAAACCAATCTAACAACTTAAATTCGGGTCTAGCGCAGAAACAGTTATATGAATAACTCAATCGCAACATTACTACCTGAAACTTGAAGATTAAAATGAATAACCAAATATTACAAAAAGTCAATTGGACTGTACAAAATCATACATATTCAAATTGGTGAAACTGGGTGAATCTGACAGATCATACACTAGATCATATCAGAATTAGAAGCAGCTTTATTGGCCAACTCTGTTTACACATACAAGAAATTTGACTCCGGATTTGTGGTCGTACTTACACAGGACTGACATACAGAAACAGTATGTACAGAACAGACTTAAGTAGCTAATTCCTGCCCCACTCGGATATTTTCGTTTTGCAGGGTGATTCAGGAAAACATTTGTATTCATAAGAGAAGCACTACCTGATTGACCAGTGAATGCCTTAGACGAGTTCCCCAGCCAATCAGGTGGCTTCATTTATGAATATTAATGAAATTCACCGACCCACCCTCAAAAACACAAGTAGCACGTGTCGATGTTAGCACGTTCACCTGCCAGTCAGGTAAAAAAAAAAATAGCGCCCCGCTCGGCAAACGTCATCGTCGGCAAACCCGTCACGCTTAGAGCACAAATAATGTCCTTGAATGTCGGTCTGCCTGTATAGGCGTGTGTGCCGTGAGATAAAAACACGTCCGAGACGTGATTTATGTCCAGGCGACTGCATGACAGTTCCCACCGTTGTGTAGGGAAAAAATATACCATGCCGTACAATTCTCCTTATTATCAGATTTATAATATTCACTGCAGAAATACAGGAGATCATACCGTACAATGCGCTTCCTGGCGGGTTTATGACATCAAACGCTGGTGTATAAATACGGGACGTCATGATGCATTAGTCCACAAGAACGACTGCGGCTATTTTCTAGTCGTTGCCAGCTGAGGCAGAGCCACGCTTCTGGCATGCAGGACTGATCGCGTTAATACCGGCAAACGACGGCTGAACGACTGAGACTCACCGATGTCCCCGAAGAAGTAAGGTTTAGCAGGCACGACCTCCATTTTTACGGCATTCATTCACAGTAAGTCATAATAAACAACACAACGAGACGCAGAGAAGAGAAAAACTAAAGTACACAGTGTACTGTATGGGATTACCGAGGCAGCGCACTAGGAGATCGTCCTTGTTTTGACACACAGGAGCGCGCTCGCCTCGATAATATTTATGGGAGTTGTAGTTTACACTTAATACGTGGCCACCTCTTTATATAGTTCAATGATATTCTGTACGGGAAAACTAATGAGTATAAGAGCATATAGTCCCTGCAAAAAGATCAAATGATAAGAAAAAGCAAGATCGGAAGTTAGAAAAATTAACTGCTTCGGTCTTTTTGAGGTGGACAGTTTTTAGGCTTTGCTGTCCACCGAGGCAGTGATCTGGTGTGGGTTTGCAGGTAATTTAATCCATGGGTTGCACTTCCAGACAGTTGTTCATCTGTAGCACAGGTAGTCAATGATACGCTGTGACAGCTGGAGTCTGGACGCAGCCGCCTGGGCCCTCGTACCCAGTGCCATCCTCAAACAGGCTCTGCTCATCTGCTGCAGACTCAGTGGGTTGCCTGTAAAAACAGGTGAAATCCACCAAATTTGTGGGGTCTCCCATTCTGTCGCACTCCTCTGTACATGCTGGTCAGGATTACAGGAGGTAAAGACATACTTTCATAAAACTCCAGGCAGGCGGCTGTGGGGGACCCGGGCCCGGTGTAGTCGATGGGCTTTTTGCCCAGGTTGTCCTGGGCGTACACGTTCCCTCCGAACTCCACCAGCATCTGGATTAGATCCACGTTCCCCACTTTAGCTGCGTAGTGGAGTGCCGTCTCGTGGAAGCTGGCAGCGTTCACACGGGCACCTTGCGGAACACGGTACCGAAACGTTTTCCTGTATTTATCATTAATCCATGGATCCATCCAGTTGCAGCTGTGGCCGTAGCTGCAGATCCTGGGTTAGTCACCACGTCTAAACCCATCAGCAGCTCCACTTTACTCCATATTTGATTCTCCCAATTTTGAGACATAGAAACCAAGACCATTTATTCTCCAGAATGTCCAACATGTATTCATCAATTTTCTAACTGTTTATGCTTGTTGGGCAACCTGGGCAGAGGGTACAAGCCTGGGGTCCATGCTAGACAGGATGCCAATGCTTTGCTGGATATGTGCGTGCGCACACACACACACAGACACACACACAGTCGTGTAATCATATCTTTTTGGGGCCCGCTCATTCATTTCTATGGGAAAAATGCTACTGCTAACTATGACAACCTTAACCCCCACCCTGCCCTAACCATAACCATAAGTAACCAAGCAAAATACAAGAGTTTTAGCATTTTTAGTTTTTTCATAGCAGTCACTGATTTTTATAAAATCAGAGTTTTCCCTTATGGGGACCAGGAAACCGGTCCTTATAAGGGAAAAAAATGGGTATTCATCATGTTATGGGGACATTGTGTCCCCATAAGGTAAGGTATACCTGCTCACACACACACACACACACAAATACACTCACCGATACACTATAGAACAGTGTTTCCCTATTCAGTCCTCGGGGACCCACAGTCGGTCAATGATTTCCCAAGCTTCCTGCCAGACGGCACACATTTTTGCTCCCTCCCAGCTCCAGGGGAGCAAAAACATGGACTGTCTATGGGATCCCTCAGGATCAGACTGGGAAACACTGCTATAGAGAGTTTAGCCTAACTATAAGTCTTTGTACTGTAGGAGGAAACCCAGCAGCGTAACACAGAGGAAACAGACATCAAAGGTGGGATTCATCCCAGAACCCTGGAGGTGCGAGCTGCCATGCTCATAATCATAATGTCTTTTAGCTACTCCAACTGAGGGAGCTTATCTTCTCACCTGTGTTGAGCAGCACTCTGGCACAGTCCACATTTCCTCTGGCACACGCCGCATGCAACGGTGTCCCGAAATAGATGTCAAAAGCCTCCAGATGGGCACCTTCTGCGATCATGAGCTGGGCGCAGTCTGGGTCGCCTGAACACACACATGCATGTATTTATCTTATAAGATGCCAAAGGTCACTGCAATCCAGTGTCAGCCAGAACTTTCTAGACCCTGTTTGGGGGGGGGGCTTCAGCCATGGTGTTTTTGTGTCTCTGGATATTTTTTCAGATTGAAAGCGGTAATCCTACTGAGGGCCAAATCGTAGTGCTGCTTTTATCGAAAGTGACAGTAGGGTCAATTCCCTGGGCCAATTGGGGGTTAAGGACTTTGCTCAGGGGCTCAACAGTGGCATCACTCTGGCAAATATGGGACCTAGCGACCTTCCGAGGAGAGGCACAAAGTTCTAAGCCACAGTGACACACACCACCTCACGATAATATCAGAATCACTGAATCTCCCCTTTTCACTTTTTCAAAACTGCATCCTTCTAGCCAGATTTCAATAAACAACCTAAGGGTATTTCAGTTGCATTTCACTACAGTCCCCCGCATTAAGAATTGAGCTATAGAACACAGCGCTGCACACACAGTGAAAGTGATCGAACATAAACGGGAAAGGCATCATCCGCCAATGAAAGAAAACGCGGAACTGCCCCTTACCACGTATGCATGCCTCGTGGAGCGGTGAGGCCGTCAGGGCGGTGAGAGATGGGTTAACGGAGGCTCCATGCTCCAGAAGAAGTTTTGCGCACTCAAGGCTGCCGGCAGCACAGGCATTGCACAGCGGCGTGCTGCCGTGGATGGTCCTGATGTCTACCTGCAGGGGGCACCAGTGGGACAAAAACTACTGGATTTGAATGCAATATCAGTATCAGTCAGGACTTCCAGTGCCTGGCTTACTTGTGTGCAGTTTCTCCCACCTGCGCTCCTGCAGCAAGGAGAAGCTTCGCACACTGGGGTTGTGCTTCTGCACAGGCGTCGTGGAGTGGTGTGATATTGTCCGCAGTGACAGCGTTGACGGAGGCGCCGCCATCGATCAGCCGCTCCAGCTGCAGCGCGTTCCCGAGCGACGCTACATGGTGCAGCTCCGTCCGGCCCGTCCAGAGCCCTTCAGTTCAGCGCGTTCACGAGAAAATTATCCATACGTTACAGTAAAATATGTTCCGCTAATTTCTTATGATATTTCATAAAAGCAAATCAGACGTTTTAATATTATTAGGGTACTCATTTGTCAATGTGCATACAGTACTGGGGTCAGGATTCTCTTTGCGCTTGCGTTACGCCATTTTTAAATCGGCTTGTTATATGAGTGAACTTAATTCAAGTTTACATTGTAGCGCAGTGAATTAATAACTACACGTTTCTATAAAATTTTAAAGCATCTTCCAGAATGTTCTAAAACAAAATTCTGCTGTCCGACCACTTATGCTGAGTATATGGAGTTTGATGTTTGAATGTGGGGCACATCTGCGATCATACCAGTAAGTTCTCTATGATCCGATACTACGTAGCCTAATACCAAAGTTGGTTGTTAATGTACTGTTCCCTAAAGTAATATAAATATGTAAATTACCAGGTAAAAAATGATTTTAACGGTATTCTCAAAATTAAACATTCATATCAAAATTGATATGTCCTTACCCTCATCCTTAGTCTGTAAGACACATACCTAGATTTCCGAAAAACTCAGGCCCAGTGGTTGTCATTTCCATTTCCGTGCGACACATTAATAATGACCATTCGGTTACATGGATTTGTTCATATGTGTACATAAACATCTATATATAGTGTGCTGGATCATGACTTGTAGATGCGAGTCAAGGGAAGTGTAGTTCTCCATTCTCACGAGGGTCATGGATCGCCTTTTCCACCCTATGATAAATCCAGAACGTGTAAAATAAATACAACGGCCGAAATACATCTCCCATTTATGCTGTCGCATGGTGCACTATCGTTTGTATCATAGTTATTATATACACGTGAGTACACAAGTACTCGCTTTTGTGAATTTCTCTGCAAGCCGCATCATCGACACAAAATGTAGCAAGTCACACTAAGGCAACTTTTCAAAATTATTATTAATCATACTGCCAAGGCAACATACGAACTTTTCAAAGCTAAAAAATTGAAAATTATTGGTAAAGCCAGTCATCCGATTTAAATCCAACGGAGCATGGTATGGCTTCCATATGCTGAAGAGGAAACTTTAAGGGACAAACTTATGAGCATGTCCCTGCATGCTCGCGAGCTGTGTAAATAAGCCCTGTATTGTGCCGTTACTTGTGCTGTGTATGTAAGAATGTTTACCCGTGTCGTTATTAAAGAGCATGCTGTCTTTGAACGAGTGCAGTTTGTTTCGTTCCTGCTACTGGGAGGCCAGTGTCAACTGGTTGTTACAGTATAGCGGTTATTGAGTGCGTTTTTTTAAAGCGAAAAACAAGGAAATATCAACATGCAAGTTGTATTTATTGATCCATTAATAAATCATGTCTGGGATACAAAAATAATTCTATCAGCTCGCTTTTTGCTCCTATACATTTCTTTTTCTGCAGTTCTGCGTAACTTTCATGTGTGGCCAACCGATTTGCAAGTTTATCTCTGCAAACCCCACTCCAGTAGTTCGTGTCTGAACGAAAAGTACCGAGTCTGGAGTTAGAACTACAAAAGGGTCCTGGAACTGCCTCCGAGGAACTACAATCGGCCGAGTTCCTGCAGTGTGAACACAACAAAAATCCCTGGTTCCATAAAAAAAAGTTCTGGTAGCGTGAAAGCACCTTTTGCTGCCACACTGTATTGCTGCTTCATTTTTGGGGCTATTTGTCTAAA
Source organism: Brienomyrus brachyistius (assembly GCF_023856365.1). Classification (NCBI taxonomy): domain Eukaryota; kingdom Metazoa; phylum Chordata; class Actinopteri; order Osteoglossiformes; family Mormyridae; genus Brienomyrus; species Brienomyrus brachyistius. The sequence continues at coordinate 10,898,259 of NC_064533.1, forward strand.
AATATAATCGCATAGTAGTTTTTGACATCACATTCAGAAGGTCGAAAGTCATTTGCTGTCACCCTTCCCTTTTCTGCCTTTAAGAGATCTGTCTCAAAATCTTACCAGTTCCGGTTTGTCACACAGACAATGTGTGTGCAAAGACTGGGAAAAAAATCAGCTAAATACTTTTTGAGTTATTGCCTTATTGAGAAACTGTTTGCAGCAGAAGCAGACCGGTCCAAAAAACCATAGGTATTCCGTCTGAGGAATACAATAACATTTAATGCAATTAGATTTAATCTTATCCAGTGCCTTATTTAATAAGAGTTCTAGCAATCTAGCAGGACTAAATTCAGAATATGCGAGTCTGTTTTCATAAATCCAACAGCCTCAGAGATTAAAGTCTGATATTGTCAGTTTCTAAACAGCAGCATAGAGGTTCTCTCTATTCTGATGTGTCTGACATCCAGGATGTCTATCTAATCAGGCATCTGAACAGCCTAGGGACTGACCATATTTGGATGTGTACATAACATTTTGACAAACTACAGCAAGTCATTCATATGAGAGGTAGTTAATGATCCGATTGGGTAAGTTGAGTTGGGACACAACTTCCAGTGCCCTTGGACCCAGCATCATCCTGATGGAGACTCTGCTCAGCTGCTGCAAGCTCAGCGGTGTTCCTTTAAAACACACAGGAAACAGCAGAGGTTTATTCGAAAAGAAGCTATCACATGACATCGTCACACACATGTTCCAAAGAACCACAATATGGACGCTTCAAGAATGAGATGATCAGTTGCTTTCAACTTTGTAACTAAACTCTGAGGCATGTGTGTCGCATTTGTTGCAGGTACATTAAGTAACAGAGCAGAGGGAACAATACTGTGACAGCGTACTTTCATAAAATTCCAGGCAGAGGGCAGCAGGGGACCCGGGCCTGGTGTAGTGGATGGGCTTTCTGCCCAGGTTGTCCCTGGCGTAAAGGTTCCCCCCAAACTCCACCAGCAGCTCAATCAGGTCCACATTCCTCACTTTGGCTGCGTGGTGCAGAGCCGTCTCGTGTAACTTGGCAGCATTCACGTTAGCACCTTGGGGTGGGAGGGGCACAGTTTTTGCAGCACCGAAGTCCACCAGACACTGACACACGCCGGCACCATGTTGCACCCCCTTACCCGCGTTGAGCAGACACTTGGCGCAGTCCACCCGCTGCCTGGCACATGCTACGTGCAGAGGGGTCCCGAAATGGCAGTCGTGAGCCTCCATCCGCGCCCCACCGGCGATCATGAGCCGCACGCAATCAATGTTACCTGCAGGAATGAAAAACATGCGTTTGTTTAGTGGGCTGATGCTACGTGGGGTACAATCAGTGCCAATGCAGGTCACATGTGAGGCAAAATGCACCACACAGAGGTTAATGCACAATGGAAAGCATGCGCCCCACCTCCCATGCAAGCCTCGTGCAGAGGTGAGAAAGTGAAGAGAGGGGGGTTGATGGTGGCACCGTGTTCCAGCAGCAGTTTGACGCACTCCAAGCTCCCTGCAGCACAGGCGTCGCACAGCGGGGTGCTACCGTCGATGTTACGCGCATCCACCTCAAAGCAAAGCAACAGTGACACAAATCCCCTTCACCTGTGTGTCGAATGTGTGTGTGGGTGTCCCTCTCTCCCTGTCATCTGTGTGCCAGGTGTGTGTGTATGTGTGTCCCTCTCTCCATCTCACCTGTGTGGCAGGTGTGTGAGTGTGTGTATGTTCCTGCCTCCTCTCACCTGTGCACCCGCATCCAGCAGCAGCCTCACACACTGTGCCTGTCCTTGTATGCAGGCTTCGTGCAGCGGGGTGATGGAGTCCACGGCCACCATGTTGACAGAGGCGCCACTCCGGATCAGCCGCTGCAGCTCCGGCACGTGACCCCGACAGGCAGCCTCGTGCACCGCCGTGCGGTCGGTCCAGAACCCCAAGCCATAAGCTGAGGCCATATAAAGCTTAGAAAAAGAAACCTGTGCAACCACAGGCTGTTCAAAAACAGAGAGCTAATATTTTAAACGATTTACGACTGTCTGTCATTGTTAACTATTACTGCAGAAAATGGTACTGAAGGATTTTTTTTCTCATGTGTACATTGTACAAATTCGTACAACGTGAAAATTACTATTCTGCCTATAACTGTCCTCTCAATTATTTTGCATTAGTAAAACATCTACCTAACCAATACAGCATGTACACATGTAACATAATCAAATTCGGGTGTTTATAAAATCAATATTTGGTTAAACTGAAATTACTACAATTGGAGTGTATCTGGTGTTTGCATGAGAGCTCTTTAATTTGCAACCTTTGAGTAATAATATTTACAGCGTATTTTAAGGAGCAAATATATTTATCCAGGCACGCATGATGAACTTGAATTTCCCTAAGCTTTAATTAGACAGTATTTACGGCTGGCGACGTCTGCACGAGTTCATCGGTGTTTAATGTAATAATGCTCCAGAAGAACATACTTCCGAAAAGCCAATAAAAATACCACTGGCAGTTAAGCGAAATACATATCACGGGTACTTACCAATGCCTACGAAAATCGAAGGCCTAGTACGAATAATAGGCAAATATTTCATATATTTCATAATCATTTACCTAAAGAGATGTCCATTCATATATCGCATGGTAAACAAAAATATTTCAACCCGTATCCGTAGGCACTTTGCAGGGCTGTCATTTGGCAGCAATGCTCTAAGGGACGATGGGAAATGGAGTTTTAAAACTGGAGCCTGAGCTTTTCACGCAGGCGCTCGGTAATCGAGCATACGGGTCTTATTACGTCACTCTGCAGCGACCACATGACCTGGGTAATAAATTTCGCCTCCATGCGCTCGGTAATCGAGCTGTTGGGTCTGTTCTCTCTGTTTTTCCTGTAGACGGCGCCTTGCTCCCCGGTCTGTTTGAAAGCTTTGTACGGAGATCATGTCGACCGCGCTGGAAAGCTACATTAACAGTATCCTTTGTTGTTCAGGACACTTGAGGGGTTCTCGCGGACGGAGTCAGATAAGCAGAAAGTGCATGGCAAAACTGGAGAGACAGACAGCGGCTCCCCGCTGCTTGGGCTAGTTAGCATAGCTGCAGCATGACCCGAGTAACGTGATATGTACGCCACAAAATTCTATCTAAATTAGCGATGGGTTGTTATTGTTGTTATTATAATTATTATTAAGCATTTGGAGGATGGATGGATGGGTGTTTGTTGACCTGCCGCATGACAGCATCTTCAGCGGTTCAGACGTTCATTACCAAACGGCTATTAAAAGAAACGTAGCGTGATCTGTAATTAGCATGGGGTCATGGGAGGTCACTGTGATGAAATGCTTTACATTTTATGTTGTGATTTTTATGGATGCGTTACAGTTAATACTTTAACTAACACTCCAGGGACCGTAGCAGTTATAACGTCTGATGGAAGAATGATCGTGGTAAGGTGTTTTTTTTTTTAACAATGATTCTAACTTTGCCAGGAATTGGAATCAGTGATGATTATACTTTTTTTCCTCCACATTTCATTAGGGGACACTAAAAGGATTTGATCAGACGATCAACTTAATCCTTGATGAGAGTCATGAGCGGGTGTTCAGCTCCACTCAGGGGGTGGAACAAGTCGTGCTGGGCCTGTATATTGTCAGAGGAGACAATGTGTAAGTATTAAGCAAACTGGGGAACCTCATACCCGTCTGGGTGCTGATCCATCTGGTGTAGCACAATGCAGTGGCACACAATCTTCACGTCAGTCTGCGAGTACGTATGTTGTTGCCAAAGCATCCTAACTGGCAAGGAAGTGACTTTTTTTGGTTGCTGTTTCAGGGCTGTTATTGGAGAGATTGATGAGGAAACAGATTCTGCCCTGGACCTTGGAAACATTCGTGCTGAGCCTCTCAACTCCGTGGTTCACTGATAATTCTGAGCTGTGTCAGGGACCTTCCAGCCTGTGTTGTTGTAAAGATGATGTACTTTGTAACAGTTGATTCTGTAAATTACTCCGTATGCAAGGATGTGGGTTTTTTTTTTTTTAAGCAACATGACCATATATTTTCAATAAATGCTTTTAAATTTACCTGTAGTATACTGATATGAAAAACGTAGTTTGTAATGTTTTCAGATCTTCAAAAGTCCTTTCATGTAACCTGTGGAACTCTCGAATTACGTTTTCTGAATAAGAAACTGCCCAAATGTAAAAATACATGAATGGATTTTTGCTTGATTTAATTTTACTAAAATAAAACATTCAAGAAAAATGTTTTCAATTTTTTTAATAAAATTGCTGCACACCAAGTTTTATGTTGCTGCGCATCATAAAAACATCTCTGGTGACTGAAAACTGATGAAGTATCAGCAATCCGACCAGCTGGAGGAGAACAACACACATTACATAGTACCGTAACTCACAATGTAACCTATTGACTTTTACACCGATCGGTTGTTACTGTTTAAACAAGGACTATCAAATCGGCATCGATTTTTATTTAGGTTGCTTAACTGAGAACTCAGAGTTCGTCATGGTAATCTGTCAGAAAACTCCAATTTCAAACTTTGCAATATCAAAAATGAAATGTAGCAATCGGTGAAGTCGTTCTGTACAATTCTTGAAACAATAAAAGTAAATTCATAACCGTATCCTAGATAAATAAACTATCCAATCTGTTTTCATTCTTAAGAAAACTTGTCAGAAAAAAAAACAATTTTAAATGACATGAAATTATAATCTTGGCAAAGTAATGAAACAATATAATACTGATGATGAAAAGGAATGCATGTGAAATCGAGGAAATGAGGACAACCTTACAGGGAATGTTTTATAAAGAATATAAAGTGTACTTAATATACAGATTTGTTTTCATGTGCAAACCTGAAAGGGAAAGCCTTTCAAATGCAACCGTTAGTCATAAATATTAAGACACTGTGGTTTCAACAGTGAGGCCAATGCTAAGTTGTCCTTTGAGTGCAAAGATGTGCGGCGGCTGTATAAATATCATGAATGTCAGAGCTGTAAACAGAAGAGGCGCTGATACTCTAGGGACGTCAGATCCTGTAGTTCTTCTTCAGGACGTCCAGATACTGCTGTGTGGCTCTGGCCACTGGGTCCTGGTCTGTGCTGAGGCTCCTCTGGGAAACTGCCACTGACCCCACTGGGGACAATCGGGCCGACTCCCTCCCCAGCTCTGCAGAAGCTAAAGGGGGGGGGGGCAGCAGACACACAGCAGAGTCTCAGCCAAAGGCCAAGTATCCTGAAGATCCTGCGAGTCTGAGCCAACGGTAAGAGAGGAACACTTACCCTTGTCTAGTTCCCTTGTTATGTTTTTTTCCAATTCGTTTTGCATCTTGGTGGAAACAAACAGGAACGTGTTCAGCACAGCGGCAAATACCACAAAGTACAGAACAATTCAATGGTTGTTAGAGGACGTTCATTTAAAATGCCCGCAGCAGAGTCTGCTTCAAGCTGTCACATCAACTAACCTGCAATTATGTGCAGTTATCCAAATTTGAATAGTCTTATATTTCAATACTCTTCATAAATGTTTTTCATGTAATACTATAAAATTCACTTAAGTGGAAAAATAGCTGAGGAACCGATGAACAGATCTTTCAGTGACTTAAAATTAAAAATTCAAGTCTGACTTGAATGTGACAGTCTGCCATTTGACAGTCTCACCTTCGCCAGGAAGGTTTCCACCTTGGTGTTCTGTCCAGTCCCCGCTGGGTCCAGGAAGCCACTTGCTAGGCCGCCTCCATAAGGCCCTGCTGGGTTCAGTTGCTCCACATCCAGTGAGGGGCCAATCAGGCTGCCACCCATGCTGCCTGCGATCAGCGACCGGGTGCGCTGACGCTCACCTAGCAGTTTGGCGTTGGCCTCTCCCAGGCGCTCATTGGACCTGAAGTGACAGTTGGTTCGGGTGGATTCAGCGTGTAGGCATGCAGGTTTACAAACTGGACCTCAATCTGAGTATCCTTGGAATCAGAATCTACCAAAACAGTGTTTCTCAACCCGGTCCTCAGGGACCCTCCCCTCACACTCCACCTTTCTGCTCCCTCCCAGCAACCTGCAAGAAGGTCCACTGTCTGGGAGCCCCTGAGGACCAGGATGAGAAACACTGCACTAAATTATGCTGAAACCTCCCTAGCCTGGGCCGCTTAGGTAAAATTATCAGTGCAACTCCATGCCGCTACAGCACGGTGATTTTTGTGTGATGTGGAACAAGGTGTCTACAAATCTAAAATCAAAGCAAATCATTGTCACTGAACCTTTCCAGCTTGGCTGCCAGGCTCTTGCGCAGCTGCAGCTCCTGGCTGTAGAGCTCGCGGTAGCGCTGCAGCTCCGTCAGCGCGCTCTCCTTCTGGGACAGGCTGTCGTTCTGGCTGCCGCGCAGGCGGCTCATCTCGTCCTCCAGCTCCCGCATGCGCTGCTCCTGCTGGGCCCGCAGACTCGCTTCATTGGCAGCTTTCATTTGCTCCAAAGCCTCCTGAGATGCGGCCTGGGTCTGGGACGTGAAGGTTATAGCCTTAAAGCAATGCTATAGGCATCGCCGCTTGCAGAGATGGATAGTTCCAGTCCAGAAAGTAAAAATCCAGGCCAAGATTTTGTTTCGACCAACCAGCTCCACACTCTGTCACTGTGACTCTTTATACTCAGCTGGTTGGTCGAAACAAAATCTTGGTCTGGATTTTTACTTTCTGGACTGGAATTATCCACCTCTAACTGCTTTCAAAGAGAAGATGCTAGTCTAGGTGTTTCCAGTAGCCTAAAAGCAGGATGTTTCACAAGAGAATACCGAAGGGTCGACGTACATTTAAAAGTCAATCTGAGGCTGTATCTTTGCAACGATTATCAGTGTACGATGAAAGCATCTACGTTTAAAGAAAGCGTGACAGTCGCGATTCCCATAGCTAGTGACCTGCAGAAAGAGGTTGACCTCCTCCAGCTTCTGCCGGACCTCCTGACGGGCCCGTTCCTCAGCATCTCTGCAGTAATGCTCCAGCTGGTTCTGGTCCATCCTGCTGCTCTCCATCTGCCGCTGCAGGCCGGCCACCTCCTCCTCCAGCCTTCTCTTGCCCCTCTCCAGATGCTCATTGGTCCTGCTAAGGGCCTTCAGGGAGGAAAGCTGCTCCTTCAGGTCTGAATTCAGGGCCTCCATCTTGGTGCACTTCATTTCCTCTTTTTGCAGCTGGAGAGTGAGCTCGTCAACCTGGGGCAGACGCAGAGAGAGACTGATGATGAACAGCGAGTCCCAGTGCGCTGCAGAAATTATGGTGTAGCTGAGAGATGCGATGTACTCGGGACTTCATCCTGCCCAGGGTGTCGCCTGGCTTGCTGAGCACGGCGTCCGGTTCCATGTTCTGCTGCTCCCTCAGTCTCTTCTTGGCCGTTTTCAGCAGGACCTTCAGTCTTCAAAGAGTAAACACCAATCAGCAAATACCGTCTGCTCAGGCTGTACTACATAATATGGGAATCACCGTCTCACCTTCACTTGCATAACATTTTACGTTAAAAGTACGGAAAGCGGCGCCTGAATTACTTCTGATTTGGACGGTGAGATGTTACCTTGATATGTCTTTCTGCAGCTCTGCGTTTCTGCTCATCTCCTGGTCAAGCCTAATATCCGTGGATTTCTTCTGCTCTGCGGTTTTCTTTGCCCTTTTTCTTTCAATTTCCGCCTGTAACGAAATTCGGGTGAATCCAGCACCGTGTGGAGGTAATAAAATTTCCTTAATAAGCTTTTTTTGAGGAGATAAACAAGTATTTTAGTTTATAAGCCATTATGTCTGACTGCCTCAAAGAGCACTCTCTTCCAGATGGGTACCTGCCCGGACAGCTCGCCCTTCTCCCTCTCCAGCTCCGCCAGGCGCAGGCTCAGTCGCGCCCGAGCCTTCATCTCCTCCTCCCACAGCCGATGGGTGTCCTGGGCGCTGTGGGAAAGCAGGTTCTGCTTCTGCACCTGGTATAAAGGAGCACAGCAGCTCAGCGATGCACTAGCCAGTTTCTCTCTGGGGCAGCCGACTGACACACTCTGCCAGGCACGTACCTCTCGACTCAGTTTATCCTCCAGCGTAATCTTGCTCCCTTGCAAATCTGTGACCAAATCCTCTAAACGATTCCTAACCTGTAAGATGATGAAAGGTAAAACTTACCCAGAAGACTTAATCATTCATTCATTATTGTTGTTTATTTTTATATGTGAAATATCACAGCATGCTTTAAGCAGCTCTACATCCATGCAACACATCAAGCTGGAAAACACTATTAAAGAACCCAAAGCGCAATGGTAAGTATATAAAAAGCCCCTTAATGACAGGTTAACACAGTGAGGATGAAGTCATATTCAGAGCCGTTTGATCACTGTGTCACATCGAAGCTACGTCTGTAATTTCAGAACACACAAAAGGGCTTGATGCAGTTATTTAACATATCTATTTTCTAAACTGCAAAATTCACTTGTTTAAAGATTCATCAGTCTTTATATTTAGGAGAAATATTTTTAAATAAAATAAAGAGGTGGCTAATAGAGACTATCACCACGTCTTAAAATACAAACCCCAGTGCCAGGTGACGAATCTGATGTCTGTAAAAAGATTAAGTTCTTTTTTGGTGAAAATGCATAGGGGTCCATTTGAAATGTCAAAAGCATGAACAGACACACTCACAGACATACAGCAGGTCTCTGCATGTGTCAAATAACAATGCAAATGATTCACATGGTACATCAAACACAAAATGCGCTCATTTGTAATACTCATAAAAAGGCGTCTATAGTATTTATGCAGCCTGAGTGTGAGGGTTTGGGGGCTCACAAGGTCGTACCTCTGCAGCTTCCTGGCTGTCCCTCTGCAGCACCTCCATCCTGTTCATCTGCTGTTTGGCTGAAGCCTCCAGCCTGACGTTCTCGATTTCCAGCCTGCAACAGCAACCCGGTAACAATGACGCACTTTTTCGGCTGAGATTTCCATTGACGTGCTCATGCGCCGCATTGCCGGCACGGCTGCTTCCATGCGACAGCTGCGTGCGGCCATGACGGCATGTCATGCCGGGGTACTTTACTTCTGCATGGCCTCCTCCAGCTGCTTGACCATCTTGTCTCTGTCCACAGCAGCTGCCAGGGCTTCCTGCAGCCTCTGACTGGAGGTAATGGCGTCTCGCTCCTTGTCATCTAGTGCCCTCTTCAGCTCGTGGATGCGCTGTTCTGCCTGGACATACTGATCCTCGCTCTCCTGCAGCTGGAGGGACACCAGACCATTGGCCGTTGGCCGAGTCCAAATTCAGGGGCTGCATCCTTCTGAGGCTGCATTTGAAGACCGAACGTGTCGCACCGGAGCGACAAGACTCCCATTTCGACGGCTCCTCCTAACGTGGTCTAGAAATGCATCCTTTTGCCAGATCGCAAAGGATCCACTTGACGGATCCTTCGCAGCCCGACATATCCCAAGATTCAATGTGCAGAGGTGTGTCCTGACTAGACGACAGGAGTGGCACTTCATGACTCAAGGGTAAGGGAGTGGAACATTTAGTGGCGGCCAGACTGTCCCATTTGACGACGCTTTCCGCTCGACCTTCGAAGAACACATCCTGCAAATCTATGCCTTCTTAGACCACGTCCTTCAAAGGAGGCAGCCCCTGAATTCAGATACAGCTGCTCAATCCCGTCATGACTGTCCTTTGAGTAGAGGTTAGGCACACCTGATCCCGGAGTGCCGGTACCCGGCGGTTTCCATCCTACCAGGTCTCTCATGACCCACACCTGATCTCAAGCAGATAGTAACTCATCAGGTAGAACAGAAATCTGCCGGCGCCCTCCAGGATCAGGGTGGCCTACCTGTTTTACAGCATTTACTCATTTATTATGGCATCAGGTACAGCATGGATTGCGTATCCTACGCCGCAGCCTCACATGCTCCTACAGGCATCACGCACGGACACTGGCTCCGAACAAGGAACTCACCCTGCCCCTGAGCCTATCCATGTCCTTCTGCAGACGTAGCTTTTCCTCTTCCAGGTCGTTTCTGTAGCGAGAGTTCACCTCCAGAGAGGCCTCAGACATGGAGAGCTTCTTCAGGGTGTCGGCGAGTTCCTGCTGTAGTTGCCTCAGAGCTGCCTGTATAGCAAACCGGGGACAACATACATCTGTGTGATTAATGTATCATCAGGGCTGTTACCTCCCCACATTTGTCCTAAGGTGACCAGATAATCCATGTCAGGTAGGATAGGACAGGATTTGTAACCTACAATTTCAACTGGATTTCACGTAAAGCACTGAGTTCTTGATGTGTGCTGATTGGTCAGTCTCCTAAAATCATGCATTTGCCACAAATGTTAATGTGAAACAGTTGGATGAGTCTTTCAATCAAAGAAACAAACCAGTCAAAGTATAAGAACTGGACTATTTAGCCAATCACAGGAGCCTTTCCGTTTGAAAGCGGTTTGTCATCATCATTGCTGGCAGGTCATACTATGACCAGGACAGCACATGCAGGCTACACGTCACTGTAGGTCACAGCTGACTGACGCGGCTCTCGCCTCCGTGCATGCACCTCTCTCTCGGCCTTCTCCAGGTCCTGCCTCAGCAGCTGCTCCTGCAGCTCGTTGTTCTTTGAGACCAACTCCTTGCTCCTCTCCTCCGCCATCCGCACCCGCTCCTCGCTATCCGCGCGCAGCTTGCCCAGCAGGTCGCTAAAGCGCTCCTGCGCGTCCGTCACTGCCCGCTCCTTGATCACGCCCCGGTTCTGGGCCTCTTCCAGCTGCTGCCGGAGCAGCATGGTCTCGCTCTGGGCCTGGGCCAGCCGCTCCTGCGTTGCCTCCTGTCGCGCCGCAGCCTTGCCGGCCTGCTCCCGCTCAGCCTGCAGGCCCACCTCCAGCTGCCTGATCTGGGCCTGGCCCCGGTCATGCTCCCTCTGCACCGTCTCCAGCAGCAGGCTCTTCTCGGTGAGTGACAGTGAGGCGCGGTGACACTCGTTCTCAAGGCTGTTGGCCTTGGCCTCGGCTGCGCCCAGCTGCTGCGAGAGGCTGTTCGCGGATTCGCGCTGGCCGGCCAGCTCCGCCGAGATCTTCTCCTGCGTCCTCTGCCAGTCCTCCCTCTCACGCTGCAGGCTCCTGTCGGCTTCGGCCCTGGAGGCCTGAATGACCTCCACCTCCTGCAAGGCGGCTGCCAGCCTCACCCGGGCCGAGTCCGCCTCGGCCTCCAGCCTCTCCTTGGCCTGCTTCTCGTGCTCCAGCTTGGCCGAGGCCATGGAGCACTCAGCCCTGAGGGCAGAGATCTGCCCGTTGTACTGGTAGACCGTTTGGGCCAGGGCTTCTTCGCTGAGCTTCAGGTCACGTCTGGCGTCCTCCAGCCTCTCCCTGAGGGTCTCATTCTCCTCGCCGAGGTGGGCTTCTTCCTGGCGGCTATGGGCACGAACTCGCTCCAAGTCCATCCTTAGTGCCGTCACCTCCTCATGTAGGCTCTGGCTCTGCTGCACAAGCTGCTTCTCCCGGTCGCTGGCCTCTGACAGCTGAGATATGGCCTTCAGCACCCCGACAAAGGAACAAACCAGAACAGAAACAGCATGCCCTTATTGTCATTTTAGAGGTAGCAAGAGCAACACAATCCCATCTTGTTCTCCTATGAGACACAGACACACACACACACACACACACACACACTTACAGTCAGGTAAACATATCCTTATGGGGACCGCTCATTCATTTCTATGGGAAAAAATGCTAAGGCTAACTATGACGACCTTAACCTGCATTTTGAGTTTTTTCATTGCAGTCAGATTTTTATTAAATTGAGTTTTCCCCTTATGGGAACCAGGAAACACACACACACACACACACACACACACACACACACACACACATACACACACACACACAAGTGAGAGCAAAGCCTGGGGTCATCCATTCCCCCCTCCCCACCCCTGCAGCAATTTCAGGGGGTAATGGGCTTGCTCAGAACACAAAGCTATGCCCACATTTACTGGCACTCATTTCACATGATGCATACGACTGATATGAAGTTCGATTTCCACTCGTATTTTAGGCGTTAGGTTTCCACGCCACTAAGTGTTTGAATTTGTGTTAAGCGCATTAGGTCAACCCTGTTGGTAAAGGTGCTATATAAGATACACTGAACAGATCAGAACGGAAACAGACAAGATCCTGAGACAAGCAGACAATCTGCTGCTTGTCATTTAGGTCCTTACCTCGCTGCTCTTAGTGAAGTTCCTCATATTCTCCTCCTCCAGCTCCCTCTGCTTGCACATGTGCTTGGTTAGGATGCCCTCCTGAACGGTGCGGGTACTGCGCTCATGGGCCAGCAAGCGCTGCGTCTCACTGTGGTCGTCTTCCAGCTGGAATGATGATGTCATAAGTATGACATCGTCACATAAAACTCTCTCTGAAGACAGACATCTTCACATTATCTTCAAGGATGATAGAAGGATGTTGGTGTTTTGAGAGGTGCTACTGACCTGCTTCATGCTATTAACGAGCGCCCTCATCTCCAGCTCCAGGTTCCTCTTGGCGAGCTCCACCTTCTGCCTCTCCTGCACCTCGGTGTGATACTGCTCCTCCTTCACCCGCAGCTGCTCGCAGCCCTTGTCGTGCAGCATGCAAGCGTTCCTGTGCTTTTCCTGCTCTTGCTTCAGGACAAACCTGCGAAAAGTTCCCGCACTCTGAACTCGCCGGACACAAACAAATCCAGGATGGCACCTTTCCCCGTCATTCAGAACAAACTCGTCAGGCACAAAACAAAATTCAGCTCTAACGAAATCCATAAAATACGTCAGACTGTCAAGAGTACAACTCTACAGCACCAGAGTGAAGCAGCCTCTCACTTGAAGTTTTTCAGTTCGGTCTCTAAATCCACCTGCCGGTGCTCCAAGATGGATTTAACGTCGCGCGTCTCTTCCAGGACTTGCTTCAGGTTGGCCCGTTCTTCCTCCAGCTGAGAGACCTTATCCGACAGCCTGCTGCAGCGTCCTTTTTCCCTCTGGATTGTACACTCGTACTCGTGGAACATGGTCTGCAGCTTCACCATGCTCACTGAGTCTGCGAAGACCAGGGTATCGTTCGGTGCAATGCCAGGGACTGATCAGACACTGGAAAACACTGGGAAATCTGAGACACGGCTCACGGGGCAATAAGAGGCTCACTTACCGATGCAGGAGGAGTCCAGCTGCTGGATCAGCAGGGAAGCGTTGCGGAATCCCGACGCGGGGAAATCCGCCTCATCCGTGCCCGTGTCAGATGACTGAGTGAGATCATCAAAGTCATCCCCAATTTCCATCTCTTCAGGCACCTGCAACAATACAAACAACAGGCACCCAATTCCCATAATTTACTAAATAATGGATCTGTAATGAATATGCAATGCAGACAGAAGTGTTTGATGATATCAGCGGGAGAGACTTCGTATCTTCTTGGTTTTCACTGGTCACGAGAGGTCATGTTTTTAAAGACGGATGTCAACCTTACCTCTGCGCTCCCTGCAGCTGCGAACCTACAAGAACAACACAGCTGTGAGGTGGCCTGCATGCTCGGCTTCTTTCCACCATAAATTCTGTTTTAAACTTCCCAAATTGCAACGAGCAGAAAGCAGAGTTTACACTCAGAATCACCATCCTCACAGCATACTGTACAAACAGCTCTGACAGCTCGCTTAAAAGTGCCGTCCTCAGACGGAGACAAGATCTCCAAAGCCACACCAAGCTTGTCAGCCTCTGGAAGGGCTGAGCATCTGTATCCATAGCAGCCCGTTAAGTCGAGCCACAGAAGCTACATTATACACAGAAGCGATTATGACCTGGTTTTACCCTTAACCACAGTCATGCATATTACATTGAAAGGTCATTCTTACTATATTCTTACGTTAACATGGAATCAAAGTGGTATTTTGAGCTGTAATTTTTGTAACATCGCAATAGATCTCAGTGTTGCTACAGTATTTAAAGTCTGCTGTAAACAAATTAGTTTACTAGGTTTACTAGTAACAATTATAGTACTTAGCTCTTTTTACACACATTCTTAATTCATGGATTGAAAGTTTTATACATTTATGTCAATAAAATGCACCACAGCAACATTAATAAGGGGATGATTGAAACATGCAGGTACCTTTCGGCATATTTTGACCCTAATCCTTGATTTAATTTAGCTTCAGGTTCCTTTTCAGATGCAGAATTGGTGCCTCTTTCACTAAGCTCTTCTTTTACATTTTCTCCCACAAAACTCCTCCTTTGTCCTTCAACACCCCTTAATGGATGATGATGCTGGACAGTTGGTAGCTCCCTCATCTCCTCACAAACCTGAAATAACAAAGGAAATGAGGGCAGGGCAAAGTGGACTAATATCAGCTAACCGCTGACTAATATCAGCGGTCACTGACATGGTCCGACACGCAGATCTGACGAAATTTTTTTATACGTTAATTTCATTCATTCATGCAAATGTCTACTTAGAAAATCAGCACAGAAAGATGGTAACACTCTTACTTAAGGGGCCACAAATACTGTAATGCTGTGCTATTACTTACGCAGCAATTAACCAGAAACTAAATCTTAGATACATACTAACATTCATCGTTAATGAATCATGACACGTTTTACCCCAAGCACTTACTTCATTTTAGTTACTATATCTGTCAATTCTGTAAATCTGTGTGATGTACTGAGGGAACAAGTACTGAACAGCACAAGTGAAACACCAGTCATGTTTGTTCATCATTAATGAATTACGACGCATCTTTTATCTCAAACATCTACTATATTCCTGCCCCCTCAAGTAAAGTGTCAATCAAACATCAAACACTAAGTGACATAATACACCAAAATGCCCCATTCATTCTCTAAGTGAACGATTCATATATGTTACATATGTACACATATATGTGCAATACATTAATTAAAGCCAAAAGGACTGTACAGAAGATGGATCCTGTCTATGGAATAAACACACAGTTAATATGTTACAAATTCGCTGCATAAAAATGAGGGTACGCCATGCATCATGACTGGCGATTCAGTGATAATGTGAAGAAAGAAGTTTCCAGTCGAAATGCTGAACAAAAAGATGGTGAGGAGAGGATCAGAGCTGTACTTCATCCCTCTGACATTTGATGAAAAGAACACACAGCACTACTAAAGAGAAATGCAAGAATGGTCTGGAGAAAAGTGCAGGATTGTGTCTGCAGTCTCTATCAGGAGGCTCTCACACAGACAGCTGGAGAACAGAAAGGGGGATGCACTGATGGGATGCAGTCTACTACCTCATTCTGCAGCTGGGCCTTCATCTCCAAATCCAGGAACACAGTCTTCAGCATCCCTACCTCGTACTTGAATCTCTGCATGTCCTCCTCGAGCGCTTCGTCAGAGAGGCGCCTAGCAACGTCACCGAGACATTTACTCTCCGCTTCAGTGTCTTCATTCGTTTTCTGTGCTGTGGCAGCGGCTTGACTCCCTCCCTCTGGCCCAAGGTCGCCGACCCCTGTGCTCACGCTGCAGCCATCGCCAGAGTAGCTGAGATCTCTGCAGGCATTACGCTCACGGCCTCCGTGCTCTGCTGCCTCTTCTTGGCCCCCAAGCTGCTCTTCCTTCTCGATTTCCTCGCCAAAACAGGCAGCGTCTTTTTCATTGCTGGGAACGTTCCGCGTAGGTTGGGGACTCTGAGAAGACCGCAGGCCTTCTGACGGCTCAGTGAGGGAGTCCTCTAACCCAGATTCTCTCTGTTCGGCAATGGGAACCAGAACCCTCTCACCCCCCCCGTCTCTGCTGGACTCCTCGGAGGCAGCAGCCTCAAATGCCCCCCTAGCATCCCTCCAACAAAGCTCCCCAAACTTCTCCTTCAGCTCTGCTGTTACGCTCCTGTAGTGAGACTTCACCTCCCTTTTCTCAGTCTCTACCCAGATTTTCTCATAGCGCTTCTCCCATGATGCGTCGCTGTCTTCGTCAGTCTCACCCCCATCCTCCTGCCTCTGAACGCCTTGTGTTTCACACACCACAGGACTGCTGTGGTACAGCTCACTCACACCTAACCCACTTTTATCTAATACATCTTTCCCCTTCAAAAGCATGAATACAAAAGAACATTTGTTAACTCCATAACGGTGCTAACACTTAATCAAAAAAATCTTAAAAATTCATTATACACTTTTAAGGATTAATTAATAACTGTAATGCCAGTTAAATCAATTTACGCTATCAGGCATCAATGAACAATCGCCACAATAGCCTATTCAGTTGTTATAACGCACTTCACAAAATCAGGGCCAAAATGGGAGACTGATTACTTAATATGCACATGAATATAAGCATCAAACAGTCATTCTGTGCTCTCTACACACATTCAAACAAAAACTAAGCTAAATAACCCAACTCTTTATTGTCTGTGTAGTCGAACCTTTGTTCTAGCAACATCCATCCATGCTTCCTTCTCTGAGCGCCGAGAGATTGTGAGGAACCCACCTTCTGCGGCATCTCCGGTCCTGCGCTGAGATCTTCAGCATCGTCTGCCAGCACCTCGGTCACTGAGGTCTCTGGTGATACAAACAGGCCAGATCAGTTTGAAAAGAGGCCAGAGGCACGTTATGTGCTTCCTGATACAAAAGCCTGTCTTCACCTTCTTCATTCCCTGTGGTTGCAAGCGTCTTCCGGGTGCGGGGCTGAGCCTGGGGCTTGATTTGGGCCTGCCGTGGGGAGTAGCCGTTCGGGGGAGCCAGGGCACTCTTTGTATTTTCGAAACTCCCTTCTGTTACGGATGTAGCAGGCTCTTCACCTCCACTGGCTGGTACGACGGTCGAGGGAGGGGTGGTGATTGGTTCCTTGTCCGAGGCCAGTGGGTGGGGTTCATCAGGAGAAACCTGCTTGATGACACGGTGGCTTGTGCAGGAGGAGCTGGAACTGTCCCAATCTGAAGGATCTGCAGGGGAATGCAGAGGCCACACCATGTCTGTACCCATCCCCAGGTTCTGTAAAAACCTACTCGGTCAGTCAAACATGAGTAGAAACCCAGCCAGGTCACCTATAAGAAAACTGACAATATTTGTATATATTTCCGGTTAACTAAGTAAAGCCACAGCTCACAATACAACACAGGAAGCTGGAAGCACCATCAACATTGATTTCTGTCTGACCTCCTTGCGTTTTCTGACTCTCTTTTAAGGAAAAACACAAAAAACAGAAAACATAGAAAGCTGTCACACCAAAAAAATCTAAAATTTGCTGAAGTTTTAATACGGAACAAATTAAATCATTTACCTTCAAGATCATCCACATCTCCCAATCCAAGTTCTTCCATTAAATCTGTAACACCAATATGCCCCGATTTACACTCATGCAAGAAGATATTAAACATGCATAACTGTCAATGTTTATGGATTCCTGCGTGCAGCGATGATTTTGTGAAATTACCAATTTTTACGTTAGTGTTGTCCATGGTTACGGCTGGTGTCGGCAATACATGCATTGGCTTAGCGTTCGATACACCAGGCTGAAAAAGAGAGGTAACGCGTCTTTCACCCAATTTCAGTTAAAACATTCTTTTAGGTATTATATTAAAATCTGAACGTTAAGTTACCTTCTGTTGTAAATCATCGCAAGGACCACCTGAAGACAGATCAGATGTGAGCGTTAATGACTCGAGCTAACGATACATTTAATAAGACTCAGAGGCAGCCTCACGCAGACTAACACACACCGGACATCTGAGGGCGACTCAGGCTGAATGTGTCTGACGTTGGCCAAGACTTGGCCTCTGTGAAGTAATCATACCCCGACAATTACCTCTCCTGGCCTGTCTAAACTCTCCAAAGGTCTGCAGGTAAGCTCACCTACAGCTTCCTAGTTGTCGTTAGAATGAGTGAACGTGAAGAACGGCCGAAGAACATAGCCGTTTATTCATAGCTTATTCAGTACATTTGCAGACACCGGTCAGTGACGAAAACACTGAGGAAAATACCTTCATCGCTCTTCTCGGGAACAATGGCCGACTCTTCTTTGGGCGTCGCAGGGGAATTAATGCCAACGCGCAGTTTCCTTGGGCTTTCAGAAACAGGCTGTTTAAAAGAAAATATAAAAGATTACGTGAATGTCAATAAATGCCACATCACTGGTGTATTAACAATGACAGACAGTCCTTACGGAGTCCCAGGAGTCATCGTCTGCACGGTCCCCAAGACCCAACTCCGACAGAAAATCTGTGTGGGGGGCCGGGGGGGGGAAGACACACGTCAAAGGCTTCTGGTAATCTTTTCCCTGACAAAATGCACTTAGGTTTTACAATAAACACAACCAGGAAGATCTCAGCTTCTCCTGCTCACCTCTCTTCTGTACTGGCACCTCATTCCTCTCACCGTCATCGTGCGGATGTTCACCGTGCGGCACTTTATCCTCAACCCGCCCTAACTCCTCTTCTTTGCTGTCTTCATCTTCCTCCTCCTCCTCACAATCTGCATCTGTGGAATTCTCTTCCTATTTGAAAAACAAAATGCATTGGGATTAATGAAGCTTCAGTATTAATTGCAAAACTGCGTCAGACATATTGTTACATTACTTAAATAGTTAAATACTTTCTCTTATGCTCTCAGATGCAAGTCTAAATTAATTTTTTGATATGGAAGAATCATATGTTTACCATGGTGAAAACTGTCATAATTACGTTTTTATCAAGCTAATATACACAGATGAAGGTAGGCCTCAAACTGTTCAAAATGCTCTCGGCTCATCTGAAAGACCCTGAATTAGTATTTTGGTAACTGTCTCACCTCCAGTGAGCAGGCCTTACACCCCCCAGCTTGTTCTGGAAGCACATCAAGCTTACAGTTACCAGTGGCTGTTTGAGACACTCATTCTTGAACCGGTGGCCTAAGTTCCATCGTAGTCTAGGTTACACGTAAGCCGCCCCCTACGTTCCAGTTTACAAACTGTTTCGATATCACAGGGTTGGCATAAGAAATGAAATGGGAGGTTTTATGGGAGTTTCTCACAAGCTGCAGACAAGACGCAGGAAGTTTAGTAACTCATACATGTATAACATGTGCAGAGCTGGTTTGGAGGATTTAATGACTTTAATGCAGGACACGGTACTGCATGACCAAATACGGTACTGTACTGTATATTGGTATAATTTGTTTACTATTTTGTTATACTATCATTATTCTCATTTCTTTCTTTTTTAAATTTTTGTATAATATTCTTCACTGACCTTCATATTTATGAGTAAATACTCATCCCACATGGCATTTAAAAACACCCCAAACAAAGAACAAATTAAAAAAAATTTCAAGCCTAAAATAAAAACTTCAAAAATGGACGGGAGGAAGAGAAATGTGTTTAGGGTACGCTACCGTTCTGGAGCTACGGAGCAGCGTGGATGGCACCTGAGGTGGTTTGGAAAAGGGGGCAGGCGAAGGGGATGGTGGGGGCAGGACGCTGCCCCTCAGGGGGGGTGAAATCTCAGAGGGGGCCGAGTCCCTCTCGCCTCTGTCGTCATTCTCTGCGTCAGACTCGCGCTCACTCCAGGACCTGGAGTCTGCTGCGGCTACACAGTAGTGCACGTTATATTCCAAACCACAAAATGGTGGAATATGAAAGCCTGCACTGTTTCAATAGTTACCTCTTTTTCTGCCCTTCTCCGAAGAGCTGATAAGCTTCTTCAGGTTCACCTTTTGTGGTTTCTGCGTGAACACAGCAAGCGGATTTATTAGCAGACTAATAAGCGGGTTTGTGTCACTGGCTGACGCAACACAAAATCTCGGCACCTTCGGGCTCAACTGTAAGCCATCGTCTTCATCTGATGAAAGCCATGAATCTCCAGCAGCGGATTTAGATGCCCTAGAAAAAAAAAATAAAGTATTTTTGATATGCAACACGAACACATGAAATACAGAAGCAAAATCATCGAAGCAGACAAAATGTCATAAATGCATTTCCTCACCTACTGATGGATTCTACTTGTGAATTATCATCAACTGCAAAAAAAAAAAACAAATTCTGATGTTATCTATATGAGGGGTAAAAAGTACCACTAGAAT
This sequence comes from Brienomyrus brachyistius, assembly GCF_023856365.1. NCBI lineage: Eukaryota > Metazoa > Chordata > Actinopteri > Osteoglossiformes > Mormyridae > Brienomyrus > Brienomyrus brachyistius. The sequence continues at coordinate 10,918,280 of NC_064533.1, forward strand.
CATTTTTAACTGAGATTACAGAAAGCTGGGGCTAACTTTGCTGACCAATTTTGCTAATCATGTCAGTTTCAGAAAAGAGGAAACTAAGCATTTGCATGAGAAGCTGCAACGAAAGCCCAAATGCAGCTCTGCTCAACTGGATATGCCTCTGATGGCAAATATCTTACAATATCTCTACAACCATAATGGACAGGGTGAAGAAGATCATTTAAAAAGCTAGAAAAAGGCTGGCATATTGTTGCACGCAATTCCCGTTTAATACAAGTCAACAAACACCCAATGTATGGTTTTCACTCTAGTACCCCTATATCTATGGCTTCTATTGTTTCCAATACCTTTCCCTGCTTCACTTGCTCCTGCAAGGTGCAGCTCTAGATCCAGCCAAGAGGATACGCGTGAGGGTTAGATGATACAAACAAATGGGGATTAACACTTAAAATGCAATGAGAAAAGTAACACAATGCAAGCTCAGTGTAAACTCATTTCACCCACTGCAATATAGATTAATTAAGCTAACTGCAAATTAATTGCAGTGGAGATAAGAACTTAGATCGTTTGACATTATGAAGCTAAATAAATAAACGAGAGCCTGCACTTACAGACGTGACATCAGATAAAACAACGTGACTGGGATGCCAAACGATGGAGATACACAGGGAATGAGAACCAAGTAAAAAGATCTAACCTGAGCTGAACTGTCAACCACGACTGATTTTTCGGTTTACATAGAAAAGAACTGATCATGCAAAGAAGTGATTATGTGCAGCATGAAAAAAAAAACGACCACAGTGAGAAAGGGAGGCACGCCTTGACTGTCTCTTACCGTCTCTGTTAGAGGCCGGTCTCCCCAGGGAAAAGGCCGCCTCGTCCTCCCCCCCTGGGCTGCCCACCGGCCGCTGCTGCCTGCTCTGCCCGGGGAAAGAGGGCGAGTGCTGGCACCTCCTCCTGGTCCCATGCTCTATTATCAAATGGGAACAACTGAAAAGCAAAAATAAACACTTCTATAAAAGATCTGAGGTGCAACCAACATGTAGCATCTGGAAGCTAATTTCTATGGCATAATGTGCGGGGGTGGCGTGCAGCTTGGTGGGTTAGGGCTGTACCCTGGTACAGAAGGCTGTGGGTTCAAATCCATGGTCAGCGGGGTAATCATATGCCATTGGGCAGGTGCCATGGGGGCTGGGAATGCAGACTTAGTACCCCCCCAGGTTGGTAAATTTGTAGTATAAATTAAGCTAAATGCAAAATAATTGCAGTATAAAATTACAACACAGAACAGAAGACATTGTTACGCTGTATAAGTTCATTTACAAAAACACAACATGAGAGTGTGATCTTAGTGATGCGACGTCCGCTGAAAGATGGCTGCTTTACCGAAATGTCCAGCACCTGCCCAAGCAAACAAATGTGCAGCACCTGCCATCTTATCCGATACTCACGCATGGTGCCCGTTAATAACTGCATAGTCATCAGATGTCCATCCTTTCTCATCCTTAACCGCTATATCTGCATTGTTCGCCAAAAGCAGACGAATCATACTGATTTGTCCATTACAGGCAGCAATTATTAAGGATGTCCTAAAATGGGAAAAATTATACAGTTTAGAAAAATACTTATAATGATTGGATGAAGGGAACAGACAGCACATGGGAAACACACAATCTGTGGCCACCATTAGGTATACTAGCCTAGTACCTAGTAGAAACCCCCTTTTACATAAAGAGTAGCCTGAATTCTTTGAGGCAAAGCTTCAACCAAGTGGGATCACTATTCCATTCTAAGCATCACAATTCTATTCTGTCGTATCATCCTCTGTAAACTCTCGACAGTGTACCGTGTGCAAATCCCAGAACTGTGGCTGTTTCTGAGGTGCTGGAACCACCATGTCTGGAACCATAACACATTCAAAAATGCTGACATGACACACATTTGCCTTTCTTCGGGTTTGCTGAACAGTAAGTGAACCTCTCGACCCTGTCTGCGTGCTGTATGTACTGAATCGCAATGCACAAAAGCATAACGTAAAAGTGGCCAAGAACTATAAAGTTCCTGGTCGAGACCACCCAAGAACTAGGTTCCTGAACTTCGGTAGGGAAGCACCTCATATTTGCTGGTTCAACTACAAAGCACAGCATTTCCACTTATATTAACTGCTAAAAACGGAAGCCACTCAGCAACTAAATGTAGCATATGGAATGGGTCTAATTCAATTAATTATTCTGCTCATGCATTAAATTACAGCTTCACTGAAATCACACCAACCTTTTTCCTTGGTCCTTAGCATTGACATCAGCTCCTTCCTTAAGGAGAAACTCTACCATCTCAGTGTGATTTTCTGTTACTGCCAGGATCAGAGGAGTGCATCCATCCTGAAAAGAAAGCTAGTATTTAAAGCCATGTTCCACCCATGTGGGACTACATGCGTGTAGGAAGACCTTGTGGTACATACCTTGTTATCGGCATTGATGTTGGCACCGTGTTCCAGCAGCTGTGTACCCATGGGCACTGACGGGATAAGGGCAGCCAGGTGCAGGGCCGTGTTCCCGTTGATATCCACCAAGTTGGGGTCAGCACTGTGCTCCAGCAGGAGGGCGGCACACGTCTCCTGCTGACACTGCACTGCCTGCCCACAAAGACCACATGAGCATCCCTCGTCCAGGAATTCTCACATTTAAGTTCGGCTTCAGCTGAGAATATCCCATCTCATCTGAATCTCACAACATAAAAAGTAATCAACTGACTTTCTCACCCATTCAAAATTGATATTCCGATCATTTAAAAGTCACATTAATAATTTTAGCCATATAGTAATGTGATCTGCTGCACTTTATCAGAAACTCAGTTGTATGTGTGTGTGTGTGTGGGGGGGGGGGGGGTTAGTGTTTACATATTCTCATGTGTGGGTTTCCTGCAAGTGCTCTGATTAGACTAAAATTCATATATATGAGCGTACTGAGATTCCAGTGCTGAACCCAATCCATACTCTCTTCCAGTCTTATGTTTTACTCTCTAGATCAGCGTTTACCATCCCGGTCCTCGGCGGCTCCCAGACAGTCCATATTTTCGCTCCCTCCCACAATGTGGACCGTCTGGGGGTCCAGGACCAGGTTGGGAAACACTGATCTACACTACAGGTCCAGGTTACCATAGTTAGATAAGTTAATATAGTTAAAGTTATTATAATTCAATAAATATGCTATTGTAATACAACAGATGAATGGCAGGACCAAAAATGAACTGTGCCAATAATAATTTTATATATTATTTCAATAAAAGGTCAATTTAAAATGTTAAAGAAAAATCTTTGTCATCACTTATTTGACATTTGATGTTTGTACCTTCATCAGTGGGGAACGGTTCTGATTGTCACATAAGTTCAGCTTGGCCTTGTTTTCCACCAGGAACAGAACAACATCCGTATGCCCATATGCACAAGCAATATGCAGGGGAGTTCTGTGAAATAAGAATCCATTGTTATTTGAGTAATTCTGAAAAGCAGTTGCATCACACCATCACTTTAATAAGAGTAACGGTACGAGAAAATACAGATTCGTGCGATAATAATTAGATCGAGATTTGTGAAAGCGACCCGTGACATGAGAGAAGTCAGAATGGTAGAGAGTTGCTACGGTCACAAGCACATTGCTGCCAAATGTATACCATCGCCTTCCAAACCAGGACATGAGAGACAAGAGTCACCCCCCTTCAATCTTAAGTAATAATGTTAGGTAGCCACGTTTTTGTATGTGTAATAAAAAGTATGATAGATTCGAGTTAGTAATGCTTTGTATATACTTCTGTAGCTTCCATCTGTGCAATAAGCCCCTCAAATTTATAGAACACTATGCAGTACTGTGCACTACCTGTGTACTAGGTTTGGATACCTGGTATATTTGACTGAAGGCTCTCCTACCTGTTCTCTTTATCCAGTTGGTTTAAATCATTCTTTTTTGCAAGCTGCTTCAGTTTGGTCAGGTCACCCAGGGACGCAGCCTTATGAACCTTTCCCAAGTCTTTTTCCTTTATCTCATATCCTATTGATAAAATGCTCCCGGCATCAGACGAACTTGGAGAGAAACCTCTCCGTTTCTTGCTAAATTTGAGTATTTTCTTCATCATGCTCTCATCTCCTTAAGCAGTCCAAGTCACTGGCGTCAAGATCACCGCAGGTATCATTTGCACTCCTAAAAAAAAGAAAAAGAAAAACACGTTTAAACCGATTAAGCTGCTTCAGGGGAACTCCGCATCCCAAAAGCATCATACATCGCATCAATGTTTTCCAACTCAACCAGTTGCACAGCAAACCTAGCAGCTACCATGTCTCCGAGTACGTGCATTCGGCGTTTATAAATGCCATTTGTGCCAAATGGTGCTTTGTTTTAAGGTATTAATTTTAAAATTCAGTGTTACAAAAATAAGCGTAAGGAAAGTAGCTCGTGCGTCTGACAACGAGTAACCAAGGCAACGAGTCGGCGGACTGCGGACGGAGCGGAGCGGCTGACTGACACCGCCGCCCGCGCGCATATAAACCCCCTTAGCGGTGAATCCGGGCTTAAGAACAGCGTTAATGGAGCAGCGTCATCATTCAAACACTGCATTAGGGTATCTAACTAGCGGCACGACCGTTACTGAAACACAACGTTAATCAAATCACCAAACACTGCTGGTAGGGAGATTAAAGATTCCGGGGGTTATTACCGGCTGACCACGCCGCGCAGGGGCAGAAGAGCTGCTGAAGCCGGTCAGAGGACGGCGTGACCCGTGTCAGAGCCGAGTCCGAGGATCGCAGCGCGGGAGGCGGTCCGGCGCGACCCAGAGCCGAGCCGATCGACGCAGGCCCGCTTCGGAGAGTCTGGTGGCGCGGAGTCGGCGGCTCTACTCGCGGTGCACGTTATAAATAAATGAAACTGATGTCCGTTTCGTTTAAGAAACAAGATTTGTGTGCATGTCATTTCAGAATAAATTACTATACAAAAATAGACAATTTATTGTACTACTTATTAATTTCACAAACTTCTGAAACATTAGGAATCTTTAACAATACTAAACATCTACTCAACAGAAACGGCGATAAGCGCCGCGGCCTCTGGGTGTCGCTGTCAGGCGGAAGTTGCGAAGTCAGCTGACTGCTTATGTCCGCTGATGGCGGCTGTGACACTGTACGGCCCGCTAAAGACACGGTTTAAGTTTGCGGGGTGGGTGCGCTGCGTTGGACGGAAAAGCAATTAAGCGTTGGAGAAATACAATATATGTTAGTCATGTTTTCTCCCCCTGAGATCCCTTTTATAATACACGTAGATTATGTTTATATGTTAATCTACAATTTATCGTTCTAATGGAGGGAACTCCAATAACAAATGACTGAGATGTTGTTTTGATGATAGTTTAATAAACAACTTATATTTATATAAACACTTGATGTGAAAATGTATTTTTTATTTATACGTGGTGGGGTCTGGAGACTCCCAGGAAGCAGAAGGCACCCAAAATCAAGGAAGCACTCGTTTGGAAGGTCTCACGTGTAACTCACATTCCTGAGTGTTTTTCAATGAGATAATCTGCCAGTAGTGGATGACAAGGTGAGAACTGCCATCTGATTTTATCCATAGTTAAAGCACTGCTGCCACGTCGGTTTTCTCCTGAAGTCCATCTAGTTAAATGTATTGGTTTCCCTGAATTTTCTTCCAGTATGATAGACTGCAATCCTATATCCACAATGTCCTCATTTGAAACAGATCCATGGAACTCTGTAATGGAATAGGCAGTAGTGGAAGATGGATCAATGGATGGAATTCTCAAATAATTAATCAAACACATTTTTAACATTTGCATAGCATGTATTTGAATAGCAGTGCCTGACATCTCCAAAGTTGGGTCAGTATGAGCCTCCAGATCAGCGTGTGAAGTTCATGCATCTGCTTCATGTTTGCTGGGGTTTCCTCTGGGTTCTCCTGCAATCCAAAAAAAATCCATATTTTTTGGTTTGCTTAAAATCTGATCCTGTCAATGTGACGTGTGTAATCAACCAATCAATGAATATGTGCAACTTGTTTTTATTATGTTTCCAACAGACAAAACAGGTATGACTCTGAACCAGTCGCACCCAACTGCCAGTTCCTGCCCTTTGTTCCATGAATCCATTAGGAAAGGAGAAAATACACCACAGGAAACCACTGGGATTTTAGGGTAATCTGGTGTTTAATCAAAGTTTACTGTTCTCATTATTTGACCCTTAAACCTGCTACAGTAGGTATACTGCAAACACGCAGGCAGAGCTGGGTAATTCAGGTCCAGAGAGTAAACGTCCAGACCAGGATTTTGTTTCAACCAACCTGTTGAGCATAAAGAGTCACATTCACAGAGTACTCAGCTGGTTGGTTGAAATAAAATCCCGGTCTGGACTTTTACTCTCTGGACCTGAATTACCCAACTCTGCACATAGGCTGGCAGGGCAAACAGTTGAAAGTTCCATGAAAAGTAATAATTATAACATTAATTTGAATTTGATATATGAAACAAAGTGTGCAAAAGCTTGCGAATGTGATAATGCTTATGCTGATTAAGACAGCATTTCCAGCGACACAAAAGATGCATTTGTTGTTTGGGTCCCTGTGCTGGACTGGCATCCTGTCCAGGATGTTCTGCTTCTTACAACAGGTTTCAGACCTCTTCCATGGAGGGTTGATCCCAAAAACCTGCACCCACACCAGCCCTCCGTGGACTAGGTTCCACACCCCTTGCAGTACGGCACAAGCAGTATGGGAGGTAGTTGAATGGATGATCAAGCAGATGACTTGATTATGTTTGTTGGGACAGTTCCCTGTAGCAGACATCAGGATACAGTTATTAAACTACAGACATCACTGCTTTGGAATAAAATTACGTTTGAGAAAGACTTCCTGTACATCGTAAGCACAGTCGCCAACAACATCTTTTTGAAACTAAATCCAACATTCCCCCATGTTCCGATTTTAACACAAACTTAAATAACAGAAACACCTTTTCACGTTACCAACATGTTAAGCAACATTTGAGGGAGATTAATAGCTCCATTCTGTTCATAGGTTTTACGTCAATAATTGCGGTGAGATTCAGAAAACAAATGTCCAAGCTCTCCAGAGTCCTTCTCTCGTAGAGAAAATGGAGAGGTTGCCTCTCGAGATCAAACACATTCACTATGCAGTGGGTCGAAAGACACGGAAATGCACCCGGTACCATTACTTTACATGACTGCATAGTCTGGAGGCACAGGATGGTGAGGTGGGATAGGAATGGGGTTCTAGGTCAGGAGACAGGCCACTTGGGCCTTGATCTCCGCATCAGGATGCGTCAGGAGTTGTGGCAGCCTGGCGTGGAGAGGCGAGCCCTCAGCAAGCAGTATGTGATACACAGAGTCCTTCCCACGATGAGAAGCTACAGTCTGGTCCAAAAAGCGCCAACCCTTGAGGTTCCTCACGAAGGTCAACAGACGCAGCAGGACGCCAGGGTGTGTGTTACTGTCGAAGAGTAACACCAGGGAGGCTGGTGCCTGCAATTCATCGCATTGAAAGACAGAGTTATTCATACCAGCCATCACTAATGGTTTTTCAAGAAGAACGATGTATAGCAGTTTGCACACCCTACACATATTGAAATGGTTGCCTTCCATATTCAAAAAAACATGCAGATTACATGAACTGGGGTCTTACTCATGGAAAAGGGATGCAACGTGGGCTGGGCGATATGATGATATTTTTGGCAATCAGACAAGTAACCATTTAATGTCTGACAGCGACTAACTGGTGATTATCGTCTTTGTTGGGGAAGTTGGCTTAGGCTACACATGCAGCAAGGTAACGGTATGATTTATGATTTCGGGTCAGCCTTCTAGCAGACATTTCAGGCGCAGCTTAAGAAAATTAAAAACATTTAAAATTTCACAAGCAGTGCCCATTGTAGTGATATTCATATTCACCATTCTTGTATGCTGGGAAGTTCTTTATCACATTACTGACTTTTATCTTATGGTTATATGTAAGCAGCTAGAACGGTATCAGTCTCAGTGCAACTTCTTGGTGGGAATTTCCAGCATCCCAACGTATGTGAATGGCCAAACGAGACAAGCGCTTCCCAGTTAATTCCCTCTCAAATTGTCAAATAATTTGATAATCTGGCTATGAGCGTCTCCTTTGCAGCTCCTTTCATTCATGGGTGGGGTGCCCTTCACATGCTATAGCCAAAACTAGAGACAAAAATAAAAGAACCCCTGATTATTATTAGGTGACTAGGCTAGTAATTCGCTTAAAAACTCCCTTCTGATCCATGAGAAAACATGATTCATCCTAAATTTTCATACACTAAGACGACCCAACACATCTGCATGTTCTGTTCACATATATAAAAGCAATGCCTAAATTAATGTACAACTCTGTATCATTCATCCCAATATTTAAAAATTAAAGTATCACTATTTCCCTAGATACTGCCCAGCCCTAGCGCCAAGCCTTACAGACAGAGTATTTCAGGACAAGCCATATTCATGTAAATTGCGTTTACCTGGGCTTGCATAATGTCCTCTATCATATCTGGATTAGCAGATAAATTCACAAGCACTTTTGAAACCTGAGTCTGAACAGAAAAAAAAGACAAATACTGCTTAAGAACTACGGAGCTCCACTACCATTTTAAACATGTTTGTATTTCTCAAAAATCACCTCTGCAAAGAATATACCCACAAAAGAAGTTTTGTGTGTGTGTACACACACACATATATATACACACACACCCTTAAACACATAAACATATACACACACAGACACACACACATATACACACACACACACATTATATATATATATATCCATGCATCACACTGGCGGGTGGGTTTACATCAACATTACATCAACATTATTTAGCATTAGACGCTAGGCAATCATTGTCAACACCGGGCAATTAAATGCATAAATACCTGTAATGGTTCATTGCTCACAACCAGTAGTGATAAAAAGAGAGTAACTGAGTTTCTCATCAGATGTTGGTGGCAGTTTGTGACTGACAGATTGGTCAGTAATCTTAAGCAGGCCAACTGAAGTTCAGAATTCACTGGTGACATTTCAATCAGGTCCAAAACGTGGGACACATACAGCTGGGGGCAGAGATGAAACGTCCATGTCACATATCTTGAAGTCTCATTTGGGAAGCTTACACCGTTTTCGGGTAAATACCTTCAAATGCTCTTGGTTTCTGACATTCATGCTCAGATTGTTCAGCACATTCAAAGTCTGAACCCGGATTTCAGGCAAAGGGTCAGACAACAAGCCGGCAATGATGTGAAGCCCGTCCAATTCTCGAATAAGATCCTAGATGTTTGAATAGAATTAGTTGAAATCATACAAACAGCATTTGATTAATCAAATACAAATAACAGCACAGTGCATAAAAGGTTAAGAGTATAGCTTTAAGAGAGAATTTAGAGAAAGTCTACAGCAGGGGTCTCCAACTCCGGTCCTGGAGGGCTACCGTCCAGTTGGTTTTCTATCCTACCCGGCTTCTGATGAGTCACACCTGTTCCTGGTATTTACCTGAGAGTAGGTGCGGCTCATCAGAAGCCGGGTAGGATAGAAAACCTGGACCGGAGTTGGAGACCCCTGGTCTAGAGTATCTGATACTGAGCATAAGTCAGCGTCCTCACCTGGTTCACGGAAAAGGCAGCAGCATTTCCTAAAGTCACTAAGACTTGGACTCTGTCAGAAGCGCAGGCATCCGTTTGGAGGAGTGACAACAGCTTCTTTATGTGATGTGGCTCCAGGGGGCCAGAAGATGTGGACAGATCACCTGGAATGAGAAAAAGAAAGTTAAAGTAATTCAGGGACAGGCCTAACTAGGCCTACAGAATTTCTGCTTACAAATCAACAATGCAAAGTTGACTGGAAAAATGACAACTGACAAAAAAAAAAACAACTCGAATTCATGTCCTTACAGCATTCCATCCATCCATCCACCCATCCATCCATCCATCCATCCATTTTCCAAACCGCTTATCCTACTGGGTTGTGGGGGGTCCGGAGCCTATCCCGGGAGCAATGGGCATGAGGCAGGGAACAACCCAGGATGGGGGGCCAGGCCATCGCAGGGCACACTCACACACCAGTCACTCACACATGCACTCCTACGGGCATTTTAGTAACTCCAATTAGCGTGTCTTTGGACTGTGGGGGGAAACCGGACTTTACATCTTTAAAAGTACATTTCAAGTACATCCATCATTTCATACACGCAATCCTGGCATCCTTCTCGATGAACTTGCCTTTCAAACAAGTAAAAAATATCATTAAAATTCCTTTTTTTCACCTCCGTAATATTGCTGGACTCAGCTCATGTCCGTCACTGCCTGAGGCTGAATGACTGATCCATGCCTTAATATCTAGATGAGACTGTAATGCCCTCTATCCAAATCTATAAACAAATTACAGTATTTTCAAAATAGTGGTACCATGACCTCACACACACTCCTCTGTCTCCTCCTATACTCCCTGACTTTCACTGGTTCCCGGTGTCCTGCTGCACTGATTTTAAAATAGAATTTGGAATTTGGTAATCAGTGATCATTGATCATTGTTGACACGCAACGAAATGTGTCCTCTGCATTTAACCCATATGCAGATAATTCAATTACAGCCACCAATCATTCAATTACAAGTGCGCTTTTCTAACCATTAGGCCACCACTGCCGACATAGTCACCGTTACATACAGAGCTATCCGCGGTATCTGTGACCTCACAAATCCATTCAACAATCAAGCAGTAAATTAAAACCTATAGGAGACCGTGTAATGCGTTAATACTACTAATAATAATAACAATAATCATAATAAAATAATAATAAATCAAAATTATTTTTTTGCACTCCGTCAACGTTAATATTGATAATATACTATTAATATTGATACTGTGGTGGAGATTATTACATTTGGTCAAGCACAGAACCATTAAATAAAAGGCATTATAACAACCACTAGCTGGGAAACCATAACATCCAATTTACACACGTTACATTCAAGTTACATTATACATGGCACGTATGTTTCAAAACATTTCTGTAACTTAGTTACTTAAATGTTTTTGACGACAGTTTAAGCGCTTCTTTAGCGCCGGCTTCCGTCATACCTCGATCGTTCCCATTAAGCAGCGCCAGGCCGGACACCTTCGCCAGCAGCGACCCCGGCTGCAGCATCGCACTGCCGGCCGGATCCCGCTGAGATGGCCCCTGCTCGGGCACCTCGGCTCCCCTCACGCCGCCTTCCCTACTTCCCTCCTGCTGAGGAGCCATAACTGCTTTGTCGCCGGATCCCCACATGAGTTTGTATATCCCATATGACGCTCCGGCCCCGGCCACCAAGCCCAGCAAAGTCTTAATGCTGCACAGCCGTGCTGTGACTCCGCCATCTCCCATGCTCCCGGCGTGCTTCATGGAAGGATCGAGTGGAAATGGTAAAGAAAGCAGCTGAATGTTACAGACAGACAGTAAAGCTTCATCTTGGAAAGTGTTGCACCTCCGCTACCCAGTATGCGTGTAACGGGTGGCTCTTCTTTGTCTTTTTTGCCCTAAGGAAACCGTGACGCTTTACCGCCATCTAGAGTGCGGCGGGGATAACAACTCGACACTAGCAATGGCAACGTACCGTTTTATTTCATAACGGTTGCTCCTGTCATTAGCATGAAGACTGAGGTGTAAAGTAACGAAGTACAAAATAGTTCATTACTGTACTAAAATAGTTTTTCCGGGTTTGATCTTTACTTAATTATTTCACGCTGTTGCAACTTTTACTTTGACTTCGCTACATTTCTGGCCCACCGACTTTTTACTCCGACACATTTTGCACGATAACATCGCTATCCTTACTCGACCAATTTGGAAAAAAACATACTGCAAAAAGAAATACATGCGATAAGTATCCAGCGCACTTCAGTGGAGCAGCAAATAAGACCCCTGATTTACTTATGTTTGGTTTCAGCATTGCTACTGACTAAATTGGCTGAATTCCCAGCATGCCTCAAGAGATTCATGATTGTGCTTCAAAAGAATAACCTAGTCTGCCTAAATTACTACTGTCCAGTCGCACTGCCCTTTGTGGTGACGAAGTGCTTTGAAAACTCTTCAAGATTTCACCTACACATTTTCCAGACTGCTGGACCACAGGTGGTGATGGTCAGTGTCTGCTCCTAAAACCCCCTCATCCTCAACACCGGAGCCCTACAAGGTATCCTCTGTCCTCTGCTTTAATCCTGTACACCCATGACTGTACAGCCACACACAGCTCCAGCACCATCATGAAATTTGCGGATGACACAGTGTTGGTAGGTCTGATCTCCAAGGGGGATGCGATGGCGTACCTGCAAAAGAAGGGAAAGTGCGAGTCTAACAATTTGGACCTGAATGTCTCTAAAAACAAGGAGATGGTTATGGCGTTCAAGAAGGAGTAGCAAAGGAAGTACACACCTCTCAAGATTGGATGTGGAGAGGAGAGGATTAACAGCCACATGTACTTAGAAGTACACATCTCCGAGGACCTGACATGAACAACCTATTCATCCATCCGGGTGCAGAACGCAAGGGCGGTGACCGTATCACCTGAGGGAGCTACAGAAATTCAAAATCCCCTCTTCGCTGCCAAAAACCTAGAGTGCTACTAGGGTAATCACTGCCTGGAATAGCAGCTGCAGCTCCGAGGACCGCAGAGCCCAACAGAGGGTGATATGGTGTGCTGAGCAAATCACCAGGACAAACTTGCCTGCCCTGCAGAACATCTACATTCAGCAACGTAGGTCAGGGCATTAAATATTATCACAGACACCTACTACCGCAACTTGCACTTAAAATTTTCTTCTCATATTTTCTTATAATTTTGTATCTTTAGTTTTATGTAATTTTAAATATATTTCTATATTTTAGTACTTGTTTTGAACTGTGTTATCCGCCCAGTTGTAGATTATTCTAATCCTTGCAGTTCCTCAGTCTGCTATGGCTAAGTCCTTCTCAGATTTTGTCATAGAATGGGCTGATAGATGGAGAGAGATCCCATTGTCCGTTAACTTAAAAAAAAAATCTTTCTTTTCCAAGGTTCATAATTCATGCACCAGAATTGTCTGGTTCTTATAGACTGTGCCTTAAACTCCTGTGTGACCTTTTCCAAGCATCCCGGTGTTCATGTCCCTGATCAAATTTACTAAATCTAAATTTCCAGTTTATTTATGACATAAAATTTTCTAACATTGATTCTCCTTTAGCCTTATAAGAGATAATAAAATCTATCAATGCAATTCCAGACTGATTCCCCAATGAGCTATATATGAAATTTAAGGGTAAATTGGCCCCAGTACTATTGGCAGTATTTAATGAATCACTGGATGGTGGAGTTTTACCAAACACTCTGACTCGGGCACATGTAATTGTTTTGTTAAATTCCGATAACGATTCAACATCTGGCATGGTGGTGCAGTGGTTAGCACTGTTGCCTCACACCTCTGGGACCCGGGTTTGAGTCTCCGCCTGGGTTACATGTGTGTGGAGTTTGCATGTTCTCCCCATGTCGTCGTGGGGTTTCCTCCGGGTACTCCGGTTTCCCCCCACAGTCCAAAGACACGCTAATTGGAGTTACTAAATTGCCTATAGGAGTGCATGTGTGGGTGAATGGTGTGTGACTGTGCCCTGCGATGGGCTGGCTCCCCCATCCTGGGTTGTTCTCTGCCTCGTGCCCATTGCTTCCTGGATAGGCTCCGGACCCCCCGCGACCCAGTAGGATAAGCGGTTTGGAAAATGGATGGATGGATGGATGGATTCAACATCTTTTTGCATGCTTACAAAGGTTGCAGTACCCCACCTACAAAAGGTGTTACCCAGTTTTATATCTGAAGACCAAAACAGTATTTTTTTTTTAGTATTTATTATAATCTACACAAAATCAACTGTAATGCTTCCTGAAATTGTATTATCATTGTGTACTGAAAAAGGTTTTGACAGAGTAGAATGTTCTTTATCCCACACCTCAAGCAGCTGTCCATAAAAAATAACAACCGCCCTGACTATTTTACATTAGACTGTGAAACCAGGCAAGGCTGCCCTTTGTCCACATTGATTTTTCCCATTGCAATGTCTATCATGCTACAGCCTTCAACTGCCTTTAAAGGGACCACTTGTAATCAACAGGAACAGAACGTTTCATTACACGATTCTCCTGGCATCTGCCAAACCCAGACTTGTCCATCAAACTGGACGACAGAGAAGTGTGACTCATCACTCCACAGAACATGTTTCCACTGCTCCAGAGTCAAGTGGCGACATACTTTACACCACTCCATCCAACGCTTGGCATTGCGCATGGTGATGTGAGGTTTACATGCAGCTGTTTGACCATGGAAACCCATTCCATGCAGCTCCCGATGCAGTTTTTGTGCTGGGGTTAATTCCAGAGGAAGTTTGTTACTCTCTAGTTATTTAGTCAACAGAGTGTTAGCAATTATTACGCACTATGTGCCTCGACACTCAGCGACCCCGCTCTCTTACTTCATGTGATCTGACGCTTTACGGCTGAGTTTCTGTTGTTCCTAAATGCTTCCACAAGGTGGCATCCTTTGACAGCACCATGCTCGAATTCAATGAGCTCTTCAGAACAGCCCATTCTTTCATAAATGTTTGTAAATCTGACTGTATGGTGCTTGATTTTATGCACCAGTGACAATGAGTATGAGCACAATATTTTTGTATTATTATATGAAATACTGGTGTTGTACTGAATGACATTATTTTGTTGCCCTGAATAACACATATCACTTCAGTGCAGAAAATATTAATTATCAATTAAATTAAATTAATTATAATGCATTGTCGTCAATCGTCCACACCCAGGAAGACAACTTGCCCTGCTCTTTGGCTATGGGATGCGTTGCATATCAAACAAAGAGAATTGAGAGCAGCTAACCAGTGTTTCCCAGTCTTTGATCATCCACAGGGAAGCAAGAGGATCAGGATTGAATAACCCTGAACTAAACTACCCAGACCTACTCACATGGAATGTGTTAAGTTATTAAGGTGTGTTTCAAAGCTTGTGGGTCCTGTGGACACTTTTCTGAGGGGTCTAACTATCAACACAATTCGGCGAGGGTTTTATAGCACTGGTTCCCCATTGGCACTGTGGCACATAGATGGCAGTCATGTTAATTCATTCCGTATTATGTTCAATGACGTTTTCTCTGTATTGTATATTCTGGATAGGTGGAGGACAGTGATGCATGGCGCCATTGATGGATACAGCAGGAAGATCATGTATTTTAATGCCAGCAGAAACGACATGTTACATAATGTTACAGTGCATTATGGCTTGCCATCTCGCGTCCGTAGTGACAAAGGGCTTGAGAACATTGATGCTGCGTGGTTTATGCTTAAGCATGATCTTCGTGGACCAGGTACTGTCTAGTAATAATTTCTGACTTCCCTAACTGTCACTCGTACCCTGGGGTCACATTGACCCCAAAGGCCCATGTCAGGTGACTTCTCATAGTAATATAATTATCGTAGGAGAATGTAAGAGCTAATCGTCTAATTCAGTTTACACAGCAGAGGTACTGCAGCCACTGTGGCATCATTTACAATGTACAGTAAGGTTCTGAAATATGCGTTGGTAGAATTTGAAGAGCATCACTATTGCTTGGACCCCTTGCGGTCCATTTCATTTCGCCTCGCCATTGGTGTTTGCCTTAATAAAGCCCCTTTGTTTTCCCCGAAGCCTGCCTTCACTTCAGTCCTTCTCGCATCGTGACACAGTTCATCTGTGGGAGTGTGTGTTTTATGAAATGTTCCTGAGCCTTGGTAGGAAATCACCATTTGACAATAGATATGTGAATCTATAATCTTAGATGCTTGGCTCTAGTGACCCCATTGGCAGAATATAAGTGGGGGGGCATAAAGCTATGTGTGACACTTCGTGTTTACCTGACTGTAGAGGAGTAGATGACATGTATGAGTGCGTGCTGTGAGGTACCAGTATCTCAATGTGTGTGAACTCGTTTCATAGGTGGAGCAGATGTCTGTGTGTCTGGTGTGACTGGAGAGAACGTGGGGTGCTGGGGACAGAAGGCGCTTTCAGTTGCAGACACTTCCTGAGATGCAAAAGGCTTAACAAACAGGAAACCGCAAGCATGAGAAAGCCTTAAATGTATGCAAAGATACATCAAAAGAAATGCGATTCTATCAGCCTGTTCACAATTATGCCCCTTAATGTTATAGAACTTTACCTGGTAGATTAGGACTGACCTTTCAAACTGAACTTCATCATTGAGATCGTAGGGACGGAATTCTGTATAGTGCCATTTAGAAATTTCATGTTTTTCCTACTGATAATAAGCAGAACTTTTTATTGATTACAAATGTAATGTGATTTTTAATTTGTATCTTTTTCCCCCACAGACAGGGTGAGTCATATTGCAGGCCACAGTGTGCATAATCAGCCTAAAGAATGACTCCGGCGGATCATGTGTCAAGTGCTTACTATGCAGCATTTCAGTACCTGCAGGAAGTGGGTGCCCTGGACCCTGACAATGAGCTTCACCTCATATGCTCACACTGTGTCATGAATCCACGAGTCAACCAACATCTGAAGATATTTTCCAGGGGTTGGGATAGTCATCCTTTATCATCAGAGCAAATGAAGACACCAGGTCAATTGTGAATTCAGGGACTACTACTAAACTACAGTGATAACCATATTTCTAATATGGTAGGCATCTCTCATACAGCCAATCACTGATTTCACTGTGTTTGTGGGACCAGTCCACTGCTGACGTACCATTAATAAGTTGCCATTAATACCATTAATAAGTGTAAATTTACACAAAAAGACCATAGATATACCATAGAGACCATAACAGGGCACTGGAAGTTTGTTAAATATCAAGTATTTTCATACTTCTCCAAATGGTTAAAAAGCTCAGTTAATAATCTTTATTTCTCAAGACTGACTTTAGAGAATATGGGATTGACTGAGGGACCCATCCCACACCACAACATGGACGGTGCTCTGGAAGTTTTCAAAACTCCGTTTTCTTACCGCCACACCTTGAAGGAAACACGAAGATTTAAGACTTGATATATTTTATATGAAATATAAGTTGTCACTAGTCATTGCCCCTCTTGACCCACCTCATGTAACCATTTCAGAGACTCTCACCTGTCTTCGGTTTACCCCAAAAGAAACCCTGCATGTTTATAAGAGCTTTTATTTCTATTGGCAAAATTAAGTTATCAAGAGTACACATTTAAAACTGAGAGCCCCCCAAAAATGTTTTTCTTTATTTGTTTTGTAAGCACTAAGTTTTTCGTGTGTGTTAAATGCATACATACCGATATCGCATTCAAAATCGTATCTCAAACCCTTTTGTAATCAATTGCACTAAAAATATGCTGTACATTTTTAAAACAATATTATTAAAGTACACATTGTTTAATAAAAATAAACCGTTTGTTTGCTTGGGTTTCAAATGACGTATGAATTAGGTTTTTGACCATTTTTTAAGCTCAGATTTTAACTCCACAAAGCACAGGATGTACGCAGTAATTCCAAAAATAAAATTGAATAAAACAATTGGTAAAATACAGAGACTAATATTTATTGTGGAAAAATGGCTTGCGTAGCTCAAATATTACTAAGATACTGTAGAATAATGCAGAAATGTAAAGGAGTGGGGTTCATGTTTAGTGCACAAAAACATCGTGGAGTACATAGCAGCGGAGTACCGAAACTACCTAAGCCATTCCAAACCCTGGGGTCGATGTCATTTTTTTAATCATCATCGGAGACTTTGCATGGTACCTTAAGGATATTAGCACATGTGTTGGCTTAAAGATACTGGGATGAGACAAGTAGAAACTGGACTGTAGAATGAGGGTCAAAGCCAACAGCAGCGGCAGAGTCACTTCCTGTAGCAAAGACTGAGACACCTTCTAGGGCGACATCGCTAATTCCCACTGAAATAAACACATAGGTTTTTGCGCACATATTATACAATGTATAGTAAGGGTAGTAGTGCGCAGCAAGGTAACATATTTATTTTAAACGAAATTAAGCACGTACTCTCCGTATCTAGGAGGAATCTCTCGATTGGCAAATTGCTTCGTTTTCTTGCTCATATTTGTTGCTAATATGCGCCGAACGTCTGTTACACACCTTTGTATTGCGCGACGTACAATTCCCGTCAGAATCAATTTCAATTTTGCGCTGTGTAAATTGAGGAGAGGCTGTACGTCACTGACTGCTCCGTTTATTTTAGGAAATAAGCTATGGCCTTTAATTACTGCTTGCCAGTTGTAGTCGAATCGCCGATAGTTACATTGGCACAGTTTCTACTTGATTGATAAGGTCTTAGGGTGTTTTATGGATTTTGGAGAGACACTGGCAGAAAAATCCTAATCAAATGAATTGATGGTGCGGACCATGCATACAGTAGTGGTGTGCGATACTACAAGATTTGGTATCGATCTGATATGAAGTAAATACAGGACGATACCGATGCTTTTTTGTTTAATTAAGGTGGATGCAACATCAAATTGCTGAAGCTCAATTAATTTTCATTACCTTTAAGTGTTTTTGTGATTTTTAAAATTAATTAGTTAAAACCGATGACAGAATTTGGGCAAAGTTTATAAGTAAATAATAATTAGTGAAAATACAATAAGCAAATTGCAAAAAAAAATAAAGTGTAAACACGATGAAAGACATATTTATCACCTCTCTCCGTTTCCGTAGCCCTGCATTTTCTTTTGAATGATATCTCATATGCTTGTATAAATTAGTTAATTGTATTACCACTGTATTTGACAGCCATTTTACAAATAATACAGCTTGTCGTTGCTTGATCTTCGGCTTGAAAACAAAGCCACACAACACTCCTCTTTCTCTCTGAGATTATTTCTTACGCACCGCATTGTGTGTGCGCGCGCAATTGAGCGTGTTTGCTGACCTGGGATCAAAATACAAGAGGGAGAGAGAAGCTTGATTATCGCTGCCGGCCTAGTGGTCATTTGGATATTTTCTGTTGTCATTATGGTGTAAAAAAGGCAAACACAATTGTTTGATAATAAATGGCTTCACCCAACCACTAACCACGAGTGACAGAGAGGTTATTGTGTTATCATTCATATTCTCTGAAAAATGGCCAAAACATCACAAATTCTGCCAGGGTATGTAAACTTTTGAGCACAACTGTATATAACATAAAACAAATAAAATAGGTCGCTGATCTGAATACGCTTTATTACTTAATGGGCTATCACGTGCCTGTTAATATCGATTCAAAAGTTCAAAACAGCAGACATGAACGTGGCAATTTAAAGCTTGTTACATTATTAGTGTGTATTATATGCACATTAACATTGTTTTTTCACGAAAAAAAAAATTAATTTGTTACTCAATCTTTTTCAAATGTCTGGGTCTCGTTTTAATTAGTGGCTAAAATAGTATTGCACCGTGTAGTTCAGATGACACTGACCTGTCTCCAAATTGTATTAGTTAAACGTGCATGATGCTGGGTTAGTGCAAATATAATGATGAAGTTGGTGAGGGGATATACTGTTTTGTGTAGGGGGCAGCATGTGGCTTGATCGGCTAAGCCTGTGTCCATGTAATCAGAAGGTCACTAGTTCAAACGCAGCCTCAGCATGTCTGCAGGTTCTTGAGCAAGGCTTTTAACCCTCAGCTTTCTCTAGTACTGTTGCCTCACACCTCTGGGACCCGGGTTCGAGTCTGCGCCTGGGTCACATGTGTGCGGAGTTTGCATGTTCTCCCCATGTCGTCGTGGGGTTTCCTCCGAGTACTCCGGTTTCACCCCCACAGTCCAAAAACACGCTGAGGCTAATTGGAGTTACTAAATTGCCCGTAGGTGTGCATGTGTGAGTGAATGGTGTGTGAGTGTGCCCTGCGATGGGCTGGCCCCCCGTCCTGGGTTGTTCCCTGCCTCGTGCCCATTGCTTCCGGGATAGGCTCCGGACCCCCCGCGACCCAGTAGGATAAGCGATTTGGAAAATGGATGGATGGATCATTTCTACGCATTACAAAAAAGAGCTTTCATTTCGCTGTTTTCAGTGGTGCGCGCTCCCGAGACAGGCATGCATTCTACGGTAGGGATGCCTTCCTTCTTGGGAGTTTTTCCTTGCCACTGTCGCCTATGTCTTACTCACTGGGGGATTTGGGTACGGATGCTGTAAAGCGCTTTGAGACAATGTAATGTTGTGATAATGCGCTATACAAAAATAAATTTATTGTTGTTGTTGTTGATGTCCCCCAAATACTAAGAAAATACTAATGTCCCACCAACTCATAGAAAATTTGTTTTATGAATTTTCCCCACGTATCTGCTCTATTTCCTATTTCTGCCCTTTTTCTCAGTGCCAGACATGGTTACGCCATTTGCCGCAGTATAGTAATTTAGAACAAGTACTCCGCAGGGGCAGGGTTTGGCTACCTGCCACTTGAGAGTCACATGAGGGCCTTGTCGGAAGGATAGACGCGTTCACATTTTCATGTCTTATGATAAATTATATCTACGAAATTTATGGTTTCATAGGTGGAGCAGAATACGTTAGTACGCCCACGCTTATAAAAATACCTTTAAGTCGGGGATAACCTTATAGCACAATGACATTTGTGGAGTTGGTTGCTGATTTGCTGCTGCTAATTTTAGGTAAGTTGTATTTATCTCTTCAATCAGACCATGGTGTAAGAAACACCTTCGGGTTTAGATTTTGTCACAATCTGTTTAGAATGTTTCTTGATACAATCAGCCCTTGGATAACGAACATAATCCGTTCCAAATTCTGTACACTGTAAACCCAAATGCTCAAAATAATCAAAATTATTAAGTAGCATAAACTTAATTTTCTGAAACAGTTCTACTAACCTAAATATTTTGAGTTCATGTGACTTTTTTTATAGTTTTTGAGTGAATTAAACTGATTATTTTTAATTAACTGAAACAATGTGCTTATTAAGTAAGTGCCACTTAGGTGTATAATTTAGCTGTACTTATTTCTTTTTGTTTCAACATTGTATGTGTACTTGCGTGTGTGTGTGTGTGTGTGTGTGTGTGTGTGTGTAACCAATTGTCATTTTTTATTAAATTATATGTATTTAAATAAGTTAATATTTAAAAATACTTAATTTTCCTAATAATGGTTGGGTCTTCATAAATTCAGCTGTAAAAGATTTTAGCAAGAAAAATATTAAATTCACTCTAAGTACTAATTTTAAACGAAAAAATATGTTTGATTAAAAAAGTTACGACTCGGTTGACGTAAGGGTCATCATTTTATTGGCTTACGAGGTTCCCTTGCCCCAAGGTCAAAGGTCACGTGCAACACGTGGATAAGTTACTTTGGCGCCACAAAAGACTGCAGTGCAGTGCAGTGAGGAGGATGTAAGCTTCAAGCTATCGGCAGTTATCAGCAACGTCGGTGTCACGGTAAGTGTTAAATGTGTTTTTAAACAGGGGTTTATCTAGTGAACAGTTACAGCAGTTTAATCAAGACAAAACTTTAAACAGCGTTCGTCAGTTACGTATATTTACATTCAAAAGTCATGGATGTCTAGCAAGGAACAACTGATAAAATAGGCTTAATAAAAAACAATGAACGACAAAGCATAACACATCAGCTAACTTACATAATTTTTCAAACGGACCATAGTCTATAATTCTGCGTGTACGATTTAGCCAAACGTTACATTTGTTTTAAAGACATTAGACGCTGAAATTATGTCCACGCGTGATACGCGATTAAAAAAAACATCCATTGCTAATTTTGGGTGGTGTCCACAAAACTAGATAACTAAAAATATACTTTTCCCAATGTGTTGACGTGCCACTGATACGCAAACTAGGGAGCTGGAGAGCATGTGCCATGGGCGTCGCTAGGCCATTTTTCGGAGGGCTTTAGTCCCCCTAACATTTGTACTCAGCCCCCCTAAAAATTCTCCATAAGGCCACTTAAAAAAAAAATAAAAATTGGTTCTCGTCCCCTCTCGACCCGCCGAAATGCCTCCGACCCCAATTTTTTTTATTTCGTTAAAATCGCATGGAAAATGCCCAACAATGACGAAATTTGAATTTCCCGCGCATTCCACATCGACGATTGATCCACATTGTGTAATCCTAGTCTTGGAATGGTTTCATGAACCTAAATTTGTCTCTACCTGAGATGGGCTGGTGCAAAGATTTAAATCTGGGGAAGTGATGTGGTACATGTTCTTTACTTGTTTGTAGAGTTGCATTTCCTTGTTCAACCATTCAGGTTCCTGTATTTTGTAAATTCCTCGTGTTTTAACATGTTTTAATACACTTTCTTTCTAGATATATATTTTAAAATCTTGGTTGTTCATTTAGAATGGGAATGACAAACAGAATATTGGTTTCAAATAGTATCATTTTTATATTCACGAATGAAACATCAGCATAAAGTATCGAAATCCATAGTTGGGAATGAGATACACATGGATCAAGGAATTCTTGTATTTTCTTACATTTAATATATTTGAAACGCAACAAACTGGAAGAACTGAGGAAGCGTACTAAGTAGGTCTGCTCTCTTCGGTATGTATTTTCAAATATGTATTTTCTTACATATTTGAAAGTCCAAACAGTCAATCAAAATTTTGTAAAAAAAAAAAAAAAAAAATCCCGCCCACCCTACCCACCCCCTCCAAAAAAAAGGGCGAGAACCAATTTTTTTTTTAAGTGGCCTAAACTTGACACAAATTGCTGGTCGCCCATCGTCCCCGTTAAATTTGATATGAAAGTTAATTAAATAATTAAACTATTTTGATTGAGCTATACACTTTCTAACATTAATTTTGTTTTTCTTTCAGGTTGTTGGCTACAGTATGATTTGGCAATGTAAGTTGTGCTCAGCTTCTTTTACTGACAGATTGCAAATATTTAAGCACTACAGACTGCAGCACAGTCACTTTTCCAGTGTAAGCCCCCTTCCATGCATCTATAATTATTGCATGTGTACATTTAAGACACTTAATAGTCTTAGAACTCATTTGTCAAGATGTCATACTCGGCAATTTGGTAGTAGTGCAGAACACTCTCAGCAGGCTCTGTTATTTAAATGCCCTTTATGCCCATTTCAGCAGCAATTTTCTGAATCTGTTCTTTTCTGCCATCTTAGAAGGCATTTAAGAAATCATGAAACAGTGGCTTGCCCATATAAGGATTGTAGCTTTACCACAAATGTATACTCTTCATTCAATTCTCATAAAAGTAGATCACACCAAGCAAGCGTTTCATCAGACTTTCAAAATGACATTGTCAGTGATGTTGGTCAAGCCAGTATTCCTGCAGTTGATGGTGATTTATATGAAGAACCTCCAAGCACAGATGAGGATCCAGTGGGGATTGATGGTCAGTGTGACACTGACGTACTAAAAAAACATCTTAGAATTAATTTATCTTCCTTATTTTTGAAGATGCAGGCAATCCTACATGTCTCAAACACAGCTACCCAAGAAATAGTGGAGCATTTAAATCAGGTCTGCTTCTTATCTCGGCCTTTGATCAAGGAGGCAATTAGAGATATATTGCAGAAAAATGGTTGCAATGTGGCAGAATCTGCACTGGATGAAGTTGTAAGTGCTGTTATGGATTCCAATGTTATATTTACTAGTACTTCTAAAGGTGCAGAGTTATCCACATCCAAGCGCAGAAAAGTCTTTTTCGAGCACAACTATCCGTGTGTAATGCCAGTCGAGTATCAGCTGGAGCAACGTGGACATACCACAATGTATGTTCCTATTCTTCAAATGATTCAGGAGTTGTTTAAAAACACAGACATTCTAAAAATGATTACTGATCCAAATACCAATTCTGGTCAATATGCCTCATGCTACAATGGCTCATATTTCCTTGAAAATGAATTATTTTCAACAGGTGATCTCATTTTACCACTCCAGTTATATATTGATGAGCTTGAAATTGCCAACCCACTTGGCACATCACGTAAAATTCACAAACTTTGTGCTGTATACTGGGCACTTGCCAATATGTCACCAAAATACAGGTCAGCATTACACAATATACAGCTAGCAATGCTTGCAAAAGTGACAGACCTCCAGAGGCATGGGTATGCAGCTGTACTTGCTCCATTATTACATGATGTTCATATTCTTGAACAGGATGGTGTTTTTATTGAACGACTTGGTCGCAATGTCAAAGGCACCATCTTTTGTGTGTCTGCTGACAATCTAGCTGCCCATGGATTAGGTGGCTTTGTGGAGTCATTTAAAGCAGGCTATGTTTGCAGATTCTGCTTGGCCACAAGAGAACAGTTTCCAGCAACTGAAGCCAGGCAGTTTTCTCAAAGAACCAAAGATAGCCATGACCTTCATGTACAAAACATTCAGGAAAATGACGCTTCCTCCAACCACTTTGGTGTTAAAACAAGTTGTGTCTTGCGTGACTGCCTGGATTACTTTCATCCAGTCACAGGCTTTCCTCCAGATGTCCTGCATGATCTTCTAGAAGGCATAGTTCCTGTGGAGATTTCTCTCTGCATTAAGACCTTGATCCAGATGAAGTACTTCACTTTAGAGTATTTGAACCAAAAGATTGCATCATTCCCATATCAACATGCTGATAAAGTGGATAGGCCTCAACCAATTCCCAAAACATTTCTGTCTCGAGGAACGATAGGAGGGAATGGTCATGAAAATGCTACTCTGCTCCGACTGCTTCCATTGCTTGTAGGCAGTGTTGTACCAGAAGGTAATGGTGCATGGACAGTTTTGATGGAACTGAAAGAGGTAGTGCAGTTAGCATTATGCCCATCATTTACTGATGAAACCTTAGACTATTTTCAGTCCAAAATCAGCGATCATAAGCAAGTACTGCTGAAGACATTCCCAGAGTTTAGCCTTCGTCCTAAGCATCACTATGTGGAGCATTACCCCACCATGATCAAGTGCTATGGGCCCCTGGTGCATGTTTGGACAATGCGATTTGAGGCCAAACACCGTTTTTTTAAACGAGTGGTGCATGACGCTCAAAACTTCAAAAATATTTTGAAGACAATGGCAGTCAGACACCAACACATGATGGCATACCATCTTGCTGCCCCATCATTTTTCAAGCCAGAAACACAAGCATCCAGGGTTGACTCTGTTCTGGTTTCAGCTCTACCAGAAGTAGCTCAGCTACACATTAGAACACTAACAACTAGTGACACAATATACCAGACATCAAAGGTTACCATTGATGGCACACACTATGTCTGTGAAATGTTTTTGTCTGTCGGAGACAGTGGTGGACTACCTAGGTTCTGCAGAGTAGAGCACATCTACCTTGTCAATAGCACTGTTTCATTCCTTTGTTCTAATTATGATTGCTGGTATTTAGAACATCTTGGATCCTATGAGCTGTCACCTTCCCAGACAAGTCTGTCAATCCACCTGAAGTCTGATCTCAACGATTCAGTCCCGCTCTCTGCATACGAGGTAGAAGGCTCGCTTCTGTTAACACCCAAGAGATTCATACAAATAAAACAGAACTGAGTCTAGCCAGTGGTGAGTAGTTTTTATTGAATTAATTACTATATTTGTATTACTGTTTATCTAGCAGCATATAATCTGTATATTTTAATAACCATTTATGCATGCCAATCTTTTGCTTTCCATTAGCATAATGGCAGATCTATCCCCACAACCCATGGTCCTTCGTGTTGTTGAACCAGACCGGGCTAGAAAATTAAAACTCGGTTCACGACCAGCCTCTATTGATGCACTGATTGCTGTTATAAAAGAACAGCTGGAAATAGACCTTGACTTCAGTTTAAAATATGAAGACCCCGACTTTGATGGAAAACTTACATCCCTCTCTGACATTGATGAGTTGCCACAGAAAGCGGTTGTGCATGTGTCTTTTGAGCAAGATTCCAGCTCTGTTGCCTCAACGGAAACAATCTCAAGTGTATCATCCTCAGAACGTGGGAGAAGATGGCCTTCAGTTTTTTTTTCAATTCCCACATTTTCTTTGGATGTTGAATTGAAACTTCGGGAAGGTAATACTGAATTTGAGAAGAACAACAAGTATCTTCAGTTAACAAGAGACGTAAAACATGACATTTTAGAAAAGCTAGCATCTGAGATGTATGGCTACAAGGCTTATCCCAGTGATAAGGAGATAGGAATGGTAGCTGAGGCTCTTGTGTTAAAATATCCTTGCTTGAAGGAAGCAGGATCTGAAACTGGCTGGAATGGATGGAAGAACAGCCTAAAGTTTAAGATGGGCAACTATAGGAGCAAGATGAGAAGGGCTGGATGTTCAGAGATCACAGTGAATGCTGGAAAAAGAAGTAGAATGAATCCTGACAATGAATCTTCACATTCAAATATTAAAAGACCCAAACGAGCGGAGGTAAACTTTCTGCCCAACTTTCCCCAAGGAGAAAATCCCTCAACCCTTGAACAGCTGAGGCAGAAAGTCGTTGATGAAATGAAGAAAGCTGAGAAGAACTTGCCGCTTATAAAAAAGATGATGCAAACCACATTTGCCCTGCGGCGACAAACCATAGTAAAGACATGCCCACCAGTGAAAGAGCTCATGGAACTCTGGCCTGCACTCAAAATGGAATCTGAGGTAATGTAGTAGCACTTTTTCCTGTTATTTCTTTTTTTGACAACATATACCACATTCAGGGGCTGTTTTCTGCCTTATGGATGGGTAGTGTATTTGCCAGATTCACATAGTTAATATGGCTGTGTTGTCTGTCTGTCTTTGTTTTAAAATGTAGGTGTATGCAGAGTTCCAACGGATTACAAACCAGAACCTGCCCAACACATTCTACTCTGAGCTTGACCGACATCTTCCTAGACTGATGACCCTGTTCAGACAGAAGGCAAGCAGAACCGGGAAGACGTCAGACGCTTTGACTGAAATCCTGAAAATCCATGATGAACAGGTAAAAATATTGTTATACCTATTTTATTGGTCTATTTCTTAAAGAGGAACATTGGAAAACATTTGAAAAGTTTGATGATTCAAATGAGCTTTCAATACAACAACTTGTCCAGGTTTTTTGGTATGTGTCTGATTTTGTATATCTGATTGTAATGTTTACCAGTAAAATAAGTTATGTACAATTCTGTTTTTATCTCCTTTTATATAGGAGGTTCATGACATACACACCAAGCGTGTTACTGTTCTTCATGCCCTTCCTGTGTATCTACGTGAGGACGTCTCTGAGTTTTTCAAGACCTGCACAGTAAGTTTTATTTTTTTTTTTTTAAATCTCACGACTATATTAAGTAAACAGTTCATATGAATACAGACATATTTACACGCTTACCCTTCCTCAGTCTTTCAAATCACATAGTTTGTGTGATTTGAAGAGATTAGAAGCGATTTTTCTTTGACCTCACTGTAAAAAAAAAAAAAAAAAAACTTTGGTACTAGATAATTTTGATTAAAGCAAAGTGTTTTTATAGGTTTTTTTTAGCATAGTATCAATTTCTTGTTTACTGGTAGCTTAGCTGGGTCCTGTAGAACACTGATCTTCTGTTTAAAATCATACTGTAGTTTGTTCACACAACAATTAAAATCATTAAACTTTCTGTCAGTTGGTCTGAAGCAATATTGTTTGTTAAATCTCATGACTAACTAAATGCCTTTATCTTTGCACTAAACCTGCTGTAAATATTTTTGTCAAAAATCTTAATAAAAAATCTTTAATCCTTTTATATCCATTTTATTTTGTAGGACACATCTGATGAGCCTGACCTTTTAGATGTTTCAGTAGCCCTCCTCACAGTCGTCAAAGATAATGACACAGGTCCAGTTCACTTCCAGCCTGTGAAAATCTCTGTTGTCATTGAAAGCGAGATTGTGGGCAACCTCCCCAGATTTGCTGATGCCGTCCTGGTAATGTTTGGACTGATCTATGCACTACACCTCAGCTATCCCAGGGGACTGACCAACACTTTTGAATTCATTCAGAAGATTTTACTTGGTCTTGACGATGGTAAACTGTCACCCAAGTTACAGAGTCTCAAAAATGACTTGATGCGCATGTAGACATTTATCAGAATAATTACTAAGGCCTGGCAGTTCCTTTGTAGTTCAATGTAGATTATTTCTGTGAAAATAATGGTTAAAATGTTTCTGCACCAGTTGTTTTCCCACAATATGCACAGTGTGCCTTTTGTATTAATGTTATTTGGCATTAATACAACTCTTGTTCTTGAAAGTTAAGTACTGGGTAGTACTTGATAATTGTATGTGTATTTTAGTTGTAAATGGTACATGTTAAGTTTCAGGCAGGTTCATAAATTTGTAATTTTAGAGGTGCTATTTTAATCTGGTGTTCAGGTTTTAGCCTAGTGCATCTCTGAATTGTTTTATGCTTCTGTCTTAAATTAACACTGCAGTGTTAAATAGAAGAGGGCAAGAATTCAGTGTAACTCACTGTAACTTAAACTTTACTTTGTTTGTACTCAAAATATTTGAGGCAATGAGTTGCCACAAAAATTTTAAGTTTTGAAACATGCGATTTTGAGTCTTGTGTGTGAAAGCTTTTGAGTTACTTGTACTTGTAAAACAAATGACAAAGACTAATAAATATTGAGTTGATGCTACTTAAAAATGGTTCTTTGTGTACTTATTTTTTTTTGTAATGTTAACTTAAAATTTCTCTTAACCTTTCTCATGGTATTAAGTCACTATAACTGAAAATATTTAAGTTGATTTAATAACTAGTTTTAATTTAACTGTAATTAAAATGTTTATGTAGCATATAATCCAAATATTTAACCTTTTTGAAATATTTTTTTTTAAGTTCATGAACTTAAAAACATTGAGGCAACGAGTTACATCAATTTTTTTAAGTTCTGCTTACTAATTTGGTTTTACAGTGTACGTTAATCAAAATGTTCGTTAATCAAATTAATTATTCCCATAAGGAATAATGGGAAATGAAATAATCCGTTCCAGGTCTAGTATAAAAACCTTTTATTGGTAAATAATGCACGAAAGGTTTGTTTAAAAACGAAAAACAATAAAATATATATAAAAAAAAAACAATTATTTTACTTTGCATAATAAAGTTGACATCGGGGGCTTGCTAGAATGGACAGGAATCCCCTCCCAACACTTCACGGCTAAACCGTTTTTCGAATAAATGAACGTTGGCTGGCGGTCACCGTCTTTGCCCGTAAAGAACAAAACAGAACGGGACCAAGCGGCTCTACTGGGCAACCATCAGCTAACCCGGTTGAGTGGGTAAGCTCTTCGCATAAATCAGCGTTGGCTGGCAGCCTCCCAGTTTCCACGTAAAAAACAAAACTGAACGAGAGGAAGCGGCTCTGCAGCACGACCACTGGATAACTTGTTTGGCTAAATGTAATGAATGGAAAGGTTTGTTTAAAAACACAACAGATCAGTAAAATTATGAAATAAGAAATCTATAAAATAAAAACTACGTAATCTGAAAAAGAAAAATGTAAACAAAACAAAGCGTGGGTATCGTTTATGAGGCTATAGAGTGGAGCGTTCAGTTAGTCCACCCAGAAAGCGCTCGCGGACGGCGCTCAGCCTCTCAGCCAGCCATTGAGTGACTGGCCGACGGTTCGCTAACCGCGTTTGTGTTCGTTGTTCAATATGAGAAAAAATGTTCGTTAAGTGCGTTGTTCGTTAATATAGACGTTTATTAAGGAAGGGCTGACTGTATTATGTTGCATAATATTCTAACTTTTAATGATTCCATAATGTAAGGTTATAGAAATTTTCTTTTTCAGATGCAACGTTTATATCTTGGGTAATACGTGGCCAAGAAATGATAAATGATGTATTAGTGAACATTTCCGAATCCAGTAGAATGTCCACCGTCAGAATGTAAATGGTAGGCTTAGTTCGTATGGCTGGAATCATTCAAATATCAAAGAAAGCGCTAAATCAAATTGAACGTCTGCACTTTTCCATAGAATGGTTACCTTGTCTTCACCGAGCGACACAGAACCAGGAAACACGACAGGCTGCACCCTTTTCAAATCCAACTGCCCTGAAACTGAATCTATGAATCTTACCCATTCACGGCACTGGGGTGAACCCCCCCCCCACCCTGCATCTTTGTCTCAGGTGATCATATAATAATTTTTTGATAATACACACAGTGGTCTCTCAGTGAATCGTCAGTGCAGGCCATAGACAGTAAAGGTGCAGACTGCTCGATAATGGAGGAGGTAACGTCACGTTGCCATCTCACAATGTCTCTAAAATAGTCATTGAATTAAGTGACTTTGTAAGTAAAATTAGGTGTTTAACAACCTATTAAAAATACACCAGAATGCAGGAAATTGCATCTAATTCATTTTTTAAAAATTTATGAATTAAATTTTTGAATAAAACAATTGGTAAACAGTTGGGTCTCCAGACCCCCCCCCCCCCCCCCCAGAGTTAGACTTTAATTTAAGGGGTGGCCAAAGGGTGAGCAAGGGTTTCTTAGAGGGGCCCATAAAAAACTCAAACTGGATTAACCCCAGACTAAACCTAGACTAAACCATGACCAAACAAGAAGTAAAATTGCACCAATGTCCAAACAAGAGCAGTGCACATGTAAATTTAAAGCTCAGAACACAGACTAAAAACAAATTCTCAAAGAATAAATAAACAAATAAAACTGCATCTAAATTGTAAACAGCAAGATTTATGAATACCAGCAGAACTGATCTGCATTCCCCAGCTGGTATTTGCAAAACTTTTCTTTTTATTCCATGTAGCTAGCCATTAGTAATTTAAAATAGATTAATTTAATTAATGAATCAAGGGAGCTAATTAAACCTGCTTAACTCCTGCTGTTATCAATATCGCGGGTGTGTTTTAGATCATGTAGGAGCGCGTGCCACTGCCAAAACCTTTAGCCAATGACGTGTCAGTAAGCATCAAGCTCAGGGTACTACTGCATCGGGATGCGTTCAGGGACACTCGGAAATTACAGCTTTCTGCTCGAATCTTTGCCCGATCTTCTCATTGGTATATTTTAATGTCTACCATTTCCAGCGGGGTGGCACTAGGGGTGGCAAGGGCTCTGCTGGGGGTGTCAATTGTCACCCCTTCGGCTCCGCCCCTGGTCCCCCCCCCACATTCAAAATGCTTCTGACGCCCCTGACCGACTGTCTGCGTGGCGAACTGGACTATGACATGTCATATATAGATATGTAAGTGCATATATATTCCAGTACACTGCGCCGTTCTTCCTCCACTTGCGACGTACTGTGTCCACAGTGTCCCGAAGTATATCCACCAACACAGGAATGATGCGGGTATTGCAATCGCCATTTCTCTTGTGTTCTCTTTTTCTATTGAATCAGATTTGTGCCAATATTGTCAAGCAAAACTTCTCACTGAAGCAAAAGAAATGTCATCTCAAAAGTAAAATATATAACTTGCAAACAAATTTATAACTTGCAAACAAATTATTGGTATTTTGGTATAATGTGCTCCTTTGCTTCTGCTGTCTGGCTTTTTGTTTACATTTCTGACACAAACTTCTCGCGCGAGCGGGTTTTTTTCAGGATCGCGTCCCCAATGGCTAATAAGTTTTCGACATCTTACTATATGCTATTACTTATTTTGTGTGTTTTTAATCGTATCATATTATTAAGAAATAAAGCAAAAAAAATGTGAAGCATGAATTGGCCTTCAGGCAGGTTGACCGCAATGGTAACAGTCATGACGAACCCGGTGAAAAATGGTGGAAGACGCTCCGGAAATGCTAATCTTAGATTAACAGCAATAGGACATGCAGGTGTAGTTGGGTTGTGTGTGTTTCCCTGAATTTTCCCAGTCATGATGGATTTCTTGGCGACTTTAATTAATGCACCTGGGATTTGCATACGGGGGCGTGGTTTTTCCACGGTGGGTCTCTTAACTTGCCGTCTGTCCCCTAATCTGTTTTTTCGACTGTCCTGGGGCAGAGGTACGTGGTGTTGTGAGCCAGGCATGGTCATTGTTTTGTGGATGTTATTTGCAAATCAGATTTTCGGGTATCTGAAATATAATGGCCATCATAGTGTGCTGTGCATCGGATGTATAGGTTTGTTTTATTTATACATATAGATTTCACGGTACACTAGATAGTTTTCCACGCTGTAGCCAAGTTAGCCCAGCTGCAGGTAGTTGGTAAAGTTTTTTATGTGCTAGCAGAGCTTACGGTGTACATAATGTATGTTTTCCTTGTGGTTGGCAGGAGCTGTGTGCATCGGGTTCGCTCCGGTGCCTGATTGTTTTTCTTTTATTTCAGTAAAATTTGAGTTTCAAGTAGCGTCCATCCTTCACACAACACGGCGCAGGGAAACTAAAAGAGAGAGCGAGAAAGTGAGAGGGCGAGAGAGACGGACCTCCGTTATACAGGCGTGAACTGATCGCTGATTGGCTCAAAGTCAGACCGTGCTCAGGTGTGGGGGGCGGTTGCCGGGATCGTCTGCGTGTCATTAAAGCTTACGTATTTTTTCACGCCAAATCCTGGGCAGTGGGCGGAGGTTCAGTTTCAGAAGCCAAACGCTAAACGGCTTCACGGAGCCGTCGGTCCCATCATTGATAATAAATCTCTCTCGGCGGAATGGCAAGTTTAGGGCTGATTATTTGTTTACTACTGCAAGTGTCACGTAAGTAAATTATACTACAATAAGATAATGGTTTAAGAAACTTGTTTCTTGATGCTCTGTTGCACAATATTCTAACTGTTTTATTGTTTCACTAAAGTAACGCTGTAGGAGTTTCATATTCATCCCTTATATCTTGGGATAAATACGTGGCCAAGAAATGGCACATGAATTAGTGAAAGTCGTGCTGTCGCGATCCGTATGAAGCGCAAAAATGAGCCGCTTCATTACGATCACTGTCGGAATGTACACGATCGGTTTAGTTCCCATGGCTGAAAATAGCATAATTTAATTAAGCAATATAATTTAAAATAGTGTTAAATTAATTTTAACGACTGTACTCTTCTGAAATTTACTATACGCTGAGAACGCGATGGAGCTGTGATCCTACTATAAACTGGTTGTTTAAAAATGGCTGTAAATTGCACTTGTCTGCATTGTTAAATACAAAATCATGTAGAAGTAAGCAGAATATTTCAGTCGATAACTGTGAAGCGCTGTAGTTTCAGTCTGCTGACCGCAGTCCGCATCGCCGTTATGTTGAATCGGACGGAGGAATAAAATAGGCACGCGCTGACTTGTCTTAATCTCCAGAGCCGCAACACGTGGCTTCTGACATCGAAGCAGTTCATTCGACAAGTCCCTAATAGTTGCATATATTTCTGCAAAGGACACAGAAATGACCTTTCTACCTTTTTAACACTTTATCTGGGTTTCGGCAGGGGGAAATTCTCGAAATAAAACGGCGTGCGGAAGAGGAGGGAATAAGACGAGGGTGGATGCGCACGGGATCCACTGGGACATATGTATATTTTTAATGACCAAGATGACCTCTGACTGACCAAACCAAAACTTTCACAACTTCAGCTATCCTAGAAGGACTCACGCTGATTTGTGAAAGTTTTCACAAGTCATATTTCATGAGTTATGACAATCTGGTAACTCCATTTCCTGGTTACTCCATCTCTCCATTTTGCGTGTGTGAGACTGAGTGTTAGCTGAGAGCTGTGTTATAAGTGTGTTGCTGTATTTCCACTCCATTAGAGGGCATTTAGGAAGAAACATAGTAACCAGATTGTTGCGACATTGTGTTATCAGGACTTGTTGTAATTCATTGAATGCATTTTCAGGGTGAAGTTTTCCACTTCAGGACCATGATCAGTTCATGGCAGTAGGATTGAGTGCAATACTGCATGTGAAATTAAAAGTTTGTGCAAATGTTTTCTCTCGAAGCAATAGAAACAGCGCTGGGTGAAGTAATATTTTATGAAAGTGGGGGGGGGGGGGGTGTTTCCAAACGAATAATTATGAAATTATTCGTCCATTTAATGGTGGCGACGCCCATTTATATGCCCCATATCTCTATAATTTTATTCTGTATTTGTAGTGCATCTTGTACTATATGCTTCTATTGCCCTTTTTGTGGTTTTAATCGTATTATATTATTAAGAAATAAAGCAAAAAAAAAGTAAGTATGAATTAGTCTTCAGGCAGGTCGATCTCAACGGTAACAGCTTTGAGCCTGATGCACCGACCGGAAATGCTGGGCGGAACCTAGTGGCATATCAACAGC
This sequence comes from Brienomyrus brachyistius, assembly GCF_023856365.1. Classification (NCBI taxonomy): domain Eukaryota; kingdom Metazoa; phylum Chordata; class Actinopteri; order Osteoglossiformes; family Mormyridae; genus Brienomyrus; species Brienomyrus brachyistius. The sequence continues at coordinate 10,952,525 of NC_064533.1, forward strand.
AATAGAAAATGTAACTGGAAACTTGGTCGCAGCTCATCAGCAAATGGAAATGCTGGTCGTACCGATCCGTCATAGACTGGCTTAGACGCACGAATCCGTCCCTGACTGAAGCACCGGGCGCAGCTTCCCACGATCATCCCACAGTCCCATCATTAATAATCGAACTGTCCCGGCGGAATGGCAAGTTTAGGGCTGCTTATTGGTTTAAGTCTCAAGTAGGTAAAATTGATTTGTACTAGAATAAAATAATTGTCGTGACTGACGCGGCACGGACCGGGGAAGCAGGCAAGGAGAGCAGGATCGGGGTAAAATAAAGGAGTTTAATGATAAAACGGAGCACGAAAGACACAGACTACAATGACCGGACAGATGAAAACATACGTAACGCGGACTAAATACATTGAACTAATGACAGCAACAGGAATCCACACGGGGTTAACGAGGGGGGCGTGGCACACAGAAGGATCGGACGAGTGGGTCAGGACAATAATGACGTAAGAAACATATTCTTGATACTCTGCACAATGTTCTAACCGTTTTAATGTCTCAGTCAAGTAATGTTGTAGAAGTTTTATTTTTCATATGCAACGCTTATAGGCCTATCTTAGGTTAAATACGTATGGGGCGCCGTTTGTAAAGGTAGCAAACATTTTTGTACTTGCCACTTTTTCAACATTTAGTGCAATTTTCTGACATTTAGCTAGAAGTAAATGGTGTTGTGGATCATCAGGTTTTTTTTGCTGTGTAGATTATGTTCAAAATTGTTTATCATATGTAAATATAAATGGTATGTCTATATCCATGCATCCATCCATTTTCCAAACCACTTATCCTACTGGGTTGCGGGGGGTCCGGAGCCTATCCCGGAAGCAATGGGCACGAGGCAGGGAACAACCCAGGATGGGGGGCCAGCCCATCGCAGGGCACACTCACACACCATTCACTCACACATGCACTCCTACGGGCAATTTAGTAACTCCAATTAGCGTGTCTTTGGACTGTGGGGAAACCGGAGTACCCGGAGGAAACCCCACGACGACATGGGGAGAACATGCAAACTCTGCACACATGTGACGGAGGGCGGAGACTCGAACCCGGGTCTCAGAGGTGTGAGGGAACAGTGCTAACCACTGCACCACCATGCTGCCCCATACAGTGCTGATCACTGCACCACCATGCTGCCCCATACAGTGCTGACCACTGCACCACCATGCTGCCCCATACAGTGCTGACCACTGCACCACCATGCTGCCCCATACAGTGCTGACCACTGCACCACCATGCTGCCCCATACAGTGCTTACCACTGTACCACCATGCTGCCCCATACAGTGCTAACCACTGCACCACCATGCTGCCCCGTCTTGAAAAATAAAACTGAAAAATAGAATAAAAAGAATAAAATAAAATATCCATCCAGATCTACTATGCTCCTGCTATTGGTGCAGGCAGGAGCAGCACCACCCTTTCCAAAGCTTGGAAAAAAGGATGCATCTCTCAGCATTAACTTTCCCTTTGTGAGCTGCTGGATGCTGGGGTGGAAAGTGAATAAATTTTACTAAAATCGCTGTGATTACATCAGCATATAGAATGAGAAAACTGTTGCAGGTTACATCTTTAAAAGTACATCTCGAGTACATCCATCATTTCATACACGCAATCCTGGCATCCTTCTCGATGAACTTGCATTTCAAACAAGTAAAAAAATATAATTAAAATTCCTTTTTTTCACCTCTATAATATTGCTGGACTGATCCATGCCTTAATAATATCTAGATGAGACTGTAATGCCCTCTATCCAAATCTATAAACAAATTACAGTATTTTCAAAATAGTGGTAACATGACCTCACACACACTCCTCTGTCTCTCTCCTATACCTGACTTTCACTGGCTCCCGGTGTCCTGTTGCACTGATTTTAAAATAGAATTTGGAATTTGGTAATCAGTGATCATTGATCATTGTTGACACACCACAACGAAATGTGTCCTCTGCATTTAACCCATATGCAGAAAATTCAATTACAGCCACCAATCTTTCAATTACAATTGCGCTTTTCTAACCATTAGGCAGTGTTGTGCAAGTTCACACTTTTCATGATCTAGTTCAAAGTTCAGTTCACACATGCTCAAAGTGAACTGTTCACATTCATAGCTCACAATTTTAATTTTTGAACTAGTTCAAAGTTCAGTTCATTTTATTTTTAGGTGTGATATGTAGTCTAAATGAAAATTTATTTTGTTTTAACATACATCTATAACCTACCTACATTCTTGCATATATGGACATGAATAGACAAAGGACACAAAATATGATTCTTATTTATGGTTTATTTATCTCTTGCCCCAATACTAGACAAGGGAAGGAAAAGAAAAGTACTGTAAACACATATCGGCATCATATCCATCTGAAATGAAAACTAGACATAACAGAATATTTATTATTCAGCAAAATATCTCTTTAGTTTTATTTAAAAAAAAAAAACAAAACAAAACTCTCACGCTTCTTGAAGGTGTGTGGCACCATCTCACTGAACTATTAAAAATAAAAACGTTCACATACAGAAGCCATTGTTGTAGTAAGTAATGAACACTCCACAGACCATGCCTACGGCTTCAGTCCAAACTGTTTTTTGTTCACGTTTAACAGCAGTTGCTTTTCAAAGTTGGCATCTCCCAATCGGTTTCTCCTGGGCCTAAATATCTGGCCACCGGTACTGAAGAGTCTCTCCACTGAAGCACTTGATGGGATTGCTGTGTTATATTTGATGAAGAGCTTCTTCAGTTTGGGCAGCAGCATGTATTCAGTAAATTCGTCAGTGGTTGGGGCGTCCAGATAGATGTCCACCTCAGACTTATTGACAGCTGATGGGCTTTGCTTGAACTTAAAAAAGGATGAAGCACTCTTTTTCCCCTCAAGGTCATCAGGGGGTTGCTCAGACTCAGGCACATTCACAGATTGCAGCTCTTCCCTCAACATCAATCTGTACTGCACTCGCTTACTCTGATCCTCCACCCAGTCCAGCTTGAACACTGGGAGTAGTATGGCTGCCAGTATGTGATCTTTGTTTTCAAGACAGCCTTCCAGTCTTCTAGAGAGTAACTGCATCAAGGTTTGGATGAGGGGGCGGCATGCCGTCAGACCTTGTGTAGCTGTAGGCTTTGAACTCTCATCCAACAGACCATCCAAATCATTTTTCAATTGCACAATGGTAGGAGCCAGGTAGCCGAGGAATGTGTTTTTTTCCCCCTGAAGGATGTTCAGAGCACATGCCAAGGGACCCATCACACTCACAAACTTGTTGATGAAGTCTATTTCCTCTGGAGTGAATTGACGAAGCCCAAACTCATCACAGATGGTGTGCAGAAGGAGTCTGTCATACTCAGGAGTGGCATCCAATGGCACTGTTAGATTGCTGGTCTGGGGAGTCAAGGTGGCTATGTGAGCCAGGCACTGCATTGAGAGGAACATAGAATTCCAACGTGTGTCGTTCGGAGTGACAAAGCCAATCTTTAGCTTTTCCTCAACAAAATCTGAGGCTTTCGCACTCCTTTTCACCCTATTCCACAGAGCAGATGCCTTGGAAAATACAGGCCTCGCTAATTTGTTGTACAGCCTATCCGTTACATTCTTTGCATCCGTGGCAACAAGATTTAAAGTATGGGCCATGCACCTTCTATGAGGTGGGAGGCAGGGATCCTCTAACTCTGACAGAGGTGCAGGCTCAAGACCATCGTCCTCATCATCGGAGCTCTCAGCAGGGGTAGATCCTGTGTCACTGCCTTCAGTCACCTCATCAGCTGCTCTAATAACAACACTGTCTCCAAAACAGCTGAATGCTTTGACGAAATTGGAAGCACTGTCAGTCACTGTGCACACAATTTTGTTTTGAATTTTAAATTCCTTGTACACATCTGTCAGCACTTTAGCCAGGACATCATATGTGTGTGACCCTCTGACACGACGACATGCAAGGGCTGCTGATCTCCTGAGTGACACATCATTTTTATCAAGCCAATGAATTGTGATGCCCATGAATCCTTTGTTGACAGCTGACCAGCAGTCAGCTGTTGTGCATACAAAGTCAAGCTCAGCAAGTTCAGCTTTTAAATTACTGATAACCTCAATGAATTCCTTATTCAGTAGTCCCTGCACCTGTCTTCTTGAGGGCACATGTCTGCCTGGTTGCAAACCAGTTACTAGTTTTATGAAGGAGGGTTTTTCAACCTTACTCGGTGGCTGTAAATCTCCAACAATGTAGTCTATTATTAATCTGTCTACCTGTTGCTGGGAGATTATACCCCTGAAGGCAGCAGGCAGTGTGACTTGAGTCGTTTGGGGACTTTGGCTGGGGGTTTTGCCCTTCCCCCTATGACCTTGAAGGGCTTGCATATATGCCCCCACGCTGGACGAATGCTTCAACTCAACGTCCATCCATCCATCCATTATCTCCCGCTTAATCCGGAGTCGGGTCGCGGGGGCAGCAGCCTCAGCAGGGAGACCCAGACTTCCCTCTCCCCGGCCACTTTGTCTAGCTCCTCTGGGGGGACCCCGAGGCGTTCCCAGGCCAGCCGAGAGACATAGTCTCTCCAGCGTGTCCTGGGTCTTCCCCGGGGCCTCCTCCCAGTGGGACATGCCCGGAATACCTCCCCAGGGAGGCGTCCCGGAGGCATCCTGATCAGATGCCCGAGCCACCTCATCTGGCTCCTCTCGATGCGGAGGAGCAGCGGCTCTACTCTGAGTCCCTCCCGAATGACTGAGCTCCTCACCCTATCTCTAAGGGAGAGCCCAGCCACCCTGCGGAGGAAACTCATTTCGGCCGCTTGTACCCGCGATCTCGTTCTTTCGGTCACTACCCAAAGCTCATGACCATAGGTGAGGGTAGGAACGTAGATCGACTGGTAAATCGCGAGCTTCGCCTTTTGGCTCAGCTCTCTCTTCACCATGACAGACCGATGCAGCGCCCGCATGACTGCTGACGCCGCACCGATCCGCCTGTCGATCTCCCGCTCCATCGTTCCCCCACTCGTGAACAAGATCCCGAGATACTTAAACTCCTCCACTTGGGGGAGGACCCCATCCCCAACCCGGAGAGAGCACTCTACCCTTTTCCGGCTGAGAACCATGGTCTCGGATTTGGAGGTGCTGATTCTCATCCCAGCCGCTTCGCACTCGGCTGCGAACTGCTCCAGTGAGAGCTGAAGGTCACGGCTCGATGAGGCCAACAGAACCACATCATCCGCAAAAAGCAGAGACCTAATCCTGAGGTCACCGAACCGGACGCCCTCAACGCCCTGGCTGCGCCTAGAAATTCTGTCCATAAAAACTATGAACAGAATCGGTGACAAAGGGCAGCCCTGACGGAGTCCAACCCTCACCGGAAACGAGTCCGACTTATTGCCGCCCATGCGGACCAAACTCTGGCACCGGTCATACAGGGACCGAACCGCCCTTAAAAGGGAGCCCGGTACCCCATACTCCCGGAGCACTCCCCACAGGACCCCACGAGGGACACGGTCGAATGCCTTTTCCAAGTCCACAAAACACATGTAGACTGGTCGGGCAAACTCCCATGAACCCTCCAGAACCCTGCTGAGAGTATAGAGCTGGTCCACTGTTCCACGGCCAGGGCGAAAACCACACTGCTCCTCCTGAATCCGAGGTTCGACAATCCGGCGGACCCTCCTTTCCAGGACCCCCGAATAGACCTTACCAGGGAGGCTGAGGAGTGTGATCCCCCTGTAGTTGGAGCACACCCTCCGGTCCCCCTTCTTAAAGAGGGGGACCACCACCCCGGTCTGCCAGTCCAGAGGTACTGCCCCCGATGTCCACGCGATGCTGCAGATGCGTGTCAACCAGGACAGCCCCGCAGCATCCAGAGCCTTGAGGAACTCTGGGCGAATCTCGTCCACCCCCGGGGCCCGGCCACATCCTACATCAGCCCTAACCTGCAACCACTTAGCGCGCTCTCGTCGGTACCGCCCATTTTTACGCAGATGGGCGTGGCTAGTTTGCATACGTTCTCAACATTTAGTCTGCATTTAGCATTTACATTTAACATTTATATTTGACATTTAACATTTATATTTGCATTTAATATTTACATATAGACATACCATTTATATTTACATGTGATAAACAATTTTGAACATAATCTACACAGCAAAAAAAACCTGATGATCCACAACACCATTTACTTCTAGCTAAATGTCAGAAAATTGCACTAAATGTTGAAAAAGTGGCAAGTACAAAAATGTTTGCTACCTTTACAAACGGCGCCCCATACGTATTTAACCTAAGATAGGCCTATAAGCGTTGCATATGAAAAATAAAACTTCTACAACATTACTTGACTGAGACATTAAAACGGTTAGAACATTGTGCAGAGTATCAAGAATATGTTTCTTACGTCATTATTGTCCTGACCCACTCGTCCGATCCTTCTGTGTGCCACGCCCCCCTCGTTAACCCCGTGTGGATTCCTGTTTCTGTCATTAGTTCAATGTATTTAGTCCGCGTTACGTATGTTTTCATCTGTCCGGTCAGAGAGACAGAGGAGTGTGTGTGAGGTCATGTTAACACTATTTTGAAAATACTGTAATTTGTTTATAGATTTGGATAGAGGGCATTACAGTCTCATCTAGATATTATTAAGGCATGGATCAGTCCAGCAATATTACAGAGGTGAAAAAAAGGAATTTTAATTATATTTTTTTTACTCGTTTGAAATGCAAGTTCATCGAGAAGGATGCCAGGATTGCGTGTATGAAATGATGGATGCACTTGAGATGTACTTTTAAAGATGTAACCTGCAACAGTTCTCTCATTCTATATGCTGATGTAATCACAGCGATTTTAGTAAAATTTATTCACTTTCCACCCCAGCATCCAGCAGCTCACAAAGGGAAAGTTAATGCTGAGAGATGCATCCTTTTTTCCAAGCTTTTAGAAAGTGTGGTGCTACTCCTGCGTGTACCAGTAGCAGGAGCATAGTAGATCTGGATGGATATTTTATTTTATTCTTTTTATTCTATTTTTCAGTTTTATTTTTCAAGACGGGGCAGCATGGTGGTGCAGTGGTTAACACTGTTCCCTCACACCTCTGGGACCCGGGTTCGAGTCTCCGCCCTCCGTCACATGTGTGCGGAGTTTGCATGTTCTCCCCATGTCGTCGTGGGGTTTCCTCCGGGTACTCCGGTTTCCCCCCACAGTCCAAAGACACGCTAATTGGAGTTACTAAATTGCCCGTAGGAGTGCATGTGTGAGTGAATGGTGTGTGAGTGTTCCCTGCGATGGGCTGGCCCCTCATCCTGGGTTGTTCCCTGCCTCGTGCCCATTGCTTCCGGGATAGGCTCCGGACCCCCCGCGACCCAGTAGGATAAGCGGTTTGGAAAATGGATGGATGCATGGATATAGACATACCATTTATATTTACATATGATAAACAATTTTGAACATAATCTACACAGCAAAAAAAACCTGATGATCCACAACACCATTGACTTCTACCTAAATGTCAGAAAAGTGCACTAAATGTTAAAGTGGCAAGTACAAAAATGTTTGCTACCTTTACAACCGGCGCCCCATAAATACGTGGTCAAGAAATGGCACATGAATTAGTGAAAGTCGCCCTGTCGCGATCCGTATGAAGCGCAAAAATGAACCGCTTCATTACGATCAGCAATGCAAGCAAGAAGCAAGTTCAGCAGAGACTCTTGGACGCTACGTTGTATGGGGAATAAGATGTAGGTGGATCCGCAAGGGGGCTAGATGCACCAGCTTCGCACCAACTCGGACTTAATTTTTTAAACATGCACTTTTTGCAGGTTTCTCTGATGGTATGCAGCATGTTCGTACCATAAACCTGAACTGCTCATCCCTGAGGGACGGCGACAGGTATCGCATCCGAACAGAAGCCACGGTGGGGATGAACATCACCTTGTGTGAGCAAGAATGGATCAGCGAAGAGCAGGTGAGGATCTGGGCTCCTTCAGTCCAGCAGTGAAACCACAGTTGCTCGTTTGGTTGCTCACGCTTCAAGGCTTGGATCAGTGTATTTATCTTAGTCTTGTTGAAAATATTAGTGATAATTGCAGCTTTTATTAGTTATTTATTCGAAATCATCGTTCTCTGTATGATTGTCCCCAATGAACAACGTATGGAAGTCAGTTTCCGCCACAAAAAGAAAAAAATGTCATAATAACGGGAAACTTTCTCATTATTACGAATTAGTATCCCATTATTACGAGAAACTTACGAGAATTTTTTTTGTAAAAACGAGAATTTTTTTTCATGACTTCGACTTAAATGACCTGCTGAGGCTTCTTCCGTTTCCGGAGTAAGCTCTAAATCTTTCATGCCTCATTCAGTGTGTCTCATGCATCATGTCTCATGCCTCATACCGTGTCTCACATATCATGCCTCATCCAGTGTGTGTCACGCCTCATGTTTCCTGCAATCATATACTGGATAAGCAGTTATGGAAGATGGATGGATGGATGTGATCTGCATAATATTTCAGTATGATGTGACCAAGGTAAAGAGACATTAAATGCATGTGATATAATGCATATGTGATACTCAGGCTTTGGTACTTAAATCATTAAACGTAAGGCATTTAAAAAGAACTTATAAAATGAATGGAAAGTCAGAAATGTAGGGTCAAAAAGTAGCAAATAAGAATAATCCATCCATCCATACTTCTCTCATTTTTTCAGCTTGTGCCAGCCTTTGTGTGCCACCCAACCAGGCAGACAGTTAGGCTTGTTTAGAGCCCGCCCGCTCAGTTTTATGGGTGACTTTAACAAGGATATGTAATGGCTGCTAAATGACAATTTAAATGATTACGCCAGTTGCAGGTGATAATATTTAAAGGCTTTAAATATCATACTCATCATGGACTACAGTAATTAGCAAATTCCACAAACTGGCTTTTTCATTAAATATACGCATCGACGATGTAGAACAAGGACTAGGAGACGGGCAGTAAGGGACTACAAGGCATTAGAGTATTTCACTTTAAAATAGCTTTAAGTATCGTACTGTCATGCCCGGCTCGTCCTATCCTCGTGTGTGCCACGCCTCCCTGATTATCCACGCGTGCTTCCCTAATCATGCCCAGCTGTATCCTGTTGTTTCGCCCTGTCTTGTCTATATCAGTCCATGTCTTGGCCTTGTGGTCCGTCATTGATAATAGTATCGTTACCATGTCCTGTTGTCCCCGTAGCCATCTCTCCCTTAATAAATCTCCAGTTTTCCCAGTATTTCACCTGCCTGCCTCGTCTTTCCCTGCTTCCTGCCCGCCAGCCTGCCCGTTTTTACCTGCGAAACCTGACACGTACCATGTACCATAACTCTTTTCAGTACGCAGTAGCGTACTACCCGAAACAGGACATCGACATCAGTCCTCCAGTGGTCGAGGTCACAGCGCGAGAGATCTGGCTGGAGAAATGCGCCAACCTTACGCTGGTACTGCACTGCCATCAGGTTTGACTGAAACAAAAATGTTATTAACGTCATTTTAAGTAATTCATGCTTCACGATGTTTGAAGTAAACAAGGTGGGTTAAAAACGACCACGTTCTCTTTAGGAAAATGACCCGTCTCATATATATCTTCAGTACATAAAAGTGTAAATCTCTATGCAAAACGTAGAATTTTTGAACGAATATGTAAAGACAATTCAGTTTTCTCTACTCGCATGACTCTCTGCTACGGTTGCGCTAAATTATTTAGGATTTTCCGGCATCACCCCGGATTTTGGTCGTCTGTCCTGCTAAACGAATTTCATTCTGGGACAGAATATCTGCGTTAATAATACTGTCATGTAACAGCAATTTCCTTATTAAAGCTGCCACCACCTTTTTTTAAACCGGTCCGGTCTGGTAGTCGTCCCAGATTCCCAACAAAACCCACATACAGAAAACGGTAACAAATACAGTCTCCTTCATTCTTTGCAAAATACACTGTTCATATAAAATACCAGGGTTAAGTGAATGCAGGCAGGAATATGATTATGTTATCTAACCCACGGAACACTAAGCCAGCATCTAGCGCCACCCACCATCACGCAGTATTGCGCAGCCCCACATGGTATAAAGAAGGGATAGGTTAGACTTTAACACACTACATAATGGATAAATAATCACCACCCTATAATTCAGTAACATAAGGCACAGCACACTGTCTCTCTAAAAAGGGTGATCACTAGCAGGGCCGGTTCTAGACAGGCATATATGAGGGGGCAGACAGAAATGTGAAGGGGGCACATGGTGGCGATGGAGGCGGGTGGTGCTGGGGGTGGGGGTGCTCTGGATAACTGTCTTTGTTATGTAATTAGATTGCACTTTGTCAGGCCTCTACCCTAAGACTGTCCAACTTGGGTGCCCCACCTGAAGGTTAAGCTCCTGCTGGTATAGCTCTTAGGGTCAGTGAGGCACGCAAAGCCGTGCAACTTCTAAAAATTTAAGGGGGCAGGACTTTTGTTTAAGGGGGCGTTGCCCCCCTTGCCCCAGCGTAGACCCGGCCCCGATCACTAGGCTTAAATGCTGAATATATAATACATTATCCCGATAAACCACCAAATTTCCACGCCTAACCATAGTAAATACCCCTCCCTAATTTCTCCACACAAACTCACTCACCCTCTCTCTCACACACGCACGCACACAATTCATTTAACAAGATTAAAATGACCACCTCTGCCCAGCAGCCGCCAAGACCCCCCCCCCGTGTGTCCGTAGATCAGTCTGTGGGCATCGGCATCCCGAAAGCCCACCAAAAAAACTGACAAAAAACAATGCGCCGCACACAAGGTCTTGTGAACTGAGCGTCCAATAACGTCCCTGCCTCACGAAACAACCCCACCGTTTTTTTTCCTCCTCTAAACAAGGTCCCTTATAACTTGTCTATCCTTCAATCAAAATCAAGCCCCGCTAATCCTCTGAACCGCTTAACACCCACCTGATGACGTTCCCAACACATCATCACAATACTCTAACATCGTCAGAGCTTTTGTCGATCAATAGAGAGCGACCGATGAAACACATTAAAAGAATGTGTACTGTGTCTATTATGGAGGACAAAACGTGACATAATTTCTTTTATTTATTCATGATTATTTTTTTATTCCACAGATTTATTTTTTTATTATTATATTTTGATATATTTATTATATATTACTGTTTTTTGGAATAAAAAAACATTTTAATATCTGTGAAACTTTGGTTAATAGGATTAAGGTGGCAACCGTACTCTATACTGAGTTATAACGTATTCAGACTAATTTTCAGAGTCATAGGTTTAAGGTTTTAGTAACACCGACTGGAATACCTCTCACATCTGAATCTGTCTCTCTCCTTCAGGTCACCCAGTTCAAATTTTCAGGTAAAGCATAACACATTTTGCACTGCCAACTGAACAGCCCCATGTTTATAGTAGTTGAATTTTTTATACGTGCATTTCAGAATCAGAATCAGCTTCATTCGCTAAGTGTGCTGGGGCACACGAGGGATTTGTTTTCGGTAGCTTGAGACTGTCTAGTACACAGACGATAAATGACACTATACAAACAAATTACACTGTACAAGAAATAAAAATGTGAACATTTTTAAATATACACTGTAGAAGTTTAAGATGCGAGGAAGAGTGCAAACAGAGTTTAAGGGGGAAAATTGACAGCAGGCAGGTGACACAGTGTAGCTGTTTATGAGGGTGATCGCCTGAGGGCAGAAGCTGCTCCTATGTCAGGTGGTTTTTTACATACAGAGTTCTGTAGCGCCTGCCAAAGGGGAGGAGCTGGAAAAGATTGTATCTAGGGTGTGACGAATCTGCAATGATTTCCTCTGCCCGTCTCCTAGTCCTTAAGTACTTGAATAGTACAAGTCCTGGATGGAGGGCAGGGGGGCACCGATGACTTTTTCCACTACCCTCACTGTTCACTGCAGTCTCCCTTGGTCCTGTTTAGTGGTTGCTCCAAACCACACTGTGATTGATGAGCAAAGGACAGACTCAATGCCAGCAGTGTAGAACTGGCTCAGCAGCTCCCGTGGCAGACCGTACCACCTCAGTTGCCGTGGGAAGTGCATCCTTTGCTGGGCCTTTTTGAGGACGGAGTTGATGTTGGGCTCCCACTTCAAGTCTTTGGAAATGGTTGTTCCCAGAAACTTAAAGGTCTCCATCGTTGCCCCAGGGCTGTTGGATATGGTGAGAGGAAGAAGTGCCTGATGGTGCCTCCTAAAGTCCACTGTCATCTCCACAGTCTTGAGTGTGTTAAGCTCCAGGTTGTTCTGACTGCACCAGAACACCAGCCGGTCAACCTCCCACCGATATGCAGACTCATCACCATCCTGGATAAGTCCGATGACTGTAGTGTCATCTGCAAACTTCAGGAATTTGACCGCTGGCTTATTGGAGGTGCAGTCATTAGTGTAGAGGGAGAAGAGCAGTTGAAGAGAACACAACCCTGGGGAGCACCAGTGCTGACTGTCCGTGTACCAGACGACACGTCCTCCAGCCTCACATGCTGCTTCCTGACTGTTAGGAAGCTGGTGATCTACTTGCAGATGACAGGGGAAACGTGGAGTTGTGAGAGTTTGAAGGAAAGGATTTCGGGAATGATTGTATTAAAAGCCGAGCTGAAATCCACAAACAGGATCCGTGCTTAAGCCCCTGGGAAGTCCAGGTGTTTCAGGATCAAGTGCAGACCCATGTTGATGGAGTCGTCCACTGACCTGTTTGACCGGTAGGCGAACTGCAGGGGATCAAGCAGGTGGTCTGAGGTGTTCTTCAGGTGGACTAGCGCCTATCGTTCAGATGACTTCATGACTACAGCCATCAGGGCGACAGGTCTGTAGTCATTCAGTCCTGTGATGGAGGGTTTCTTGGGGACTGGGATGATGGTGGAGCTTTTGAAGCAAGAGGGGACTTCACACAGCTCCAGGGATCTGCTGAAGATCTGTGTGAAGACTGTAGCCGAATGGTCAGCATACTTTGAGACAGGTGGGGAGACACCGTCTGGGCCCAGTGCTTTCCTGGTTTTTTGTTTCCGGAAGAGCTGAATCACATCCTTTTCACATGTGTGTTGTGTAGCCAGTGTATCCGAGGGGGGAGGGGGGACTGCCAGAGGTGTGATGGAGGCTCTTGTTGCTGGGCTGGAGTGGGGTGTGAATTTGTTTCTCTCAAACCTACAATAGAAGTCGTTCAGGTCATCAGCCAGGCCTTTTTTTGCCTCAGCAGGGGGGGATGGTCTCCTGTAGTTAGTGATCTCATGCAGGCCTTGCCATACTGCTGCAGGGTCATTGGCTGAAAACCAGTTCGTCAGCTTTTCTGTTCTTGTGCTGTTTGCGGCTGATTCTAGAAATGAGTAGCACTTGTATGCTGTATCATTTCAGTTTCAAAAGCCACTTTTCCCTCTGTGTCTCTAGTCAACTTGGATGATGGACAAGAAGAGAAAACAGCTCGTGGATTCACCGGTGAGTAAGAGGAACTCCATCGAGGCGTCCTCAGACACCTTGATGGTTTGATCTCCCGCCTTCCTATTCACTATTCTTTTGCTTGCCCCCTCGGACACTGTCGCACTGGTTTTGTGTTTCCTGTATGTTCGTGTCTGTCTCGGTGCGTAAGGAGTGACTGCCTTTTTGATTATGGGTACGCGTGGTTTACTGTGGTTTTGGCTAGGGAGTTAGATTTAGTCCTTGTCATTTAGTTTTCTCGTTTTCATTTCATTTAGAATTAGCTTAGCTTTGAATCATTCGTTAGTGCTGTTTTGTTTGTTTTGGCCCGTGTCACTCCCGAAGTTTGTTGCACCTCGTGTTTGTAAAAGTGTCTATGAATAAATATAAAAAAAATACAAAAAAGATCCCTTTGTTTCCCGTGTTCTCTTTTCCCATCCCTTGCTTGTCTCGTTTTCCCCTCTCCTTTCCCTTTCTGTCGGTCCTCAACCCTAGACTGAGGATCGTAACAACTAAATGGTGTCCCAAGCGCAGCGATTAATAGATTTGTTATACAATTTCATCCATCCGTCCATTTTCCAAACCGCTTATCCTACTGGGTCGCGGGGGTCCGGAGCCTATCCTGGAAGCAATGGGCACGAGGCAGGGAACAACCCAGGATGGGGGGCCAGCCCATCGCAGGGCACACTCACACACCAGCCACCTATGGGCAATCTAGTAACTCCAATTAGCCTCAACATGTTTTTGGACTGTGGGGGGAAATCGGAGTACCCGGAGGAAACCCCACGACGACATGGGGAGAACATGCAAACTCCACACACATGTGACCCAGGCGGAGACTCGAACCCGGGTCCCAGAGGTGTGAGGCAACAGTGTTAACCCCTGCACCACCATGTCGCCCCCTGTTATACAATTTAACACACTTGAATTCCTTTAGTAAGCTAGATGAACAGGAGAGTGTGGCAGTATAGCGGGCTAGAGAAACACACTAAGGACTTGGACAACAAGGACGGCTGGATGCCCAGCAACATCTGCTGGCCAAAATTGGGAGGAGACACGAAAGGCTGGGACAGACGGGTGCTGACCCTGACACTTCCTTCACCTGTGAGCTGGGTGTGAAGCCTCTGTGGCCAATCAGAATTAATATGTTTTAAACTAACTGCCTGGGAGAACTGAAAACATGACCTGGATTTGGAATTGAGGGCCAGATTTGAAGCCTGAAACTGACCGGTGACGATTCATTTGTGCCAGAACTTGGACAAACAGGAGACCTGTGTTTATCTGCAGATGATTCTGATGAGTCGTCTGTTAATCTCGTGTTCTTTGTCATACAGGTACTGTTGTTGCAGGAGTATCAGCAGTGATCCTCCTGGTTCTGGCAGTAGGATGCCGGTACGTTCAGCAGAGATGAATCAATTTTGTTACCTACAGCAGTAATGACCTCATTCAGGGATTCCATAGCAAAATCAGGGGGCGAATGTCGACATGTAAACCGGCATTTGTGATACTTATGCCAGTACCTGCCCATGTCTACAGAACAACGTGCTTTACTGGTGTTTCCACTTGATCTGTCATTGTGCCCTCATGATCTCTTGTGTTCTATGAACTTCATCCGACATTTCAAGAATAACATTCAACTATCCGGCAATTCAGTTATCTGGCAGAACCTCAGTCCCAACGCTGCTGGATACGAGAACTTTTATTGTACATGGACTTCGGTTCTTAACAGTAGCACTTCACTTTATGATATTGTTGATCACCATTGAAGTTTGCATTGTGATCCCCCTTTACCTTGCAGGTATCGTGTGAGGCGTCCCTGCGGGAATGAGGCTGTCGTCGGGCCCCAGAGCGATCAGCTGCAGGGAGGCGCTGAGGCTGGCGATGGCATCCTGTAGCAGGACAACGTCCTCATCCTTGTGCCCCAAATCCCAGGCCAGCTGTCCAACGTGCAGAGTCAGGTCACTCAGCAGCTGCTCCAGCACAGCAAGGACCTGCTGGACGGCAGCCATCTTGGGCTTCAGGCTGGAGGTGAAGGTCACCATCTTGAGCAACCGGGACCGAGATCCTTCAGGACCGAGAGACGCACTGTTAGTTCACAGTCTACCTCCTCCAGCTCAGCCATTCCCTGCCAAATCTTCTCTGCCTCTTAGCCGTTGTGCTGCAATGAGCCCTTTAGAGCTGACAAAAAAAACCTTCCCCTTTAATTTTGCTTTTATGTAGCTCCCATCACCAAGTGCTTTGTATAATTTGCATGTGAGAGTTTTATGACCCTACAGCCAGAATTAACTGAGTGTGCATTTCCTAGCAAATACATGGAAACATATGTCCACACACCCCATTGGTCATTCCATTTGCACTGACCCCAGTAAAATGCATATTTTAAAATACAATTTGGAGACAAGCATCATCTGAGCAGTGTGGTGCAGCTCTCTTTTGGCCGTACATCATAATGAGACCCAGACATTTTAAAAAGATTGAGCAACAAATACATTTTCACTGTAAAAACATGAACAGTGTTACTGTACATGTGATACTTCCAGAGTAAAAAGAGTTATACAGACGCTTCCTGGGTTATGATGGTCTGTGTTACAATATTTCGACTTTATAATGGGTAAATTTTTCACTTACAGTGCATTATTCAATAAATTACACATCAAATAAAATACTGAGTGGGAGATCTGCTCCCAGTGACCCACAGAAGTAAATACAGCAAAGTTTTTGAATGTTTTCTTAGCAATAAATGGATTTTCTGCCAGCACTGTTCATGGTCTGAATGATTCAGAGTTTCTGGTAACTTACTTTAACAAACATGCTTTATTTGCCATTTGCACGAGTACAGGGACATTGATGCTGCTTTTTGCCAGCGTCATCTTGTTCTCCATACCTTGGAGGTCACAAAGCAGGGTCAGCTAATGTACAGCAGCCCTGGAGCTGAGGGCTAAGAGCCTCGCTCATGGGTCCACGGACATGTGACTTATGTCAAGGGCGGGGTGTGAACTAACAATCTTCAGGTCACAGACGCAGAGGCTTAGCCAGCTGCCATTGTGTTTTCCAAATAAATGCCAGGACTGACCCTGTGTTCTGACAGACATCTTCCTCATTCTTATGCCCTGATAGCAAATGCAGCGGGATGAGAATTTATGAAATCTGATCGACATGATTAAATTCCACCATTTCACATAGTTTTTTTAATTAATTAAATTTACATACTAAGCAGTACCGTGCTTTTCCGCTCGACGCTCTCTGTGTCTGTATGGCTCTTTGCTCGCGCGTCTGGAAGCGAGCAGCTGCAAGCCAGAGCAGTGGAGGCCAAACCATTTTAATGGAGGATAGGGGTTCTGTAGTTGAAAACTGTCAGAAATAAAACTTTATGTGATGAGATATGTTAATAATGTGTTTTTTAGGAATCCAAGCATTTTATTATACACTGCTCAAAAAATTAAAGAATCACTTTGAAAACACATCAGATCTCAATGGGAAAAGAAATCATGCTGGATATCTATACTGATATGAACTGGGTAATATGTTAGTAATGGAACGATGCCACATTGTTTGATGGAAATGAAAATGATCAACCTACAGCTGCTTGCAAACGCAGCACTTAAAATGCGTATGTAAAAATACAATCACTTTACCATGTTCGGGTCACTAGCCACCCGGTATTTTCTTGGTAAAAACCATAAAACAATTAAAAAAAATTTCAACCTACTTAAACTTTTGTACTTTATTGCATTTTCTGCTAAAATTCCCATTAATGCAATGTGTTAAGCTCTGTCTGAAGCTATGTTGTGTTGTAATTTAAACAGGGTAAAACAAAATTCCAAAAAAAATGGATGTTCTACCAGAGGTTTTAAATTGACAGAAAAAATATTAAGTACATTCATTTAAAGCGATAATTTAAAAACAGTGGGAAAATGAAGTGTTCATGACAGATGTTCTCATCCTCCGCAACACCATTCTCACTTACCGCTGCAATTTAAGGTCAGTTGCAGTAGAGAGAACTTGTTTCAGTAATGAGAATTTAGTCATTCATACTATATACTGAAATTCCTATGAAAAGTATTTACAAAATTCTTATGAATTATTAATTTTCATGTTATTTAACTACTGATATTTTGCTTTATGACTTGTTTCGTTGCAGACAGCAAGAGGCAGCTTTAGCGAAGGTTAGGCTGACAAAATTCAGAAAGTCTGCACCAACTCAGAACTGCTGGAAGAGTACAGAAGGAAGGAAAGAGAGGTTAGGGCCTGGACAGTCTACAGTAACAGTAATTAGCAAATGCATAGGAAATAAATAACAGTGTTAGAAAGTGTACATGCACACACTCGCATCTACCAAAAAAACACACATTCACACACACAATCATAAACCATTTAGTTTGTTCTGTGATGTCCACGCATAGTCTGTAAGCCATTAAGTCCCTACGATAGGATGCACGCACGCGCACACACACACACACACGTTAATCTTACTATCCTTGTGAGGACCTTCCACTGACAATTACTAATGCAGCTAATGCTATGCCTACACCAAAACCTCCATGTTGAGGCTGCATGCAGGACTTATGAGTGAGGGAGAGGGGTGGGTTGTGTTCAGAGAGGGATGAGGCAGGGCAGCACAGGGTGAAGTTGTGCAAGAGACAGACAGAGAAATAGGAGAAAAAAAAAATACAAAAACAGAATGTGGTCCTGGCAACTGTCTGGTAGAAAAATGAAAAATGTTTGAGGACAAACCGAAAATATAACATTGTGCATCCTAATAATTGTAAGTGTCTTTCACATTCAGCACTTTTATATGCAGCAGTTTCCTTTTGAAAAGAGCACTTTTCCCTTTTAAAGAGACATTTCACAATATTATTCTGTTTTCTAACCCAAAAATAGCAACAGTTGTAAGTAGTAAAACACAAACACAGCTTGCCATTTTTTTTAAAGCAAATTACTCATCAAATGTCTTCACAACTGCCTTCCCATAAGAGTAACCCCTAGGTCACTATTGTTGATGACTAACGTGCAAGTAGAGTTTTCAGTGCTTAATTTTTTTTTTTAAAGAGTGTTTCCGTCAAGCTCCATGATTATTTTCTGCAAAGCCTCAAACGTGTGTCTCAGCTCTGGAGGGTAGCTGAGATTCAGAGCGTATACAAGTGCGAACAACATGACCACAGCAACTAATCCAGAACTTGCACAGCCTCCAGAATGATACCTACATCTTCTGCTTCATCATCTGGCTCTGCACCTTCTTGGCAAATGGCAGATTCCAAACATTGTCTCCATCATTGCAGCTTCACTGCTTTCACAATCTGTGTTCTTCACAGGAAAAAAAGGGGGGGGAGACATGTTATACCACCCCAATTTTAATTTTATATACATACATACACACACACACACACACACACACACACACACACACACACACACACACACCCACACCCCCCGCGACCCAGTAGGATAAGCGGTTTGGAAAATGGATGGATGGATATATATATAGACACACACACACACACACACACACACACACACACACACACACACACACACACACACCCACACCCCCCGCGACCCAGTAGGATAAGCGGTTTGGAAAATGGATGGATGGATATATATATAGACACACACACACACACACACACACACACACACACATTTATGTAATTTACGTGGTTTCTTTAATGAAATATTTTCTGTTTTCTAAGTACATAACTGGTTTGTTTACAGATGTCACAATAAGGACTGGAGAATAAAAACTAAAATTACATACCATGTATTCTTTCACGAGGTTCTCAGGCTCTTCGTTCAGGTACACAGAGGGCTGTGATGATGCACTCTCTCCTGACATTAATGGCATCGGTCTGAGTATGTAGGCCAGACAACGTCACCGCAGAAATAAAACCAAAAACCCATTTTAACTCCATAGGTAGAGTAGATGTCACAAACATAATGCAACATTCAATGAGACAATTTTTCCAAATGTAACAAAATTTGACAAATTTTATGATTTATGAACTTGCAATACCCATGGGTGCATCAATACTATGCAACTTTTAAATCCTCCCCCCAGAGGCTTCCCTGTGTACATATTTACTTGCCAGCAGTAGATCGTCCTGGCATCACACAGCACCCAGAGCCACCCGTACCTCCCGGACTTGCGAGGCATATACTACCTGTAGGAGCAGCGTCCTGCAAGAACGCATCGAGGGAATACTAATTTGTTGTCAAATGAAGCAAGCGGATAGAATGTATACATTTGTTAGTAACCTGTTACAATCTAATTCTTAAGTAATTTAGTAGCCACTCGGGTACAAATCATGAACAAGGTAACAATGTATATAACTGTAGAGCAGTAATAACGTATTTTACGTACCTTTGAATGGTACCAGGCACTCGTCTACTGTCAAGTCGTGGCCAAGATTGTAAATGACAGGGAGATTTGCTGACCACAGGCCCCAGATTTGTCTAATGGGTGCAAGCCTGTCCGTCGTCCTTCTGGCTCGCCGAGATCTTTTATCATCAAATCTGAGGGCCGATGTCAGCTGCCCGAACCGCACCCTGCTCATGATCGCTGGGAAGATTGGTCCCAAAGACTAGCGACGGACTCTCCTCTGAATTTGTAGACGCCTGCGAGAATGCAGACGCTGAGGAAGGTCAGTTCCACCCAGCTCTTGGAAAACTGGTTTCTCCCTTCTAGGCTTGTCATAGTGACAATCATTCTCTGTACTTGTCTTGGGATGAAAGCCTTGAAGGCAGAAAGAATGTCTCCTGCCTGTGAGACGCAGAGCCTCGTTGGTCCTGGACATGTCTTTAGGATATGTTGTGCTGGCAGTCTGCCTCCTGCACGATCTTGTGCTCTGCCTGCCCAGGTTATGTCGCAATTGCGAGATGCAAAGATCTCATCTTGGACACGCACCTCTTCAGACACTTCCTGGGTTGTATTGCTCGGCTGTGTACTGTCCTCCTCCGAGCTGCTGCATTCCAGATCCGCAACACGATTGGCGACTTCTTGAGGACTGAATCTTACCATGCTGTAACTCTCCAAGTAACCCTCTCCTCAGGTTTCGCTTTTAGTACACTTTTATTGTTTTCTAAACAATTCCCTTTGATCTGACTGGCTGCCTGCTAAGTGGCAACAGCGTTTTGTTTGGTTACTTCCCAAGAGATGCAATCGCAGCAGACAGCTTGGCAACAGGGTAGGACCAATTACAGTGACTGTCACCAAACTATCATTGGTCACTTTTTCCCCCTGCCTCCCCTGGAGGTTTCCCCGTATACGTGACAACTTTATGGCAGTAATTACTCTGGGCGTGCCATTTGAAGATGTTTGCTCTAAGGAGATCCAAATTCATAAAAAGCACAAGTCATTACATTTAAAATATTTTTAAAAAATTGACACTGGCTGAAAAATAAATATTGTAATTTTTCGCTAGGTGTCGCGTTGAATTTGACCAGCTTTCCACGGTCTGTGTCGACGTCCAGTGGTCAAAAAAATGCATTATATCACACATAAGGGATGACTTTTTTGCAGTAAAGACATTTTTTATATTTACAAATTAAAAATATATATAAAGGAACCTTCAATAATGTTGGTTAAAAGCACAGCACAGTCCAAGCAATATATTTAAATACCAGAAATATGTAAAATAAAAGCATTAACGTGGTCCCAGGAAACAGTAACTACCATTGTAACTTCAGTGGACATTGTCAGATCTGCCCAACGTTGCATATTGTATCAGATCCTTCTTAGAGAAAGTACTGTGCGCCCTCTCAGTCTAGTCTCATGTCTCTCCCTCCCTCTTACATCACCTCTTTAAATTTTAAGCCTTTGGTGAAGTTTAAAATGTTAAAACTGCACAGGATTGACAGTTTCCACCCCCCCCCCCCCCATTATCATACCTGGGTTATGGGTATCATAATGCTTCTAATCTTTCTTCCTTGAACACCGTCTTTCTTGCCAAACACCCTCATCGGGGTTGAAGACTGAGCATCCAGCTCAGAGAAGAATTTGGACAGCAAACTGACTGTTGTGATGCTCTTAAATTCAGCAGCACATAAAAGGGTACATAAAGGGAAGTTTGAATATCAAAACAGTGAAATTATTTAGTTGAACGAATGTCATCATTTACAAAACCTTGACAATATGGCTTCCCATATTTTGTTTAGCTGATATGAATAATATTGTACATATTAAATGAAGACATATTCCAATCAAAGTAAATAAGTTCTGTGCATTAATTCACCTACCTCATGGAAACAGAAGAGCGCCGGCCATCTGCTTGTGAAATCCGCAATCAAGGCTGCATCACGAATACCTTCTTGTCTTCTGTGTGCAAATGTCTTCTCCATCAATGTTACCACTTTTCCTTACTTCTAAAAGGTAGGTCTCTTATCTTTTCAAGTGTTTCAGCAGCTGGGTAGGTGGGGCAGTAGTTCACTTCGGCCTTCATGGGCTTCTTCACACCATAAGCGGGACTGCATTTGTCTGCAGGTTTATTGTGAGGGAATTCAGGTCAACTATATCCAGTGGCAGAGCCTGGCTCTTAAGCATGTATTTTTTTAAAAAAACTTTATACAGTTTTATTTAAAAATACAAGAGTTAAAGCAACACATATTTCGACTGAGTCAAACACCAGCATTTCGCACAGTGAATATACAGTGCTGTCGTGTTAGTGGAACAACTGGTATGAGTGAAAAGTGTGTGTTTTACCAGCTCCTCTGTAAGGAAAGTAGCTGCTGGCTGTCCTAAAAGTCGCTAAATGAGATCATCACCTAATACGCATAATTGGCCACCTGTATTTAAAATATTGGCCAATTGTAATGTTCGCTGTAGGAGAGACAAAAATTGAGTACAAAAAAATAAAACACTAAATATGTTTAAACTAGGGCTGTCGGGCGAATTACCAAATTACTGAACGGTGATTCATCTATAACGAACATCTTAAACTGCAGTTAAGGAGTCAGTCATTTCTGAATATCTGAAACATATAGAAGAGGTCAATAACTATAACTCTTGATAACATATTTGCACCTGTATTGTTTTTTGTTCGATGGATGATGAAGGAATGAACATATATACCTTCTTCCACAGGCGATGGTTGCTTTTCGTCAGAAATACACCGTTGACTGTGGCCTGACTGATAAATATACAATAATGAGGGGCACTCCTAATTCGCACATTACTGCCACCCTCTGCTCGGGAGTTATATAAGCGGAAGTGATTTGCAAACTATCCCATTAAAATTATATTGCGTTAACATAAATTATTGTAGTAAATTTGAAGTTGTTGCATGTTATGCTAAAACTACGTGATTTAATACTGTTCAACTACAAAACATGATTTTATTTAATTGAAGCTACATGTTCGACTTATCACAATGTAACAGACACCCATTTTGCTTTTGTTTGAGTGTATAACCACAGGGTGCGGGAATAAGGGAACGTCTTATATATAAAAAGCACGTGGGTGTATGTGTGTGTATGCCTGTGTATAGAGCACGTAACACTGGATAGAAGGACAGGAAAGCCCTGTGTTTACCGATTAGGTCGACGGATTGCTCCGAATAGCAAGAATAACTATCTTGGCGTGCGAGCCACTCAGCAGAATTCAGCACTAGAGTCAAAATCGCGTTTGCCGACATACTCCAATGACGAGCCGTCTATGAACTGTTAAGCGAAATCTGCATGCTAGCTTGACTGAGGGAACTTCTTTGTAGTTCCTCTCCAGAAAAAAAGCGTGAATCAGGTGTCAAGCCTAGTTCATACTTCACACTTTCCACCTGTGCTTTCATGCCCATCTGATCTCGGGACGGTAGCTTGTGTTCAAATTGTGGATGCGGGTTGTTGCGGTTGGTGCATGCATACTGCAATATTCCTACAAACCAGCAGAGGGCAGATGTTGATACTTAGGTCTGAATGAAACTTGCACAAAAGCATGATGATATATGGCTTATGACCGCAAGTTTCAAGTCTTCTCGGGTTTTTAATCCTATAAACTAGTGATGTAGTCAAGACCAACTAAACCAAGACCAAGTCATTCCCAAGACCAGAGTGTATCAAGACTGAGACAAAATCAAGACCAAGCCAGGGCGAGACCGAGACAAGACCAAGACTAAGGTAGGGCTAGACAAAGTCAAGATTAGAAACAGACTAATGTTTCAGTCTACATAACACAACATACTATAAAATGTGGAACATTGGGACCATCTTTGGGCTGGGCAGTGTGGCCTACAATTTGTGTCACAGTATAATTTGAACCATGGACTTTTTTGCTTCAAATTTCAGTATAAATATACAAATGTAACTTTTTCAAATAAGACACACCTTTTAGTTAAATTTGAACTTTGAAGCAAGATATTTTACACTCATTTTGAGCATTTTTCTATCCCTTTGATTTTAGGCTTTTTCGATTATATGTACATGAGTCAGCCTTAAATGCCTTGTGGGTTTGTTTTCTGGGCAACTCACATGTCATAATTTGACCTGTAAATGCTGACATAGTCTTGATATCATCCTCCTATTGCTCCTATTGAAATTTCTAAATTTTTAGTCTTGTCTAACATAAAAAATAGCAGAGACTATATATATATATATATATATATATATATATATATATATATATATATATATATAAGACATATATATAATCTTATACACGTTGGGATTAGAGTCTCTAAGATGTGGATGCAGGAGTTCATTGGGGACCTTTATATATATGTATATATGATATATTTAACTGAAATTGCTGATCCAAACAACCAGTCATTCATAAAGGAAAAGCATGAAAATTATCAGGGGTGCCCAAACTTTCGATCTCCACCGTAAGTGTGGGTAGGTTACTGTAAAATTTGGACAAATCTTAAACTTAAAGCAACAGTAAGATGTTGCGATTGGAGAGTACAGTATTGCAACAAGCACACAAGGGAAGAAGTAGACAGTTAGTGGAACTTTTGACCGGACTGGAGATCTGAGGAGTCATAAATAGATGTATGGCACAGATGTCTGAGAGAAGCGAAAATGAGATAAGGATAGCACAGGAGACTAAGGATATCAAAACGAATTTTGTGAGAGCAGGAGCACATAAAACGTAGAAAAACAAAGCTAGGTTTCGCCCAGGAGAGGGAGCGAGTAGAAAACAAATAAGTAATCTAGAGTTATTAACGGCGGTAATGACGTGAAAGATGAAGTGGGAGAGTACCTATGTTTACAAATATATAATAATAATAAGAAGAAGAATCATCCATCCATTTTCCAAACCGGCGGAACCTAGTGGCATATCGACAGCAATAGAAAATGTAACTGGAAATTTGGTCGCAGCTCATCAGCAAATGGAAATGCTGGTCGTACCGGTCCGTCATAGACTGACTTAGAGTTAGACGCACGAATCCGTCCCTGATTGAAGCACCGGGCGCAGCTTCCCACGATCATCCCACAGTCTCATCATTAATAATCGAACTGTCCCGGCGGAATGTCAAGTTAATGGCTGCTTATTGGTTTAAATCTCAAGTAGGTAAAATTTATTTGTACTAGAATAAAATAATTGTCGTGACTGACGCGGCACGGACCGGGGAAGCAGGGAAGGAGAGCAGGATCGGGGTAAAATAAAGGAGTTTAATGATAAAACGGAGCACGAAAGACATACAGACTACAATGACCGGACAGGGGAAAACATACCTAACGCGGACTAAATACATTGAACTAATGACAGCAACAGGAATCCACACGGGGTTAACGAGGGGGGCGTGGCACACAGAAGGATCGGACGAGTGGGTCAGGACAATAATGACGTCAGAAACATGTTCTTGATACTCTGCACAATGTTCTAACTGTTTTAATGTCTCAGTCAAGTAATGTTGTAGAAGTTTTATTTTTCATATGCAACGCTTATAGGCCTATCTTAGGTTAAATACGTATGGGGCGCCGTTTGTAAAGGTAGCAAACGTTTTTGTACTTGCCACTTTTTCAACATTTAGTGCAATTTTCTGACATCTAGCTAGAAGTCAATGGTGTTGTGGATCATCAGGTTTTTTTGCTGTGTAGATTATGTTCAAAATTGTTTATCATATGTAAATATAAATAGTATGTCTATATCCATCCATCCATTTTCCAAACCGCTTATCCTACTGGGTTGCGGGGGGTCCGGAGCCTATCCCGGAAGCAATGGGCACGAGGCAGGGAACAACCCAGGATGGGGGGCCAGCCCATAGCAGGGCACACTCACACACCACTCACTCGCACATGCGCACCTACTGGCAATTTAGCAACTCCAATTAGCCTCAGCATGTTTTTGGACTGTGGGGGGAAACCAGAGTACCCGGAGGAAACCCCGCGACGACATGGGGAGTGTTGGTAATGCGCACGGGCAGGTAAGCAGGCAGGAAGGCAAGGTATGGGGAAAATCGGGGATTTAATAGGGGATCGGAACAGACCATGGGTACAGACATCGACTAACATCAATGAAGAACAAAGAACTAAGGCAAGACATGGATTGAAATACACAAGACTGAGCAAAAATAATCAGACACAGCTGGGCAAGATCAGGGAAGCACACGTGGATAATCAGGGGGCGTGGCACACACGAGGATCGTACGAGCCGGGCATGACAGGGAGAACATGCCAACTCCACACACATGTGACCCAGGCGGAGACTCAAACCCGGGTCCCAGAGGTGTGAGGCAACAGTGCTAACCATTGCACCACCATGCCACTCCATCAACTGTAATGCTTCCTGAAATTGCATTATCATTGTGTACTGAAAAAGGTTTTGACAGAGTAGAATGTTCTTTATCCCTCACCTCAAGCAGCTTTCCATAAAAAATAACAACCACTCTGACTACTTTACATTAGACTGTGAAACCAGGCAAGGCTGCCCTTTGTCCTCACTGATTTCTCCCTTTGCAATGTCTATCATGCTACAGCCTTCAGCTGCCTTTAAAGGGGCCACTTGTACTGGACAGGAACAGAACGTTTCATTGAATGATTCTCCTGGCATCTGCCAAACCCAGACTTGTCCATCAAACTGGCCGACAAAGAAGTGTGACTCATCACTCCACAGAACATGTTTCCATTGCTCCAGAGTCAAGTGGCGACATACTTCACACCACTCCATCCAACGCTTGGCATTGCGCATGGTGATGTGAGGTTTACATGCAGCTGTTTGGCCCTATCCTCTGTTAAAATGGTTTAGCCTCCACTGCTCTGGCTTGCAGCTGCTCACTTCCAGACGCGCGAGCAAAGAGCCATACAGACATAGAGAGCGGCGAGTGGAAAAGCACGGTACTGCTTAGTATGTAAATTTAATTAATTAAAAAAACTACGTGAAATGCTGGAATTTAATCGTGTCGATCAGATTTCATAAATTCTCGTCCCACTGCGTTTGCTATCAGGGCATAAGAACGAGGAAGATGTCTGTCAGAACACGGCCAGTCCTGGCATTTATTTGGAAAACACAATGGCAGCTGGCTAAGCCTCTGCGTCTGTGACCTGAAGATTGTTAGTTCACACCCCGCCCTTGACATGTCACATGTCCGTGGGCCCATGAGCGAGGCTCTTAGCCCCCAGCTCCAGGGCTGCTGTACATTAGCTGACCCTGCTTTGTGACCTCCAAGGTATGGAGAACAAGATGACGCTGGCAAAAAGCAGCATCAATGTCCCTGTACTCGTGCAAATGGCAAATAAAGCATATTTGCTAACGTAAGTTACCAGAAACTCTGAATCATTCAGACCATGAACAGTGCTGGCAGAAAATCCATTTATTGCTAAGAAGACATTCAAAAACTTTGCTGTATTTACTTCTATGGGTCACTGGGAGCAGATCTCCCACTCAGTATTTTATTTGATGTGTAATTTATTGAATAATGCACTGTAAGTGAAAAACATTTACCCATTGTAAAGTCAAAATATTGTAACACAGACCATCGTAACCCAGGAAGTGTCTGTATAACTCTTGTTACTCTGGAAGTGTGTATCACATGTACAGTAACACTGGTCTTGTTTTTACAATGAAAAAAAAATGTATTTGTTGCTCAATCTTTTTAAAATGTCTGGGTCTCATTATGATGTACGGCCAAAAGAGAGCTGCGCCACACTGCTCAGATGATGCTTGTCTCCAAATTGTATTTTAAAATATGCATTTTACTGGGGTCAGTGCAAATGGAATGACCAATGGGGTGTGTGGATATATGTTTCCATGTATTTACCAGGAAACGCACACTCAGTTAAATCTGGCTGTAGGGTCATAAAACTCTCACATGCAAATTATACAAAGCACTTGGTGATGGGAGCTACATAAAAGCAGAATTAAAGGGGAAGGTTTTTTTGTCAGCTCTAAAGGGCTCATTGCAGCAGAGGCAGAGAAGATTTGGCAGGGAACGGCTGAGCTGGAGGAGGTAGACTGTGAACTAACAGTGCGTCTCTCGGTCCTGAAGGATCTCGGTCCCGGTTGCTCAAGATGGTGACCTTCACCTCCAGCCTGAAGCCCAAGGTGGTTGCCTTTGGGCAGGTGCTGGCTGTGCTGGAGCAGCTGCTGAGTGACCTGACTCTGCACGTTGGACAGCTGGCCTGGGATTTGGGGCACAGGGGGGAGGATGGTCACCATCTGGCAGGTCCTGGCTGTGCTGGAGCAGCTGCTGAGTAACTAGAACCTGCACGTTGCACAGCTGGCCTGGGATTTTGGGCACATGGTGGAGGACGTTGTCCTGCTACAGGATGCCATCGCCAGCCTCAGCGCCTCCCTGCAGCTCATTTTGCGGCTCCGATGACAGCCTCACACGATGCAGGGACGCCTCACACGATACCTGCAAGGTAAAGGGGGATCACAATGCAAACTTCAATGGTGATCAACAACATCATAAAGTGAAGTGCTACTGTTAAGAACCGAAGTCCATGTACAATAAAAGTTCTCGTATCCAGCAGCGTTGGGACTGAGGTTCTGCCAGATAACTGAATTGCCGGATAGTTGAATGTGAAGCTGATGAAGCTGGATATTTGATGGAACACAAGAGATGGCAGGATACAATGGCAGAACCAGTGGAAACACCACTAAAGCACATTGTTCTGTAGACATGGGCAGGTACTGGCATAAGTATCACAAATGCCGGTTTACATGTTGACATTCGCCCCCTGACTGCTAATCAGGGAATCCCTGAATGAGGTCATTACTGCTGTAGGTAACAAAGTGGATTCATCTCTGCTGAACGTACCAGCATCTTACTACCAGAACCAGGAGGAGGATCACTGCTAATACTCCTGCAACAACAGTACCTGTATGACAAAGAACACGAGATTAACAGACGACTCATACAGGACCATCTGCAGATAAACACAGGTCTCCTGTTTGTCCAAGTTCTGGCACAAAAGAATCTTCACTGGTCTATGTTGTATACTGTGGTAAATTCTACCTTACAATAGAAACCCAAATGTAAGAAAGAACAATCTCATCATCTTAAGAGGCGTCATTACTGAATGTAGTTTCCATAGCTCGGTTTGCATGCATTTCATTGGCCCGTTCATCAAGCTTACTAAAGGAATTCAAGTTGGTGTTAAATTGCATAACAAGGCTATAGATGACTGGGCTCAGGACAAGAACCATTTAGTGCTGTGTCTGAGGACGCCTTGATGGAGTTCCTCTTACTCACCGATGAATCCACGAGTTGTTTTCTCTTCTTGTCCATCATCCAAGTTGACTACAGACACAGAGGGAAAAGTGGTCACTTTTGAAACTGAAATGATACAGCATACAAGTGCTACTCATTGTAGAATCAGCCATGAAAAGCACAAATTTGCACGTAATACATTCAAACTACTACCATAAACACAGGGCTGATTGTTCAGTGGACAGAGCATTTGCTAGTGATGAAAAATGTGTTGTGCTTTACCTGAAAATCTGACCCGGGTGACCTGAAAGAGAGAGTGAGACTCAGATGTGAGAGGAATTCCAGTCAGTGTCGCTGAATTAGCTGCCCTTGCTATGTCACATATGGGTTAAATGCAGGAGACATTTCGTTGTACTCAGTATAGATTAGGGTTTTCACCTCAATCCAAAAGTTCCAAAGATTTTAATATTGTTTTTTTATTCTAAAAACTTCTATTCTAAAATATTTTATAACAAAAAACTTTGGAGAAAAAAACAATTATTTTTATATAAATCTTTGAAATGAAAAATTAGATTTATTTTTCTTTAGATTTTTTTATTTATGATTATGTCATGTTTCATACTCCATAATAGACACAATATACATTCTTTGAGCGTATTTCATTGGCTAAAAACACAGCATAATCACTTACTATTAATCGACTAAAGCTCTGACTGAATGTGAGAGTATTTTTAACTCAGATATTTTGTCCCGGAATGAAATTTGTTTTTTTTTACCAGGACAGACGACCAAAATCCGGGGTGGTCACAGAAAATCAAAACAAATCAAATCCTAAACAAATGGCAGCCCTAATAGACAGTCACATGAGTAGAGAACACTGAATTGTTGTAGATTTAATATTTTTTCCAAAAATTACGTTTTGCGTAGATATTTATGGTATTGTGTACTAATGGTATATACAGTTGAAACCAAAAGTTTACATACACTGTATAAAAAGACATATAACTTTTTTTTCTTACTGTCTGATATTAAATCATACAAAACCCTTTCAGTTTTAGGCCAGTTCGGATCCCCAAAATAATTTATATTTGCTAAATGTCAAGATAATGTGTGAGAGAATTTTTTTGAGATTTTTTTTTGTACTTTCTTCAAAGTCAAAAGTTTACATACATTTGCTTAGTATTTGGTAGAATTGCCTTTAAACTGAATGACTTGACGCAAACGCTTTGGGTATCCGTCCACAAGCTTCTCACAACAGTTTAATGGAATTTTGGCCCATTCCTCCTGACAGAACTGGTGTCATGCCCTGCTCGTCGGCTCCTCCTGTGTGCCACGCCCCCTGCTTACCCACGTGTGTTTCCCGGATTGTACCCAGCTGTGTCTGCTTATTTTCAATCAGTCCTGTGTATTTCAGTCCGTGTCTTACCCGAGTCCTTTGTCCGTCATTAATGTTACCTGATGTCTGTTGCCGTCCAGTGTTCCCTGCCCTGGATATTCCCTGAATAAACCCTGAGTTTACCCTGATTACGGCTTGTCTGCCCGTTCCTGCCAGCTCGCCCGCACGATCGCCTGTCTGCACCTGACCGATCATGACAGAATGACGGACCTAAACAAGGCGGAATACATCTCCGAGGAGGAGTACTTCTGCCTCGGAGAACAGGTAGCGTACTGGAGATCCCAACCCGGTATCACTGAGGATCGTCCAGCGTGGAGCCTCGTCCTCAGGTGTGAGAAGACCCTTGGCCAGCTAGCCCTCGACCTGGAAGCCCGCTTGGCCGAGGAGCTGCGCGAGGGTCTCCTTCGGATAGCTCAGCTCCGGTCCAAGCGCTCAGTCGCTCCCAGCGAGCGGGGACCCGTCCTTCCGCCGTCCGCATTGGCGGATGTAGCTCCACCTCCCGCCGCTGCCAAGAGCCGGAGGAGGAGACGGAAGGAACCAGCGATCGCCCCGACGATCGCCTTAAGGGCATGTGCCCTCATCCCGGCGGCCCTCCCGGAGGAGGATCGGGAGGTCTCTCCAATCGCCCGGATGGTCCCTAGCTCTGCTAAGCTGTCTCCCCAGGCAGCCTTTCCTGTCCGGAGAGCACCGGTCCCGGCTACGCCGTCGGAACGGCCACTGCCGCCGGAGGACCCCGCTCCCGTGCGGCCGCCGCCGCCTGCGCAGCCCCCGGGCAGGCGCCCCCACTGCAGCAACCTGCAGCTCCAAGTCCCGACCGCGCTCCTAGTCCCGACCGCGCTCCAGCAGCTCCCGGGCCGGCACCCCCACAGCCTGCTGATCCTGTTCCGGTCCCTGACCGTGCCCCAGTTCCTGTCGCCCTAGTCCCCGAGGTGGTCCCGGAGGACTCCATCGTGGCTCCTCCCTCTTCGGAGGTGGAGGAGCTGGAATGGGACCCCTCGGGGATCACACTTGTGACTGTTTCTCCCTCGCCCCGGCGAACTCGACCCCGACCTGGGGTCATCATGTCTGTGTCCCGTAAAGGGAGGGGACACAGACGCAGGGCTGGGGTCCCGCCCGCCCTGCCCCCTGGCTCGCCCTGCCTCGCCTGTGCTGGGGCTCGGTTGGCGCCCGCGGGTCCTGGCCCTCCGGGTCGGCTGTCGCCTGCGGGTCCCTCTCTGGTGCCTCGTCGCCCTGCCTCGCTCCCCCCTCCGGTGCCTGGTCGGTCGCCGGGGGGCTCCCCGACGGCGGCTCCTCGGTCGCCTGCGGGGCCCCCACCTTCGGCCCGTCGGAGGACGTCGCCGCCTACGGCGGCTCCCCCCCTCGCCTTGCCTTCGCCCTGGCCCCTTTTTGTGAAGTGCACCAGTCCCTCCTGCAGCAAAACACCCCCACGACATGATGCTGCCACCTCCGTACTTCACAGTTGGGATGGTGTTCTCAGGCTTGAAGGCTTCCCCCTTTTTCCTCCAAATATGATGATGGTCATTATGGCCAAACAGTTCAATTTTTGTTTCGTCAGACCACAGGACATGTCTCCAGAAATTAGGGTCTTTGTCCCTGTGTGTATTTGCAAAGTGTAATCTGGCTTTTTTATGTCGCTTTTGGAGTAATGGCTTTTTCCTCGCTGAGTAGCCTTTCAGCGCATGTCAGTACAGGAGTCGTTTCACTGTGGATAGTGATACCACTCTTACCAGCTTCAGCCAGAATATTCACAAGGTCTTTTGCTTTTGTTCTGGGATTGATACGCACATTCCGCACCAAAACACGTTCATCTCTTGGACTCAGGAGCCATCTCCTTCCTGAGCGGTATGATGGCTGGACATTCCCATGTTGTTTATACTTGCGTATAATTGTTTGAACAGATGAACGTGGCACCTTCAGGTATCTGGAAATTGCTCCCAAGGTTGAACCAGTCTTGTGGAGATCCACAATTCTCTTCCTGATGTCTTGGCTGATTTCTTTAGACTTTCCCATGGTGTCACAAAATGAAGCAGTGTGTTGAGGTGTGCCTTTACATACATCCACAGGTGTGCCTCCAATCCACTCATGTGGTGTCAGTTAACCTATCAGATGCTTCCAAAGCCATGACATCATCATCTGGGCTTTCCCAAATAGTTTAAAGGCATAGTAACCTTAGTGTATGTAAACTTTTGACTTTCTTAAAAGTACTAAAAAAATCTCTAAAAAATTCTCTCACACATTATCTTGACATTTAGCAAATATAAATTATTTTGGGAATCCGAACGGGCCTAAAACTGAAAGGGTTTTGTATGATTTAATATCAGACAGTAAGAAAAAAAAAGTTATGTCTTTTTATACAGTGTATGTAAACTTTTGGTTTCAACTGTATATTTTTCCCAACACACAGGTCATTTTCCTAAAGAGAACGTGATCATTTTTAACCCAGCTTGTTTACGTCTAACATCGTGAAGTATGAATTACTTAAAATTACGTTAATAATAACATTTTAGTTTCTGTCAAACCTGGTGGCAGTGTAGTGCCAGCGTGAGGTTGGCACATTTCTCCAGCCAGATCTCTCGTGCTGTGAGCTCAACCACTGGAGGACTGATGTCGATGTCCTGCTTCATGTAGTACGCCACTGCGTGGGACTCATTCTGAAAAGAGTTTTTTAATCCTCAGTTCTTCCCACAAACAAATGTAGCAGGTTCCCTGACTGGCTGCCACACGCTGACTGGCACAAGTTGAAAAGATGAGACTCTTTGCTAAATGTTTGCCCCCCCAACTTTACAAATGTCTTCTGCGTCTAGGGCTGTAACAACTAATTGATAAAATCGATAATTATCGATAATGAAATTCTTTCTCAACGAATGCCGTTATCAATTAGTTGGGCTGCTCACGTTACTGAGGAGCGCGACCACAAGATGCACAAATACACAAAGATACACACAGATACACAGCCGCTCGCAATGGAGGTTACAGGTCACGCTCCAAACCATTTCATGATTTGGGCAAAATCGTGTTAATAGCTAATATTATAGGTCCTTTCAGCTGTAATGACAGGTTGGTTTAGCAATACCTCTTTGTTTCTCTGATTGCTTTACGTACGATTTTTTATAAATTTTTGAATGTTCGAATGTATCCGTATAATATGCAATGGGACAATATATGAATGGGTTAATAACTAATAACTAGACAAGACAGGTATATTCAGATGCTTTTGGAGTCATGAGGACGTCTGGTTTTGACGTGACAAGCTAATGAAAATAAATGTCTAAAATACATTAAAGGCTGTTTTTACGTAATGTATTTGTATTTTCTGAATTCACACATCAGGACTATCAGGACTATATCACAAGAAGCCATAATTCGTATTTTTGTCAAACAATATATATATATATATGTCACACCCGGCTCGTCCGCTCCTCTTGTGTGCCACGCCCCCTGATTACCCACGTGTATTTCCCTGATCGTCTCCAGCTTTGTCTAGTTACTTTGATTAGTCCTGTGTATTTAAGTCCTGGTCTCCCCGGTTTCCCTTGTCCGTCATTGATGTTACCTGATGTCTGTTGCCGTCCTGTATCCCCGTTTCCCGGACTTCCCAATTAAACTCCCGTTTTGCCCCGTATACTGCCTTCCTGCTTCGTGCTTGCCTGCTTACCCGCACGATCGCCGCTTCGTCAGCCTGCGATCGTGACATATATATATATATATATATTTATTATTATTATTATTATATATATTTTTTTTTTTCAAGAAGACTCAGATAAATACACTGATCCAAGCCTTGAAGCGTGAGCAACCAAACGAGCAACCGTGGTTAAACTGCTGGACTGAAGGAGCTCAGACCCTCACCTGCTCTTCGCTGATCCATTCTTGATCACACAAGGTGATATTCATCCCCATATGGCTTCTGTTCGGATCCGATACCTGTCGCCGTCCCTCAGGGATGAGCAGTTCAGGTTTATGGTACGAACATGCTGCATACCATCAGAGAAACCTGCAAAAAGAGCATGTTTAAAAAATTAAATCCGAGTTGATGCGAGGCTGGTGCATCGCACCCACAGGCGGATCCGCCTTATCCCCGCAGAAGGATGCCCTCGCCCCTTCCGCAAGCCGTTTTATTTCGAGAATTTCCGAAAGAACTGTTTCGATGTCAGAAGCCACTTTTTGTGGCTCTCGAGATTAAGGAGACAAGTCAGCGCGCGTCTCTTATTCCTCAGTCCGATTCAACATAACAACGATGCAGACACTTACGGCGCTCTAGCTTCACGACTTCGGAAAAATTGTTCTCGAAACAAGAATATTCTGCTTACTTCTACATAATTTTGTATTTAACAATGCAGCCAAGTGCAATTTTACAACCAGTTTATAGTAGGATCACAGTTGCTTCGCGTTCTCAGCGTATAGCAAATTTCACAACAGTGCAGACGTTAAATTTGAATTAACATTTTTTAGTGATATTTCTCAATTAAATTAGGCTATTTTTCAGCCACGAGAACTAAACCGATCATGTACATTCCAACAGAGATCGTAATGAAGCGGTTCATTTCTGCGCTTGATTTTGCGCACGACTTTCACTAACTCATGTGCTATTTCGTGGCCACGTATTTTAAACCAAGATATAAGCGTTGCATCTGAAAAAGAAAACGTCTACAGAGTTACATTACTGAAACATTAAAACAGTTAGAATATTGTGCAACTGAGTATCAAAAACATGTTTCTTACGCCATTATCTTATTGTAGTAAAAATTATTTCTACTTACGTGACACTTGCAGCAGTAAACCAATAATCAGCCCTAAACTTGCCATTCCCCCGAGAGAGTTTTTATTCAACAGTGAGGGGACCGACCGCTCTGTCTTCCGAAACTGTACCTCCGCCCACTGACCAGGATTTGGCGTGAAAATTACGTAAGCTACTTTTACTTTGATCCAATCAGTGATCAGTTCACGCCTGCATGTTCTATTGCTGTCAATCTAAGATTAGCATTTCCGGAGCGTCTTCTATCATCTTTCACTGGATTCGTCATTATTGTTACCATTGCGGTAGACCTGCCTGAAGGCCAATTCATACTTCACAGTTTTTTTTTGCTTTATTTCTTATTAATAATATGATACTTATTTTTGTCTGGTTTTAATAGTAATAGAAGCATACAGTACACGATGTACTACAAATATATAATAAAATCATAGAGGTATGGGGCATATATTCTTTCCTATTTACAACATTTTCTTCAAGGCATTAAACACATTGATAGTATTTACAGCTTTTCGGGACATCCAAAGTGTTAAAATAAAATTTAAATTCCAAGTTAAATTGGTATATATTAGGCTTCTTTGGAGTCCAAGTGCATTTGTGAATGTACAATTTGCCATATAAAATAACCAAATAAAAAATAAAGACATAATTACTATTGATGTCTGTTTTTTCATTAAAAACACATCTTTCTTTTCTAGACAGTGTTTCAAACAGGTGTTCTGTCTCAATCCAGAAGCACTTAACAAGTAAACAGTCGTAAAACAAAAGTGTGAAATCGTTTCAGTAGATACCACAAAAGAGCAGATATTCTATATCTCTTTAACTGATTCTTTGTGGGATAAATTGAGTGTAGAATTTTAAATCAGATTTATTTTACTTTGTTAGTTATGCAATATTTATTATACTCCAGGCCTTATTCTAATTGATATGTAAATATCGTCATCAGCGGTTGCGGTTGGTGCGCGTGAAGCCCATTACAAAGATACAATAGCTCGATGGGATTTCACTCGCGTTCGAACATTTAAGAACAATAAATCAATAAATTGCATGGCCGTTTGAAAGTAAATTAAACTGACAACCAACTGGAACTGAAGCTTGATTACACATTCAGTAAAAAAAAGTGCATGACTAAGGCACTGACAATTTTGCTAAAATGTTAGTACAGACGCTCCTATACTTATGAACTTTCAGCATACAAACTTTCAGACATATGGACGAAGAGAACTGTAAATCCAAATCATGTTCATTGGGCTGCTGTTATGTTCTCCCCATGTCGTCGTGGGGTTTCCTCCGGGTACTCCGGTTTCCCCCCACAGTCCAAAAACATGCTGAGGCTAATTGGAGTTCCTAAATTGCCCGTAGGTGTGCATGTGAGAGTGAATGGTGTGTGAGTGTGCCCTGCTATGGGCTGGCCCCTCATCCAGGGTTGTTCCTTGCCTCGTGCCCATTGCTTCCGGGATAGGCTCCGGACCCCCCGCGACCCAGTAGGATAAGCGGTTTGGAAAATGGATGGATAGATGGATGGATGGATGGATGGATGGATGGATGGATGGGCTGCTGTTTCCTATCCACAACATATTTTTTTTCCTACACGCCAATTCCGCCCAGTACGACTTCTGGCTGCTACTCCCGCCGCGCAGCAGCGTAGCGTGCGAACTCCCAGCATCCTAGTTCTTAGTACTTGCGTTTATCCTTAAAATGATGTTGAATAACGACTCACGAGTATTTCAAGTCACGAACGGGATCTTATTCGTAAGTAGAGGAGCGTCTGTACATTTTTGCAGGATCACTTATTTTTTCCACTGACTGGTATACATCAGCAAAAAATATTAATGAGGAGAAATATAGTTTAAGTTCATTTTTGAATCCAGCAAATGAAGGCAGCTGATTCTTCCATTTACACTTATGCAGATGATATTTACCCATTAAAATAACAACGTTCACAAATCACAATTACATCAGTGTCTTTTGAAGGTTT
Source organism: Brienomyrus brachyistius (assembly GCF_023856365.1). Classification (NCBI taxonomy): domain Eukaryota; kingdom Metazoa; phylum Chordata; class Actinopteri; order Osteoglossiformes; family Mormyridae; genus Brienomyrus; species Brienomyrus brachyistius. The sequence goes on from NC_064533.1 coordinate 10,989,679, forward strand.
AACATGCTGGAAATCAAAATCCATTATGTCATCTTTAAACTCAGCCAGCCTTGAACATTTCTCCAAAATTGTCACTATACAGGAAGTTTCAGCTTCCTCTGCAAAAAAAGGTTCAACTTGAAACTCAAATCGTTTTTTCAACGTCTCAGCAGCTACACACGTGGACAAAATTGTTGGTACCCTTCAGTCAATGAAAGAAAAACTCACAATGGTCACAGAAATAACTTTAATCTGACAAAAGTAATAATAAATAAAAATTCTATGAAATTTAACTAATAAAAGTCAGACATTGATTTTCAACCATGCTTCAACAGAATTAATAAAAAAAAAAAACTCATGAAACAGGCCTGGACAAAAATGATGGTACCCCTAGAAAAGACTGAAAATAATGTGACCAAAGGGACATGTTAATCCAAGGTGTGTCCACTAATTAGCATCACAGGTGTCTACAATCTTGTAATCAGTCAGTGGAGCTATATATAGGGCTCCAGGTAGTCACTGTGTTGTTTGGTGACATGGTGTGTACCACACTCAACATGGACCAGAGGAAGCGAAGGAAAGAGTTGTCTCAGGAGATTAGAAAGAAAATTATAGACAAGCATGTCAAAGGTAAAGGCTATAAGACCATCTCGAAGCAGCTTGATGTTCCTGTGACTACAGTTGCACATATTATTCAGAAATTTAAGATCCATGGGACTGTAGCCAACCTCCCTGGACGTGGCCGTAGGAGGAAAATTGATGACAAATCAAAGAGACGGATAATACGAATGGTAACAAAAGAGCCCAGAAAAACTTCTAAAGAGATCCAAGGTGAACTTCAAGCTCAAGGAACATCAGTGTCAGATCGCACCATCCGTCGTTGTTTGAGCCAAAGTGGACTTTATGGGAGACGACCAAGGAGGACACCATTGTTGAAAACAAGTCATAAAAAAGCCAGACTGGAATTTGCCAAACTACATGTGGACAAGCCACAAAGATTCTGGGAGAATGTCCTATGGACAAATGAGACAAAAATTGAACTTTTTGCCAAGGCACATCAGCTCTATGTTCACGGACGGAAAAATGAAGCATATCAAGAAAAGAACACTGTCCCTTCTGTGAAACATGAATGAGGCTCTGTTATGTTCTGGGGCTGCTTTGCTGCATCTGGCACAGGGTCTTGAATCTGTGCAGGGTACAATAAAATCTCAAGACTATCAAGGGATTCTAGAGAAATGTGCTGGCCAGTGTCAGAAAGCTTGGTCTCAGTCGCAGGTCATGGGTCTTGCAACAGGACAATGACCCAAAACACACAGCTAAAAACACCAAAGAATGGCTACGAGGAAAACATTGGACTATTCTAAAGTGGCCTTCTATGAGCCCTGACCTCAATCCTATTGAGCATCTTTGGAAAGAGCTGAAACATGCCGTCTGGAAAAGGCACCCTTCAAAACCTGAGACAACTGGAGCAGTTTGCTCATGAGGAGTGGGCCAAAATACCTGCTGAGAAGTGCAGAAGTCTCATTGACAGTTACAGGAATCGTTTGATTGCAGTGATTGCCTCAAAAGGTTGTGCAACAAAATATTAAGTTAGGGGTACCATCATTTTTGTCCAGGCCTGTTTCATTTTTTTTATTTTTTTATTATTAATTCTGTTGAAGCATGGTTAAAAATCAATGTCTGACTTTTATTAGTTAAATTTCATAGAATTTTTATTTATTATTACTTTTGTCAGATTAAAGTTATTTCTGTGACCATTGTGAGTTTTTCTTTCATTGACTGAAGGGTACCAACAATTTTGTCCACGTGTGTAGGTAATAGGTATAGGCGTTTTAGAATGTCTTATCGTTCGGGATGGCAAAAAATTACTTGTTGAATTTTTTGTAAATTTTTTCAAAAAATTTTAAATTTCAAAAATGGAAAATGTCTATCCTCTGATGCTAAAAAAATAAAATAATATTCCGCTGAATTCAAGGATGGTCTTTTACTTTAATTTACATTAAATTAAATTTTTATATATATATACTTTAATTTAATCTACAGTAACGTGCTGTACATAACATATACTGCAATGAACTGTCAAAAATACAGTAAATTACTGCAAAAATAGCAAAAAGTATGAAAATCTACAGTAACATACTGTACACAACAAATACAACTGAACTGTTGAGAATACAGTCATTTTACTGTGAAAACAACAAAAATCAGTTACAGTGTATTGAGAATTTTGAAGTGAGTTTCTTTCACTTTTGGTGGTATTGGCCATTTCAGATACTTACAGTACTTTCTTGAGATTATTATGTTTTTGTCACAGACTTTCCTTTTCGTTTCCCTAGAATACTCCTGAAAAAGTTTTCCTTTAAAAGATTGGTTTAAAAAATTATTTTCACATCTCATCAGCCAACAGCATGTGTTCAACTTGTAAATTTGGTAAATTAACTCAGACTTTTGAATTAATAATTGTGTTTTGCATTAAAAGAGTTAAAGCAGGTGGAATTGCTTTACACACTCTGTTATATTCCTTAAGAGAATGCTGTATGTTACATTTATCTTTAAATGTTTCATATTGTAACCCTGTTTATCCATTAGGTCTGTGACAAAAATGAGTTTTAGTGAAGCCAATTTTTTTTTGCCAATTATGTTTTCCCATCGATAGTAATTGCTCTGTTTTTCCACAGAGTAGTTCAGTGTGGAGTAAAATTATGGGTAAATATCATCCAGTAATACAATATTTGTTTGTGGAAATTGGATAGTTTCACCGGCAACTTTGAGATTTTAAAATCACATTTTAAAAGAAAATCCAGACCTCTCACTTTTTAAAAAATGTTTTTAGGAATGTGGAACCACGGGGAATCAGGCTGTGAAATAAAAGGTTTTAGTACATTTCACTTTAAATGTACCAAACATTGTCTCAAATTCGAGCGTTCTTATTCCTCCCATATTATTTTCTTTTGTCAGTTGTGATTTTCTAACATAGTGAGTTTTATTCCTCCAAATAAAATTGATTATTATATAAAGTTTATCGTTTTAATATTTTGAGAAGTAATGTATAAGTCTAGGATGTGGGAATGCAGGAGTTTCATATGGGACCTTCCCATGGCTTAGTATTGTGAAAGCAGGCCCGGAGCGGCTAATCGGGAGATTCGGGAGATTTCCCGGTGGGCCGCTTGACTTTTGGGCCGGTCAGAAATAAAATTATTTGACTTGACAGTCCTCACATTAGTGAATCTGAAACAGTAGGACGTAAGATCCACATTTACAGCTGACATCGCAGCCTTTCCATAACGATAGATTACAGGGGTGCCTCCACCTGAGGGAGTTCTCCCCTTCCCCATCGCTCAAGTTGGTTAAGCCCAAAATAGCAGCGAGCGTAACAGTATGGAAAAGAAGAGACAAGGAGGGCCTGAAAAGTCCAGGCTAAGGAAAAAAAAGAGCGTCGAAGGAGGATGCGGCCAAATGTGCCAAAAACACAGAGATTTTCTCAAAAGAACGAAAAGAACCGGCAACAGGTAAATGTGGTCAAACGATTCAAATATCAGCGTATTTCTGTAGCTTATCATGATGAATAAATGTGTGCGCAAATGTAATTTTTTTTTTTTTAAATGTATATAAAAAACTAAAGCACGATCTAAGTATTCAGTAAAATAACCATTTAACCAATTTTTAGTTTCTGACCAGCAGTTCCCCGTCAGTCGGTGTTCTGCCAAGAATGAGGGACTGCTGATTAGCAGTAAGTCAGGTATTATATATATGAATTAAAGTTACTTAATTTAAATACACATACAGTATTCAGAAGTTGATGAGATTTACATTTTAGATTCAGAGGTAAACTACACAGATGTGTATTAATGAAATTAAAAGACTAATAAGTCATATGACCACTACCTCCACTTCCGGCAACTACCCTCCAGCCTGCCTGCCCTTGGCTCACGGATGCCTCTCCTTCCTCCCCTGCATATTAGCTTAAACTATATAATTCTTGTTTTGTTTGATTTTTCTGCTGGCCCCTGGAGGATGGGCCCCCCCTTTTGGGTCTGGTTCCTCCCAAGGTTTCTTCCTCTTAGGGAGTTTTTCCTTGCCACCGTTGCCTTTGGCTTACTCACTGGGGGGGTCTTTACGTGGCAGAAATGTAAAGCGCATTGAGACAATGTAATGTTGTGATAATGCGCTATATAAATAAAATTGAAATTGAAATTGAAATATGTTTTTGTACAGCATATTTCAGGCACAAACGTATTGTGTTGTATATGAAAAGATATTTTGATACTTTCAATCACTCAGGTTGCCTGTGAGAAAAGCTAATTCTCTACCCTTAAATTTGTTAAGAACAGGTTACGAAGCTCACGCGGGAGCACTTGGACGTCTACGTGCTAATGTGCACGGAGAAGGAAATCCTTACGTTAATAGACAATGAGACGGTAACAAAGTTGTAGAGATCAGTACGCTACTCAGGCGGCTGTTACCGTCATAGATGACTACTGTTACAGATATTATATTATTGTTGTTTAAGCCATTTACAGGTAAAAATTTGTATACCTCACATGTGAAGAACTTGTGTTTCGTTCATATTTGAAAAAAGCAAATAAAACCAGTGAATAATAACTGAAGTATTACCTCAATTATCCAGTTTTCACTTTCCTGAAAAAAAAGTGGGCTGGTCATGGGCACCAAGCTCCACTCCGGACTTGCACTGAACTGGAAATATTTTAGAAAAATACACTGATGTACAAGGCTTTACCGAATAGTGCTCTATTGTAGATTTTACATGTAAGTTTATAATTACATGATTTTAATCTAAAGTTGGCCGGTCTGAGGCATGAAACTCCAGGGCTGAAAATGAGTCCCAAAGGCCCTGCTAATGAGCATGTGCCTGTATGGGTGACATCATTCAATTTGCGACAATCAACACGAAACCGAACGCCACCATCTCGCTTCCGTACCAGAACCACCGGGTGCTGCCCAAGGGCTATTTGAGGGCCGAATGATGTTATTGGCCAGCATCTCCTTTAAATGACCAGACACCTCCTCCAGCAAATGGGGGGGGGGGGGGGGTAATACAGCGGGGTGGCAACTTTACAGACTTTGCAACACTGGTATCAATCTTATGCAACATAAGGCGAGTTCTCCCCAAATCACCCCCCCAGCACTAAATACAGACATATTTTTCTGCAACAATGCATAGATACCAGTCATGTCTGATGGAGTACCTGTTCTGTACATGCACATGTTCTGCTTTACGACTCACCTCAATACCTGTTTGAAAGGTACCCGCTCTCATTCCCCCCTTTAAAGTGAGAGCATCCTTGGTTACATTAATAACTCCAATAGCTAGCCTACCCTGCTCCACTTTACAAACAGCCAGCTATCATAATATTTCACTGGTTAGATGCCGAGTCTAAAGGTTCCAACATACCCTCAGAATAGGGCTCAAACCACATTTTCCACCTTACCAACAATAATTGGGGGGGGGGGGGTGTCACAGTGTCTGAACTATGACTACATGAGGTTTATCCATATCTGCTGGTAAATAACAAGTTACATTTTACCGATAATGATTCGACACTCATTTCTACCAAAGTCCAACACCATCCCATATTTACTTAAAAAGTCAAACCCCAAGAGAATATCCAGGAAGCCATATCAGCTAGCAAAAATTCAGCAATTAATGCCAACAAATCAAACTGGCAGACTGTTCGCCATTTTCCCAAGATTCCCATCCCCCTCACCATTAGCGGCAGAAACATCTCTTGATGTCCGGCCAAATCAGACCCCCCCTTAGTGATGTCAAGCCAAACTTGTTTATGTATAACTGATAATGTCGCCCCACTTTCAACTAACAAAAATGAGTCTGACGCACTTACTTTAGGTGCGATGTACCCAGAGCCACCATGGTTGCTTGCAGAGGCCACATATGTGCTGATACGCTTGGGGGCAGGAAGTGGGCCTATGGTACCTGCCCCCTGTAGTTTCCCTGCACATATGGGCAGTCTCATCATATATGTCTATTACACCCACACTCCCAGCACCCAGCCCCAGATCCTCCGGCGCTGTGATTTAGGGGCCCCTGTACTGCTGCACTAGTGTGGGGTAGATCTTGCACATTCCCCAGGGAGCTTATTAGAGGTTTGCCTTTTCATACCCTCTTGTATATTAGACACCATTGTGCAAAGAGATTTTACCTCCTGCCTTAACTCCTCCACTACCCCCAAAAACACCTCCATTTGTTCATCACTTTTTGATTTATGCTCCACCCCCAGCCTCACTTTAGCATCAAGTGTAAAAGAATTCTGCTCCAAATTCCTCAGAAGCTCCATTTCAGAAGCGAGTTCAATGGCATCTTCTAAAGTATTAGGGTTTGCACTGCTCACACTAACCGGAAAATCACCTGTCGCAACATGTGTAATAAACTGGTCTATATCCAACATATCCAGTGTGTGATTATCAGCTGTGGGGTTAGCCCTGGCGGCTCGTCTCGGTAAGGCGTTAGCAAATTCCCTTGCCGTGTCATTATGCATGCGACTGTAGGCAGGAATTTCCGTTATAAGACGCGCTGACACCGGGCGTATTTCCAGTTCCTTATTTTACTTTGGAAACACGAGCTGCGACGTGTCGATCCCATCGTTACTAATCTAACAAATCTGTGACATACTGTCACGTTGGAATTGCAAGTTTAGCACTGATTATTTGTTTACTGCTGCAAATCTCACGTAAGTTAAATGTACAGTCGAACCTCGTTACTACGTACAAGACGGGATATCAAAAACATGTACGTTATAAGCATAGAACGTTGTAACCACTTAGTGCAAGATGGATGAAAGAACTCACGAAATATCCATGTAAATGATAAAACTTTAATAGAACAGACCCTTAAATCGACTACAAAACAAGCGAACACATTATTACTTGTTAAATAATTCAACAAAGCTCAGTTGGATCCTTTACATTTTCCTTAAATTACTCACGGTTACTTAGTTCCGGCCGGCGATAAACGGCAACGAAAATACACGACGGCTGGTCAAAATGGATTTTTAAAATAAACATTCGCATCCAAATTGGTGTATTGTCCAGCGAAGATCAGGTAGATACAGGCAGATGTAGCAACACAAGTTGTCGTGGGCGGGGAGAGAGCTGTACGTTGTAACGATGGTTAGTTTTCGTATTTTATCCAGAAATTTGGATGTTGTATCGAAGTTTACGCTGTAAGGGTGTACGCTGTAAACAATGGCTGCTATTGGAATAATACGTAGGCTAACGAGTAACGAGGTTCGACTGTATTTGTATTTCAATAATGGCGTAAGAAACATGTTTATAGGGGAGATTCTAAAACGCTAAATGTGCCGAAGGAGTGACCAATGATCACCAAATTTTTTGAGACATATCTGCTCATAAACACTTCTACCTGGCAAAAAAAAATCAAAACCGAAATGTTAATAATATCGACTTCATCTCACGTTAAGCCAGTGGCTCTCAAACTCGGTCCTCGGGACCCACTGCCCTGCTACTTAGTTAAAAATTAAGACTATGTGAGCAAATGTCTCTCTCGATTGATCAGCTGGGAGATTAATAGAATGTTATTGCTTACCGTTTTCTCTCTTTTTTTTTACACAAAAGGTTTTTCTTAAATTTGATGTCTTTTATTCCAAATTAATTTGTACAAGGAGAGTAATTATGTTTGTATACTGTGTAAGAAGCCAGGATTCAAATGCTGGCTTAATTATTTTCTTTTTTTTGTTCAATGGATGAATGCTTAATGCTAATGTATTAAATGTGACGAAACACGTAATCAAGCAATTCAGCTATGGTACATTCGCTTTGTCGCACAGTGCACTGCCTAAATCACACTTTACAACTTATTTATGGGTTAATTTGTGTTATCAATTACCTGTCAGTATGAATGAAATGGAGCAATGGCATGTAACATGGATACAGTGCAATTATTTTTGTCTGTAATAGTTATCAAAAATTCAAGGGGTGTGCATTGTCCCCCATGTTCCCCTGATCAAGGTACACTTCATAGGGCACGGCTGTCTCATTTGGTTTCAGAGCTATTAACCCTTTAGTGCTCCAATTGCATGTAATATGCATACAATGTGTTAATAACTGTTAAAGAGAAAGTAATTCTTAAAACCCAAGGGATGTGCATTATTCCCTGTAGTCGACTGATCAAAGCAAACTTCACTAGATGTGCCTGTCTTGTCTAGTTTTAAAGTTATTAACCCATTCATGTATTGTCCCATTGTACATTATACGCATACATTCGAACATTCAAAAATTAATCTGGGAAACAAAGGGGTGTGCAACAGTCGCCATGAGCCCAAAATGCTAAACCACCATGTCATTACAGCTGACAGGACCTATATTAGTTATTAACACGATTTTGCACAAAATGGTTTGGAGCGCAAAAATAATCGGTGTGCATCGCTGTCTGTGTACTGGACATCACGATTCTGTCATTACATTTAAAATCTAATGAATCTTAACTCTAAGAAGCATCAGGGACGCAGGAGACATTTGAAAAGTTGGGGGGGGGGGGGGGGGGGGCAAACATTTAGCAAAGAGTCTCATCTTTTCAGCTTGTACCAGCCAACTTAACCGCGGTCTGAACCTCGGGGAAAGACGTTTTCATTTTGTCCTTGTTTTTTTGTTGCGTATGTTAAGAAGGCAGCGTAATCATCTAGTGGTCGGGGTGGGATTAGTTGAAGGTAATAGAATTGTAGAAGTTTCCTTTTTCAGACGCAACGCTTATATCTCGGGTTTGAACCTCTTAATTACGATCACTGTCATAATGTAGATGATCGGTTTAGTTCATTTACAATTAATTAGTTCACAATTTAATTAAGCAGTATTAGTCAAAGAAAGCGCTGAATCGGCACTGTTCTGAAATTTATTTTACGCTGAGAACGCGATGCAACTGTGATCCTACTATAAACTGGTTGTAAAATTGCACTTGTCTGCTTTATTAAATAAAAAATTATGTAGAAGTAAGCACAATATTTCAGTCGACAACTGAAGCGCTGTAGTTTCGAGAACAATTTTTTTCCGAAGTCGAAGCTAGAGCGCCGAAAGTGTCCGTATCACCGTTGAATCGGACGGAGGAATAATTAAGAGACACGCGCTGACTTGTCTCCTTAATCTCCAGAGCTGCAACAAGTAGCTTCTGACATCGAAGCAGTTCTTTCGACAAACCCCTAATAGTTGCATATGTTTCTGCAAATGACAATCAACTAAATAAAACGGCGTGTGTCATGCTAATGGGGAATAAGACAAGGGTGGATCAGCGAAGAGCAGGTGAGGGTCTGAGCCCCTTCTGTCCAGCAGTTAAACCACGGTTGCTCATTTGGTTGCTCACGCTTCAAGGCTTGGATCAATGTATATTATTCGCCTTAGTCTACTTGAAAATAATATTGATAATTACAACTTTTATTAGTTATTTATTCAAAATTATATTTCACTGTATGACCATCCCCAATGAACAACGTGCTACAGCGGTGGTACTTCAGCGATCTTTCAGGAAGGATGTGAAACTAACGCGGCGAAAATCGCACTGAAAGATAGACACACAGTGTCTTTAAATAAAAAACTTCTGGTAGGAAAACAAAGAAGCAGTTATTGACAGTCAGATGCGCCCTAACACCAGAAAGGCCTGACGGGATTAATGTTTACCTCTAAGAAGTATCAGGGGCACAAGAGACATTTTTAAAGGGGGGGGGGGGGGAGAGAGGGGGTAAACATTTAGCAAAGGATCTCATCTTTTCTGCTGGTGCCAGTGTGGGCCGGGCAACCAGCTAGATTTGTTTAGAACCCGCCCACTGAGTTTGATGGGTGACTAACAGGGAAATTTAATGGTTGCTAAATGACAATTTAAATGATTGTCACGACTTGTCAAACAGAGCAGTGAAGGTAGCAAATCCCCCCTTGAAGCTGTTTACAAAACTGGGCAGCCTCTGGGGAGTCCCGCACTGCTGGATCCTCCATCACCCTCCAGTACAGTCCCTGAAGGGCAAAGTACTTCCCAGCCAGGGACCGACACAGGGGGGCGCTGACGAGCCTCCGGCATCTGGTAGGGGGAAGTGGCAGCAATGCGGGCTTCAGGCAATCGCTTGGACGTGAGCCAGTAAGGGGTCACCCATTACCTCTGGCTGTTCAAGCCAATACAGAGCCTCGGTCACTAGACACTGAAACATGGAGAACAAGCAGGCTGTAACGGCAATGACTTCAATGACAGGACTGGGGAAACATACTTGAATGCGAACTGAAATACACAGCACTAATGGCGGAAACAAAGAACAGTTGTTAAATGCAGGGATTCCACAGGAGGATAACGAGGGGGCGTGGCACACAGGAGGGTCAGATGAGCAGGGCATAGCAGGTTTTTTGGTAACAGAGTGAGGTGTTTCACTATGGGAATCGCTTTGGGAGAGAGCAGCTACCGAAGCTCCAATGACACCACCTCCACCTATGATGGACAGGTCGACCAGCGACCAGGCTCCACTCCTGCACTTACTAATGTGGTCAACCTGTGTGCAACAGGGGATAGTGCTGGTGAAAAACCTCAGTCTGTTCAATCAATCAAAAGTCGGTTCAATCAAAGAACCAAGGATTATGTCAAGTAACAAAGTTCTTTTTCTAACTTTGTTCGATGTTCCACTATATGAGAGACAGACTGCACCCGGATTGTGCAGCGACTTCCCAAAGCTGCTAACTTTAATCACCTAGAAAGCTAGTCAGTTCTGTACTGCTGTCCTCCAACACTGCATGTGCAAACGAAGGCCCAGAAACAATTAGCCTGTAAAAGCACAGAACGCGTGCGGTGTAGCCCAGCTCGCCACGTTACAAATATCCTGCACTGACACCCCCTTGAACAAGGCCCATGATGTGGCCGCACCCCTCGCTGAAGGCCCTTTACGCCCTAGGGAGTCCGAGAGCCTCTGCATGTATAAATTAAAGATATAGCCTGCGCAGTCCAGTGAGAAAGCCTCTGGCGGGACGGTGGGCTTGTCCCTCTGGAGGGGGGGGGGGGGGGGAGGGGTAGCCCCAAGCCCAAACCAGACACAAAGAGTTCAGCTCCTGTTACTCAGAAGAAAATGGAGGGGGTGGAAAGCTGTCAGCCCCACAGTAGCATCTGTAGGTCAAGTCCACGACCTTAGGCATGAAAGCAGGATAAGGATGAGGGCACACTTTGGTGAGTCCAGGGCCGAACTGCAAACAGGAAGAGCGGACAAACAGTGCCTGTAAACCACACACACACTCCTGTGCCTGTAAACCACACAATCGCCTCACTGTGGTCATAGCCAGAAACAGCGCTGTCTTGAATAAGAGATATTTCCACCCCACTCCATCCAAAGGCTTGAACGGGTTATGATACAGATCCGACAATGGAACTGAAGGTTTAGAAACTGGGCATTTCTGGTGGGCACCCTTCATGAAACAACAGACCAGGGAACGCTGTTCAGCAGCTTTCTCACCAAAGCCCACATAACAGGATGAAATAGGAACCAAATACACCTTAACTGTGGAAAAGACTTTCATTTTTTCCAACAAATCCTGTAGAAAATAGAGGATTTACACCACTGAACAATGAAAATGAATGGGCCGTCCCTCTCCCACCAGTCCTCAAACGCCATCCTCTGTGTCCTGAATCTAAAATCGGGAGAGGCCTTTGGTCCATAAAGGGCCATTAAGCAGTGCCATGCTTAATTTGGGCTGTAAACATAGAAGGAATGAAGGATTTATCGATTTCAAGTGGAAATCTCAATTTGAAACAACGCGATTAGGAAATGCATTATACAGAATGCTTCACACAGGGTTTAAAAGTGTCCCGGTAATAGTTTTACAAATTAATGCCGTGCTTCTCGCATGGCTGTCATGCTCCCGAAATATAGTGGCCCAAGGCGACTGCATATACACCCGCAAAACACAAACACATGAAAGCCAAGGAAACTGTTACATTCGTGGTACCAAAAATATTGATTCCGCTGTTTTGATCAGTGAATTACCTATTTCCTGGTAAGATTGTTTACAGAAAGCTCCTACTATTACGGGTACAAGCAACGTCGGTAAAGTTAGTTTGCAGTCTGTTATTCACGTTGCAAACGGACATAAAATCCTGCGCATGAAAAAAATACAAATTATTGCATCTTCTGATAGTCCTGATGTGTGAATTCAGAAAATACAAATAAATTGCCTTAAAACCGCCTATAATGCATTTTGGCTATTTATTTTCATTAGCGTCTCACGTGAAAACCACACGTCCTCAGGACTGCAAAAGCTTCTCATAGTCTTGATTTGTGAAAAATTTCACATCTGATAACATGTCCACATATCACACGTAAACCCATAAAAACACAATGAAAAACACGCGTTTTAAGGAAGACCGGAGAGATAGGTCTTAAGGTGGACCAACAATATAGCCCATACACACATTTTAATAATTCCATAAATCCTACATGCATTTAAACTGGTTAAAACTGGCCAAGATGACTTGTGATTGTCAAACAAGGACCTTTCACACCTTCATGTACCCTTCAGACACTGACATTGATTTGTGAAAGCTTTCACAAGTCACATTTCATCAGTTATGACTGATTAAAGTACAGTAGTATTTATGGCGGCTCAAGATCTCAATCTAGGTGCATTTAAAGGGGTTAAAATGACTAACATGACTTCTGACTGCCCAAACCGAAACCTTAAAACGCATGTTTTTCAGTGTGTTTTTATGGGTTTACAAGCGATATATGGACATGTTATCTGTTGTGACATTTTTCACAAATCAGGATGTTTAATATGATATGCTTTTGGAGTCATGAGGACGTCTAATTTAGATGTGAGAAGCTAATGAAAATAAATGGCTAAAATACATTAAAGGCTGTTTTTACATAATGTATTTGTATTTTCTGAATTCACACATCAGGACTATCACAAGAAGCCATAATTCATTTTTTTCGTGCATATATAAGGTTTTTATGGGTGCTTGCGCCGCAAACTAACTTTACCGACATGTAAAGTTCACCGTCTTTTCATCCTGCTAGTCCCGGATGTAGAGGGTTGAATTTCTGACAGTATTTTAAACCACTGAAATTCTGGCAGTGTATTTGAAACAGCGAAAACAACGGGACTGAATATTGTAAAGCATAAACAAGACGACTGAATATTACTGCTTGAATAATAAAGATGCGAATAATACACATGGAATATTTTCAACTGAATTTCTTCTTTTCAAATTTATTTTGAGGCGAAATTAAATGAACTGAATTCATGTGGTTGAATTATAAACATGCACTTTAAAATACGTATGTTTTGGAACTGAATTTTGGAAGCCAAATATTTTTGTACTGAATATTTAAGCAATGAAATTACAATTGAAATGTTTTCAGTTGAAATGTTCAATGTTTAAATATATAGCCATATTAAATTACAGTCCCCAAAAATTGAAAGGATCAATAATGCAATGCTTTTTTATTTGATAAGTGTAATTCAACGTGTTTTTTTCATCAACGACTTTTGTCATTAATTTACTTCCATACGTCCACACCTAATCATATGACCATCGTTTTCATATGACAACGTAAAAAGATCAGTTTGTTTGGAAACTGATCTTAATGTTCGGTAATGAGGTATTAAATTATACGTTTACACAATTATTACTTGTGGCTCGATTTTTAGTATGCATTTGCCAGGTTGTTACCGAAATTAACGCACTGTTGAACCTGGGTGGCTTCATAACAAACTGCAGCCTGTAACCCACAGAAACTGTGGACAAAACCCAAACTTGTTTACCTGAGCAGACAGCGGCCCCTTGAAGAACTCCGGGAAACATTTTCCATTTCCTTTATTTTGAACATAGAGGAGCATATATGTACACATATAAGCACGTAACAGCGAATAGGAGGAAAGGAAAGTTCGTGTGCTTACCGATTAGCTCGACGGAACGCTCGCCTTGCTTCGATCGCTAAACCGACAATGCTGTCTGCACAGCAAGAATCACTATCTGGGAGTCACGTGGGAGTCACTCAGCACAATTCGGCACTAGAGTCAAAACGACGGTCCGTCTATGAACTGTTAAGCAAAATTAACTTACTAGCTGGGCTGAAGGAGGGGTAAGATAGCACGACAGCTGGGTGATGTCAGCGGAACTTCCGTAAGTGCGGAGACTAGAGTTTTACCTTCACTGATCGCGCAAAGCGACAGTTGTTGCCGAGCTGAGCTGATTGGCTAATGAGCGACATAGCATACAGAGCGAAAATCCCTCCAACCTGTACTCAGTACTTGAGTTTAATTTGGAAACGCGAATTTCTAGGCGCCGGTATCATCAATTATTAATCTGTCAAATCTGAAACATACTGTCAAGGCGGAATGGCAAGTTTAGTACTGATTTTTTTTTTACTGCTGCAACTTTCACGTAAGTAAAATGCATTTGTATTTCAATAATGGTGTAAGAAACGTGTTTCTTGCTTGGTCATTCTAAAACGCTTAATATGAAAAAACTTAATGTGGCTAAATGTTCCAAAACAGTGACCAATAATCATTTTTTAGACATATCTAGTCATAAACACTTCTACCTGGCAAATAATCAAATGCTATGACTTTATCTCTTGTTAAGCGTTTTAATTCCTGTCCATTGACGCCCATTATAATGAAAAGGCTTATTGTGGCTTAATGTACTGAAACAGCGACAAAAAAAGAAAAGCTTTTTCACATTAAAAAACTTTCGTTACCCACTTTATCTGGGTTTCGGCGGCGGAAATTCACGAAATCAAACGGCGTGCAGAAGGGGGACAGGTACACATCCTTCTGGGGAATAAGACGAGGGTGGATCCGCATGGGGGATCCGCATGGGGGCTCGATGCACCAGCCTCGGACTTAAATTTTTAAACATGCTCTTTTTGTAGGTTTTTCTGATAGTATGCAGCATGTTCGTACCATAAACTTGAACTGCTCATCCCTGAGGGACGGCGACAGGTATCGGATCCGAACAGAAGCCACTGTAGACATGAACATCGGAGGAATAATTAAGAGACACGCGCTGACTTGTCTCCTTAATCTCCAGAGCCGCAACGAGTGGCTCTTTCTTTCGATAAGACCCCTAATATTTCTGCAAAGGACACAGAAATCGCCTTTCTACCTTTTTAACACTTTATTTTCGGCAGAGGGAAATTGAAGAAATAAAACGGCATGCAAAACGGCATGGAATAAGAGGAGGGCGGATCCGCATGGGGGCTTGACGCACCAGCCTCGCACAAACTCGGACAAATTTTAAACAAATGCACCTTTGCAGGTTATCTTGGTAATATGCCGGATATTCGTACTATAAACCTGAACTGCTCATCCCTGAGGGACGGCGACAGGTATCGCATCCAAACAGAAGCCACGGTGGACATGAACATCACCTTGTGTGAGCAAGAATGGATCAGCGAAAAGCAGGTGAGGGTCTGGGCTCCTTCAGCCCAGCAGTGAAACCACGCAAACATTTAGCAGAAGATCTTATCTTTTCAGCCTTTGCGAGCTTGTGTTTGCCACCCAGTCAGGCACATTGGTTTACAGCCCGCCCGCTGAGTTTGATGGGTGACTTTAAAAGGGAAATTTAATGGCTGCTAAATGACAATTTAAATGACTACGCCAGTTGCAGATGACAATATTTAAATAGCCTCCAAATATCATATCCATCATGGACTACAGTAATTAGCAAATTCCACAAACATGCTTTTTCGTTAAATACATGCATCGATGATGTAGCTTGACTATACAATCTTTCACTTCAAAATTGTTTTTAGAATCGTACCATGTATTACCACCATAATGAGATTCTATACATAAATATGTGAGATATAAAAGCATATCACGAGGTTTTATTGGTTTAATATACGTGATCAGAGACTCACGAATATGTTGCATACATTTGAAAGTCAAATACACGTGTGTATGTGAAATTAAAAATAAATGCATTTCGATAACAAAGCAAATTGTCGCGGGTTCAAATCCAGATGCTAACAAACCGTAACCTTTCTCGACTGTAAGCTGTGGACCTTTAAAGTGGGTCTGTGTGGGAAGAACTGAGAATTAAATAACTCTTTTCAGAATGAGTCCCGCGCAGTGGCGTACTACCCGAAACAGGACATCGACATCAGTCCTCCAGTGGCTGAGCTCACAGCGCGAGAGATCTGGCTGGAGAAATGTGCCAACCTCACGCTGGTACTGCACTGCCACCAGGTTTGACAGAAACTAAAATGTTATTATTAACGTCATTTTAAGTAATTCATACTTCACGATGTTTGACGTAAACCAGCTGGGTTAAAAATTACCCATGTGTTGGAAAAAAACACATATCTTTAGTACATAACAGCATAAACAGCTCTACGCAAAACGTAAATTATTAGAACAAATATTTTTTAAACCTAAAACGATACAGAATTCTCTACTCGCATGACTTTCTACTACGGTTGCACTTGTGTAGGATTTTCCGGGACCATTCTGGAATTTGGTCGTCTGTCCTGGTAAAAAAATTTTATTAATTAATTTAATTCCGGGACAAAATATCTGGGTTAAAAATACTCTCATATTTAGTCAGAGCTTTAGTCGATTAATAGTAAGTTATTATGCTGTCTTTTTAGCCAATAAAATACACTCAAAGAATGTATGCTGTGTCTGTTATGGAGTATGAAACATGACATAATCATAAATAAAAAAATCTGAAGAAAAATAAATCTAATTTTTCATTTCAAAGATTTATACAAAAATAATTGTTTTTTTTTTAATTCCAAAGGTTTATTTTTTTAATTGTCTTTTTCCAAAGTTTTTTGTTATAAAAGATATTTATTATATACTACTCTGGGGCGGCATGGTGGTGTAGTGGTTAGCACTGTTGCCTCACACCTTTGGGACCCGGGTTTAAACATTGAACAGGGGCAGCTAATTCAGCGACACTGACTGGAATTCCTCTCACATCTGAGTCTCACTCTCTCTTTCAGGTCACCTGGGTCAGATTTTCAGGTAAAGCACAACACATGTTTCATCACTAGCAAATGCTCTGTCCACTGAACAATCAGCCCTGTGTTTATGGTAGTTTGAATGTATTATGTGCAAATTTGTGCTTTTCATGGCTAATTCTACAATGAATAGAACTTGTATGCTGTATCATTTCAGTTTCAAAAGTGACCACTTTTCCCTCTGTGTCTGTAGTCAACTTGGATGATGGACAAGAAGAGAAAACAACTCGTGGATTCATCGGTGAGTAAGAGGAACTCCATCAAGGCGTCCTCAGACACAGCACTAAATGGTTCTTGTCCTGAGCCCAGTCATCTATAGCCTTGTTATGCAATTTAACACCAACTTGAATTCCTTTAGTAAGCTTGATGAACGGGCCAATGAAATGCATGCAAACCGAGCTATGGAAACTCCATTCAGTAATGACGCCTGTTAAGATGATGAGATTGTTCTTTCTTACATTTGGGTTTCTATTGTAAGGTAGAATTTACCACAGTATACAACATAGACCAGTGAAGATTCTTTTGTGCCAGAACTTGGACAAACAGGAGACCTGTGTTTATCTGCAGATGGTCCTGTATGAGTCGTCTGTTAATCTCGTGTTCTTTGTCATACAGGTACTGTTGTTGCAGGAGTATTAGCAGTGATCCTCCTCCTGGTTCTGGTAGTAAGATGCTGGTACGTTCAGCAGAGATGAATCCACTTTGTTACCTACAGCAGTAATGACCTCATTCAGGGATTCCCTGATTAGCAGTCAGGGGGCGAATGTCAACATGTAAACCGGCATTTGTGATACTTATGCCAGTACCTGCCCATGTCTACAGAACAACGTGCTTTAGTGGTGTTTCCACTGGTTCTGCCATTGTGCCCTCATGATCTATTTTGTGTTCTATCAACTTCATTCAACATTTAAAAAATAACATTAAACTATCCGGCAATTCAGTTATCTGGCAGAACCTGAGTCCCAACGCTGCCGGATATGAGAACTTTTATTGTACATGGACAGTAGCACTTGACTTTATGATATTGTTGATCACCATTGAAGTTTGCATTGTGATCCCCCTTTACCTTGCAGGTATCGTGTGAGGCGTCCCTGCGGGAATGAGGCTGCCGTCGGGCCCCAGAGCGATCAGCTGCAGGGAGGCGCTGAGGCTGGCGATGGCATCCTGTAGCAGGACAGATTTAACTGAGTGTGCATTTCCTGGCAAATACATGGAAACATCCACACACCCCATTGGTCATTCCGTTTGCACTGACCCCAGTAAAATGCATATTTTAAAATACAATTTGGAGACAAGCTTCATCTGAGCAGTGTGGTGCAGCTCTCTTTTGGCCGTACATCATAATGAGACCCAGACATTTTTAAAAGATTGAGCAACAAATACATTTTCATTGTAAAAACATGAACAGTGTTACTGTACATGTGATACACATTTCCAGAGCAACAAGAGTTATACAGACACTTCCTGGGTTACGATGGTCTGTATTACAATATTTCGACTTTACAATGAATAAATGTTTTTCACCTATAGTGCATTATTCAATAAATTAATTAATTGACACTTTATTGATCCCCGTAGGGAAATTGTCTTTACGCCTCCCACAACTTGCTCTTTTTTCATAGAGGAAGTTGTCTGCGAAGGGCTGCCACCCGTAGCGGCGCCCAGGGAGCTGGGGGTTAAGGGCCTTGCTCAAGGACCCACAGGCTGAGACTGGGTTTGAACCTGCGACTTTCTGATTACAGGCACACAGGCTTAGCCCACTGAGCCACGTGCTGCAAATTACACATCAAATAAAATATTGAGTGGGAGATCTGCTCCCAGTGACCCATAGAAGTAAATACAGCAAAGTTTTTGAATGTCTTCTTAGCAATAAATGGATTTTCTGCCAGCACTGTTCATGGTCTGAATGATTCAGAGTTTCTGGTAACTTACTTTAACAAACATGCTTTATTTGCCATTTGCACGAGTACAGGGACATTGATGCTGCTTTTTGCCAGCGTCATCTTGTTCTCCATACCTTGGAGGTCACAAAGCAGGGTCAGCTAATGTACAGCAGCCCTGGAGATGGGGGCTAAGAGCCTCGCTCATGGGCCCACGGACATGTGACTTATGTCAAGGGCGGGGTGTGAACTAACCATCTTCAGGTCACAGACGCAGAGGCTTAGCCAGCTGCCATTGTGTTTTCCAAATAAATGCCAGGACTGGCCCTGTGTTCTGACAGACATCTTCCTTATTCTGATGAAATCTGATCGACATGATTAAATCCATCCATTTTTCAAACCGCTTATCCTACTGGGTCATGGGGGGTCTGGAGCCTATTCCAGAAGCAATGGGCAGGAGGCAGGGAACAACCCAGGATGGGGGGCCAGCCCATCTCAGGGCACGCACACATGCACTCTTATGGGCAATTTTAGCAACTCCAATTAGCCTCAGCATGTTTTTGGACTGTGGGGGGAAACCGGAGGAAACCCCATGACAACATGGGGAGAACATGCAAACTCCACACACATGTGACCCAGGTGGAGACTAGAACCCAAGTCCCAGAGGTGTGAGGCAACAGTGCTGACCACTGCACCACCATTTCACATAGTTTTTTTTTTTTTTTTGGTTATGATACAAGGTCTTCAATTAATGGCTCTTTGCCCGCGGGTCTGGAAGTGAGCAGCTGCAAGCCAGAGCAGTGGAGGCTAAACCATTTTAATGGAGGATAGGGGTTCTGTAGGTGAAAACTGTCAGAAATAAAACTTTGTGATGAGATATGTTAATAATGTGTTTTTTAGGAATCCAAGCATTTTATTATACACTGCTCAAAAAATGTTTCACTTTGAAAACACATCAGATCTCAATGGGAAAAGAAATCATGCTGGATATCTATACTGATATGGACTGGGTAATATGCTAGTAACGGAAGGATGCCAATTGTTTGATGGAAATGAAAATGATTAGCCTATAGAGGACTGAATTCAAAGACATCCTGAAAATTGAAGTGAAAAAATGATGCGGCAGGCTAGTCCATTTTGCCAAAATTTCATTGCCGGAACTCAAAATCATACTCAGTAGTTTGCATGGCCCCCCACATGCTTGTATGTATGCCTGACAATGTTGCGGCATCCTCCTAATGAGACGACGGATGGTGTCCTGGGGGATCTCCTCCCAGATCTGGACCAGAGCATCACTGAGCTCCTGGACAGTATGTGGTACAACCTGGCAGTGTCAAGTGGATCGAAACATAATGTCCCAGAGGTGTTCTATTGGATTTAGGTCAGGCGAGCGTGGGGGGCAGTCAATGGTATCAGTTCCTTCAATCTGACAATGGGTCAGAGGATTTCATCTTCACAAGCAATACCTAATACCTGTAGTGCCGGGCAGACTGAGGCACCATGAGAGTAGCGAATGTCGCAGAGACATGCTTCCCGGGAAGGTCTTATAAGAACAGTGCATGTACAGGCAATAGTAAATTAAGTTTTGGAAGAAAACTTGTGCAATACCAAATCTTTAGAAAGAAAAGTAATTTTATTTGACAAGAACATGTAGGAAGTTAAGCATATCACTGTTAAAAAGCAACTACAGGCAATCGGAGCACAGCGTAGACAGAAAATTTTACTAGCTCCACAACCCTAGAGAGTACAGAACGTTTTTGATCAGCAGACCCACATAAAAGGAGCAATAAAAGTACTGCGGCGAGTATTCGAGTCATTTTAATAAAGAAGACAACTGTTTCAAACTGAAGTACTCTAGCCACTACTGGTTAGTTGCGGCACAGAAAATAAACGAACAGTTTACATGATACTCATGGTTACATGCTAAAGAAACACACATATATTCCGCATTGCACAATTACGAGATTTGCAATTAAAATAAATACACGAAGGGCGGCATGGTGGTGCAGTGGTTAGCACTGTTGCCTCACACCTCTGGGACCCGGGTTCGAGTCTCCGCCTGGGTCACATGTGTGTGGAGTTTGCATGTTCTCCCCATGTCGTCGTGGGGTTTCCTCCGGGTACTCCGGTTTCCCCTCACAGTCCAAAAACATGCTGAGGCTAATTGGTGTCGCTAAATTGCCCATAGGTGTGCATATGTGAGTGAATGGTGTGTGAGTGTGCCCTGCGATGGGCTGGCCCCCCATCCTGGGTTGTTCCCTGCCTTGTGCCCATTGCTACCGGGATAGGCTCCGGACCCCCCGAGACCCAATAGGATAAGCGGTTTGGATAATGGATGGATGGATAAATACACGAATACATATATTAATTTGCCATTTAAAGATACGCGCGGTGTGGGTACATTCTAAAAAGCTTAATGTGGTTTAATGTACCAAAATAGAAACCAATAATTACTAAATTTCTTACACATACATCATATCTCACAATCATAAATACTTTCACTTGACAAAAAAATCAACTATGAAAAATATGATTTTTTTTATAGATATGAAAGATTCCCTGTCAAAATTCATTCACAACATTCACTGATTCAGCTAGGGCGGTGGGGTGGCCTCGGTTGCCTGGTTCCTCCTGCGTTCGTAACATGAAAGTATGCAGCACGATCGTGTTTCTAAAATGTAAGAACGTAAGGATCTAATGCGTAGCTGTCGAGTCTCATGGTTAATGGCCTCAGTCCCCATGTGGCTCAGGGTTCAAAAGCTGGTAAAGATTGGTAGATTCCACGTGAGGTACCCCTTTAATATGCTTTATTCCCACCACCCACCAAAATTAGTACATTTTAAAAACACGACGTGCTGCATACATATAACAAAACATATGCACAACTTTTATTTCGAATAATAAAACACCTATACATGTTACATTTTAAAACTCATTTGAGAAATGTACACAAGCATTTTTGTACAAGTTTGAAAAATAAAACACGTATACATGTTACATTTTAAAACCCTTGTGCAACTTTGAAAATAAAAACTTCATGTTACATTAACAAAATCTCCTTTGATGAAAAGCCTACAAAATTTTTACAACTTTGCTTTTGTAAAATAAAAACCACGTTCATATTAGACTGCAGACACGTAACAAAACGTTTTGAACAGCGCGTCTGGAAAATAAAACCCAATCCCCGAACATCTTATATTTTAAAACATCTTTACGTATTACTTTAAAAAATTTTCATGTTACATCTTAAAACATTTGTGTAACTAAAAAACTATGGTCAAGTTATATTACCAAAAAAAAACTTAAATTTATACATTTACATTTACAGTGTTTGGCAGACGCCCTTAGCCAGAGCGACTTACACAAGTGCTTTAAGACAATTTATACAATTTGTGCAACATGTTTGAAAAATAAACAATGTACAACTATTTTCAAGTTATATTAACAAAAACACATTTGATAAATGCATACATTTTGTAAAACACCTGTAAATGTTACATCTTTCAAAAAACTTTCATGTAACATTTTAAAACATCTGTATATCTTAAGTTGAAAAAACTTTCATGTTACATTAACAAACTCATTCGATTAAGTATTTTTTTAAGATGTACAACACCAAGCTAGCGATGCTGCTAGTTTTACGTTTCAGTAACCAAAAGGTAGTTTCCTTAGTGCGTCATTATAGGTGATTATCCTGATGCTTTTCATTTAGCATGCTTAACCTTCATCCTGCGTTAGCTTTCTGTTCCTGTCTCTTATGTCAGACGGGTCGGTGCCAAGCTGTGTCTTATATCATCCATAAAATACCCTCAAAACAATTATTGATAATCCATTTTGTTTCTTACCTCTTGTTTACCTTGTTAGGCTTCCTTATTCATGAAAAGATTTGTTTTAATATTTTTGATGTGGCTTTCTGGGGCTTTCTTTTGATAGCATACCTCTCATTTTCAATAAAAATGGTAAAATAAACTTCAAGAGAATTATATAAATAAACTGAATTGGTCTTATCTGTCATGCCTCCCGGATGTGGATAGCCGGAGAGCCACCAATTAGGCTCCACGTGGAAGCACTGTAAAGGCGGATAGTACGCAACACACATCAAGTATTTGCCAATGTTTCATTGCAATACCGAGCGGTTTCTTGTCTCGTGCCATTCCCTCATACCCTGCCTTGTCCGTCTGCCTTTTGTGTGCTCCTCACCCTGCCTTCCTGCCTGCCTTCCTTCCTTCCCCAGACCAAACCCCGTTCCGGAGTCTCCCGTCCTGCCCGCCCTGCCTGCCCCTGGACTTCGTGTCTCCCCTTCCTCTTCTCTCCATGTCCTGTGCCTGCATGTAGGACAGATCACCCCGGCTTTCGACCCCAGCTTTCGCCCACAACTACGCTCCTCGTCTTGCCCCTTTAAACACAATTCTGTCCTGCAATTCTGGGTCCGTGTTTCCCTGTGGGGGGGTCACCTAACAGAATACTTCGCCTTAAAGAGATGGACCCAGCAGGACCAAACTCCTTTGAATGGTGAGTTGTTGCTCTGGAACAGCTCCTCGCAGCCCAAGATGCCCCTGTCCCTCTGCCAGCCTCACCTCTTCGCCGCCCAGCCATCCCCCAGATCGCTCTCCCGGAGCGGTATGACGGCAACCCCGAACATTGCAAGGGTTCCTCATGCAGTATGGCATGTACATGGAGGAACACCCCAAGATGATTCGGGATCCCATGGCAGAGGTCCGGTTTGTGATCTCTCTCCTGACAGGGAGAGCCTGAGATTGGGCTATCGCCCTTTGGGCAGACCAAAGCCCTTTACTGCATTCAGCTCGGGACTTCCATCAGGCCCTCCTGGAGGTGTTCGATCACCTTGCGGTTGAAAGAGACCTGGGGGATCGATTGCTGGATTGTCGACAAGGAGCCCAGTCCGCAGCGGAGTTCTCGCTGGAATTATGGACCATCGCTGCCAGGCTCTGGTGGACTGAGGCAGGGGCGCTGCTAAGGATTTTGGGCCCCATGAAAAGAATCTTGACAGGGCCCCCAACACAGTTTATTGGGGGCTTGTCTGGGCCCCCTCTCAGTCATGGGCCATCGTTTACCCCCCCTTTACAGCGCCCCTGGACTGAGGACTGCCTGCACACAATCTTTCGGTGGGCACTCAATCAAGAGCTGCAAGAGGAGCTCGCATCTCAAGGGGAGTCTGGTACCTTCTACGAGTTCGTCTGGCTAGCTGTCCACCTAGACAACACAGTCCAGGATAGGCACCGCAGTTGCCATCCACCCACTGCACCCAGACTGCTGCCTTCGCCTGTAGCTGACCACCCGAAGCCCATGCAGTTTGGAAGATCCCCTCTGATGACCAGACGAGCCCAGGACAGGTTGTGCCTGTACTGTGGTGAGTCCTGTCACGCCCTTTGCAGCTGTGCCGTCAGACCAGAGCGAGAGACATCCAGTCTGCCAATAGGTGTCTCTGCTTTCTGTGCTGCCATGCACATCCACCTGACTGTACCTGTGATAATGCGAGGAGGGGTGAGTAACTGGTAAGCTGACCAGGTGGTCTCCCAGTTGTCTTGCCTGGAAGCTGCAGATCGAACCATTCCTATTCTCAACCCTGAATGCTTTGCCGCCACCATTACATGGTCACTGGAGGAGGTCATCCGCCAGGAAAATGAGACTCGCCCCATCCCTTCAAGCTACCCTGGGGAGCACCTGTATGTGGCCAAAATGCATCGGGCAAGCCTCCTTCAGTGGGTCATTGCCCAGGCAGGTACAGGGCATTCAGGACCCTCCTGCTGCAGCTCCTGCGCCCAAGCAGCCACTCCGTCTGTCTGCTGCAGCTCCAGCGTGGCCCGAGCAGCTGCCTCTGCTTGCAGCTCCCACGCCCGGGGCGCTCCCTCTACCTGCACCTGTGACTTTAACCCCTGTGACTCCTGTCCCCGACCCCCGTTCCAGTCTCTCCAGCTCCAGTCCCCGAGGAGGTCCCAGACGACCCCACCACCATTCCTCCCTCCTTGGAGGTAGAGGAGCTTGAGTGGGACCCTTTGGGGACCATCCTAGTGATTCCTCCGCCCTCACCCCAGCGAGCTCGACCCCGGCCAAGGGTCCCTATGTCTGTGTCCAGGAAGGGGAGAGGACATAGACACAGGGCTGGGGTCCCTCCCACCCTGCCCCCTGGCTTGCCCTCCCTCGCCTGCACTGGGGCTCGGAGAGCGCCTGTGGGTCCTGGGCCTCTGGGTTGGCTGTCGCCTGCGGGTCCCCCTCGGAAGCCTCGTCAGCCTGCCTCGCTCCCACCTCTGACTCCTTGTCGGTCTCCTGCGGGCTCCCCTGCTGCGGCTCCTCGGTCGCCTGTGGTTCCCCCCACTCCAGCGCGTCGGGGGATGTCGCCACCTGCTGCGGCTCCCCCTCTCTCCTTGCCTTCGCCGGTGTCCCCTGCAGCTCCCTCGTCCCCTTCCCTGGTGCTCCCTCCGACTCCCTCCTCAGCCCCTCCGTCTGTCCCTCGTCCTGCCTCCTCAGCCTCTGAGGTTCCCTCCTGCTCCGGCCTCCTGGCCGCTGCCCGTCGCCTGCTGGGGCTCCCTCAGGCTCCCCTTTATTCCCCATCCTTCTCTACCTGGTCTCCTGTCTTTGTCCCTCCTTTGTTTGCTCCTCGTCCCTTTGTTCCTCCCGTCTCAGCTCCTTGTCTCCCAGTGTTCCCTCCATTCACTCCTGGCCCTTTCGTCCCGCCTGTTCCCTCCGTGTCCCCGATCCTCATCTGTCTGTCTACCTTCCCTGTCCTATGTCAGGTCCTGTCCTGGTTTCTTCCCTTGTGCCAGTTTTGTCTGTCTGTTCTGTTCCCAGTGCCCCGTTAATGGTTTTTGTTCTTCTTTTCCAGGTCCCGTATCCCTCGTCTCGTCCGTCGCCTCCCCTGAGGTGCGCCTGGAGAACCGGCCTTTGGGGGGGGGGGGTTCTGTCATGCCCGGCACGTACGATCCTCGTGTGTGCCACGCCCCCTTGTCATCCACGTATGCTTCCCCGATTGTGGCCAGCTATTGCCTGTTGTTGTCGGTTTGTCTTCTGTATATAAGTCCATGTCTTGCCCTGTTGGTTGTCGGTCATTGTTATTATTGTAGTTGTATGTTTGGAATGTGCGTATCTCTACACCCCCCGCAAGTCCAAATAAACCCTCGTTCACCCTTATTTCCGCCGTCCTGCCTAGTTTTTCGCCACCTCCAGCCTTCCCGGCCTCCTGGATCCTGACAGGTGGCGATACCTAGTAAATTAAATAGCATTAAGGTAATTTGGATTGTATTAGGAGATGTCGGTCACCCCACGTAGGACCCGTAACATAATCATTACAAACTACTTTTGATCTGTTCAATCAAAAGGTTCAATTGTCTTTGTAATTTATATACAGTGATGAATGACAGCTAAAATTACATGTGGTGTTTTTGTTTGATTTTGATGGCTGTTCTGTGGATTATTTTATGGGGACAAAATTCTTTTTTTTTAACTTTAGTGTACTGAATGGCTCAACAAGTGGTCTTATGTCTATCACTGTAATGGTTCAAGGGCAAAATATACATACATGTATATATTACATTATACAAATGTATTTTTGACCAATTTTAAAGTTTTATTGCATTCTGTTCCTGAAGTCCTCCCTGAATTCGCCCTTCTGCTGGGATCGTGGTAACCCTACTTTGTTGGATCAAAGGTATCTGAATCCTACAAAAAAACTTTAACAACACATACGGTTCTGGCCTCGGTGTTTTACTATGGTAAAGTTAGTTTTATACTTAATATTCAATATATTGTATATAAAAACTCCAAAAACTCGCCCGCCCGATTTCAGTTTTGGCCGTAACCGGAGAGAAGATAAGGGAGGGGACCGTCCAGTCCCGTTCCTGCCCCTTTTTCCTTCAAGTAGGAGCACTCCACGTTGAGAGGATCGAGGTGTACGTTCTTCCACATGCTAAGGACCCCCTGATCTTGGGCTTCCCGTGGTTACAGCGGCAAAATCCACGGCTGGATTGGAGGACGGGTGAGCTGACCGCGTGGTCCCATGAATGTCTGATTTCCTGCATGTCCCTACCTTGCCGAGCTTCCAGAATAGAGAGCCCAGAACCTGAGGATTTGAGTCTAATCCCAGAGGAGTACCAGGACTTCAGTGACGTTTTTAGGAAAACGCAAGCTTTCACTCTCCCGGGACTGCGACTGTGCAATCGAGCTCCAGGAGGCCGCTACCCTACCTAAGGTGAAGTTGTATCCTGTGTCGCTCCAGGAGGAGGAGTCCCTGGAGGATTACATCCAGGAGGGCCTGAAACAGGGGATAATATGCCCTTCCATCTCGCCAATAACTGCAGGGTTCTTCTTTGTTAAAAAGAAGGACAGGGGGCTCCGGCCTTGTATTGAGTACCGTGCCCTTAACGCTATTTCCATTAAAAGGAGAGAGCAGCTCCGAGAAACACAAATCTTTACTAAACTGGACCTCCAGGGTGCATATAATTTAATTAGAATTAAGCAGGGGGATGAATGGAAGACTTCGTTTGTTAGCAGTAGGGGGCAGTACGAGTACCTCGTAATGCCATACGGTTTAGCTAATAGCCCGTCAATATTCCAGGCTTTCATGAACTATTTCTGTTACTGTTTCGGGATATACTGCACCGATTCGTGATTGTCTATGTTGATGACATCCTCAGTTACTCCCCTGACAAGCAGGCGCACATCCAGCACGTGGGTCAAGTGCTCCGGCGGCTGCGAGAACATCACCTATTTGTCAAGGGAAAGAAAGAGTTCCATCAATCCCAAGTCCAGTTCCTCGGCTATGTGATTCGTCACGGAACCGTGGCAATGGAGGAAGGTAAAGTGACAGCTATCTGGGACTGGCTGCGACCCTGCACACTCAAGGAGCTACAAAGGTTCTTGGGGTTTGCAAACTTTTACCGCTGATTTATACGCAATTTTAGCCAGGTGGCAGCTCCTCTGACCTCTCTGACTCGGGGCTTGCCAGCTCGTCTGTCCTGGTCCCCAGAAGCGACAGCAGCTTTCAATAAGCTCAAGAGAGCCTTCTGCTCAGCACCCGTGCAAGCTCAACCACGCCCAGACCTCCCCTTTGAGGTAGAGGTCGATGCGTCAGAAGCAGGTGTAGGAACGGTGTTAATCCAACGCGACCCTCAGACTGGGAGATGGCATCCCTGCGCGTACTATTCTCGTAAACTAACAGCAGCGGAGCGCAACTACCAGGTAGGAGACCGGGAGCTACTAAAGAAGTGGAGGCACTGGCTAGAGGGGGCTCGTCATCACTTCTTAGTCCTCATCGATCACCGAAACCTGGAGTACCTACAGTCTGATAAACGCCTCTCGGCCTGCCAGGCCCGCTGGTCACAATGGTTTGCTCATTTTGTCTTCAAGGTCCAGTACCTACTTGGAAGCCAGAGCACCAAGGCCAACGCCCTCTCCAGGCAGTTTGACCCTCCGACCAGCGTGGACCGAGTTCATCCCATACTCGACCCAACATGCTTCACATCAACCATCTCGTGGACCTTGGAAGAGATTATTCGACAGGAGAGTGAGGGGAAGACCCCACCACCTGGATGTCCATCTGGAACGAGGTTTGTTCCTCGAAAGCACCGCAGCGCTCTACTCAAGTGGATACACGCCCAGCGAAGCAGCGGACACCCGGGGGTAAGTGTCACCCAACATCTAGTCTCCCAGCATTACTGGTGGCCGGGATGGAAAAAGGAGGTTCAGGACTATGTAGACTCAAGAATACAGAGTACTACTTCAGGTATTTCTGAAAAAGGAAAGTTTTGAGTTGTCGCTTGAAGATAGCCAAGGTTTCCGCTGTTCGGACATCAAGAGGAAGTTCATTCCACCAACTAGGTGCCAGGACAGAGAAGAGCCGAGATGTGTGTCGTCCTTGTGCCTTGAGGGGTGGTGGGACCAGTCTAGCAGTGCTGGAGGATCGGAGAGATCGGGGTGCAGTACGGGGTGTGATGAGGTCTTTTAGATAGGATGGTGCCAGACCATTTTTGGCTTTGTATGCGAGCATCAGTGTTTTGAATTTGATGGGGGCGGCTACAGAAAGCCAGTGGAGAGAGCGTAGCAAAGTAGTGGTGTGGGAGAACTTGGGAAGGTTGAAAACCAGTCAAGCAGCTGCATTCTGAATCAGTTGGAGGGGACAGATGGCACGCAGTGGTAAACCCACTAGATGCGAGTTGCAGTAGTCCAGGCATGAGATGACGAGGGACTGGACGAGTATCTGGGTAGCCTGAGTGGAAAGAAATGGACGTATCCTCCTGATGTTAAAGAGGAGAAACCGACAAGAGCGAGAAAGACTGGCGATATGTGAGGAAAAGGACAACCGATCATCCATGGTAACTCCAAGGTTGCGAGCAGAACCCGAAGGACGGATCAGGGAGTTGTCAAAGGAGATCGCAAAGTCCTGGAGGGGGGATGAGTCAGCCGGGATGTAAAGCAGTTTGGTCTTACTAGTGTTGAGTTTTAGCTGGTGAGCGGTCATCCAAGATGAGATGTCGGCCAAGCATGCAGAGATCTTAGTGGAGACATGAGTGTCTGAGGGAGGGAAGGAGAGGATGAATTGAGTGTCATCGGCATAGCAGTGGTAGGAGAAGCCATGTGAGGATATAACCTCTCCAAGAGATTTAGTGTAGAGGGAGAATATGATAGGGCCAAGAACCGAGCCCTGAGGGACACCAGTGAAAAGACAACGTGGGGTAGATGTGGATCCATTCCATGTCACTTGGTATGTTCGGCCTTCTAGGTAGGAAGCCAGCCAGTGCCATGCCAAGCCACCAATGCCAAGACTCTTAAGGATGGACAGAAGAGTCTTGTGGTTGACCGTGTCAAATGCTGCTGATAGGTCAAGAAGGATGAGGACAGATGACAGTTTGGCTGATCTGGCAGCATGTAGCTTCTCAGTGACTGCTAAGAGGGCAGTCTCTGTAGAGTGAGCTGCTTTGAAGCCAGACTGAACTTGGAGGTTGCTCTGAGAGAGATAGAGAGAAAGCTGGTTGTAGACTGTACATTCGAGGATTTTTGAAAGGAAGGAAAGAAGCGATACTGGTCGGTAGTTGCAAGTGTCCGAGGGATTTAGAGTGGGTTTTTTTAAGATGGGCCTGGCTATTTTGAATGCTGTTGGTACATGACCGGAAGTTATGGAGCCATTAATGATAGTGGCGATGAAGGGGAGAAGGTCTAGACAGATTGTCTGAAGCAATGCGGAGGGGATTGGATCAAGTGGGCAGGTGGTAGGATTGGAAGATGAGATGACTTTCATGATCTCATCTGCCGTAAGACTGGAAAACTGGGCCAGTGAGGGGGGAGGGAAATCTTTAGTGTGTAGTGTAATGGATGAGGAGGGAGAGAATGTCTGACAGATTCTGTCAATCTTCTCGGCAAAGAAATTGGCAAAATCTTCAGCAGTCAGGGAGGAGGGAGCAGAAGGTGTTGGAGGGTTCAGTAGTGATGAAAAGATGTTATGGAGTTTGCGAGGATCTCGTGAGGATAATTCTAGTTTTTCTTTGTAAAAGGTAGTTTTAGCTGCAGTCACGTCTGAAGAGAATTTGGATAGCAGAGTACGGTAGGAAGACAGATCTGCATCAAGCTTAGATTTCTTCCACGTCCTCTCTGCTACCCGCAATTCTCTTCAGTTGGTGCGTAATGCAGCTGAAAGCCAAGGAGCAGGGCGAGTTTTCCTGGGTTTGGAAGACAGCGGGCAGAGTTTGTCCAAGGATGTGGAAAGTGAGGAGATGAGAGTATCAGTTGCAGACTCCAGTGCCAGGGAGGAAAAGGAGTCAAGGTCAGGAAGGTAAGACAGGGTGCAGGAAGCAACAGAAGAAGGGGAGACAGAGTGGAGGTTTGGTCGAGTGGGCAAGAAATGTTGAAAACCGGGATTGGGCAAGACAGGCAGGGCAATGGTAAAGGATACAAAGTGGTGATCAGAAATATGTAGAGGAGTAGAAGTGATGTCAGTAGCTGGAGAGGCTGAAAACCAGGTCAAGGACGTTACCTCCTTTGTGTGTGGGAAAGCAGTTGTTGGATGTTAGAGAGAAGGAGTCGAGAAAAGGGAGAAGACCAGAAGAGAGGAGCTTGTCATGGGGGAGGTTGAAGTCACCAAGGAGAATGAGAGAGGTGTCGTCAGTGGGGAAGACACTGAGGAGAGTATCGAGTTCCTCTAGAAAGTAGCCTAGGGGTCCAGGAGGGCGGTAGACAACAATTATCAGAATATTGAATGGAGAGGATACAGCAACCACTCCATGGAATTCAAAGGATGAAATGTTGAGATGGGGCAGAGAGAGGGGTGAGTAGCACCAGTTCCGAGATAGCAACAGACCTGTGCCACCACCCCTGCCAGTCTGGCGAGGAGAGTGAGAAAGCATAAGCAGAGGAGAGAGCTGCCGGGGTAGCCGAGTTGTCAGGGGATATCCAGGTCTCAGTCAGAGCCAGAAAGTCAAGAGAGTGGTGTGAAGCAAGGGCGGAAATGAAATCAGCCTTCTTTACAGCAGACTGGCAATTCCAGAGACCACACAGGTGCATCACAGGTGTTTTGGCCTTAGAAGGTTAAAAGGTCATGAGGCCAAATGGATTTGATTGTTAATCATGTGTTAAGCTATATAAAATTATGTTGCCATTTTTTTTTGCCAAAACAAGCCTCCTGGTATATCAGGGATATTAGTCTGCATGCATTACAGTTGGATTATTAGTCTGCATGCATTACTAACATGCAGGAGTTAGACTCCGCCGCTTGGCATAAATATTCCAGTCAGAGCAAGCGTGAAATACATTTTTTGGATATATACAATATATTGAATATTAAGTATAAAACTAACTTTACCATAGTAAAACACCGAGGCCAGAACCATATGTGTTGTAAAAATTTTTTTGTAGGATTCAGATACCTTTGATCCAACAAAGTAGGGTTACCACGATCCCAGCAGAAGGGCGAATTCAGGGAGGACTTCAGGAACAGAATGCAATAAAACTTTTAAATTGGTCAAAAATACATTTGTATAATGTAATATATACATGTATGTATATTTTGCCCTTGAACCATTACAACGATAGACATAAGACTACTTGTTTAGCCATTCAGTACACTAAAGTTAAAAAAAGGATTTTGTCCCCACAAAATAATCTGCAGAACAGCCATCAAAATCAAACAAAAACACCACATGTAATTTTAGCTGTCATTCATCACTGTATATAAATTACAAATAAAATTGAACCTTTTGATTGAACTGATCAAAAGCAGTTTGTAATGATTATGTTACGGGTCCTACGTGGGGTGACCGACATCTCCTAATACAATCCAAATTACCTTTATGCTATTTAATTTACTAGGTATCTCCGCCTGTCAGGATGCAGGAGGCCAGGCAGGCTGGAGGTGGCAAAAGACTAGGCAGGATGGCGCAAATAAGGGCGAACGAGGGTTTATTTGGACTTGCGGGGCGTAGAGATACGCACATTCCAAACATACAACTACAATAATAACAATGACCGACATCCGACAGGGCAAGACATAGACTGATATACAGAAGACAAGCCGACAACAACAGGCAACAGCTGGCCACAATTGGGGAAGCACACGTGGATGATAAGGGGGCGTGGCACACCCGAGAATCAGACGAGCTGGGCATGACAGAACCCCCCCCCCCAAAGGCACGCACTCCGGGCGTGCCTCAGGGGAGGCGATGGACGAGACAAGATTGGGGGTACGGGGAACAGGGAACAGAACTGAAATGCAGAACAGGCACAGGGACAGGAAGTAGGACAGGACCTGACATAACACGGGGAACGCTGACAGACAGACCAGAAAAGGAGGTGACACAGAGGGAACAGAGACAGGCGGAACGAAAGGGCCGGGAGTGAACATGGGAGGCACAGAGGGACGAGGAGCAGAGGCACAAGGAGGAAACAGAGGAGGCCAGACGGGAAAGGTTGGGGGGACTAAGGGGAGTCTGAGGGAGCCCCAGCCGGAGGGGCCACAGGCTACTAGGAGGCCGGAGCTGGAGGGGACCTCGAAGGGGTTGAGGAGAACTATCTCTTGAAGCTCATCGAGAGAATGCCAAGAGTATGCAAAGCAGTAATCATAGCAAAGGGTGGCTATTTTGAAGAAACTAGAATATAAAACTTCCATCCATCCATCCATTTTCCAAACCGCTTACCCTATTGGGTCGCGGGGTGTCCGGAGCCTATCCTGGAAGCAATGGGCACGAGGCAGGGAACAACCCAGGATGGGGGGCCAGCCCATCGCAGGGTACACTCACACACCATTCACTCACACATGCACACCTACGGGCAATTTAGCGACTCCAATTAGCCTCAGCATGTTTTTGGACTGTGGGGGGAAACCGGAGTACCCGGAGGAAACGAATATAAAACATGTTTTCAGTTATTTCACCTTTTTTTAAGTACATAACTCCACGTATTCATTCATAGTTTTGATGCCTTCAGTGAGAATCTACCAATGGTCAATGGTCATGAAAATAAAGAAGACACATTGAATGAGAAGATGTGTCCAAACTTTTGGCCTGTACTATATATATAGTATTTAATTGTTGTTGAGCAGATGAGTGATCTGAATGTTCAAAAGAAATACTAAATAGAAGCGGATGTTTCTGTTATTTTGTTATGCTATTGTCTGTCTCTCCAAATAACACTTAAATTGACTCACACTTGCAGTTGTACCTGCTGTTCCTCGCATAGCTAGCAGCCTACATTGCGGCACGTCATTCCATTTAGAACACTGGTAACCTTGAAAAGTCTGTATCTGGATCAAGGTGATCTAATGTAACGTTGCTTTGAAAAACCAGCATGCGGAGCATCGGGTGGAGGCGGCGCCGGAACCTCGGACCTTCAGGACCGGTAAGGCAGGCTCGGGGCGGGTCAGGAACGGGATTCACGGGGGGTGGAGAGGGGGACTGCACCCCAGCTGCGGACGCTGTCTTCTTGGGGATTTTGGGGACCCGTGGAATAGCATCCCCAGCTAAGCTGGGCACTGGCTTACGAGATGCGGCGGTGGCCCAGTCCGGGATAGAAAGGGGCATCATCCGACACCTACCAGGGGAGACTGCGGAGATCAGGGTAGCTCCCAGGACGATTTCCGGTATCGCTTCCTGGTTATGGAGCCTCCGCTTTCCTTTCTTTTCCCCAGCTCCAGGGTGCTTCCGACAGGTGATCGTACAACAGTCCTCAACCTAAGTTCACCTATATGCAAATCTCCTCTGCTGCCGTCTCTCTGAGCCCCTTGAGGTTTTCGCGCACCTCTTGAGTTAGGTGTGCATCACCAGGTAGGGAATCTCCTCCAGGAGATCCCAGCTTCGGTGAGCGAGGGTTTTGGCAACCGGATCCTCCTGGATCTCAGGCTGCTGAAGCCATTAGAGTACCTCGTCGGTGAGCGCGAGGTACTCCAAATCGGTAAGGGGCAAAGTCTTCTTTTCACCGGCTCTTGGCTCTTGGGGAAGATGGTGGCGCAGGAGGTAGTGCTATCGTTTGGCAACTGGAGGGTTGCAGGTTCGAGCCCTGGTTCCTCCTGACCCCATCAAAGTGTCCGTGAGCAAGACACTGAACCCCAAATTGCTCCCGGTGAGCAGGTTGGCGCCCTGCATGGCAGCCTCTGCCACCGGTGTGTGAATGAGTGTGTGGATGGGTGAATGTGAGGCATAAAATGTAAAGCACTTTGAGTACTCATAGGAGTAGAAAAGCGCTATATAAATGCAGTGCATTTACCATTTCTTTCAGAGTCCGGTCATTCTGTAACGACCACGTGTCGGGCAAGCGAGCATGGAGATGATGGAGCGGGGAATCAGGGTCAGGTAGACAATGTCCAAAAGCACAGGGTTTAGTCAGGCAAAACCACATACACATGGGGAAACACTACGTCAATGACCGGACTGGGGAAACAGACTTGAACGCGGACTAAATACGCAGGACTATTCAAACTGACAGAAAACAGCTGGGTACATTCGGGGTAGAACACGTGGTTAATGAGGCGGTGTGGCACACACAAAGATCGTACGAGCAGGTCATGACACCTGTGCCTTAGTGGACTTGTATCCAAGTTCCAATATGTGGTGGCCTAAGATAAGAGACCCCCACCGCTAGCACTACTAGTTTTGGTTTAGTTGCACTTTAAGTTTATTAACCCTTTAGGATCCTGGGACACGGTCAACAGAGAGGACATTCACTACCTTATGGGGTCCTATTCCACAAATGCTAGCAACCCTCCTAGTTATAGTCCCCTCTCCCAACACCCAATGAAAACATGGCAGACAGTTGTAACACCACTACACCCTTGCACAGCACTCGGCTCTACTCGTGAATTCCACTCTACCTAACACAGCACACAGCAATTGTTAGCTCTTAGCCAGCAAATCAATTGTCCTTCAGCCGGGGCTACACAGGACCCGTCCTGCTGTCCAAGGCGCTACCAGAGTAACACATTTAAAGACACACACCTTCACCAAGACAACGGACAACAAATATAACGAAATGGCGCCCATCGCGCCAGGACACCACAAATACATCAAATACTGAGCTAAAGGAGTAACACGTTAGAGGCTTAGGGCAGCGTCCCCGGGGTTAAGAACATCCAACTCATGGACAGTTTGTAAGCCTACTTAAGAATGAACTGCTATAACCCCGTTATATTAAAAATGTGGGTTATATACAATGGTTTGTGATAACTGACACATGGACTACTTTATGATGCTTGAGATAACATCATGTGGCTTCTGTGGTTTGGCAGCTCGAGGTTCATTACGCGCAGCAGGTGCAGCCTCCAGAGCAGCAGGCAGAAAATGGGGGTGTATGTTGCAAACACTGCTCGTCCAGCTCGCGACTCCCCCGGGCTAGATGGACCTCCAAGGCGTAGCATGTAGCCGAGCAGCACCACCCTGGCAGCCTCAGCCTGCTCCCTCTGACCGCCTTGCTCCTGCTCCCAGCTTACCGGCTCTTCGTGCTGCTTCTCCAAGCCGCGCTGCTCCTACTCCGTGCTCCATGTTCCTGCTCTGGTTGGACTCCTGCAGCCGCTGCCCATCCTGCAGGCTTTGGTGTGCCTTCTCATGACCCTGCAGTACCGTCCTCAAAGTATCAGCCTCATGCTTTTGGCTGCCGCCCTTGCAGCTGAGGACACACCGTGGCTTCCTGTGGGGGGGAGGGGGGTGTTGAGACCGCTCTCTAGCAGGGAAGTGGTTGGAATTCCTGGAAGCTGCTGCCCCAGTTGGAGCTGGAGATGTTGATGACCATGCATCAGTAGTTTCTCCCTGATTTCCAAGCGAAGGCTTGCGGTGATGAGCTCCCAGCTTGGAGATCCTGGTCCCCCTGTCCATGGTTAATGAGCCTCTGTGAATCAAGGCGCGACAGCGGATTCCTGGTGTGTTTTTGCACAATGGACCAATGCTTGTCCAAATCCACTTTCTGGATTAGAAACGGATGAGGGTGATATATGGACCATATTTACATTGAATGTTACCAAACCTGGCCTGTATTTGCACCACAGTCAAAAACATGAGCTCAGTGAAAAGTGGCATTCCAATGTACTTGTGCACTGTGCAAATAAAGCATGCTTGTTTAAACAACCGACCAATTCTACTCCAGGAGCCTCTCTTCACATATGTGGGTGATGAGGGGCTCAGTGGGCTAAGTGTGTGTGGTTATGAGCAGATGGTAGAAGATGGGGTAGGAGAAGATAAGCATTCCAGTGCAAAATTTTACTTCCACAACATAACAACATAAGAACATAAGAACTATACAAACGAGAGGAGGCCATTCGGCCCATCAAGCTCGTTTGGGGAGAATTTAACTAATAGCTCAGAGTTGTTAAAATCTTATCCAACTCTGATTTAAAGGAACCCAAGGATTCAGCTTGCACTACGTTATCAGGAAGACTATTCCATACTCTGACTACACGCTGTGTAAAGAAGTACTTCCTTAAATCCAGTTTGAAATGTTCTCCCGCTAATTTCCACCTATGGCCACGAGTTCGTATATTTGAACTAATGCTAAAGTAACTATTTGGTTGAACAGCATCCAAACCTGTTAGAATCTTATATAACTGGTGTTAACCAAAATCCGTCTTTTGTTTCTTTATAAAACCTGGCTCTAGTATTAAGAGTTTTACAGTTGGCATAATAGCGCCCCCTGCTGGTCAACAGGGTTTGCACCGCAATATTTACGTACTCTCGCCAGTCTGCAGTCTACCTGACTGGGAGAGGCTTAATTGGTCTTACGGTGACAGTTGAACTTTCCGACACTTCATAAAGAGTCTTGCACCAGAACACAACGCAGTGTGGCTGGTTAACACCAGACCAGTCATATAAAGTATAAAAAATAAAGAAAATAAGAAAAACAAAATTTCCTGCCCCTTTCCTCGTTACACAGCGTGCACAGTAATGTCGCGTGTGTTTACGGCAGTGGGGGGGGGGGGGATTCCCTACCATCATCGAAAGAACATCTAAACCCTTTGTCATGCCCGGCTCGTCTGCTCCTCGTGTGTGCCACGCTCCCTGCTTACCCACGTGTGCTTCCCTGATCGTACCCAGCTGTGTCCGTTTACTTTCAATCAGTCCTGTCTATTTGAGTCCTTGTCTTATCAGAGTTCGAGGTCTGTCATTGATGTTAGCTGTTGTCAGTCCGCGTCATATATTTCCCAGTCCGCGCTACAACATTAAATACCCGTTTTACCCCTTATTCTGCTTCATGCTTTCCCGCGTACACGCTCGATCGCCCGCTTTTAATCGCCGCGATCGTGACAGAATGACAGACCCAACAAAGAGGAAGAAGAGAAGCAGAGGAAGGCGAATCCCGGAGGCATCGGCGATCCGCCTGGGAGCTTGCTCTCTCGCCAGGCTATGGCTCCCTACTGGGCTGCGGGACCCGGAGCCAGTCGCCGCGGAGCTACCGCCGCCGCTTGACCGGTGTTTCTTCCGGCCCGAGCGGCTGGCGAATAGAGGAGCCAGCGCTGTGAGAGATGCTGTTCCGCGTGTGCCCCGGAGTCTTAAAGGGGCCACGCCAGTCTCGCTGGCCCAGGACCTGCCAGTCCCGCCGTCTGCAGCAGCAACTTCGGAGGCGCTCCCTTTGCCTCTGCCTGCTGCAGCCCCCCAGCCCAAGGCGCTCCCTTTCCCTCTGCCTTCCATATGCGCTGCACCCCAGCTGGAGGTCCCGGGTGAGCCCCTGGCCATCGCCAATCGGTTCTTCACCCTCCAGGGACTTTACTGAAGGGTGATGGGGGGGGAACCGGCTACACAGGGCTCTCCGGAGGGGGAACAGCTTGCAGCGCAGCTGGGGCAGGATTTCGCCGCGTTCTCTCCCACCTTGCCTCTAAGCGACCTGGAGAAATTGGCCGAGGATCTCCGGAGGCTGATCTCCGGAGGCTGATCCTGCTCCGGAGAGCAGCGGCCCCAGCGCCCGAGCAGCCTCCTCTACCTACGGCTCCCTCTGCCTGCGTTGCCTGCAGCTCCCCCTATGACCCCAGATCCTGGCCCCGCTCCGGTCCCGTCTCTCCCTGCGACCCCTATGCCCTCACCCCGGCGACCTCAACCCCGACCAAGGGTCTGTGTCTCTTAAGGGGAGAGGACACAGATGCAGGACGGGGGTCACTCCCACCCTACCTCCTGGCTCGCCCTCCGTTGCCTGTGCTGAGGCTCGGTTGGCGCCTGTGGGTCCAGGGCGGCTGTCGCCTACGGGTCCCCCTCCCTGGCCTCGTCGCTCTGCCTCGCTCTGGTCGGTCGCCTGCGGGCTGCTCAACAGCAGCTCCTCGGTCGCCTGCTGGTCCCCCACCTTCTGCGCGTAGGAGGACGTCGCCGCCTATTGTGGCTCCCCCCCTTCTCCTTGCCCTCGCCCAGGTCCCCTCCAGCTCCCTCGTCCCCTTCCCTGGCTCTCCCTCCAGCTCCCTCTTCGGCCCCTCCGTTTGTCCCTCGCCCTGTCTCCTCGACCCCTCCGGGGTCCCTTCCGGCTCTGGCCTCCCAGCCACCTGAGGCCCCTCCAGCTGCCTCCTGTCGCCCGCTGGGACTCCCTCGGGCTACCCTTAGTTCCCCCTCCTTCGTTCCTTCCTTTCCTGTCCCTTTGTCTCCCTTTGCTCCTGCCTTTGTCCCTCCGTTTGCTCCTTGTCCCTTTGCTCCGCCTGTCTCTACTCCTTGTCCCCTGGTGTTCCCTCCTGGCACTCCCGGTCCCTTTGTTCCGCCCATTCCCTCTGTCTCTCCGCTTTTCCCGTCCTTTGTCAGCTCTTGTCTTACATCCTGTCGTTCGCTCTGTTTTGTGCCTTGGTCCTGGTCCCTCATAGATTATTTTGTTGTTCTGTTCTAGGTCCCGTTTCCCTCGTCCCGTCCGTCGCCTCCTCCTGGGCGTGCCCGGTGAAGCGCGCCTTTGTGGGGGGGGGTTCTGTCATTCCCAGCTCGCCTGCTCCTCGTGTGTGCCACGCCCCCTACTTACCCACGTGTGCTTCCCTGATCGTACCCAGCTGTGTCCGTTTACTTTCAATCAGTCCTGTCTATTTGAGTCCTTGTCTTATCAGAGTTCAAGGTCTGTCATTGATGTTAGCTGTTGTCAGTCTGCGTCAGATGTTTCCCAGTCCGCGCTACAACATTAAATACCCGTTTTACCCCTTATTCTGCCTGCCTGCTTCCTGCTTTCCCGCCTACACGCTCGATCGCCCGCTTTTAATCGCCGCGATTGTGACACCCTTGTACAGAATGATCGTTGTATCTTAAGCCGTATTAATTAGAACTGGTAAATATAATTCATTTGTCGTTTGGATAATTATTTATCCAGTTGATAACCGTGACTTCAAATTATGACAGTTTTGAAGACAACATTGAGCTTAAGTTTTATTAAAACAATCCTCAACTGAAATGTACCTATTGCGAAAGATATTTATTAAAATCTGGATGCATTTTAGTGGCTAGAGATGGTTTACACTTGATATTTCTGATATTATCTGTTTCACATCAGACCAGCTTGCTTTTTGTTAAGCTTAATGGAAAGCTATTGGCTAAGTTAGGCAGGCTGTATGGAGACGTTTAAATAGCAGTTTAGCACTTGTTGGGGATTACCCCACGTTATTAATTGAAAATTGACTAAGTATAAATACTAAATTACAACCACAATCCCCCGAATCCTTTGTCTCCCTAAATGCCCACGGTACTCTCAGAATAGAATGAATGAATGAGCAAACGAATAAAAGTTGCATTTATACAGCACTTTTCACAACACCCAAAACCCACATGGATGATGTGACGGCAGCCATTCTGCGCCGGTACGCTCACCACACAGTAGCTAAGGTAGTCAGGGGGCAGGAGAGAATTCATCAGTTAGATGCACAGGACATCGGGGTACCACCCCTAGTCCTCTGAAAGATATACAGGGATGTTTTATGACCTCAGAGAGTCTGGAACTCAGTTTTATGTCTCATCCGAAGGACAGCACCATTTTTACAAAACATTGTCCCTGTCACTGCACTGGGGCGTTGGAATCCACACTGATCACAGGATGGGCTCCCCTGTCGGCAACAGTGTCCCCATCACTACACTGGGATACACACTGACCACAGGATGGGCTCCGCTGTTGGCCATAGCGTCCCTGTCACTGCACTGGGCCATTGAGATCCACACTGACCACAGGATGGGCTCCGCTGTTGGCCATAGTGTCCCTTTCACTGCACTGGTGCATTGGGATCCACACAGACCACAAGGTATGGCCAACAGATTAGCCCACCAGCACCAGCACGAGGGCTCATTACGCAATCAGCCTCTGTCTCATTGGCGTGTGCTTCCAGAACATGATGGAAGCCTGTCAGGATGGTGTGTAAGGCATTGTGGTGGACACAGGCACCCTGAAGGTGGTGACGTTGCCCTGCCCTGCCCAGGCAGCAGAGCACATGAGCAAGGTGAATGCCTGGCTGTGGGCCTTAAAGGAGAGGCTGGTGGAGGATCATCTGGAGGAGTTGCATGGCGTTATAGCGTGACACAAAGGATTCACATGCAGTAATGTGAGGGGCAGCTGCCGCTGCGGAGGGGCTTCACATCTTACCAAGCACCTGTGAACCGACATAAGCAGCATCAAGCAGAGGATGCAAGAGCTCACCCTGCAGTTCCTGCAGCCGGGGCACTGTGTTCCATAATGAGTAATATCCATCCATCCATTTTCCAAACCGCTCATCCTACTGGGTCGCGGGGGGTCCGGAGCCTATCCCGGAAGCAATGGGCACGAGGCAGGGAACAACCCTGGATGGGGGGCCAGCCCATCTCAGGGCGCACTCACACACCATTCACTCACACATGCACACCTACGGGCAATTTAGCAACTCCAATTAGCCTCAGCATGTTTTTGAACTGTGGGGGGAAACCAGAGTACCCAGTGGAAACCCCATGACGACATGGGGAGAACACACATGTGACCCAGGCGGAGACTCAAACCCGGGTCCCAGAGGTGTGAGGTGACAGTGCTAACCACTGCACCACCATGCCGCCCCCATAATGAGTAATAATGATTTAATAATGATGTAAGTAATTTGCTCTTACGGCTGCACTTGTCTTGCCATTTGCAGAACTGCAAGTTCATATGGACCTGAAGATGAGGGCTATTCAAAATTCTCACTAAAAACTTTTTATTAACTTTGCTTTTTGTTTCCAGGGCTGAGGAAGTGACTAACTCTGGCTAGGGCTGCTTCCTGTGTGTTTAAGACAAACAGAAATGTCTCCTATTCTCAGAGATAGTTAATTTCACTGAAAAAAAAATCAGTTGAACAAGCATAAGAATGCAATATATTCTACACAATATTGGGAAAATAACAGGATGCACTGTTTTTTGTTTATACTGGCTTTGTTATCTGTGTTCAGTGCAGGTGTCTGTCCTGTGTTCAGCATCTCATGTTCAGTTTGTTAGAAACAAGTCAGTCTGGAGCAAAACAAACAAATCCCTCCTATTTAAAGCCTGATTTGTGTTTCGCAAGCACTACAGGGGAAACAGACTATTTTACTGTAGCAAACAGAACACTGCACACATATTAACATTTATTTAGAAGCTGATTTTGAGCAAACTGGCTTACAAGCAGAGGGCCTTGCGAAAGAGTCCAAGAGTACTATCACTGACCACAGGATGACCACAGCAACCTTCTGATGACAGGCACAGGGCCACACACCACTCAGCATATTGAAGTTCTGCATGTTTGGAAGGGCAGGGCCTGTAATATTTTTAGGTGTCTTGGGCTGCATCATGGCTGTGGCATGTTGTCACAGTGTGTCTGTTTGATCCTGTGCAGTTTGAGAGCATCTTGGGTGTGCTGGGGAGGCTGGAGGCCGGGAGGGTGCAGTTTCAGGTGGAGAAGCTGGAGGTGGATGTGGAGGGCAGTATTGATGTGGATGTATGTGAGGAAGATGTTGGCAAGTGGATTCGCAACCAGCTAGCAGGAAGCATTTAGCGGGCGCCAGCCTTAAAAGGCTCATCAAAGCATAATATACAGGAGGTAGATAGGGCATGGTGGAGCACAACCAAGCTGGCGGAGGCTGACTGTTAGCTAGCAGCATGCTTCTCGGTCTTGGAGGATGAACATCCAGTTGCTGGAGATGGTGACCTTCACCTCCAACCTGAAGCCCAAGATGGCTGCCGTCCAGCAGGTCCTTGCTGTGCTGGAGCAGCTGCTGAGTGACCTGACCCTGCAAGTTGAACAGCTGGCCTGGGATTTGGGGCACAAGGATGAGGACGTTGTCCTGCTACAGGAAGCCATCGCCAGCCTCAGTGCCTCCCTGCAGCTGATCGCTCTGGGGCTCGACGACAGCCTCATTCCCGCAGGGACGCCTCACACGATGCCTGCAAGGTAAAGGGGGATCACAATGCAAACTTCAATGGTGATCAACAACATCATAAAGTCAAGTGCTACTGTTAAGAACATGTACAATAAAAGTTCTCGTATCCGGCAGCGTTGGGACTGAGGTTCTGCCAGATAACTGAATTGCCGGATAGTTGAATGTTATTCTTGAAATGTCGGATGAAGTTCATAGAACACAAGAGATCATGAGGGCACAATGACAGATCAAGTGGAAACTCCACTAAAGCACGTTGTTCTGTAGACATGGGCAGGTACTGGCATAAGTATCACAAATGCCGGTTTACATGTCGACATTCGCCCCCTGATTTTGCTATGGAATCCCTGAATGAGGTCATTACTGCTGTAGGTAATGGATTCATCTCTGCTGAACGTACCAGCATCCTACTGCCAGAACCAGGAGGATCACTGCTAATGCTCCTATTGACCCTCCAACAACAGCAGCTGTAGGACAAAGAACACGAGATTAACAGACGACTCATACAGAAAGAATTATACAGAACCACCTGCAGATAAACACAGACCTGCTGTTTGTCTAAATTCTGACACAAAAGAACCCCGACTAGCGCCTATGTTGTACATTGTGCTCATTCCTACCTTACAATAGATATTCAAATGTATGTAAGACTGGAACAATCTCATCGTCTTAACATCATTAACATCATTACTGAATGGAGATTCCAGAGTTTAACATTTCACTCTCCTGATCATCAAGTTTACTAAATGAATTCAGGTTAGTGTTAAATTGTGTAACAAAGCTATTAATCGCTGCCCTCGGGACAAGAACCATTTAGTGCTGTGTCTGAGGACGCCTCGATCTACTTACTCACCGGTGAATCCATGAGTTGTCGTCTCTTCTTGAACATCATCCAAGTTGCCGAGGGACACAGAGACAAATAAGGAAAAGATTTTGATACTGAAAGCTGGCGTGAAATTGCATAACAAGGGTATAAATGGCTGGGCTCAGGACAGGAACCATTTAGTGCTGCGTCTGAGGACGCCTCGATGGAGTTCCTCTTACTCACCAATGAATCCATGACTTGTCGTCTCTTCTTCTCCAGCATCCGAGCTGACTAGCGACACAGAGGGAAAAGTGGTCACTTTTAAAATGGAAATGATACAGCATACAAGTTCTTCTAATCGTAGAATTAGCCACAAATGCCACAAAAACGGCCATGTGTAACTCAGGCATTTATATGCAGAATGTGCCCCA
Organism: Brienomyrus brachyistius; assembly: GCF_023856365.1. Lineage (NCBI taxonomy): Eukaryota > Metazoa > Chordata > Actinopteri > Osteoglossiformes > Mormyridae > Brienomyrus > Brienomyrus brachyistius. The sequence goes on from NC_064533.1 coordinate 11,033,527, forward strand.
CACAACTGGGACTTCTGTGGCTGAGGTAACAGTAACACACACAAAAATACAGTGTGATGTTTGATTACCTAAAATTCTGAATCCGGGGAACAGACCGGCCTGAGGGAGAAAGTGAGATTCAGATGCGATAGGTATTTTCAATCAGTGCTGCTTAAACCTAAAATGAAATATTGAGTCATAACGTATTCAGACTAATGGACGAGTCTGAATCAACAGGCAGAAAATTTTTCTTTAAAAATCCCCATGTCCCCATATAGTAAGTAATGTCTTAGATTAAAAAAGATCAGCTTCCTTTCTGATATTTGCATAAAAACAACTTTATGTTTTGCATAGAGATTTCTGTTGTCATGAATTAAATGTTAAGTTTTGTTCACAAGTGGGTCATTTTCATCGTCTTGACATTCCCATAAAATCAGCTGTATTTACTATTATCATGTCACTGCTCAGGCAAATTGAAACACTGACATTGTCAACAACCAATACATGAACTCTTTCTAGCTCCAAATCATGACCCTGCAAGATTCCCAGTCTTTGCAAAATCATAGTCTGTGACTAAAGACACATTGTCTTTAGATGTGATATGTTGTCTGACTTTGGTCTTTAAAACATCTTTTTAGAATCTTCCCAAAGTCTTCAAGTGCATCGATATCATTTGTTTCAGTCAAACCTGGTCACATTGCAGCATCAGAGTAAGGTTGACACATTTCTTCATCCATATCTCTTGTGCTGTGAGGCGAAGCACAGGAGGACTGATGTCGGTGTCCCCCTTCGAGTAATACCCTACTGGAAGTGAATTATCCTGAAAAAAGAGAAGCTACAGATTTTTTTCTGTATGTGTCATATCAGACCATTGGGATTAAATAGTGTTTATTACATGCCATTACAGCCCCGGAAATGAGTTACCACCGCAGTACATCTAGTGTTATATACCATACCAGACAACTGCAGAGCCAAACAAACTTGGGTGAGGGTGAAGACTATCCCTACAGAACGTAACAATACTGTGATATTGCGCTGATACGCGGCCGAGTGATTTAAAACTGGGAACACCACCCCCGAAATCTTATCTCGCAGAAGTTGGATGTGCCGGTTCCTGCACAGACCAAACCCACACACCCAACTCTCGCGAGAGGGCTTTGCGTCAGAGTGAGCGGTGGTGAGCGTAACGGAGAGAGAGAGAAATACTCTCACTGGCTTTTTACAAGTCAGTGTTGTTTGGTGACATTTCGGGTTTTTCCAAACATGACGGAAGGCTTGACAGATCGAATGCAGTCTGGAAACTTCGTCGTGCTGCAATTATGTACACGGGGAGCACAACAAATCTAGGTTCTCACCTGAAGCGACGGCATGGGTGCAGGACTAAGCCCCATGTGCCGTGCACAGCACACACCATTAATTTGGCTGCAGAAAAATCCTTAAAGTAGATGAAATCATAAGGGTGAAATCATAAAATATAGAGAGAGGGAGTCTTTAGACCTGGGTGGTGAAGTGTTGCAGTGGGGGGGGGAGAAAGCAAATCGATCTACCTCAGACTTCAGCCTTGGCTAAGAGCTTGTTATGTATACCAGCAATGAGTGTTTCCCCTGAACGAGTTTTTAGCTCTGTGGGTAATATTGTTACTGCTGAGCGCAGTCTCCTTCATCCTGACCATGTGGATCAGCTGATAGTCCTTAAAAAAACATGAAACTACACCACTTGGGTTAAATATTAATTATGAGACAGGGACTGTTGTTAATTTCAGTAGTTCATCATCTTGGATTTGGAGAAAGGTGTAATGTGTACCTTTTGTCTTTTGTGTTTTTGTAACAGCTTATAGAAGATCCGCAGTTTAGGGTTCAACTCTTTAGTGAACTGAGTTGCATTCAGCACCTATGAAGAGCCACCAGAGGCTTGAGTTTGGGGAATCGTCGCATTGTACCTGTTAATTGTAAAGCAAACCGTAGGAATAAAGAAAGAAAATGTGTGCAAATACAAGTATATGCCTACAGTGAATGAACAACTGACAGTCCTTAGTGAAGGAAATTCTGGTTCTTTTTAGAGAGCCGGATGATTTGACTCAGTTCAGGAATAAGAGTCGGTTCCTTTGCTCTCAGATGGCTCTGAATGATCGGACCTAATGGTGCCCATGAACTACCCACAACACTTTACTGAGACCCCCCCCTCACTACTCAAATCACACAATATTTTTCTTGATCCCTACTGCATGTATGGAACATGCTATAGTGCTAGAGTATTATCATGTCTCAGACAAAGTAAGGTCACCACTGTTATTTAAAATCTTTATATAGTACCGTCGTGTTATCATTCTTCAGCTAGTATTCTGGTGAAAACATAAAAATATCCAGTCTTTTCCCATTAATATCAATCTAAATTAATAGAGTGTCACACTGTTAAAACGTGAGCTTTGGCTGGGGCACAGCAGATAAACAGCCCAGTCAAAGGAGACATTTACGCGGAAAATAAACATTTGTGACCCATCACCACGAAATGAGTCTTAAGTCGCACTGGTAGAAATACACCCATAAGACTCATTTCGTGGTGATGGGTCATTTAGCCCAAACAATGAATATAAGTTACAGATCTCACTATTATTTTCAACTAAACTAAGGCTAATAATATACACTGATCTAAGCCTTGAAGCGTGAGCAACCAAACGAGCAACTGTGGTTAAACTGCTGGACTGAAGGAGCCCAGACCCTCACCTGCTCTTCGCTGATCCATTCTTGATCACACAAGGTGATGTTCATCCCCACCATGGCTTCTGTTCGGATGCGATACCTGCCGCCGTCCCTCAGCAATGAGCAGTTCAGGTTTATGGTACGAATATCCGGCATACTATCAGACATACCTGCAAAAGGAGCATATTTTTTTAAGACCATGTATGAGTGAGGCTGGTGCATTGAGGTCAGGAACGTTGCTAGACATAAATCTTTACTGGGGCACATGTTTGCCATTACTTAAATTACATAATTTTTTTCTTGAATGCCTGCTGCATTTAAAAAATGTGCTATACAATGTACTATTTGTATACTTTTTATAGCCAACTATTACTACTACTGCCATACTGATGTTCCTCAGCAGGACACAGGAGTCAATAATGTCGAAGTCAAGTTGAAATCAAAGCAAGATCATCGGTATGATTTAAAGAACTTTAGTCTTGCCGTATTAACATTCCACAGTCCTGATTCTTGTTTCATGCACGAGTTGATACACAGGTTGCTGTGGGCGTGGCCACGGTGCACCGGGAAAAGAAACTATTAATGCACCATGTGTAATGTGGGCCATGGAGTATGATCTCAGACCACAAAGCTTGTATTCTAGGTTAAACTGCATTTCTTTGACATCGTGGATTAGAAAGAAAAAAAATTATTTTCCTGTTACTATCAATCTATATAAGAGCTTGTTAAAATGTCAGATTTTACTTTAGGGGACATCAGATTAATACTGGGGCACGTGCCCCAGTTAATAAAGGGGTATAGCAAAGCCCACGATCGAGGTTCTTATAAACACCAGGTTTACAGTTGTATCACCGTTGCACAATGCTTTCAGCTGACGCTAATTTCTGTAGAGTAATAGACATTAACTTTTATCGAGCACTTTCTTTGCTTAATCATTTTGTTTTCCTGCCAGGGGAACTAAGCGGGTCGTTGACATTCTGATGGTGATTGTAATAAACCGGCACTTTTTTGCAATGGATTTGGATAAATTATACCATTAATGCAGGGGCGGCATGGTGGTTCAGTGGTTAGCCCTGCTGCCTCACACCTCTGGGACCCGGGTTCGAGTCTCCGCCTGGGTTACATGTGTGTGGAGTTTGCATGTTCTCCCCATGTCGTCGTGGGGTTTTCTCTGGGTACTCTGGTTTCCCCCCCACAGTCCAAAAACATGCTGAGGCTAATTGGAGTTACTAAATTGCCCATAGGAGTGCATGGGTGTGTGAATGTGCCCTGCGATGGGCTGGCCCCCCATCCTGGGTTGTTCCCTGCCTCGTGCCCATTGCTTCCAGGATAGGCTCCGGACCCCCTGCGACCCAGTAGGATAAGCGGTTTGGAAAATGGATGGATGGATACCATTAATGCATTATTTTTCGTTTATAGGATATACAGTACTATGCAACAGTCTTACGCAATTACAGAAAATGATGTTTAAATGACCTTTGCGTTGCTGGAAAACTGTATGTCAGCCATAGTGTGACAACTTAGCCATATCAAAACCTCTCCTAAAATCACCACAATATCCAAGACATATACCTATGCATTTTTTTTTACTCAACCATTGCTCCCCGCCCACCTTAACAGCGGTATTTAGTCAGCCTAATTTCATCTAGTCAGCTCATTAGATTTCAGTTTCAGAGAAGAATGGAAAATTCTGCTCGTTTTATTGTGGTGTTGCACATGTCCTAATATTAAATTGTATTATTTTTGTTCTGAGCAAATATATACTTCACACGCTATGTGAATTATCTGTGAAATATACTCTGACACCGTGTCTTAATAACACATTAACAAATATTCTAAAATAGATTTCAAACAGATTTTGTGTAATTATACACATTAAAGAATAATAGCCTGTAGTATATAATATAGTAGCAAATTCAAAACGAAAACATACTCGGTAAATCAGCATATATATATATGCGCCGCAGCCTTCATGCAAGATGCTTGGTAAACGGCACAACTGCACAGATAACACTGGCACCGCCCGTTTCCCATGCCAATACACGTCAAATAGCTTTAACCTCCAAGGAAGGGTTGCCAACTCTCAGGCATCTGGCGTGACACTCACGCTTTCACACTTACGATCACGCAAGAAATCTTACGGCAAATATATGTTATTCCATTCTAAACCTAAAACTACCTACATCAAAAGCGTTGGGGTAGTTTACCCTACAGACTATTTATTAATATACTCTCACACTGTTAAAACGTGAGCTTTGGCTGGGGCACAGCAGATAAATAGCCCAGTCAAAGGAGACATTTACGCGGAAAATAGACATTTGCGACCCATCACCACGAAATGAGTCTTAAGTCGCACTGGTAGAAATACACCCATAAGACTCATTTCGTGGTGATGGGTCACATTTAGCCCAAACAATGAATATAAGTTACAGATCTCACTATTATTTTCAACTAGACCAAGATGAATAATATACATTGATCCATACAGAACTGCTTTGTCACTCCGACTATTATGAAATGAATGAGAAAACATTACTTATGTCACCTTTTATACTTTTTTAAAGTAAGACCACCCACAACTATAATAGCGATTAAAGTCTACGTATAAAATATATTTTTAAAATGTAAAATTTAAAATGGACACGATATGCTATTCCTCCCGAAACTTGGAAAAATGTAATACTGTGATATAATACGGCCACCGTCCAAAAGGGGGAAAATAACGTAATAATTTTTAGCTCATATCGTCCCCCCTACTTACTACCCAGATTAATAGCCTAATACTAGGAGCGGGCGATATGACCTAAAATTATTATCTCAGTATGGGATCCACTTTGTGGATGGTGACGTTATTATAGCACAGATTACTTTTTCTCTACATTTTGGGAGTCGGAGATAACAATACATCAGCTGTTGCTTCCATCTCTTACTAGTCTCGATGTATGGTGTAGCAGTATGGCGGGCCAAACTATTACAAGTGAAAAGCTTAGCCAAGGTAGAAACCATCCATCCAGCTTCCCTTCCCCACCCATCGCACGGTTGCGCCATCGAGTCCGGTCGAGCGCGCGCTTCCCAGCTGCCTTTCCCTATCCATTGCACAGCAGCGCTACGAAGTCAGCTCGCGGCCCTGTAGCACAGTCCGGTCACAGGAAAAAAATAAGTAGTAATCAATAATAACGAAACAAACCGTGGCCATCAAAGAGCTCACTTAAAGATAAATAATATCTTTATCAACTCAATTTTGCTTGGAGATTGTGTGGCACCCTGGGCATTTTAGGGGCTAAGATTATTTGCAGAATTATTATTGTGCTCCTTTCCGTTACCTTTCTGTTTATTATTTAAAGGTAACACTTCATTTGACAGGGCACGGATACTTTGTAATAGTTCGGTTACTGCTGAAGTACAAATCATGAACAAATATAGTCCCTACCTGACATAAAACTCGTGTTATTCATCGCTTGTTCCTCCGGTATTTCCCTCCGTAGTTCATACAATTAACAGATTAATCAATGATGAATTAACACGTGATCAGTATGTAAGACTTTGATGTTATTTCATACATACGTAATAGCATAATAGTATATTATTTGTGCCTTGTTAGGAAAAGTGCGAGGCACTGGGTCGCGTGCTACTTTCACTGCGCTGCCAGCTGGACGCTGCCTGGAGGGACACCCATGTTATTTTGGGGCGCGCTCCACTGGCGTGGATGATTGACATCTCGCTGGTTTTGCTCTGGTACGGGTTGCCTCTTCATATTCACGTACATGCGTGTTTTTAAGTGATGTAACGGGTCGTTTGCGTTTCCATCCTTTGCTATCAAGACACGGCGACAAAGTTTTATTTTTCTTTCCCAACCTCAAGTTTTTCCTCAAACTTGAGTAGTAGTAATATACCTTGTTTAAGTGGCTACTTCAGGCACGTCACCACACCTTAGTGTAGACATACGCCGACTTAACGAATACGTTTTGCTTTTTAATTTGCTACTGTATATAACTGGGTTATTTTTGTTTAATCTGTATAATTACACTAAATCTATTCGTTTTTAATTAGCTAACCCTATGGGAACCAACAGGGGTTCATGCTGAATTGGAAAACAAGCCAGGAAAAGCACAAAAGAATTGTACTAAATCGCCAAGCACAGGAGCTTTACAGTTTTGAAGTAGGTTAGGAAAACAGGTGTTGTAGTTTGTAGTGCTGAACCCCCAAAGCTACTTCATACATTTCTATGACTGCCCATTTACTTCCGCACAGTACTGAAAATAACGTGGAGATAAGTGCTGAGCAAACCTTCAAAACAAAATCCGAGCTCGAATTTTTCTTGAGCTATACTGAATTACGAAGAAATTACTTACACATCAAAATCCCATGCGCAAAAACAAAAATCAGTTCAATACGTTGCATCCCGGTGCTTCAGAGAAGACGGCTTATCATGCGCGGTTATATCAGAAAGCACAAGACAAATGGGCGGCACAAGAAACATGCCCGCAACACGCCCGCTACTGTAATCCAGTGACGCATGCCGCACTTCGCTCGTGCCGCTTGGGTCACTGCAGGAACGTACCTGCAATATTTTAGTAATGAAGAATGGTCGAATAGGAACCAGTGCCCACAAACATGAGCTCACAGAAACTGTGTTATTATCTGTTATAATCAACTGACAGGAACATGCAATTGGGGGGTGGGGGGGGGGGGTGCATCCTTATGCTTAAAGATATGCACCCTTTTCCAATCTACTTACACTGAAACTGAATCTGTGAATCACCCTGCTGGCACCCCCCCCACTGTATCTTTGTCTAGAACGATCATGTCATAAGTTCCTTGATAAATTTAGTTCCACTATGTGTATTATCTGAGCAAGCTGATGCACCCCCTCCACCCCTGCATGTTTCTCTCAGTTGATCTTCTCCTAATATGCTTCTTATAAATCTACTCAATAGACCAACATGAATAAACAGTGCAAACTTTGTAAGGTACTAACAACACAGTTACTGAGCCAGTTTCGTAAATATGAAACATGTAAGCTGCAGTAAAATGCATCCCCCTCGCGTGCTACACATGATATGGCATTAAGGTAAGACAGGGCAGGCGGCAACGAACTAACATCAATGACGGATTTGAGGAAACTAACTCGGACGCAGACTGAAATACACAAGACAAGCCGAAAATAACAGAAAACAGGCGATCACAATTGGGAATAAATACAGGGTAACCGGGGGGGGGGGGGGGGTTCACACAGGATCGGACGAGCAGGTCATGACAATTATTATTATTATTGTCACAAATTCTATTTTTATATTGTTGTTTTATATGTCTTTTAATAATAAACGACAGATAAAATATTTTGTTTGATATTTGCTTCATTACATATTACAGATTCATAACTGAATGACCTTTACACATTCCCGAGCCTTACCTAACTTACCTGGGACTGCTCTGTGTACAACGGTGCTTTCTGGTATGCGTCCTTATCTGCTTACAGCCCCAGCAGACACTGACAACGAACAGCAGTGTCCAGGTACACCAGTTCATCATCCATCCATCCATCCATCCATCCATCCATCCATCCATTCCAGATAATATTTCTTTCGGTTTGTCTAGTGATATTGGAACACTAAAGGTCATTAATTCCTCATTTTACACACTACAGATGTTAAGATTTTGTAAAATATTATTGCAAATGTCTTTGTTATAGGACATCCCAGGTTGATATAATGTAGCATAATAAACTCTGAGTTTGTCTCTGGGGTCAGTTAGAGAGATGCTTGGATCTTCTTGTTTTATGTGTAAGGAATTCAGCTCTGTGCCTTAGCAAAGAGCCGAGCGCCATACAGACCAATGTAATTGTCCTTTGCGTGTCTCCAGAGTATGTTATGTTTTGAAAATGTTCCAAATTATTTAAAGGTGCCTCTAGGTTCTCATGGAGAGTCTGGATTTGTTACAGTGAGTGGAAAAAGAAACTTTGATATCATCCCTTAGGATTCTGGGCTCATCAACTGATCCAGTGTATATATCCATAAATCATCTTTTTTTTTTTCCTCCGAGAGTGGAATAATTTCCATCCATCCATCCATTTTCCAAACCGCTTATCCTACTGGGTCGCAAGGGGTCCGGAGCCTATCCCGGAAGCAATGGGCACGAGGCAGGGAACAACCCAGGATGGGGGACCAGCCCATCGCAGGGCACACTCACATACCATTCACTCACACATGCACACCTATGGGCAATTTAGCAAGTGTAATGGGCCTCAGCATGTCTTTGGACTGTGGGGGGAAACCAAAATACCTGGAGGAAACCCCACGACAACATGGGGAGAACATGCAAACTCCACACACATGTAACCCAGACAGAGACTTGAACCTGGGTCCCAGAGGTGTGAGGCAACAGTGCTAACCACTGCACCACCATGCTGCCCCTGAGTGGAATAATATACATTGTTTTTTTAATAGGAGAGAGAAACACCAACGGATAGCTTTGTGTGGACCTAGAAGTATGAGTTTAGCTAAAACAACTCTATGTTCTGAGAGCAGGCAGGTGATCAAGTGCTGGAGGAAGAGCATTCATATCTGCAGTAATGATTTAAGCATAATCATGGATATCAGGTAGGATTTTAGTTATGTTGACAAAGAAATCTGGATCAAATTGAGAAGGACTATCTACAGAAATAAAAGCAACTTTACACACAGAAATAACAGAACAGTTTTATATAAGATATTCTGCCGTCCTCACTACTAAAATACCCTTGAGGAGTAAATGCCAGTAAATGCTTAGAAACAACAAGTACGCCCCAAGATTAATTATCAAAAGAGGCAGAGACAACAATGTGATGAATATTTGTTCTTTTTGAGATTAAAGTTTTGTATATTAGCAGTATTTACTGGTGGCTATGAAGTTTATGAAGACAAGCTGCTCGCTTAGTTGAGCCATTCAGTCCATTTGCATTCTGACTTGCAATCTGTAAGATTGTGATGTTATCTTATAAAAAGGTTTTATAGAAAGAGATTATTGCAAAATATTTGCAAAGCATCAGAGGCTCAGTTGTACATTCTGAAGGAGACATGATGAAAAAACTAACCTGCCCAGTAACTGGTTGCCACCAAAAGCCCCCCCCCAAAAAAAAAAGAAATGGGAAAAGAAATAGCGAATAAGACCAAAAATTTGAGCAATTAGATTTTACTGTAAAATCCCCAAACAATGGATCATGTGATACTGAGGAATCTCCCCCTTAACTGGAAGCTGATGAGTTCCAATTAAGCCAATGTCATTCTTTTACAAATTTATAAGTAATATTTTACCAATCTACAACATGGCATGGCCAGATTGTGGGTGTAGTTATGGATCACCCACTTTTTCTTTGGCGTTGAGGAAATACGCAGCTTCCTGGTGAGTCTTGAAGATATGTTGCTCAGGGTCGCGGGATAATTTCAGCTTAGCTGGTTAGATGACCGTCGCGAAGCTAAAAGATACTTTCTGATTATCTCATTGTGGTTATACTTCTTCCTTATTACTGTTTGGGGATTTCTGTCAGTTCTGTATCATGTGCAAGTAGCGAGGAGAGCAGATTGATACAGGAAGTAATTCAGGCAATCTGTAAAACGTTTTTGAGTCTGTGCTTTACATAGATTGCGCAAAGGCTGAGAAAATGAAGAACATATTTCAAACCTTGCTGGTGTCTGGTACATAATTTGAGAAACGCAAACTGTGTGGGAGGCCATTTTCTAAGGTTTGTTTTGGGCTTGCGGAAAAGCATCGTGTAGCTTAAAATGAAAGTGCTGTTGTTGGCAAAGAAAGTATGTCCTTACCTTCAAATTTCTGTGGCGAAGATCTTGTGGCTTCCAGAATTTTGTCATCTGCCTGGGACAGTTAGTTTCTTTTGGCAATAAACGTGCGAGTAATAGGTTTGCATGGTATTTGTGCTTTAGTTTAGCTCCCCATGAATGGAATCAAATCTGCTCTGTAATGAAGAAACTGTGTCTCGATGATTAGTCACTGTTTTTACATACTGGCTTCTAACATGATGGATAATGGCTCCCATGTATCAGCAAGAGGGTCGCTCCCTTTGATTGTTTGTACGACGCTGTGTGGCTGTGTGGTTTGGAAAGGAAATATCGCAAAACATTGAAATGAAGTGGGATGCGATTTGTGGGAAATCTCGTGAAAATAGCAAAGGATTGAAATGGCAGCAGTTTCTGTATCCTGGACAGCATGTTGCGGAGCTCAAGAAGCTGTCAGACGCCTGATGGGTTTGGTGTGAGAGAGCACTGAAGACTCCTCAGAGTATTCTGAAAGCTGTTTGGAAGATCCTTGATGACATCAATGAAAGCAATCCACCTAAGATGGCCCAAGGGGATGCAAAGATGTATAGAAATGTAATCAACTTCATATTTATTCTCTGATTGGAAATGACCATCCCAGTCTTCCACATCACTGTTCTAGCATTAGATTCTTTGCAGGAAGAAAGCTTGGACCATCCACTACCTACCAGGTAATTCATGGCATGCTTTGCACGTTGCAAACAATGAGGTCTGAGGAGAGGTTTCAGGAAACATTTGGAGGTGCATCAGAGGAGACAGAGAGCCTCAGCATTCCAATACTTACTGTATTGCCTGGTGAGGAGATGAAAGGGAAAGTGTAAGTGTGTTTCCAGCACAGCCCAAAACCGTCACAAGTGAGGGATCAGTTTGAGTCTGTGGAGGTATAGTTCAGGACTAGTGTGTACTACATATTCTTAGATACCATGGCTGAGGGGCTTAACAGGGAAGCAACGGTGGGAATCCCACTGACAATCATTCAGTCCTTCAACTCCTGGTGAAGATGATAAAAACCGGTGCAACACGGCCTGCGTCAGCAGCTTCTGTAGAGAGATTATTCTCAAAACAGCAGATGATCGAGAACAAACTGAGAATTCTCTGTCGAGAAGAGTGGCTTACTGACCTTCTCCTGTTTACCAGGAAGACATCCAGATAAACCATAGCGAGGTCATCAGAATCTTCCAAGATAAGGCACAGAGGAGGATGCTCCGGTAATGCAGGAGAACGATCTTACTCCCTTCACCAGATGGTCTGCCTGTTATCTGTCTGTCCTCCTGTGCTCTCAACCTTGATGATTTTCGTTGTGTTCTAGGGTCTCTCTCTCCCTCCCTCCCTCCTGGGCCCATCTCTCTCTTTCCTGGGCTCAGCATTGAGCATAATACCCATTTAAAAATATAGTTATTGCTTGTCTCTTCTCCTTTGTTGCATTCAGTCTCTCTCACTGTGCTTCACACCACAGACATGTCTCTCTTGCATTTTGCTATGTCTAGTGTCTGTTCATTTTCTTCTGTCTCCCTTGGGGTCCCTCATTTCAACTTTCCCCCCAGTGCATGAAAGTCCTCTCTGTTCATGTTGAAGTTGTGGATCGCTGTGTATTGCTAATGTCTCTTCATTACATGTTTGTTAGAAGTCACTGGTTCTTCTGTTTATTCGTTCTCTCAATACCGTTTTTAGTTTATGTCTTTGTTTGGGGTTCTAAACATCTCCTTCACTGCATTTTGAACTGGTACCTGTCGAATTTCCTACGGATGAAGACCATTGTCTCTTTGTGCATTTGTAATTTCTGCTGAGTCTGCTGAGTATTAAACATCTGCATGGGTGTATGAGTATTGAAATAAATATGTAAAAGGTGTGCTACTGTATTATATATTTTTGAAGAATATAACATTTTTTAATATAAATATAAAAAGGGGTACTCTCTTTTTCACTTGAGCACCTGTTCCTCAAAATTTCTGTGCAGAACCCAGATGTAACAAGTAAAGCTTGAAATATAATCCTACTGGGTCTCCACTTGACACATCTGGTGAAGAGCTGCATTATGGGAGTTGTAGTGATCGGGAGCAATCCTCAGTAGAGCATTTAACAGCCTCCCAGTGCATCTCAGTTGCTCCGATACAGCAGTTCTGTTTGTTTACAGATTACCAAACATGAAAGGGCCTTAGTCACTTTTTCGTCTTACACTAACAATATCATTGTTATTTTGAATTTCTTAATGTTCTATTTGCCATTTGTACATGTACAAATACATGTATATTCGATTCCAAAATTTCTGCAGCCCCCACCTGGATGATGTAATGGCAGCCATTCTGCACCAGTACACTCACCACACAGTAGCTAAGGTGGTGAAGGGGCAGGAGAAAATTCACCAATACAGGGAGTGATTAGGAGGTCAGATTTAAAAGGGCCACAACGGGCAATTTATCTAAGGCAACAGGGAACCAACCCTAGTCTTCTGAAAGATGCCGAGAGATCATTTATGACTTCAGAGAGTCTGGACCTCCATTACATCGCATCATTTTTACAGCACAGGGCTCCCACAGACTACAGGATAGGCAAACCTGTTAGTCTCACCTCTTCCGACAGCAGCCCAAGCGCTCCAGGTTAGTCTCCGATCTACATATATACTGGCTATGGCCATACCTGCTTAGCTTCAGATGGATTACCTAGTTCAAACTGCAGGTGGTTTGGCTGCTGACAAATCCCTACATTACCATACTTCATATAAGAATTAAAAAGAGAATAAGACACTTTTCTGAAAATTTATTTCAAAAGCTAATGCTTCACACTGCACAAAGTCATGAGGTCATTCTTAAATCTTTTAAGTGAAAAGTGCGTAATGTTTTGCATTGATAGCTGATATATTTCCCTTTTTCTAACTTTTTTTCTCACTGCAATTTTTTTAACTACAAAAAATCCCGTGTCGCAAAATTATGCGTATTAAATACGTGACGGAAGTGCGGAAGTCCATTTGGGACACCCTTCGTCACTCGCCCCGCCCCGCTTTGCCAGCGCTTCCATGAGCAGGGCCCCGTTTCCAGGTGATGTTGCGGTAAAGATGGACCCCGGTGTAACAGGGAATATGGTAGCGGGGGTACCCGTACCTGCGCTGTGTCGGGGTTAATCGCAGATCCCCTTTGTTCGTGGCAAGAGCTAAAAAGGGACAGTAAAGTCACAATCAAAATGTCTGGCTCCCGGAGAACTTAAAACTGCGCCTAGGAATACACGTTTTCTAATCATGGCCGGACTGATCAAGAAGCAGATCCTGAAACATCTCTCAAGGTCGGTATCCGTCGCCTGGTAAATGTCTGTAAGGATATGGGGACACCGAGTACGTGACGAGCGCCGATTTCAGGCAGTATGATTTAACACTTACTTAGCTGGTTGGCAGGAAAGCAGAAAATCCAGCGGGGCGAGTCGGCTGACTGGTAACCGTCCGTAATAGTAACGCTTTAAATTCTTTGTCCCTGGCGCTTCGACGCGATCTGCTTAGTCCTGCTTGTCGCCGACCCGGTCCGCTTTTGCCGGTCCGGGCCCGAATCTGCATTTCGGAGGATTCTTGCGGTGGCGCCGTACTTTAAGTTGTTTCGTAACTTCTTGGAGTGTGATAGCCAATGTCACGCTGCCGTGGGAATGAATCGCGTCCCTATCCGGTTAAAGCCGCGGCTTTCTGGTCGCCGAACCGGACAGGGCTGATGGTTTCCGTATGGGCTCGGGCTTGGCACTGGAATACCCCAGATCTCCCCCCATATTCCGCCCCCCGAATCAGTTGGAGCGCTTAGAGGTGACTTAGAGGAAGAGCGTCCTGTCATACAGCCGGTGCTGCTTCCTACGATCAGAATCTGCCTATAAAATAGAATTGATTCACTCAATAGGTGCTGGTTATCCATAGCGTATCTTTTTTATTTAATTTATCCAAGGGGGAGGATGACCCTACTTGGAAAGCCTGGTGTATTCCCATTGTCTTCACTGGGCCTGAATTATTTATTGATACATGACGCCAGGGGGAAAATCTGATGGACTGAACAGCTTCCTATTAATGTTTGGGCCGCGGATGGACGTCCCTCATGATGCTTGTTGATTTGATGAACTGAGTGTGCCTTGGATCACATTCATAAACTGGCAGCAAATTCTCAGAACGTCATAGGAACACTTAGGGCGTATAGTGTGTAATGGTTGGTGGTCTGACTATCATTAGGGGTCCTTGGTCTCAGCAAGGGTGAGAGCCCCTGCTCGCAGGACCTCCTGCGAAGGACTCCAAGTCACTTTTGCTCAGTTTCATTGTAGCTGTCATGAGGCGGTATTAAAGCATGCTAAACACCGAAGCTAATGATAATGTTTTCAGGGACATCTACAAAACATTAGCTTGGCTTCACTCGAGAAACTTAAAACGTTTTTGTTGCAATAAAACTCTTTCTGTCTGATCCATGTCAACAGATCTTACCCTGTGTTTCAGAAGGCCGTTTGAATATAGCCCAAAATACCTGTACGAAACTGGCTAACGTTTAATGGGCAGCGAGTTGGACAGTCTGTGGCCTCCTCCTCTGCAGAACAGGCCCTGGGTGATAAACTTGCCTCTGGCTGCTATATTTGTGCGTGTGCCTGTATCTTTATTAGTGAACTTTACCCAGTGAAACTACGGGTCAAACAAACCAGGGTGTCAGTGTGGTTCAGGGTTAATTTCAGGCCATGTGCACAGAGCTCTGGCACGAACATATGGGATAATAAAATGCCTGGCATTTTCCCTACTTTTGTTCCATTTGAATACACTGATTCCCACTACAATTTTGCAGGTAGTTATCATTCTTTAATTCAACGTTTCTCAAACTATGGGCCGCGGACCGGTGCCGGTCCGTGAGAGGGTTCCTGCCGGTCCGTGAGAGGGTTCCTGCCGGTCCGCGGAGCCTCGCTTCTGTACCAATCAAAATTCAGTCAGATCAGGTCTGGTATAATAATAATAACAATAATAATAATAGTAATACTATCTATTTATACGAATAATATCTATCTATCTATGCGGATACGCATCCGCGGGGGGGGGGGTGGGTTGGGGGCGGTCCTTTATTCAGGGCCCTGCAGCCCCAATGCTTGACATGACTGGTCCCCAGGACAAATAAGTTTGAGAAACGCTGCTTTAATTGATCTCCTTTAATGTGTACTTATTTATTTTGACATTCTAAAGAAGAGCAAATTATTTACACAAGGATTAAAAACAGGCTGCAACCGCAGGGTGATTGACCCAAACGCAAACAGCACCTCTAGAGCCAAAAAATTGACAGGATTATGTAAAACCAAATTTGAAAGGAGTCTGTATATGAAAAGAGAGCAGCATACAGTTATGGAAAGAGAGAGCAGCAGTGGACTTTAAAATGATGAGAGTCAGAATCTATTGATGCGCCTATTTCTGTTATTTTAGACCGAGAGCTATAGGCGATTGTCAGGACGGAATTGATGCAACCTTAAAATAACCGTTATCGTCCAAGATTTCTTACAAAATGCCAACATTTATCATGCATATCTATGTTTAGATTTAACATTTTACATTTACGTTTATTTAGCAGGTTATTTTGCCCAAAGCCAGTCAAGCAGTCAGGACGTTACTGTTTTAGGCCTTAATATGCCATTTTTATGCCTTAGATATTTGTGTTTTATTTATTAATATTGACCAATGGAAATGATATTTCATCCTGCTGCTTGACCCATGCGTCACAGAGCTGAGATGACGGTGAAGATTATGGCTGTAACGGTGCGCAGAATTCGTAGTTTGGTACAAACCTCGGGTTTGGGTTCACAAACTCGGGTTTCGGTACTGCAGAGAAAACCGAATTTTTGAAATTATGTATTGTTAAAGCAGCAAACAAACAATTAGGAACAGTTGTAACACAAAGGCACCGCATCTGTTGAAGTGTCTGAATAACCAAAGAGATGCTTATTTGCACATTCTACAAATAAAAAAATCATCATCAATCATAACGAACTAAATCCCAGGTCCTCTACCATAAAGTTAGGTTGTATTTCTGTAGAGATAAACATAAACGAGCATGATTGCCCCCCCGTCCTCCCTCCCCCGCTGGTCTGTGCTCACACTGCTCTTAAAGTTCTGGACCCGAGAATGTTTTAGTTGCATTTTCGACGGCTTGTCTGTGTTCTGTGCCTGGGCACGGTTAGCGATCACGCTAGATGCATAACGTTCCCAGGTCCGACTAACCATGCCTAGTCCCATCTTTACAAGCTGACCTCGGAAGACGATAACTAAATAATAATGATTTTGCGAGGCCTAAGACTATGACGAAGTGTATTGACACTTTCGTCAATGAATACAAATGAGATGAACATGTTTGCTGGAAACGAGATACAATCACATCTAATGTAGTTCACATACATGGGTATTCAACTAAAATGTAAAGAACTCCATCCATCCATTTTCCAAACCGCTTATCCTACTGGGTTGCGGGGGGTCCGGAGCCTATCCCGGAAGCAATGGGCACGAGGCAGGGAACAACCCAGGACGGGGGGCCAGCCCATCGCTGGGCACACTCACATACCATTCACTCACATACGCACACCTACGAGCAATTTAGCAAGTCCAATTAGCAAGTCCTCAGCATGTTTTTGGACTGTGGGGGGAAACCGGAGTACCCGGAGGAAACCCCACGACGACATGGGGAGAACATGCAAACTCCACACACACGTAACCCAGGCGGAGACTCGAACCCGGGTCCTAGAGGTGTGAGGCAACAGTGCTAACCACTGCACCACCATGCCGCCCCAGTTAGAGAATATTTCTTGAAGCAAAGGTCCGGAAGATCGTAATGTCTAACTATTTAGTGTGATATATATTTAAGTAGCCTGTTACTTGTATCAACATTGCATGTAATCAGTACCTGGCTATCAAATCAAATTAATTTAGTACAACTGAAAAACTTTTTGACAATATTTATTGTCACATGACATAGAGCTGAACATATATGTATGACTGCTGATATGTGTAATGTTTTCTCATTTACTAGTTTTAAAATAACTTTTTAAAAGCAGGGCTGCATTTCAAAATGAGATATAATAAAATGTGGAAATTGTGCATGTTTGAATAAAGTGCTTAACTTAAAACCCTAATGCAATCGTTGTTATGTGATATATTTTAGTATTCATGGATTTAAGTATTAGTTTTGATAATCCCACACCGGTAATAAAATTAAAGTCTTGTTTTAATATAAATACATACAAACATATCACTTCAGTCGCTGTTAGAGTAGGATATGGGCGGCTTTATAGCGTTATATTTGTCGGAGTAACAACGCAAACGGAATGACGAGCCATTTCAGGTGAAATCAGTGCATTTTTCTTTTCATTAAAAATAAAACTTGGGGTTGCCAACTTCAGCCAGCTGGCTGGAGTGAGATTTTCAGTTCGATTTGTCTGCACACAAATGAAACAGTTCTTACTTTGTAAATAGTCTGCTTTTGTATTTAATTGTGTAAATATACTATTTATGTAGCTAATTTTAGGTTTATAATGGAATAATATGTAGCTTTGGGGTAATTATTTTGCTGTTGAAAATGCTAAAATGGAGTGGTTGCACTTGCAGCTACTGATAGCCCTTGAGAAGTATGTTTTCAATGTTTTTTTTTTCTTGATAATGGGCATAAATCTCTGATACCATTATTGGTCTTTTTCTTTGAACATATTTGAGAATTTCAGATGAAACATTTAACAGCGAACAATAGCAAATAAAAATATTACAAATATTAATTAAAATTATAACAAAGATTTAACAAAGAGAGCAGGCCTGGTGGCATTATAGTCTATGCACTTTTGATTTTGTGATTTTATTTTTGCACTAATGGCACTATTGATTGTACAGTACACCGTTTCTGGGTAAATAAACATATGTTTGTGTTTCAAATAGGAGTGAAATCTGTGTATTTGTGTCCTGCACAGTCAGACCTTAACACCGTTCCCCCCCCGTACGCACACATACGCTGGGTAGTTGACCCCCCCCCCCCCCCCCGCGTACGTACGCATGGGCGATCGTCAGTTGACTTATGCACTGCTTTTTGGAGCTACAAACGTTCCTGTTAATTTAAGGGATAACAAAAGAATAATGTCATGAGATTTACTGTAATAAAATCACTTTCAAATAAAACAAAATGGGTCGCCATTGTTACAGTGCCTTTTAAACCAGATATTTCTGAGGTCAGTGGTCCTTTGCAAACCTGTTTTTGTAGATCGTTTATGAGATATTGTTTAAACAGAGACCGATCGTCCTAAAAAAACTCATGTCACACTCAGGAGCTGTGGCCGTGTAAAAGCTAGAGATGGTGTGGGGAAGCACCGATCATGGTCGTTTTGTCTGATGGCGTTTGCACTTCCTGCCTTAAAGCCTTAAACTCGGCCCCCATTGTCATTTGTTACGTTGCATTCAGGGGCAATGGGGCGCGGCTGTAAGAGAGTGGTAATTTATAACAGAATAAAAATAACGTCAAACTTTCTATCCAACTTGGATTTATTTGAATATGTATGTCAGGCGAACAGTTGTTACAGACATTAATAATAATGGTTAGTGTTACATGCTTATAATTCTGCTTGCATGTTGATTCGATGTTCATGGACTATCCGGCCGGCTGATGATCAGGAGATGTACTAAAGACGTTTTGAGTTATATGCACGAATGGAATACAGTCCAGCAGGTCAGGTATCGTGAACGAAACACTTAATTTTGAAATTTCTCAAATTGATTCACCCCCCCCCCCCCCAGCATACGCACATGTACGCAAAATGCGTACGTACTAAAAGTATGGCCCCTAAATGATATATCGAGTTGAAGGGCTTCCCCATTTCCCTCTATTTTAGGTGGTTTCCGATATTGCCAGCTGTTTGTGCCTGAGCCAGATGTGGTTGGGGAGGATGTTTGTGTGTGGCATGTAACCCTAACCTAGTCAATACGATATCAACAAGCCTCATCAAACAGTACTATGGTGAAGCATATTTCAGATTAACCACCAGCTTTGCATCTGGTTCCCTGGTTAAAATTGCCATCTTTCCATATGACTGAGACTCACAACAGCCAGCCCTTGCTTCCTTTTCATTCTGCTGGGTTTGGATAGAAACAGCTGCCCTGAATTCAAAGGTAGAGTGTCCCAATCCTGTCCTGGGTGTCCACTGTGTACTCGAGTATTCGTTAGTCAAGCTTTAGGCCAGGTAAGTCGGCCAGTTAAATTTAATGACATACGTTTTTGTTTAATGTTTTATTTTTGTCCTGGAAGGCATGGGCCGCTCCAAGGCAAAATGAATTGGGGATCCCCCCCCCCCCCCCCCCCCCGTTTAGGTAGTTTTACAAAGTTGTTAGGCTTATTAGTATGGTAAGGCAATGACTAATATAATTTCCAGAACAAGAATGTGAAATTGCTTGCAGAACAACACAGTTTCTTGATGTGCCTGATTAACGTTGAGTGGGATACTTGACTTCTCCTGCCGGTTCTGAAATCCTGTTCTTCAGGCTGGTCTTCAGGCTTGCCTGCCTCTCCCTGAAACGTAGAGGCCTGTCTGTTCTTTCTTGTTCCATTGCATCATGCGCCTGCTGAAAACCAGCTGCTGTTCCCAGGATAGGTTCTGCCTAGTTCCGCCCGGAGCCAAACTCCCATCGCAGTCTCTCGCTTAGGTTCCCACCCTCTCCTTCGGTCTCCTAAGCACTAAATGGCCTCAGGATTGGGTTTTCAAGTGAAGCATAAGCCAGAAAACCTTAGTTCGTTATTTCTATCAGGTACACTCTGCTGAGTTAAGAGAATAGGCACAGACGGCCTGCTGTGATTGGAGGATAGGGCCCGATAGCTCACTGTGACTGTGAATCTGGTCTTCATTTAGCGCTGGTGATTGAATGTAGGGGAAGTGATGTCACCATCCCGGCCTGAAGTCTAACAACAGATGATGAAGCTGCTGGCCTGGCAGGTAACCTAAGCTTCCAGTGACCTGATAGCATGGACCCCCCCCCCCCCCCCCCCCCCCCCCCCCCCCCCCACACACACACACACACACACACACACATACATACAAACACTTCACTGTAAAAGTATATAAATATTTTACCATGCTGTACCTGCTCTGAGAGGATCATTGCTCCTTTTGGACCGAGCAGAGCGGGACCGACCTGAGTTTGGTTACGATGTAGCTGAACCGTTAAGCTTTGTGGCTTTGAACTGTCAGATGTCATATTTAAAAAAAAAAAAACGTGTCAGCGATTCGCAAAAGGTAGTTTTCTGCAGGGTCGTTTAGCATCCTGTGATTGGAAATGGGGACTGTAGTTTCAGGTCCTTTTCCCCCAGAGGCTGTGACACCCTCACCACGGAGGAGTGACGTTTTGCAGCCTAGAGAAAGTGCTGCCCTGTCTCCTGTGTGTCTGTGTGTGTCTGTGTGTGTCTGTGTGTCTGTCTGTGTGTCTGTCTGTGTGTCTGTGTGTGTGTCTGTGTGTGTGTCTGTGTGTGTGTCTGTGTGTCTGTGTGTGCGTGTGTGCGTGTGCGTAGTCAATAGGAGATTTCTAAAGCAGAGTTAATAATCTGCAGCTGCTTGAGATGGAAGCTGAAAACCTACTTTCATTCATTCGGGGTTCAGGTGGGATTTCACAGTGCGTTGTGACGGTTGGTGAAGCTCCTCAGTGCTAGACAGAGATGAAACGAAGACAGAGGTCCTCTGGCTTAGAGCAGTGCAAGTCACACTAATGACTAATCTGAAACTAAAAACACTAATAAAAGTCTGAAGGCCTATAGAGCCTCTTTCACTTGCGCTGGTCCAACAGTCATAGGGAGTGAACACACCTAAAAATATTTTACTACAGATATTTATACAGTTAGAAGCACAGCAGTGTGACCTAATATGATGATGTTCCTTTGTATATTCTGTCTGGCCAAAAAGAAAGCCGCACGCTGTAATACTTATTTGGACCGCCTTTAGCTTTGGTTATGGTGCATGTTCACCAATGCACTGTTCCCACATGCTTATGCAACAGCTCAACATTTTTTTTGTCCAGATTCGCATTAGTTTCTCATCAAAATCTTGTGTTGTTGATATGTGAGTTGAACCACTCCGTAACGTCGTCTTCAGTACATCTCCGACTTTCGTTGCGGTTGAGGTCACGACTCTGTGTTGGCCAATTCGTGTGTGAAAGTGATTCCTCATGCTCCCCGAATCACTGATTGACAGTTCGAGGCCGATGAATCTTGGCATTATCGTCCTGGAATATGCCCATGCCGTTAGGAAAGGAAAAATCCACTGATGGGATAACCAGGCCATTCAGGAGATTCAGGCACTCAGCTGATTTCACTTTATTGCTGCATAACATAATGATCCAGTCATTGGCTCTTAAGTACTGGCTGATTTAAATTCACATGGTGAGATTTTTTGGCCAGGCAACGTATAAAGTATCGCAGCTAAAGTTACAAAAACCCAGTACTGTCCCGATTCTCATCCCAGCTGTTCATAGTTTCATTCCCACTGTGTTTCTTTCTCATCCTATCACTTCCCAGTCAGTCGCAGGGCTTGGCTGTGCGTTTTTTCCATTTTCTGTCAGGCGATCAGAGTTTCCACACGATCCTCTGACTCATGCGCTTCAGTGGTGTCGCTTTCTTCGTTCGTAGAGGGCAAAGCTTATGCAGCTATGCGTTTATAATACACACACATGATCCTTGCTAACATAACAACTAAGCGTCCGCGGATGACGGCGGTATCAGAACTTCCCAGTCCGTGTGTAGGCTGTGAATCTCTCTGACATGTTAATGAGGCCGAAGCAATTAGTAGGTGTATTAAATGGCAGTGCTACATCCTCTGCGTCGGCTGTTATATAAAAAGGGGAACTCTGTGTTTCTTGAAGACTGATCCATGTGTGTCGTGTTCCTCGATAGGTCCTGGCTTTCAGGAACAACCTGAATGTACAGGGCCATTCCACGTTACGTGTGTCACAGTTTTGACTCAATTTGACTTTGACTCCCTATTGCTCTGATATGGAAAGGTCTTTGCCAAAACTTTTTAGCTTGAAATATAGCTAGTTTAGTTGTTATCCGTTTGATCAATAAAATCTTTTTATATGTAAGCAGCGTTACGTGCGTCACATTCAGACGCAACACAAAAATAAAAAATCAATGAAAAATGTGAAAATTCTGTGAAGTGTGTTATTACAGACACCAACTTTTATTGCTGATTGTAGTCTAAATTTAGTCTAAAAATCAGTAAAAAAAGAGAATTCTGTACTCATGCCTTTTACCAGTTTTTATAGGTGAAATGTAGTGTTACGTGTGTCACAAAAAATTCTGAAGAAAAACATAAAGAATGCTTACATAATTTGCCACTTTTTTTGACATATTTAGTCCAGTTTTAATAAAGATATGGATATTTTACTGACATCTGCTGGTTTTTTGTGATTTTTTGCATATTAATAAGAATTCACATCACTGGCTTCAGAGGAGGGCCATGTCACATGGCTTCCTCACTGGGTTGAATGACACCATTCAGTTTGGCATTTGTTGTGTTTAGAAGACACGCAGTTGGTGATGAAGATCATGAAGAAGCCATTTAAAAGTTTGCCCTTTTAAGGAGGAGTGATTTCTGCTGGAGGCCAGTTGTCATAGATTGATCCATGAGGCTTAATCACTTAATTTTGAGCCTAGATTTTTGCTCGCGCAGTAGTGTGAACTTGTACACTGCTGCTCTGTACAGCAACCTAGAACCATGTAAATCTTTCTTGGTTGTCACTGATAGTCAAGATAAGGGCAAGGATGCCGTCTACACTTTCATGCTGAAATTAGCAAATCTGATAGATTTTAAAGAGAGTGATGATTTGATCATTTATACAGATGGCCCGTCTTCTGATTTTAAGAATAAATATGATTAAACTGGTGTCCATTCCATCTGAAAGATATGACTGTCAAGTCCAATGGAAATATTTTGCCATGTCATGGTAAAGGTCTTGTAGATGGAATTGGGGGAGCTGCCAAGTCTAATGTCAGACGTAGGGTCATGAGTAAAGGGGCCAATGCTAGAGTTGTGCAGAGTGCCATTGATTTTGCTACTGTTGCGCAAGAAAGTTCGGAAGAAGTTAATGTACTTCATGTGCCACAAGCTTATATTTCTGAGTTTATTAAGAGTGAACATCCTTGGGGGACGGTCAAAGATGCACCGGGTATTAGCAAAGTGCATGTGGTAAAATGTTTTGATGGTTTCTGTGAACTTTTTCATACGGACAGAGATTCAGAGTCGTGGTATTCAGTGGTGTATGAGACTGCTCAAAAGAAGGTGAACCTGAAAGTTGGTGACTTGGTGGTTGTGAAGTATGATGATTTGAAATTCCCTGGGGAGGTCATCCAAATTGTAGCTGATGATGTAAGAGTGTTGCTAATGCACAATGCAAGGAAAGGGAAATGGTATTGGCCAAGTCAAAGGGATGCTATTGATTACAAACCTGAATACATAATAGAGAAGATTGATCCACCGTGGACCTGATTGGTCATATTGGTGCTGGAGATGGAGAGAATGTTCTGTATGACTTTGGTTTCAGAATTCATTAAGTCACCAAATTTGTGAGGCAAATGCTTAGGTAAACCATCCCAGATCTGTCATGTGGCCCAGGTTATATCTAATTATGAAAAGAATCCATAAAAAATAAGCTTTTGCAGCTTTTTCACCCCAAACAATTTGCTGTGACGAACGTAGTGTTACGTGTGTCACAGTTTTCAAATGATGTAATACTAGGAATGATGGAAGCTTTTGGAATCAGCTTCTTTGAAACTTTGTTTGTAACTATATTCTAACTTTAAAAACTAGATATGAACAAACTGAGTGGTTTGTGGTCTTCTGTGAGAAAAAATAAGAGATTTGTGTTACGTGTGTCACACCACATTTGTAAAAAAAAATTTTCTCCATTTTCCTGATAGATCAGAGTCTTAACTTTCAAAATGTTAATTTTTTTAGAGTTTTTATACATGCATCTATCAGAATAACTTTTTTTTAAGTTAACCGTCATGATAGAGCTAGTCAGTTTCAGCAGCCAGTGAGGCTGCACAGTGAGGCTGCACAGTGAGGCTGCAGACAGTGATACTCTATTTTTTCTGAAGCTTTGAGCATCAGGGCTAACAGAAAAAAAAAACTTCTTGACCCAAAAGAAATCATTTTATATTTTTCAATTCAGGACCATTTTGTGTGGAATGGACCTACATATAAAATGAACACCGGTAGCATAATCTGATTCTCTTCACTGAAGCTGCTGGTTGTGTCATCTGTCAAATCTCTTGCTCAGTGCGTCTTCTGTGGGTCGGTTCTCATGTCCGTCTCACTGTTGAATTTCTCGCAGATGTGCCATACTGTAAGTGAGCTAGGATGAAGATGATTATGATTGGCTCGGAGATCATATGCAGAGCTCGTGCAAAAAAGAGAGGAGAATGCACGAATCCCAATTCCACTGCTGCTTAATATCATTTAAAATGGGTCATTAATTATTTACTGACTCGCTACAAGGGAGCACCCGCTAGTGCATGCGACTCGACAGTCTGGTCACTGGGAAGTGAGGCCACAGTCTGACGTTGGCAGTGCCGTGATCTGCTGATTTCTTTTTGACGTGGATCTTTCATAGTAGATGTAGGCTGCTCCTGCCCTTATGGGGTTAGGGTCTCATGAGTTACTATAACCTTCATTTGCTTAGTTGGAATTTATTTTTCCCAGTGACTAAGCTGCCTGCAGATAACGATGCCCGGACCATATCGGTTTCTGCAGTTTATGATCACCTACCCATGATCAGAAGGTCACCAGTTCAAATCTCGTGACCAGCAAAGCAAGAGCCTTAACCCCAGTTGCACCAGGGGTGCTGGACGCTGGTCGCCCCTGCGCTGTCACACATGCAGATACATTTGCACGTGTCCATGGAGATAAACATGAGGTGCACGGAAAAAAAGTTTTCCTGTGGAGATGAATTAGATCACTACTGTTCCATTAAACTGAGCTGACGTGGCTGATGTGGCTGACATTTTTCTTAGTTCCTGAAATGATTAAATGGTAAGAAGTGGTTGAGTATTCAAATGGAATTAAAAGTGACATAACTTCAGTTTATTGCTGAAAGTTTTCAGTTTTTTCAGCTGCCAGCTTATTCCTTCGCGGGCTCCTAGAACACTCAAAGAAAAACAAAAAAAAATGTTTCATACTAGCAAACCTTTTGTTTCCGTCTCCATTACCAGCCACAACACGTCATCGCAATGGAAAACGTCTGTATTTTTTTTTTCCTTGCATGTTCCCAACGGAATAAATTAAAATTACTATATACATCAGATATTTTTATGCATGGTGCCATTTTTGATCAGAGCAGTTATATACAGTGAAAATATAGACATAACTAAACATTTTAAAAGTAGTTCTGTTCTTACATTCCCCCCCCCCTCATAGTAGACTTGTCCTTTGCACGAAATTTCCCAAATATTTGAGCGATATATTCTTTTCTTGCTTTGGCTAAGATCAGGGCTAATTCAAGTTTAGTCAGGCTTGACTTTTTTTTTTATTTTATGAAGATAGGTATCAGAGTTAAAATACTCGGGGCTGAAATACTCAGGGCTTGGCTTAATACTCGGGGCTGAAATACTCGGGGCTTGGCTTAATACTCGAGGCTTTATCTTTGACTGATTGGCCCGAATGATGCCCATGGTTCAGCATCGGTGTCTTTGATGTGTAGGAGAGTAAGAGTAATGTGCCCTTTACTTGCAAATTTTCACATTTGCGGGTATCTTCTGCCGCAACACCCATAAATATAAAGGAATACCTTATGCTGAAGTGTGTGTGTGTGTGTGTGTGTGTGTGTGTGTGTGTGTGTGTCTGCCTATACATATACAGACACTAATGGCCAAAATTGTGGGAATACTTCCAATTTTTATTCTTTATTTTTATTCTAACTTTATTCAACTGTTGCTCCAGTTACTTATGTAATCGTCCTGTGTATGACTTTGCAAATGTATGACAACATGTGCTGATATCATACAACCTAATTACCAGCAATGAAATTCTTGAACTCCAAGCCATTTCTCCGTGGTACCTCAGAGACTAGCGGTACACGGTCGGCAGACTGGTTAATTGGTAATTTTCACAGCTAAACTGGAATCTATAGAGACATGTTGTAACTTTTGTGGTAATAATCTGAAACATTTCATGTAGCTGCAGATCAGATCTGCACAACGCTTAGGAGACACTTTGACCACAAAATTTCTACAGTCCGATTTATTTTTAAAAATCTATGTTTTGGGGCAATTTTAAAATGCCACCTGGCCTAGCTGCTTTGGGTAGATGATTGGTGGGTGGAGTGGAGATGATATTTATCTCAGCTTGCATCAGGCAGCAGAGCAACGTTTCAGTAGGTGTAGTGACACTTGGCCTTTGCATATTGCAAATTCACGTATTAGTCATTTTGTGGTACATTCCTCATTTAAGTCTGGTTCTTTGCTCGTGAACATGTGTCTCAGGTATTTGTAACTGATGAGGGTACTGTCTGCTTGGCTTACTGGTTTGTGTGTATGTGGGCCCTTCCTGCATTTTGACATTCTTCGGAAATCCCTCTTCATTGGTCCAGGGCATTTTCCTTGGGCTCACGTTCTTCATCCAGACAGATTGATTGCTTAAGTGATGAGTTTGCAATGAGTATTAAAATGTACTTCTTGGTGTGTTCCTTTTTAAATTAGATTGCATTTGTGTTTGTTTGCCGTCGTAATGAAGATGAAGATTGACCCGACACATTAGCGACAATTAATGTTTGTTTACATTGCTTTCATTTTGTCACCAGCACGTTTGGCTGCCAGTTCGTTTGCCGTACTTTATTATTAACGGTCTGCGTCAGTGTCCATTTCCTGTTCCCTTATCAGCAGGAGTTGCATGCAGTCATCTTTTTCTTTGTCCACCAGAATGCCTTTACAGTTTGCTGGGGTGTCGTCTGTCCTGTACCTCTGACCTCCATACGGTTTAACCTTTTTGTGAATGAGTGTGGCGTGAAATGTCAGTGCACTCTACTCGTGTCTCTTGATTTCATATGATTTGGCTGGACACATTACGTCTGGTGAGGCTCATACCTAGTTGGCCATGTGACCTGGTTTCTGGTTAGATTTCCAGCAGAAGGACTGTTTGTTTGACAAGAGAATGTTAACCACGGTATCTGGGCCTTTTTTTCCGGCTGCTGCAGGTTTGCTAAGAACCTTTCTCCGGACAAGATCAATCTGAGCACTCTGAAAGGGGAAGGCCAGCTGACCAACCTGGAGTTGGATGAGGAGGTGCTGCAGAACATGCTGGACCTGCCCACCTGGCTGGCCATCAACAAGGTGTGCTGCAACAAGGCCGCCATACGGGTAAGCCACGCCCACTCCCCCCCCCCCCCATAAATCTTCATCCTTAACCTGGCGTCTTTTCTCATCATCCTCAATCATGTAATTCTGCCACGTACGTAGTGTTGAGGCACGGAACTCTTGTAGGAACAGCCATTGCTAATTTGTCACGGCGGGTTCAAATGTGATGAAGCGGAATCTTTGATGTTCTATTTGTAGTTAGCATATCTTTGTAGGAAGGTTCGGGGGGGGGGGGGGGTTTTCATTGTCTGCTTTAAGCTGAAACATGCACAGGAAACTGTTGCCCTAGTTTTGCAGTTGAAGGTGTTTGTATGTGGGAGGACACAGGAAGGTCATGAATGTAATCTGCGCGAATTCGTCAAATAAACCGCAGAACACTCACATCTTGACTTTCACAGCAATTTTTCTTCCTGATGATGGTTTTTAATGGATTCCACTGGCTTTCCAGGCGATCGGCCTTTTATAAAATAGCAAGAGGGCTGAACTGTGATAACAAAATATAATCAGCTATAATCTATTTCTTATACCTTCAGTGGCGTCAAAGAACATCATTCAATAAAAACAGATCCCTTCTTGCTTCTTGCTTCCCCCCGGGAAGCAAGAAGCCTTTATTTCATTTTCAGGCATTATTTATTTTGCCGTAGTTTACAAGATACAAGATATCCTTACAACATACCCAAATAATCAGTGTGCATGGCTGGGTAATCTGGCATGGCATCTTGAAGGATTTATTTATTTTAAGGCCTTTAGATCTATTTTGAAGTCCCCCTTCCTGGGGAAGTCTCTAAGCTGCACTCAGAACTGTCTCTAGCTCTTCCCCAGCGGTTTGAGCGTAACTGTGGTCTGTCTCGCTTTGCCCTGGTAACCCAGACCAGAGATGTGTGGTTCCCATTATGACGAATCCAAAAATTTACTGTGGGGTTTTTTCCTCTCCCCCTTATCCCTTCAAGACAAGGGTCACACTGACACAGCCTGTGTCTGTTCGTGAAAAAATGGAAACTGTATGCTGGCGGAAGATCACCTGTGTAATGGTGGTCCGTGGCGGCCTTGAATGGCACAGAAACCCATTGTGAGAGTGTCGCGTCACACTGAGGTCGGTCTTTCCCTGCTGTGGTCGTGACGCGCCATGCCTGTAGACCCCACGGTCGGCCCTCTTCTCTCACAGTGAATCTTGAGGGCATTGTGACTCAAATACTTTATTGTTTTCTAGATCCCGTGGACCAAGCTGAAGACCCATCCCATCTCCTTGGTAAGCATTCTCCCTCAAAGCCTCACATCCAGGGATTGACACAAAAGAGGAACTTACGTTTGTCTAGTCGCAGGGATTATACCTTTAATTTTTTTCCTTCTGTTTTTCTCTCGCGCAGTCACTCGACAAAGTAGTCATGGAGATGAGCACATGTGATGAGCCCCGGCCGCCCAATGGGCCGTCGCCCATAGCAACAGCATCGGGTCAGAGGTCAGGAAACCTGTTGAACTTTCTGTAAATGAGTCTGTTGTGAAATGTCAGTCTTCTCGGCTTGTATACCATTTGACATTGTTTAGCTGGACACTGTACACCTGGCGGGGGTTAGAGTCATACTCAGCTGGTCCAGAAATATTCAGGAACCTTGCAGGTTGCTGGGGGGAGTCGTGTTGGGGTGGCCATTAGGCACAGTGCATTCTCTGTGCCTGAAGCTTAGAGATTCATTTTTCTTGGAGCTGGGACCTGTGAGGGAACAAAAATGTGGACTATCTAATATATGTTGTCACCGAGTGAATGGATGTCTGTGTTTGGTCCTACCTGTTTACGTCCAGGAATGACCTAGAATGACTGTCCTGAGTGTGTATGTATCTGTCCCTCTTCAGTGAATATGGCTTTGCCGAAAAGGTGGTGGAAGGCATTTCTCTGTCCATCAACTCCATCGTGATCCGCATCAGCGCCAAGGCTTTCAATGCCTCCTTCGAGCTGTCGCAGCTGCAGGTCTACAGCGTGAACACCAGCTGGGTGGCCAGCGACCTGAGGTTCACCCGCATCCAGGACCCACAGCGTGGCGAGGTCAGCATGCCTGGTCTTTTCCGTCCGAATGACTGCATGGGGACCGCATGTGGGACTGGTCATTTTTGCAACATTGCCACCTTGTGGTGGGGAGGCCTGCCATAATCATGAGCAACAGGGCTATCAGCAAATCAGGGCGCCCCATTGTGGCTTGAGTTCTGTCAGCAGGTACCATACATCTTCCTCAAAGCAGAAAACCATGGTGGCTGGAAAAAAAACATGCCTGTACAGCGAGGATCTGCCCATCTGCTTCAGCTGACGACTTCTGCCTCCTGTCCACCCCACAGATCCTGACCTTCAAAGAGATCAGCTGGCAGATGATCCGCATCGAGGCCGACGCCATCCAGAGCGGCGATGTAGAGGTGCTGAGCGCCCCCATCAGGCTCATCACCAACCAGTCCAAGATCCGAGTTACGTTGAAGAGACGGGTGTGTACAGCCGCACGCATGCACCTGCCCGCACCCCCACTCTGACACCCTGAGAAGGATGCGGGTGGGGATGCGCTCAGTCTACAGCCAGAGAGCGACAAGCATCTTTGGAACGTCTTGCTTGTTTTCATAAATGACCCAGAGCTTCATTATGGTCACCCATCTGTTCCCCACTTGTCTTGCACTGTATGCCTGCTCCCCCTTTCCTCTGTTAGAAATGGGTAAATGGATGGTTTGTTTGTCCACTGTTTATGAAGAAGTCATCCAGACCTTTGTGTGGTTCTGCATGTTGACGTAAGGTGACGATACAGAGGGCGACTGCAGTGCTGACCACTGCTGATCAGAGTTTTTCCAAATAGAAATTTGTTGCCCAGTATCAGTAGGAAAGTACCCAGGCAACATTATTCGGCAACATTGCCCTGCAAAATTGTTCAAAAATGCCCTATGTATCTCTGGGCTGACATTACAAATGGATGGCTGATTGACTTCATTGGTTCATCTAAGACTGCTCTTGAGGACTGACTGCTTTCATTGAGTGAGATATATATATATAAGGACCCGCAGGCTGAGGCTGGGTTCGAACCTGCGACCTTCTGATTACAGGCACACAGGCTTAACCCACTGAGCCACATCCTGCCCCCAAATATATATATATGAGGCTGGGTTCGAACCTGCGACCTTCTGATTACAGGCACACAGGCTTAACCCACTGAGCCACATCCTGCCCCCAAATATATATATATATATGAGGCTGGGTTCGAACCTGCGACCTTCTGATTACAGGCACACAGGCTTAACCCACTGAGCCACATCCTGCCCCCAAATATGTATATATATTTGGGGGCAGGATGTGGCTCAGTGGGTTAAGCCTGTGTGCCTGTAATCAGAAGGTCGCAGGTTCGAACCCAGCCTCAGCCTGCGGGTCCTTGAGCAAGGCCCTTAACCCCCAGCTCCCTGGGCGCCGCTACGGGTGGCAGCCCTTCGCAGACAACTTACTCTATGAAAAAAAAGAGCACGCTGAGGGAGGCATAAACACAATTTCCCTACGGGGATCAATAAAATATCGATGATTTTATATATATATATATATATATATATATATATATTATTATTATTTTACTAGATGAAGGACTGCAACGTCGTGGCCTCCAAGCTGATCCTCATCTTGGACGACCTGCTGTGGGTTCTGACGGACTCACAGCTCAAGGCCATGGTCCAGTACGCCAAGTCCCTCAGTGAGGCCATGGAGAAGTCGGCGCAGCAGAGGAAGAGCACAGCTTCGGACTCCTCACAGGTGGGGGCCCTTGCCGTGGCACGGCTGCCGGTGCCGTTTTTACCAGTTTAATTATTCAACCCGTTTTGATTCCCCAAACTCTCGCCATGAATGTAGACTTGCTGCTGACACGACAGTCAATATGACTCATCATGAACTGATCATCACTTAGCAGCAGCTGTGTTGCTGGACCACCCCCCTCCCCCGCCCCATGCTCTCCATAACGTTATTGCTCCTCCGGGAATCTCCCCACCCCGCTCTCCAGGGTCAAGCGATGTCATCGTTCATGTATTCGCCATGCAGAAATGACTAGGCTCACTTCCTTTGTCCTCCAAGGGCGCAGCTTCTGTCACCTCGTCGCAGCAGATGCGGACGCAGCAGTCGACAGCGGCGGCCGACCAGAACGCCACCATGGCCAAGCTCTTCAACTCCTACGATGTGCGTGAGACGTCCCACCACCTGCAGATCACCCACCTGGACCTGCACATCTGCGACGATGTCCACGTTAAGGACCGAGGTAGCAAGGTCTCCTCTTCGCTACTTGCATAAATTTCCGGCTATAGTTGTTTTTTTTTCCCCACAATGCACTATGGATGCTGCCTCTTTGCCTCTGCAGTGATTGATAAACGCATCGCAGGTGGAGCCATGCAGTTGTCCTTCAGTCTCATCACCGTCGATTACTACCCCTTTCACAGAGCAGGTAAATGTCCCAGTGTTGCCATGGCGATGGGACACTGCAGTCATTTGACCTGCGGTGACTCTCCTCTTTCTCGATCGGGTCGCGTTTCTGTCCGTGTTTTCGCCCCCGTGACGGCCCCGGGCCTTATGCTCCGTGTCATGTCAGACTCTGACTCAGACTCCAACCCCGGGGAGAACACCAGGGCCCGGCTGAAGCTCCTCACAGCAGCAGGTTGACCTCCTCCTCCTCCTCCTCTTCCTCCTTTCCGCACTGCTTATGGGATGAGGGCAATGTGCTTTGGGCTGGGGATGTCACTGGGTGTTCAGGAAGCGCACAGAATGATGCAGAATGTTACGGGGTGAGGTCGCTTTTAAGTGAGGTGCTGCGTTTATAACATGGAATTCTGGTCCGTGCCCCCCTCCCACGACCTCCCCAGGAGAGACATGCCAGCACTGGATGCACTACGGCGAAGCGACCAAGGCACGGGAGAGCTGGGCGCAGGGCCTACTGGACGATTTCAAGGCCAATGCGGAGATGCTGAAGAACGCTGTGAAGGACCAGCAGAGTGTGGGCTCCCCCCCCCTCAGTTCCCCTCAGCACGGTATGCGTTTGCCCCCGCAGATGCCGTTCTCGTTGATGGGGGCTAGGGTGCGGTGAAAATCCTGCCAAGTTTCCCGGCCGTCTGTGGACCTGAGGCCTGTGGGTTGCTTAAGGGTGGGGGCCAGGACAGTATTGTCTGTTAATACCCTGTCTGGTAGGAGCATCAGGTGCTGTGCCGCTGATCGCCTGAGGGGGGCGCTCTGAGATGCTAACCCTGTGTTGACTGTCCTGCAGGGAAGATCTCTACTACATCCACAAGTTCATTCACCCCCCCGGCACAGACGCCCAGGGCAATGCTCATGTCCAGCTCCGTTGTGCTTAGGATGGCTGACTTCAGCATCTACCAGGTACACGTGTACATGATCTCACACACACACACACACACACACACACAGCTGGACTTTGCCCAGCGGGGCAGTTCTCCCAGCTGAGTGCACACCGCTGGCTTCAGGTTTCCACAGCTGAGCAGCGCCGATCCAGCCCCAAGACCATGATCTCCTGCAACAAGAAGTCCCTCTACCTGCCCCAGGAGATGCCCGCCATCCACGTGGAGTTCACAGAGTACTACTTCCCCGATGGCAAAGATTATCCCAGTAAGACAGATGCTCATGGGACTTCTACTTACATAAAAATGTAAGGGAAATGATTGGTTTAGAGAGAGAACCAATCAGATTGTAGAGTGGGATAAAAAGAGGTATGGGTTAAACTAGCTAGAGGAGGCAGGACCGACCAATCCGATATCTTGATCCCACCTCCTCTACAATATGATTGGTTACCTCATCATTTTTCCTTTTGGCCTCAGAACATTTTTGTTCAAGTAAAGCTCATGTTCGATCAAGTAAAGTCCCTTTAAGATGCTCCTATGCTGGCTATTACAGGAAAAATGGAACGCGAGTATTAGTGTGACAATGACACCCCTCCCCGCCCCCCCAGTTCCATGCCCCAACCTGTATGCACAGCTGAATGCCCTGCAGCTGGTTCTGGACACACGCAGCCTGGTCTGGCTAAACCAGTTTGCACTGGACCTGCAGCAGAGCTTGGAGCAGTTCGTGCAGCTCTACAAGCTGGACGATTCGCAGAAGCCCGACGAGCACGTGGACGTCAAGGTGGACGGACTCATGCTGAAGGTGGGAATCTGTGGGCCGCCCCACCAAATTGGAATGCATGGAATGTTAATTAATCATTTAACCAGCAATTCTATCCTTAAATGAAACAATCTGTAATTATAATAAACTTAATTATTGAGGTATGTGAAATTCAAAAGAAACTGAGTTATTATTACTGAAGTGCTTTTTATTTATTTTGTTCTAAAGTTTCAGAAGTTTTGAGTACAATTGAACATTTATCTTTTTATCTATTATTTATCTCTTACCTTCAGTAACTTTGCATGCAACAAATGCAACGAATTCTGGGCATCTTCTTAGTCAATAACAGATCTACTGAGATACAACAGAACTGAGATGAATGAATGTGAGAGTGAGGCACTAAAATTTTGGTTTCTTTTAGTCATTATAATATTATTAATATATTGACATTAGGATTGGGGCGGCATGGTGGTGCAGTGGTTAGCACTGTTGCCTCACACCTCTGGGACCCGGGTTCGAGTCTCCGCCTGGGTCACTTGTGTGTGGATTTTGCATGTTCTCCCCATGTCGTTGTGGGGTTTCCTCCGGGTACTCCGGTTTCCCCCCACAGTCCAAAGACATGCTGAGGCTAATTGAAGTTACTAAATTGCCTGTAGGTGTGCATGCATGAGTGAATGGTGTGTGAGTGTGCCCTGCGATGGGCTGGCCCCCCATCCTGGGTTGTTCCCTGCCTCGTGCCCATTGCTTCCGGGATAGGCTCCGGACCCCCCGCGACCCAATAGGATAAGCGGTTTGGAAAATGGATGGATGGATATTGGCATTAAATAACACTTTATTTTTAAGCTCAGCCTAATGCCTAGTCGCCTCCCCAGCAGAATGCTTGTTTGTAATTTGGTATTTGCTTCACTTTTATGTCATTTTGGACAGTGGAAAAGTGCTAAATGGGAATTAATTAAATGTTATGCTGAAATACAATTCTCACGATAATCTTATCGTGGATACAGTTTGAAACGGGTCACAATACATTGTCGTTGCCCAGCAGTGCTCCTGAATTTACGTGTCTCCGCATGTCTGTAGCTGGTGGTCCCCATAGAGAAGGACACATCGGGCTCTGCAGAGATGCCGGGCTCTGTGTCCATCCAGACGTCGGAGATGGTGGCGACGAACACGCGCCGCGCTGCCGGCTGCAGCCGTTCCTGCCTCGAGTCACTGCTGCAGGACTTCCAGGGGGAGGGGTTCTTTGGCCGTGGCCACACCTCCTTCCCCCACCCGGCCAATGCCTTCTCCGTGCTGCATCCCGCCTTCTTGCGGCACGCGCACGAGCGCGACACGTGGCTACACGATGTCTACCGGGGCCTGGCCCCGCCATCGTTAACCAGCGACGCCCTCAAGGCGCCTGCCGCCGCTGACCTCTGGGCCCTGAGATTTGCCCAGTTCTGGGCCGACTTCGAGGGCCGCGATGGTGGGCGCGGCAGACCCGTGCCATTTGTCGATTCCTTCCCGCTGGCCCTCTGGGTTTGCTACCCTGCCCGTTTCGCCCGCTACAAGGAGCTGCAGCAGCAGGCAGCGTTGGCCCCTGGGCCTCCTAAGGGTCTTGCGCGCAGTGAGTCCGTGGAAATGGCTGACCGCATGCACCGCAAGAGGCTGCTGAAGGAATATTATGGTGCCAATGGCATCCCGCCTGGCCCTTCACCACCCTCCTCCTCCTCCTCCTCCTCCTCCTCTTCCTCGTCGCCAGCTGACGCCGATGTCCATGTGCTAGTGCATGTGCAGAAGCACCTCAGTGCCCAGCTGAGCCACCCTCAGTATGTCTCCTTGCTCTGCCTCCAGCGCTCTTTCAAGTCGCTGCAGCAGACGTTGCAGCAGGACCGCAAGCTGGTGGACACCCGGTGCCCCGACCGGCAGGACTGCGACCGCGCCAAGCCACTTGAGGTCTGCATGGGCTTGCTGCTGCAGAGCGCCGAGGTGGCCCTGCTGATGCAGCCCGTCCCATCCTCCTCTGACAGGGCCCCTTCAGACAACGCCAGCCCCCTGGGGTCTGACCTGTCCCCCTCTGACGTGAAGGGCTCCTGTGCCACGGGTGCGGAAGAGCCTCCGCCACCGCCCTCTGCTGACGAACTGCTGTGCTGCGGGCCGAGCGAGGGCGAGAAACCCCCGCAGGGCTCCTCTCCCCTCCAGCCCCTGAAGGTGCCCCCTGATGGTGAGGGAGGGATTGAGGCTGCTGGATCAGGCGAGAAGCGGGACTCAGATGGCCTGCCGGAGCCCCCGGCCTCGGAGGACATGGCTCCCGACGCGGAGCAGCTCCCCAGAGCCGAGCAACCCGCCCCGAGGGAGGGGACAGAGAGCAGAGACCGGCCCCCGGGAGCCCGGCTGCCCCAGTCCATGTCCAGGTAAAGCCGTCTGGCTCCCAGTCGCGATGCTCCCTTGTACAACACTCTGAATGGTTGCTACATGTTATTTTACTTATGGTGTCACCGTGCTACCCTGGTCAGCTTGGCTGCTCCCATCGCCTTTGGAGTTTTGCAACCACAGCCTCCTTTGATTTTGTGTTCTTGACTGAGTGTGCTTTCACTCAATCTAAAACGTCCCCTCATGTGCTAGGCCGTATGGGTGCCTTTTGGTCACAGGAAGTCTCTCGCGCTCGTCTCTTCAGAACCCCACAATCGAAACCCCTCAGAAATCCTAATAGCATGAAAACTAGGGTCTGTTTGTGTGTGTGTGTGTGTGTGTGTGTGTGTGTGTGTGTGTGTGTGTGTGTGCGCGCGCTTCTAACCCTAACCCTAACCCTCTTCAAAGGAAAGGAAGCTTGTCAGTGGTGTCTGACATGCTGAGCTGCGCAAACCCCAGGTCCACGTCTCTCTATTCCATGTCCAACATGTAAGCACCCCTTAGCCAGGCTTGCCCTGGTCATCTGTGATCATCTGTGGTCCCCAGTGCTGCTAGTTTGTGGAAATCTCTGGTTAGTCTGTAGTAATATATATTTTTAGCATGGTCATTGGTGGTGATTTTTGGTAAGTCGTGTCATAGGTTTGTACAGTTTGGGAATGACTGTGCTTGTGCTCACGCTTAACCTGTGCACGCTCATACACATAGATACATATGTACTCGGTCAGCCATGCAGAGGTGGGTTGAACACAGCCAGTGACTTGTGCCCTGCACACACATGTTTTAAGAGCTGACATCGTCCTCGTGCCCCTCTTGTTGTTTTGTTTGTCGTGTGCTTTGTTGTCGTGTGTCGTGTGATAACTCCTCTCCTGGTCTCTGTGGCGCCCGCAGTGGGCGGCTCATCCGGGACCGATCCCAGTCCAGCTTCTCCGTCTCCTACAAGAACATGAAGAAGAGCCCCTCGCTGCACTCCTTGGACAACGTCTCCATCGACAGCTACCTGCTGGAGGAGCAGGGCCTGGAGGACAGCGACTCCTACAGCCTTTTGGACCGAGGTATCCTGGTTCCCCTGCCCAGGCTGTCTCTCGGTTACACCCACGGGCATCCGTGAATGCACGGGAGCATGCTCAGGTCATCGTGTATGAGCTGACTGTTTCCTGTGTACTTCGGCACGAGCTTGCCGCGTGTGTGAGATTGACCAAGGTGGCCACTGGGTGGCAGTAAAGCTATGTCAGTACGCTGGGAGATCACGACGCCTGAGTCACAGGGGCTGGAATCCGGAGCAGGCAAGGTGTCAGAGAACCTGGTGACGTGGCTTCAGTTTTGAAGGACACCGTGATCATTCAGCCCTCGTGTTTATCAGCCATTATCTTTATATACTAATATAATAATAAAGTTACTTTTAAATGTACTACAGTTACATAGCAGACACTTTTACCCAAAGAGACATTTTGAGAGAGGAGGGTCATACAGACCCCAGAGCAACTGTGTGTTAAGGGCCTCGGTCAGAGACCCGATGGTAACATCACTCTGCCGACCCTGTGATTTGATTTGCCGACCTTCTGATCGTAAGCCGAGTGTCCGAACTCACTGAACTATATACCACCCACAGCTGCCATATCCCAGAAGATTCCCGATTAGTCATGTTTTTGGTATCTGAGGAGGGGAAAAAAAATGCGCGATTCAAACAAAATTGCTGTTTTATCGGAATTCATCCGTCCGTCTCCTGGTCGCGTACGACACTGGGAGACCTTCACACACACTGTGGAGTGGAGGCAGGATTTGATCCCCCCAGCTGTGGGCGGGTGGGACAGCAGGGATGGCCTGGTTTAGCCAAAAGTGTGCTAAAAATAGTACTCATGATATATTAACAAAATGTTGCTGAGGTGAGATTCCCGTGGGCTGTATTTTGGACCCGGCGTCGTACTACGTCGTTTGATATTAAAAATGAGTTTCGGAACAGCAAGGTCCACACCCGCCTTGCTGGTTTTCCTGCGTCCCTGTGGATCCGGCCTGTGTCTGGCTTTGCCGGCCGGAGGTGACGCGGCGTCTCACTCCCCGTCTGCCCGTCTGTCTGCTTCTCCAGAAGGCGCCGGGGACGACACGTCCATATCTGGCTTCAAGGACACGCTGAGCGACCAGAGCGGGGCGGAGAGCGCCAACGAGGCCCTCAGCCATGACGTGGCTGTATCGCCAGACGCTGTCAGCGCGACCTCGCAGGGCACCGACGACCCCACCAGGGACCTGGTAACAGCCAGCCTCCGGACCCCGCCTGGCGTTTTCCTGCTCGCTGCAGCCTCACTTTTAATCCCGTACCTTCATATCCTGAAGCTGCTTCCTTAATAACGATGGCGTCTTGATTATCCGCCAGCGTTCGTCTCCCAGAACTTAAAATTAGTCGTCTTGCTGAAACAGTGTTGGCGG
This sequence comes from Brienomyrus brachyistius, assembly GCF_023856365.1. Lineage (NCBI taxonomy): Eukaryota > Metazoa > Chordata > Actinopteri > Osteoglossiformes > Mormyridae > Brienomyrus > Brienomyrus brachyistius. The sequence goes on from NC_064533.1 coordinate 11,072,270, forward strand.
GACCCTTTTTGGACCCTAAGCAAAATTTGGGTTACCTAATTATTCGTCATCCGGCCCATTCTGAGAAGCTGATCAGGTGTGGTTCTGCTGGTCACTGGGCCATAAGCTGCTGCTCAGCTTGCTTGTGCTTCACGCCGGCCCTTTGTTCAAGCATGTAATCGCACGGCCGTTCACCATACGGGTCTGCATCCCAGTCATGTTGTCCGTCGAGGTACCCCCTGTGGTAATTGGGTACCCCCTTCGCCCCCCCCCCCCCCCGGGTCCCTGCAGGTGTCAGTGCTGGTGCTGAAGCTGCAGTCTCTGTGTGGCGCCCTGGATGTGCAAGGGGAGAGCACAACCGTGTCGCTGGAGCTGGGCCAGGTGCTGCCCGTCCAGGTGGGCAACGTCAGCGTGCGCCAGTACCTCAGCAACCGGAGCCTGGGTAAGATATCTGATTTGTGACAGTACTCACGATGCTCATGGGAGGGGGGTGGGGGGGTCACGAAGAGGTATTCGTCTGGCCTGGCTGCTGATACCAGGTCAGTCTCACACCATTTAGAGCATTGGGTTGGTAGTCTATATGGTAGTCTGGTTTAGCCTTATAAGCCATAGTAGTTCTTGGTCAGTAAGTCTCCGCTATGGCAGCGTGATTTCACAAGTGCGATAATCACCAAGGCTTTAGATAACAGAAGCATTTGTCCGGACGTCGGCTTCTCAGTAATCTACGGACGCCTACATGTGGCCACTGTTTGGTCAGCAAATTAGTACCATACCAGAAAATATTGATGAGAGGTTATTGTGAATATTGTGACTCCCGTAAGTTAGTAATCTGTATAAATTCGGCATATCTTTATTTAGTTAGCGGAGCACGCCACGTAATACCGTTCTGGTAAACCACAGGAGCGATAAGCACTGAAGTGGCGGTGAAGAAAGAAACAGCCCAGCAGTCACATCTTCCGAAAGAGGAGATTCCGCGCATAAACCAGAGAAAGATGTTGGCGCTGTGGTGGTACTTCTTGCAGCTTAAAGTCCTAAACATAAGGATTAAATTTATCCATCCATCCATTTTCCAAACCGCTTATCCTACTGGGTCGCGGGGATTAAATTTATACAGATTACTAAAATTTAGGCTTTTCATTACGCCTCTCATTAATATTTTAGGAGTACTAATTTGTTTTCCAAATAGTGGCCATAAGTAAACATCCACAGAGTACCGAAAAAGCCAGCATTTGGACAGGTGTTGACACCCGTCATCTAAAACCATGGTGATTGTTGTACGTGCCCCATATAACCGTGATGTGATATTCTGCTGTTCTAGCCTCAAACCAAATTTCTGGTGAAAGTTGTCGACCAGGTTGTGTAGTGGTGACAAAAAATGCCCTCGTGCCCCACCAGTTGAGAGACGCTGGGCATGCCTGAACACAGCCACATTATCCCCCATCTCTCCCTTCCTTGCACCGGGGCTGATTGTATTTAAATTACTCTGCCTGCTTTGCAAATTCGTATTGGCAGCGTTTGTATCCTGTCTTGTGAACACACACAGATAGCAGTAAAATTCAATTTTTACTAAGGGGACTAATAATCCCCCTTTTGACTCGATGGGATACATCTGGTCCGCAACTGTCGTCGTCTTTGAATGAGTGAGTGAGTGAGTGAGTGAGAGTGTGTGTGTGTCTGTGTGTGTGTGTCTGTGTGTGTGTGTGTGTGTGTGTGTGTGTGTGTGTGTGTGTCCTTGCCCAGCCAGTAGTCAGGCCTTCGTAAACATCAACAGCCGACGTCCGGACTAATGGTTCAGCTGATCCAAATCAGGCAGCCCTTTATCCAACAGGCCTGGGGTAAGTATGAATGAGGAGAGAGGGTCACTGACTGGCGTCGCTCTGGTGCCAGGGGCGGGGTCGACGGTGACCCCGGTGGCCAGGAAGCCACGGCCAGAGGTGCAGGTGAAGCTGGAGAGCGGCCGGAGCGCAGCGACACACTCCCCGCTGGCTGCGCGCAGTGGTTTCCTGCAGGCCCGCCTGCAGGACCTGAGTGCCGACTTCCTCACGTCCTCCCTGCGCAGCCTGGCCCGCTTCCTGGAGGACGATAACTCCACCGGTCAGGTCCTGCCGATGCGGATCAGCGTCTCCAACGCGCGAGTCAACCTGCAGGTGAGGGGGATGGAGGGGGAGACGCAGCATGGCTGGGGGGGCCATCTGGAGATGTTCTGGCTGCGTTTTAACTCGGTGGGGAACACGTCTTGTGGATCTGATGAAGGACACACCTGGACAGGACCCCGGGTCTGGAAGGATAGGAAGCTGAGGCATTGTGGAGCTTCTCTGGCACCTCCTCATTGTGGAGCTTCTCTGGCACCTCCTCATTGTGGAGCTTCTCTGGCACCTCATCAGGCGGGAGCATTTTTTTATCTCTCTGATTGGCCCCTTTGTCCGAACAGGACGACAGTCCCCGCGATGGTGTCTCTGACGCCGAATCCAAGCCCGTCGTGCTGCACATCGATAACCTGCTGATGCACCGGAGAGACGACGGCTCCTTCTCCATCGGAGGTCAGCCCAGTGCGTCTGTGCGCCCAAAAACATCCTTAAAACCTGCCTGTAGCGTAACTCTTCACCTTGGTGTCCCTCTGTTTCCATGGTAGGGGACCAGCCTTCAGAGGCGGGGCTTAAGAGCGCCGTCCACGTGGACAGTGGAAGCCTGTGTGGCTTCGCCGAAACCTTTGCCGGGATGAGCGGCGCAACCCGAGGTACACAGACGACCCCGCCGCTCACGGGGGAAGCTGATGTCGGCGGCAGTAGCAAAGAGCAGGTAAGCGCTGCTGGTCTTGTAGCTGTAGATGGCGCTCAGTGGGCCACAGGGGGCAGGGATGAATGAGACATGCTCATTCTGCAGGGTCAACAGTCTGAAACCGCAGTGTTCAGGGGGGAAATGTTAAGATGCATGCCATCTGCCGTGCTCTCAGCTGTTTAGCTGTGTTATTTTCTCAGCAGTACAACTGAAGGTGCCCTTATGGGCCCACAGTGGTCGTGCCCCCTTCCTGATACTCTAACCCCCCCCCCCCCCCCCCCCACCTTCTTCCTCCTTCCACCCCCGCAGCTGCTGAAGGAGGAGAATGATTGTTTGAAACTGGAGCTCTCTAGAGCTAAGATGGCACTAGCCGAAGCTCAGATGGAGAAGGACTCGCTGCTTCACCGCATGAAAGCTTTGAAACTGACGACCGGGGGCAACAGCTAATCGTGGTGCCGGGGCAGGGAGGGGTGTCGGGCCAGTGGTGGAGACAGATGCTGCCGCTGTGGCCCCCTGCTGGACCCCAAAGGCCACAGCACATCTCTGGTGCTTTTGTGTGGTAGTTCGGCCTGATTTCTGTCCCACACTGCCTCCCTGCACTGCCCCAGGAGCCTCAGTGTCATGAAGAGGCAGCGTTTCTCTTGCGTACACACACACACACACACACACACACGCACGCTCACTCACACACACCCCTTCAGCTACGTCAGTCTCCGACTTTTCTGACCGTATTAGCAAAGCTGCTACTGCCTCCTGCTGGTGAATAAGCTTCAGGATGGCATTCCACACGTCTGAGTTGCGGGGGGTTAGGGGGTAGGGGATCCCATACCTCCTGACTTTTGGGAAAAGAAGACAGGGTCCCTCTACCCATAGCACATAGGATGACAAAGGGGTTGGGGAGGTGGCTGGGAAAAATGTCACATTGCTAACATGCCTTTGAAGGAATGTCACAAAGGAGACGATTTGCACTGTAATGAAACACATCATGTTCTTAATACTTTTAAAATGACGACAGATAGCGGTTTAGCTCTTAAATTGCTCTAGTTAGATATGTAGTAGTTTTGATGAGAAACTTGTGTGCAGAATGTCTGTTTTTTTCTAACGATTTCTGAATTCGGGAGTGTGGGTCGCAGCGTCAGCCGCCATGCAGCTCGGACAGACTCCGTGTTACGTTCTTATGCGTCTGCTTTGGTTTTTACATACAGCACACGTGTACGTGCGTACATACATGCCGGTTTCCTGTTAGAGCGTTTGAGTAAAATATCCATACTAATTCCGGATTTGCACTTTAAGAACAAACAAAACTGAGCCGCAGGGAACACTAGCGTGCAGAGAACTGGCCGTCCAATGAGGGGAGGGAATTCAGGTGGCTTGATGACCTCAGAAGGGTGGGGGGGCGGTATACACTCAACAGCATCTTCCCATTATGTTGTGCCCAGCCCAAATCTGACTCCCACCTTGTTGAACCATACTATGGCAGTGAAAAGGCCAGTCTGCTATTCACACTACGACGGCGGGACAGAAGGATTGAGAGCCCTTGAAACTGAGACTCCCCTTATCCATGCTAAAAAAAAGAAACTTCTTTTTGTGTCATGCAAAGGAAGCTGCCTGACAGGCCTCAACCAAGGCTTCTTAAGTGCCTCCCTCTCTAGAACCCTGCTGGAGAACCTGGAACGGTGTCTTGCAGCTGGGAACCCGGGGCGTAAGTCTCTCTTGAACTGCGCTGGAAGATTTGGCGCAGCGTCCCTCTATAGAGCCGTAATGGATGAGCAGGCGCTGTCTCTCCCTGTTGAGTTGCAATGTGGAAGCTGGCAAACTGTGCCACTGTAGAGCCAAAATGGAGGACTGCGGGCCATCTGTCTCTGTTTAGTCGCGATGGGGGGATCTGCCACCGAGTCGTGTTATAAAGCACCAATGGAGGATTTGGCACAGAGATTCCTTTTCTGCTGAGGGCCTGAATGTGCTGCAAAGAAAGCCCAACCAAGCTTGATTTACAGTGTTCTTTTTAAATAGAATCCAGACCGACTTCTAAAAGGATGGACGACCTGAAGTGGCAGGGAAGGATAAAACGCTACAATTGCATAAAGACTGAGGGAGGAGTTTGTTCCCGTTTCCAGTGATTATAGCCACTCCCCATAATCATAAAGTTGTTCTGTTTGTTACCTCTAGGCAGTGGGATAAACACACGTTGCAAAAATAATGTAATATTTTGTCTGTTAAAACTGCAGAATCTTGTAAAAATAAATGGCTATCCAATCTGGTTTTTTAAATTTTGTTTTTCCTCTGCAATTCAAATGCGTTTAGCCATCCACAGCCAGGAAGACCTGTGGAGCCTGCCCCTTGGTTCAGTCAGTTAGGCTCTCTTGTGCGCTCTGTTGGAATGCAATGCTTATGTGGGTAATTTGGTGCAGTATCACAGTATCATCTACAAACTGGTCATGGCTTTGTGCTGTTCAGCCTCTAAGATGCTAAAGATATCTGTTTATTGCATATCTGTTTATTAAGTCTGTTCAAACACTTTGCTGCTTTGCTCATTGCCTTTCAATTTACGGCAGAGCGCTGTCACAATGGCAGGAAGCTTCCTGGCTTTTTTTTGAGGACTTTACTTGATCCTCCATAACCTTGATGCACCTTGACGCTGGGTGATTCTGCATCGCTTGAAAGCCTGCGTCCTGCTGGTTCGTATAACGACTCCGTTTTTAATTTCCCCCAGTTCGCAGGATATCTGTCTGTGTTCCTGACGGCACAGGCTGGCCGTGACACTCTTAATTCAAGCCCCCCCCAGCCCACAGATGGGAAAAGTCAGCTGTTGTCAGATAGCCAAATTTGGTCCTGTGACCTGGAAGAGCCTTTGTGGAAATGTGTGTCCGTATGAGAGAGGGAGTACATCTGCACTGTATAGGAGTTTTACTCTTGGACATAAATCCTGCATTTATAATGAATTTCAGGGAGCAGACAGCCTTGGGGCTACCCCCCCGTGGGCTTGGAGGATGCCGATTCAGGGGGCAAGTCTTGGCTTGGTATTCTCCTGGTGAGAGTTCTGACACTCTCCCTCGCCTTTGACTATGGACCTTATGCATTCCTGCGTCGAAATCAGCTCGGGGGATTTTGGTTTCAAGCACTTCCTGTTAGTCACCGAGAACATCTGGTGGTAAGTCCAGTGGGTCAGCTACACTCCTCTGCTGTCCCGCTTGTGTTGTGTGTTTATCTGGTAGTGAGCTCAATTTTGAACGTGCAGGCCAATGCAAACCGAGTGACTGTGTACCTGCCCCTGACCTCTGCTATAGAGACCCCGCCTGATGTACTCCCTGCGTTTAATAAACAAACACCAAGCTTTCAAATGTGACCGCTTATGGGCAAAGAAGTATCTGTATCCCCAAGAGTGTCCTTATAAATTGCTGACTCCACCCCCACCTTCCCACCAAGGCACACATTTTGCCTTCCAGCTTGCTAAAATCCTCATGCGTTAATGTTTAACCTCTGAATGTGCATTTTGTCCACCTCCAGGGTCTAGATCCCGTAAGCAAAGAAATAAAGTCTCCTTCCTTTCACCACACGTTCTGCAGCACCTCCCAGTCTGCGGCAGCTGACTGCCTGTGTGCTGCTTTACGTTATTTCTATATAAATAAAACCATTCTGTCATTCACCAGTCATGAATGGGACTGCACAGTAGGCCGGTGCATTGCACAAATGTCCTGCATATGTTTTTTATTCTGGCACATAGAGGGGGGGGGGCGTTCAGTCAAATTAATCCTGCGTGTGTGTAAGGGGCAGAGAATTATGCTTTCCCAATGGTACCACAGGCTTCTTTATCCCTTAGAACACTTAGGCTAATTCATTTGTGTTAATCCATCAGAACTCATTTTACAGCACTGAATTTTAAAATGGGTCTTATTCCAGCGGGAAAAAACTCGCCAAAATATGTACCTTGTTTAAACCTTTTTTCAAAATAACCTTGTTTTGATACACGGCAGCCGTAGAATTTAAATAACATAAAAACATAGGTATGCTACTGTTCTGTTGGAGTATTGCAATACCAGCGGTAACAATAGGTTTCTCCTCTCTCTGGAGCTGCTAAAGGTATCCACGCCCATGCTGTATTTCGCTCCCGAGAGCGCGCCGGGAAAGAGGCTGTGCGTGGCGCTGTGAGGCTACGGGAGAGAGAGAGTGAGAGAGAGAGGGAGGCAGAAGGACCTGGGACGCGAAGTCTCGCAGGCAACGCAGAGTCACACGGCCGGAGTGAGAGCGAATGCGGGCTGGAGTGCGTGTGTCTGAGAGGAGTGATTGTAGTGGAGAGGACGCGCGAGCAAGGAGCGGTGCGGGTGACGGTCCGATAGTGCGGTGTATCCAGGCAACCGGCCCTCGGACGGCTCGCGCTCCCCCGAGTCAGCCGAGCCGCCGCCGTGCTAAACACGCTATTTACGGCGCATCATTCTGTGAACCAGAAACGAGCATTTCTCGCTTTGTAGCGGAGCTGCCGGTGGAAGTCCGCTTGTGTTCGAGGGACGTCGCTTTGCCGTAGAGAGTAAAAATAGAATGGTGTGTGATACAATGAGACAGTGAGAGGATACCTTTTTCTTCTGTCTTCACCCACCCGGGATTGGATATATCTGTTAATTTACTTCGTCAGCATGGGAAAGGAGCAAGAACTACTGGAAGCGGCGCGGACCGGGAACGTAACCCTAGTGGAAAAATTACTGAGTGGCAAAAAAGGATTGCTGGGCACCGCATCTGGATCTATACCGCTGCCGAGTTTACTGAGGTATGTAAACAACACACTCCGGTGTTATGTATCGCGCTGCCCCGGTTTGGTTCTTCGCTGGTGACGAAGAGAGGCTCCATTGTACTGAAGCCCAACTTGTTTTGCAGTCGAGTCCGTTGAACGGTCACGCGGACCGGCGCATTCCGTGGCGCGAGCGGTTGACCCAGGTGCGAGGAGATGCAACGCGTGGCCGTGACAGAAAGCTCCGCCCACAAAGAGGGGGGGGGGTCCCGGAAGGCCATCGCAGGCGAGCCGGCGGCTCGGCAGCCCTTGCGAGATCCTGGTGGATTGGCATCAGTGCAATTCGTACACGCCTACGGACTCGTGTACCGATTGCATCCAGGAGTTAACTTTTAAAATGCCTAACTGCAGTTGTTTATATGTATAAATTAAGGCAGAATTAAGAAGTAATACTAACAGTTTCAGTACACTAACAGCAGTACATGGTAAGTTTGTTTTTTAAAAAGCCTCCTTACTGTGATAAACAGTAAACGTAACGTACCATAGGAGAATCTGGGCTTTTCTCCCAGGGGGTACAAAGTGAGAGAGCCCAACCAGTCATTCAGTCAGATAGATAGATAAATAAATAAATAAATAAATAGTACATACATTGACAATAAATTAATGCACATTGATATAATTCACACAAGCCGCATTTTCAAATATAATTGAATTTTATTTAACATAATATGTTAAAATATCATTTTCATATGACCGAATAGGAGGTCCAATTGCACCCATTGCAGCGTCGTTCAAATCGCCTATGTTACGTACAATTAAAAAGTGGGTATACACATATTTAGTTCAGATTCGAGACTATAAATCGCGGGCAGTTTAAACACCCCCCTCTCCACGCTGGGAATGGACGATCCAGACATTCCCTCGCAGCCCCAGGTAGGTTGTTTAAAAGGTGTGAATATAAGGAGAATGAAGAAAACTGGCAGAGCACAAATGCACAGGCAGCCCAGCACGGAACCTGGCAGCTGAAGATTGCAGTAGCGCGAGGAGGTGATTCGCTTTCCGGCATTGGACTGGGATGGGGGAGGGGGAGACATGCACGCCGGCGTGTGTGAGTGTGCGGATGCCGCAGGCAATGTTGTATGGGAGCTGCAGGGAACGATATGCAGCTTTACCAAGATATACCTTTACACATTTTTACAGCCTTCTGATTTTTTTTTGACCTGTACCTATTGGTACGTGTCAGCTAAGCAAAAGGCAGTTAGCCTAATGGCATCGGACCTGAAAGTTTCACGTTCACATCCCAGAAGTGAATTCTCAATCGTAGCATTGTGCTTGCACTTAATTTGTGCTGCAAAAGGGGCAGTACAAAGCTACATGGAAAACAAAAATGCTCAAATTGCTGTTATATATTACATTTGTTTACTATTGACAGGTGGCATCTTCCTCGATCTTTATGGACTTGAACAGTCCCTGCACTGGAGTCCAGGAGAAGCCAAAGTCCAGCTGTTTCATCCTGCTGTTTGTCACTCAGGGCTGAAAACTCCTAAACTGAGACATCTTTTCCTTTATGCAGTGTATCTTTGCAAGAGAAGCGAGTGTGGGGAAAAAAACACAGGCAGGCACAGAGCTCTCAGTCAAGGAAGGTTGAATTGTCAGTAATTAATTCATGCTTTGCATGCACTAGTTAAGAATCCAATCCCCCTGAATATTTCTGTACTCTGTGACAGCACAGAAGGTGTGATGACAGATATGATGACTGGAGGGCTTCTCCCTGAAACACTTTGTTTGTTTAGTGGCAGTCAGCGAATCTTGGTTCATGACACCCTGACTGCACTGTATCACCCATCCAGTGGAGGGCAGTGGAGTTGTCATCTCTGTCTCTAAACAGTTGCGGTGGTGATAGTGAACAGGTTGTCCTGAGCTGTGCGGGGGCTTTCACGTTTCCGTCCGCGTCTGTTTAAGTTGGCGGTGAGCAGTGGGGAGAGTCTCACTGCTGTTTTTTTTCAAACGGGCGCAGTTGCTTATGTTAGAGCACGCAGCTGCTTGGTGACTTTGCGTGTTACTGTGTTTCACCTCACTGTTTATCGCTTCCCTGAGGTGACATTTGGATGCTTGGTGTATGATGTTTATTTTTTTTCGCATTTTCTCCTGCCTTCATGCTCTCTCACGGCACCCTAGTGGTGGAAATTAGAAATTGCCACCCCTTCCCCCACCTGTGTCCACGCATTTTAATCTTCTTATGCGCTGTGTCCTTGTTTAATTCGTGCTGGCAGTCCAACTGTGGCAGACTGTGGGATATTGGGGGACTTCATGTGTGCTGGGTATTAAACCTGCCTGTGCTGTGTGTGCTTTACATGCCTGTAGAGTAGTAATGGATTTAGACAGTTAAATGGGTGGGATGATAACACGAGTTATGTAAAGCTGCAAGAACTGTCCATATTATTGTTATCTTTTTTGGAGAAGGGCCTGACATGTTAAGTGTTGCGGTTTGTGAGGATGTTCTCATGGAGATTCAAAAAGCAACTGTTACACCAAAAGTATTCTCTTATGCTCCTTCAGGACCATAATGATCGGTGTGCATATTTAATGAGGCAGTGCACTGATACCTGATCTGCTGATGTGCTTTTGGAGCAGCGGATTCACCTTGCGTGCATATCACTGAGGCCCTAGCAGAAACACTCTGTCCCTACCTCGGGCATGTTGCTGGAGCTCCAGCGTCACATAAATTAATCTCTTACTGGCGCATTTCATATCTAGAGCTCTTCTCCAGGCCCGCAGATAAGACATCGGAATTCTTTTTTTTAGCGACCGCGCCAAAAACTTACAGCTCCTTTTCATAAACATGCTCACAGCCTTTACCATAACTGGAATCTGTGGGATGCGGTATTCCGGAACACAGTGCCTCCAGGACGGGCTTCTGCTGATCTCTTCCTGGAATCGCATCCCAGATATTTCGAAGCGATTGATTTTTGAGTGCTTGAATATGGAGTCAGTAGATGGTTCTGTTTAGCTCTTCCTGAGGAGATGTGTGCTTGCCAAGCGTTCCGCGCCTCCAGTTTCGCCTGTGGACACTTTGTGGGGCCGCTGCGATTTGTAATTAAACACTCTTTCTGCACTCTCGTGATCCAGTAGGGAAGGTGATTGAACCCTAGGACTTTTGCTTACACCCCAATTAGGGTGGTGGCCAAACTGTTTGGCTCACGTTGCCAAGTTTCTTGGAGACGGATGCCAAAGGCTGGGCTACCTCTCTGCTTGCACACTCGCACCAGCACAAGCTGAAATTGTTGCGTGACATCAGCAGATGGATGATGCCGGAAAGCCCACGTGGCACTGAATGTTATGCTGTCTGTGCGCCTGCTTTATTTGGGTAATACAGTGGTTGGGTTGGACACTGTATGAATTCTTTCTTATCTCACCATGAGAGTGTTGTCTCAGTACTAGCTCGTCGTGATCTGCCAGTGGTTTCTCAGTGCGGGGAAGTTCCCCTTTTGCCACATGAAGTGGTGGCACGTTTTGGACTCCATGGAGGCGTCAGCACTTTGTTGTGTCGTCAAGTGAGAAATTCTAGGCGTCCCCCCCCAGTGTCCGCCCACAGCTATAAAGGCTCAACAAGACTAACCGGCTCCGTTCTCTCAGTAGGGCAGGGCCCTGGAGACTGGGTTTGACTGTTCAGGTAAACGTCAGCCTATCTGCTTCAGCCTGTCAAGCCAGTCCCTCTTGTATCCTGTCCTCAGTCTCTCACAGCCATGTGTCCCTCTAGAGCTTCTGTCAGTCCAGTCTGAATGATACACTAACATTTCTCACCCCTTATCCATCTGATCATGGGGCTGTTCTGAGTGTGATTCAGTAGCTCCTCCTACTTATTCTGATAGACACGCCTCCCTTATCCATCTGATCATGTGGCTATTCTGTGCGTGACTCAGTAGCTCCTCCTACTGGTTCTGATAGACTGCCCCCTTTGTCCATCTGATCATGTGGCTGTTCTGAGTGTGATTCACTAGCCCTCCCCTCCCCATTCTGAATGACCCGCTTCCCCAGCACAGAGCTACTTTAGCTGAGCTGTAAGACGTGGCTCCGTTCGACTGCTGCCAGGCCTCTCAGTCTGGAGCCCAGAGGTCTGCTAGCTGTGAGTTATGACTCGGGCGCCACAGCGACAGCGAGAAGTTGGAGTGCAGAAAGTAAATTGAGTGTCCAGAAATGTGTGTCAGGATCTGCTCCTGGCTGGTTGTTTTTCCTGCAGGTTATCTCTGAGTTCATTCATTTTTCTTCCTCTCGCTGGATCTCCAACAAGACTCCGCATTGTGTGGAAATGGTTCAGCCCCTTGAGAAATATAGAATTAAACACCAGTGTCTTTTAGCCCCACGTATTGAAAATGACAAAAAAAATGGAGCCGAGAACCATTTTGCATATGCAGGTATCGTCATATACCACTACAGACTTAGGCGATCAAAGGAAATGTTTAAAACTATTCATCTGGGTTGTAGGTGCATTTTTACTCATGGAAAAAAAAACAGTCTAAAATTAAAACATACTCTTAAACACAATAAAGAATTTGGTAAGTTTGCCAAAAAGTTACTGACACCATGTTGGCTAGATGAAGACCGCTTCAGTTCCCAAATCTCTCCTCAGGGGCACCTCAGCCGTTACGTGTATTTGCTACATTTCACAGTTATTTAATCAATTTAATTTGTTTAAGAAGTCAGTGAGGTATTGATTAGCTATACGAGGTGGGGCAGTGGTCCCGTCAAAAAGTACATGGGTGCACTGGATGGTTGCCTCATATCTTGGGATTGCTTTAGCAGAGCTTCTGAGCTGTCTAAGCTGACACACTTTGACAGACATAAAATCATAGTTTTATGCCAACATGAAGATCATTTAAATATCATTTTGTTTGACTGCCTATGGCTTTCGCACAGTTCTGCATGTGTGTGTGTGAATAGAGCGGCGCAGCCTCAGTCGAGCAGGTTATCACCGTGGTCGCTTGTGGTGGGTTTTCTCTGTTGTGGAGAGCTAGCCGGACCAGAAGCACCGCAGTGAAACCCGCGAGCCCCCCGCCGACCGCGGGGCCTCCCCCCTGGCTGGGCTGCGAGGCTGCTGAGCTCCTCGCTTTACTCTCCGACGTCCACACAGCGCACAGCAGCTTATCGCTGTTAATTAAGCAGGATTTAAACGCCACGCTGCCTGAAGCTGGTTCCGCGGTGTTTTGCATAATCCACCAGCAAGACGCGAGAGTGTCCTCTCGAATCTCTAAGAGAGGGCTGACAGGTGCTGCATTTGGCGTCATTTTTTAAAATATACTTTAAAAAAGCCTGTAAAGCTGCACCCCCCCCCCCCATACATTTGACCCCTGGGGATAGGCTACTTTAGGTGGGAATTTTTTGTCCCCCACAAGGGGAAACTCAATTTTATAAAGATCTGTGACTGCACTAAAAGTGCCAAAATTTGTATTTTGTTTTGTTACTTATAGTTAAGGTTAGGGTTGGGTTGGAGTTACGATTGAGTGGACGGTCCCAACAAACATATGAATATAAATGTATGTCTTTGCGTGTGTGTGTGTGTCTGTGTGTGTGAGCCTGGTCCCCATAAGGGAAAACTCTATTTTATAAAAATCAGTGACTGCTATGAAAAAAATGTTAAATGCAAAAACTCTATTTTTGCTTTGTTACTTATGGTTATGGTTAGGGCAGGGTGGGGGTTAAGGTTGTCATAGTTAGCATTAGCATTTTTCCCATAGAAGTGAATGAGCGGGCTCCATAAGGATAGGTATACCGTAGATGTGTGTGTGTGTGTGTGTATGTATGTATGTGAGTGAGTGAGTGAGAGAGAGAGCAAGAGAGCGAGCACAGGAAGTGAGGGTTTCTCTGCATGTAGCGAGGCTGCCTGTCATTCCACGTGTGACCCCACCCCCGGTGACACACACACCCCCTCTCCATTCTACAGGCTTCTGCCTGACAGCTGAAGGGGTGTGTTTTTTCGCTGCTGTTGATTGTGCTTCTTCAGAGCTCACCGTTGAGGAACAGGACGTGGATTGTCTCCCTTCTACTCTGGGGGGCATTAATGAATGTGCACATTCACTGGGGGGAGCCCCCAGTCAGGGTGGATCTGTGCCGTTTACGTGATGAGCCCTGATTTTTAAGTGCTCAAATTCTGGAGCCAAGCGGCAGAATGTGGCATCAGTTCTGGAACAGTACACAGGGGTGCTAGGATCTGGGGGGTGAGCGGTGGGGGTGAGAATATTTCAGTGAAAACGACGGACCCATCACTATGGTGTGCATGTGTGCATGAGTGAATCTGTCTATGCAATGGTGTGTGCATACGGGGGATAGTATGTATATATCTGAACCCAATGAGAACTGCAGCATGTATCACAAGGTTGGATTTTTGGTTTCACAAGATTTAATTTAATAGTCTGGGCTAAATGTAAGTGAATGAAGATCCATTTCAAGTCCGTTTAAACTGGGCTACCTTAAATCTGGCTAATCAGCAAATCTCCCTTTGTGATGCAGGCCCCAGGATCTGTCTTTGAGTGACACGCTGGTTTATGATCTCATTTATGATATCAGTAGTTAATTTGTGAATCCCCTCAATTATGGTTATCAAGAATAAAATGACATAAAAAATTTAATTTCTTATATCCAGAATAATCATATCCAGCTGGCTATAGCTACCCAGAATGCAATGCATTATGTCGGTTCGGCATAGTTTAATCTAGAATAGCTGTCCTTTAGACACAGTGAGATCTGAAATCCCATTATCGCGGCTTCAAGTGAAAAGATGACTTGCAGTAATGAAACTGCTGATGCCAAACCTGTCAGTCGCACTGAGTGACAGACGGCCAGCGGGTATCCAGAGGGCATGTTGTTCTCAGTCATCTTTCATTTGTTTGTGCTGGTAGCAGCAGTTGCCCCAAACGACATGCAAATTGGTCATATTATGAACTGCAATTACAGCTGTGAAGCTGAATAAAGGATCGGAGCCATTGACAGCTGAATAGATCAGTGTTTCCCAATCTGGTCCCCGGGGACCCACAGCTGGTCCATGTTTTTGCTCCCTGCCAGGCAGTCTACATTTTTGCTCCCTCCCAGTTCCCTGAGTGGACTCTCTATGGGTCCCCGAGGACCGGATTGGGAAACACTGGAACAGATAATGTTAAGTATGAGGTTTAGAAATATCTGAAATTATAGCGAGGCGGGTGCAGTGACCTCACGCCTTCAGGGTAGTGGTTTGAATCCTGACTCTGCACTGTGTGTGACTACATTGATTTCCTCTCATAGTCTGGAATCGTGATTCAGGGAAGCTGGCGTCTCTGATCTGCCCATAATGTGTGTGAATCTCCGTCCCTGCAATAGACTGGCATCTCATCCAGGGACGTCCCCAGCTTCGCGTCATGCGATTCCTGGGACTGATTCCAGGGTCACTGCCACCCTGTATTAGATAAGCGGGTAAGGAAAATGGATTGATGGAAATCTCTCAATATCATGGATTAATATAATTACTGAAAAGGGCAGTGGAATAAGAGAAGTCTATTGAACTATTGAACTGCAAAGTAGTTGGTGAATATCAAGGAATGGCGTTATGATCAGTCAGAATGTCCTTGAAATATCACTGAAGATTCTGTAATAGAAGCTTGTGCCCTGTGCTCCCTGCAAAGGGATTCAGATCCCTCAGCAAGCCTGACCAGCATAAGCGGATAGTCGACGAGTGGATAGGTCTGTAATAGATGTTTCTCACCCCAAAAGATATGCCTCAACATGAGCCGAGAGCAGAGACATCAAGCAAATAGCACTGATGCTGTGGCGCTTATGTCGCATCTGTATGGTGTGTGTGTGTCATCAGGGAATCACTGTGGTTAGTTTCTCTTCTGCTGGAGAACCTACCAGGGCGGAAGTGGCAACACGGAAACCAGCCACCTACCTTTAACCGAGGGCCCTTCCCCATCCTGCGAGAGTCACTTGCGTTGTGAAGCCTCCTGGTGCCACCCTTGCTGTCTTCTTGGCCTTTATGCTCGTTGCTGATGCTCGCTGCAGCCGTCAGGTCTGGGAAGGTGTACACAGGGCACTGAGACCCTGCAGAGGCGCTTGATATCGCCCAGGCAGCAGGGGTAAGGGCTTCCCTGTCAGCAGAGGCCATGGTTGCTATGACAGCGCATGGAAGAATGTCCTATCGTGTGAAGTGGGCATAGCTCTGGATGACATGTTTGTGTGTGTGTGTAGGTATGTGTGTGGGATCTGCGTGATCATCCATCTATCCATCCATATATCCATCTAACATTCTCTTGAACTATCCTGGGTCGCAAGGGCAGGATGCAAGTACATTGCACGACTCTTGATTATATCCTATCTATCTTTATAACACTGTATAATAAAAATTTGCAGTCTGGCACACACATTTTAACATTCCTGTACCTCACTGCCAGGTGACAGTGTGAGTCAGGTGTTGGTAAGAGAAGGTAGGGGGTCTTCAGGCATCAGTCTAAATGGTTCTGCCTGAAGGTCTAATTTGCAGAGGTCTGCACGGCAGTAGAGTCTGTTTGCTGTGGTGTTTTGCCGCATATTGACAGAAGGGGCCTGATGTAGATGTTCTCGTTGTTGCTATTTGGCAATAGGGGAGAGCATCGCTAGGTCTGGGGGTGTGTGTGTGTGTCACATATCCTCAGATGGTGTGATACAGCACTCAGCTGAGCTGGTAGCTCATGTCACGGTTCGGTGAGGGAGCTGGCGTAGGGCAGTGGCCAATGCCTTCCTTAATTGCTCCAGTAATTGTTCTCCCATTTGCGCGTTTCTAGTTCGTAGCCCGGGCAGGGAGCAGAGGTTAGGGAGCAGGACGTGAATTAGCCTCACTGATGGCTTGTAAAAGGCACTTGATAAGGGGAGAGGGTGGAACGTTTCCCAGAAGGCCGTGCCCGCGGGTTTGCCAGCGTGCCCAGAGACAAAGGCACACACACCACATAGTTCGATCAACATATACGTACATGCAAACCAAAATGGACACTTTTACAAACAAATACACAGACATTATACCAGGCCCGACACACAGAAAGACAATAGTCTGTCCACACGTGTACGCAGACTGCCATACGTGGGGAAACGGACCTACCCACACGCACAAACAAACACACAGGTTAGGTATCTATATCATTCCGGGGACTCTCTAATTGTTTCTATGGGCATAATCCTAATCCTAACTATGACAACCTTAACCCCTACCCAGCCCTAATCCTAACCAAACAAAATACAAGACTTCTGGAATTTTCAGATTTTTCACCGGTTTTTATAAAATCGAGTTTCTCCTTGTGGGGACAGAAAAAAGTCCCTGTAAGGCCAAAATAACAGGTTTTTGTCACCACTATGTAATATATACATGACCACACACAGACCCTGCTTAGAGGCTTGGCAGCAGGATATATATTAAAAAGCAGATCATCTCCATGGAACAGTGCTTCAGCACAAACAATTAACTCTTATCTTGTAGCCTTTATCTGCCCGGTAATTAGTCTAATTAGACTGTTTGTTTTTTTTTTCCCCTCCGCATTCGATATTTTATGGCGAAAGGCGAGCGGGAGCCGGGAAACAGCCAACCGTCTCCAGCCGACCTGTTAGCTGAGAGCGTGAGCGACAGCAGAACCCGAAGGTGAAAAATGAGATGTGACAGATAGATGAAATATTGATGACCCTCCAAGTGCCAGGAAGCAGATGAATTCATCATTGTTTGGGATTACTGTTCCGTGCCTGGGATGTGCCCATCGCTGTCCGGCATGCAAGCAAGAGTTTAATTTTTGTGAACGACACTGTGGGGGCGGCATGGTGGTGCGGTGGTTAGCACTGTTGCCTCGCACCTCTGGGTCCCAGGTTCGAGTCGCCTGGGTCACATGTGTGGAGTTTGCATGTTCTCCCCATGTCGTCGTGGGGTTTCCTCCAGGTACTCCGGTTTCCCCCCACAGTCCAAAAACATGCTGAGGCTGATTGGACTTGCTAAATTGCCGGTAGGAGTGTGTGCATGTGTGAGTGAATGGTGTGTGAGTGTGCCCTGCGTTGGGCTGGCCCCCCATCCTGGGTTGTTCCCTGCCTCGTGCCCACTGCTTCCGGGATAGGCTCCGGACCCCCCACGACCCAGTAGGATAAGCGGTTTGGAAAATGGATGGATGGATGGATGAACGACACTGAAGCAACTCGATAGCTTCACGAGGGCATCATCTGCAGGTTTTTCTTTGCCCAGACTTCACCCAAACGAGCCCCAGTAACATACTGCTCACGTGCTGTGGGCACTTCCTGTCCAAACAGGAAGTGGGCACCAGCATATGCTCTAATAGAGTCAGGTGTTGCAGGAGTCAGCTTTCTGTCCTCTCTTCTTCTGCCCCTGAATTTGGGGAGTTTAGGAATTATGTGTCGCTCACAAAATGAGTATCACTGGCTGCATAACGAGAGCAGCAGGAGGA
This sequence comes from Brienomyrus brachyistius, assembly GCF_023856365.1. Classification (NCBI taxonomy): domain Eukaryota; kingdom Metazoa; phylum Chordata; class Actinopteri; order Osteoglossiformes; family Mormyridae; genus Brienomyrus; species Brienomyrus brachyistius. The sequence goes on from NC_064533.1 coordinate 11,090,186, forward strand.
AGGAGGAAGCTGGCCTGGCCTTTCTGTTCCCCCAGCGCGCACCGGCTTAATGGCAGTTTGGGCCTGATTCTGTGGCTCGAGTGCCCGTGTGGGGATGACATTTAGCGTAATTGAATGCGCTCGCCGCTGCACACTGACACACGCAGTCGCATAAATGCTTGCAGCACTCGGGACGCAGGGGCCTCCAGCAGCCAGTAATTACACACTCCCGATTTCGCGCTGGGGGCCCCGCCGCTTGCCTCATCTGCTGTTCCCGTCTCGCTGGTTAAGGTCTGGCTAGCGGAACCGCTAATTAATTGCTGAACAATATGGCTGCTCGCACAGGATCGGGTCAGGCTGTCCTTTTGTTATGGTCGTGATTTTTTTTTATTTTTTATTAACAACTTTCTCAGTGCATGTCAGTTTCGCTTTACACATTTTCTTTTATCTAGATAAGAATGCAAAGGAATAATTGGTGTGTAATATCAGGGAAATAGCAGCTACCCTCCTGGGATGTAAACCTGCAGTTGCTTTATCAGTTTGAATATTGTTTGATCGCTAAAAGGTGCTCTTATGCAGAGTGACTGTGGCTTCACCTGAGTGGGCCTGTATGAGTAGTGGGATGTAGGGCTGCGAGTGGACCTACATTTCAGTTGGGGGGGAGGTTTCATGTCGGACTGTCTGTAGATTTGTGTGTAAGTTTGGGGGGCTGGTGTTGGGGTGTGAGTGGGTTTGTGTCTTCCTTGGGGGGGCTGCTGGTGTTGGTGTGTGAATGGGTCTGTGTCTTTCTTGGGGGGGCTTCTGGTGTTGGGCTGTGAGTGGGTCTGTGTGAAAGCTGGGGGGAGGGGTGAGCAGACCTCTGCAAATGGGCCTGTGTGTCGCTATGCACTCTGTGCAAGCCCTAATGAAAGTGGCATATGGATTTTCCAGCTGGACAAGGTCCAGTCTGTTCCATTTACCCGACCCCAGCCCCCACCACCCCACTACCGAGCGTGAGAAATTAATTGGGGAAAACGAGATATTGGGATTTGTCGTTGTCGTTCCCTGTGTTCTCCGTGCGGCAGACCGGCGGTGACATTTTGTCAATAGCGGGGCCTGCACTGGAGGTGCCTGTCTGATGCCCCAGGGTGGTAGTAATGTGGGCCAGAGCGGGCCCTTTCGGCACCAGGGCACACGCCGCGATGGACCAGCTTGGCAGCCGCTCACAGAACAAGGTCGTGACTCCCACATGGTCCACAGAACTCAGTTACGACTCGCGCTCAGCCAGAACCAAGGTTTCTGGGTCGGATAAAAATGAAAGACACATGTCAGTAATAATTAAGCAACTCACTGAAACAGCACTAGGCCCCCTGGGGGAGGCTTGCTTTGGTTTAGCGTGTTGCAGGTTTGGTGAAGGTGGGGGGTGCAGTTCTGTTAAAGCTTCCGTCTCCGTGGTGTTTCGCGACAGATCAGAGTAAAAAGGGCACCAAGTAAAAGTGGGTTGTCATGTGACTCCTAGAGTCAGGTGTGTCTGCCGGCAACCTCAGAGTCACCGCTAATCTGGCTAATTATCTGTGCCATTTCCTGTTGGACACAGGGCATTGTGGGTAAGACAGATTCAAGGTGAAGAAATGGAAGAATAGAGCTGCCACCTGTTTCACCCAGTTAACTTGTGTGTTTGTCTTAATTTGATTTTTCTTTTGCCTCATCACTGTATGTCTTTTTTGAAAACCCTTGTCAGGTGCCCTCTTATTAATTCTCATTTAGAATGGAATGAAATATATCTTTACTGTCATTGTACATGTACAACAAAACTGTATTTAGTCTTTCAAAGCAATAAGCAGGTCTGGAATTATTACAATTCTGGGGGGGGGGATACAGGCTGATATGTGTGGGGATTTTGGATGTGTATATGCATATACATGCTCAGAATACACTCGTGCTACTTTGCTCCTCTGGTTTCCGTGTCAGATGTCTGTGAGAGTGATCTGATCTGTCTGCATTTTTTACAGTAACATCATCCTGTAAAAACAAATTGTTCTGCTGGGGACAGCTACCTGTTCTGTTATGGCGAAAGGACCACTTTACACAATTACTGGCTGCAGCCGGTGTGCAGAGTGTGAGACGGCGTCAGGGGGGTTGTGGGTAGTGGGCCGGGCAGCTCGTGATGGATGGAGGTGACTGTTTTTCCTCGAAGCCAGAGTCTGAGGGGACGCCGTGCTTCTCGAAACGAGTCTTGAGCAACCAAGCTGTTTCAGAGGAGCTGCCCACACCTGACCGGCCGCAGCAGGTTAAATGAACATTGTGCCGGTGCGCCGAAATCAACACGGAGGAGAGAGGAACAATTCCATCTGTGGGTTCCGTCCAGTTATAGATTTGAGAGTGAAAATGTGAGCGGTGGTCCAGACGCATGACTCCGTCTCTGTGGGCTGGCTTCGGCAGAGCCAAGGGGCACTTTTAATCAGACAGCCAACTGTCGTCAGGATTTCAGGCTTGATTCCTCAGCTTCTGTACTCGCGATCGTACTTTATAAAGGACCTTGTGTCAAGGTATTATTTGTTTGTTTTGCTGTGGCTTAGCAGGTTAGGTGCTCATGATCGGAAAGTCGCAAACCCCCCAACTGCTCCAGGGCCATGCAGACCCTGCCTTCTCAGTTGCGCTTGGATCAAATTGTTAGGTAAAAGCAAAGAGCACATTTAAATAAATGAATGCGAATTCAGTTAAATCTGACGATCTGATACTTCGCATGTATTTCTACAGGAAAAAAAATCCAGCTTTATAAATAACATGGTGAACAGGGTTATTGCCGGGGGAGAGATACCGCTGGTGCTGTTTCTGTGTGTGCGTTTGTCTCCCGGGCTGTTGTTTTTGTCACGTTTTGTCTCCCGATTGATTTACGGGGGGGTTTGGTAAACTGACCGGGGCTATAAATTTTAATGCGGGGGCCTTGCGTTGTAGGGAAGATAATATGGGACATAACAGGCCTGGCAGATACTGGACGTGTGCACCGAGTCCTGCAGCAATCTGTCAATTGGGTCAGTGGTCCTTCTGAAGGGCTAGCTCCATTCATCAATCTAAGTGCCCCGGACTAATGAACTCTGAACAGGAAGGTGGCCGGCCTAGTATTTTAGAACTGGGATGGGTGCTGATTTTTATTAAGTCACTGTTAGTGGGTTAATATGCTTGTGTCCATCAGATGCTTTTATCCAAAGCAACTTATAGTAGAGGACAGGGTTGCAATTTATGTGTGCTTCCTGGGATTCAAACCCACAACCCTTTTGTTGTTAGCGCAGTGTTCTTCTTGTTGAATTAATTAGGCCCATGGCCACCTCTATCGCATCTTTATTATGTTATGAAAGGTGAGTGTAAGGCTTTGCTTTCAAAGTGATTTCACCTATATTTCCATGTGCTGAGGGAATGGTAGACAGCGACCATAAGGCCAGGCCTGGAATCCAGGCTTTGTTTTGCTCTTACATTAGTGCAGCCTTCTCTGGTTTTGGCTCACAGATGAATTTCTGGTGGAGAAGAGCAGGACAGAGCCGCAGTTCAGAGATGGTGGTCCAGTTGTTGTCCCTCAAAGAGCAGGCGAGAGGGTGAGCTGGAACTTAGACCCAGGCCTTGTAGACCTCCCCTCCCCCCATATCTCATGAGTAGCCTTCATCTGAATGGTCCCTCACCTCCACACCAGCCCTCCTGACATTCCGGCAGCCGGGACAGCCTGGAGGTATTTGGTGGGGGCTGAGGGCAGCCTAAGATGGCCCCAAATTGCCCTAGAAGGCCATGGGAAATTCCTTCAGTCAAGTTTCCATGGGATTTGCTGGAACGCGGGGAAGGCGATGACGTTTCTGTCCTTTAGGCAAAGCTTCCTCAAGTACAAAATGTTGATATACTTCCAAGAATCACTTTTTTCTAAAAATATATCTCAGTTTCTCTGGTGATTCTTCCAGGATACACACACACACACACACACACACACACAAATATATATATATATATACCCTTTAATGAAACTTTGATTCAGAGTGTGAGGAACTTCGCGTGACTGTGGGTGTCATGTGACACTACACCCTGCATATACTGGGCTTCCAGGCAAGATCACACTTCTGATTAATGCGAGAGCCCTCCCTAGCCTGACAGAAGCGGAAAGCTGACCGGCACCTTTTCTCTTTTCTCTGCGCACGTGACCATACAGTGGTGACTGAAGCGGGTGCGGGCTGTTTATGTAACCGCCGGCTATCGCACCCGTGCACGCGTTGGGGATTTAGCTGTTTCAGCAGCGTACCTTTTGTTCCACATTGACTGAAAGGGCTCTCGGCCAAGTAGGCCAAAGCTGTACTGACGTAACACTTTGGAGGCATGTTGGCAAAACAGAGAGTACATTAGTCTTGGAGCGAGCTCCAGGGCCTCGTGGGAGTTACTCCCTCGTACGTCGGCTCGTTGCTCTCTTAAAGTGTAAATAGTAGGCGATGTGTGGCTCTGTGGGTTTGGACTTCGTACCTGTTAACGGAAGGTCATTGGTTCACATTGAAGAGTGATGCCACCATTGGGCCCCTGACTAACCCCAGTTGCTCCAAAGACCGTTTGACCCTGCTTTTTACCCTGCTTTTTACCCTGCTTTTTACCCTGCCTCTTACCCTGCTTTTTACCCTGCTTCTTACCCTGCTTCTTACGATTGTATGTTGCTTTGGATAACAGCATCTGTTAAATTAAGTTTTAAAACTGTAAATGGAATAATGGGTTAATGCAGTGCTGCTGTAGGCAGAGCGGGGTTTCGTTTATCTGTCTTGTGTCTACAGGTCTTCCCTTCTTCATCTACTCACACTGCATGGAAATACTTTGTATTCCATAGGTACAATATTGAGCAGAAGCAAGTCACTTTTCAGCACTGCTTTGTGTCTGCTGCCATAACGCAAGGCACCACCAGCTTACTTCACAGACTCTGTTGGTAAATAAGTTCATTTACAACTAAATAACAACAAAAACTTCAAATAAACTTTTTCCGGTATTGTTCAGCCCTATCTTAGAACAAGTTCATGTAAAATTAATTAATAGTAATTGCTTATATGTATTGTAATACTGCGATGGGCTGGCCCCCCATCCTGGGTTGTTCCCTGCCTCGTTCCCATTGCTTCCGGGATAGGCTCCAGACCCCCCGCGACCCAGTAGGATAAGCGGTTTGGAAAATGGAGGGATGGATGGATGTATTGTATTATGTAAAATGATGCAGCTAAGCAACAGGCCTAACCTTAGTTTCAGAAGCAATTATTTTGACATACAGGAATCACAGAAAGTAAATTAATCAAAATAATTTAAGTCAACATGATGACAAAAACAGACTAAGCTACTCTGAAAGGCTAAATCGTACATATCAATTACTGGTTGAGTCCATCAAGCCTGAATGCCTTCTTTTAAGATGTATTTGCATTGCATTCATGCTGGGGTAATATTTAAGTTCTGCTTTGCAATACTGACAGGCAGATGCACTCTCATTCACTTTTAATATTAAGTGCTTCCACACAACTGAGGTTTTCATTCTTTATTTTGACCCTCATCCTGCACGTGCCGTCTTCCTTCCACCATATTGCCAAGTAATCGATTAGGAAAATTTGAATCGATGCTTTTTAATAATCGAGTCATCGAGTTTAACGGAGTAATCGTCGTAGTTCCAGTTTTCTTGTTGCCGTGTGTCTTCTGCTCAGTCCATGTGTCTGTCTGAATATATTCATACAGTATTTGTGTGAAAAATTACGGCATTCAGGCAGAGGGTTATACAGGTACGTTGTGGACGGTAATCACCATGGTGATTCATCTCTCCCTGCATTTGAAGAGGAGGTCTGTGATTGACTCTGGTTCTGTGCTTGGGTGGTGTGATCAATAATGCCATTTCATTCTAATCGCTAGATCTGCTCCGTGACGAGCCGGGAGATGAGCTGATTGCACCGCTCTCTGCCGGGCTGTGGGAAATTGCGGCTCTCGTGTCAAGAGGACAAACTCTACGTGCCGTTTGCCGAACAAAGCAGAGGGACCCTTTTGTAGGCAGCTGGCCTGTCCTCATGTACTCGGCCTCGGGCCTGGGCCTGACTCAGAGCAGGCGGGGAGTTTACAAGCGCTCTGTGATCTGCGGCTATGTGTATGCTGTTAGGACCGGTCAGTTCATGGCTTGCCAGAAGCTGCGACTGCCTGCTGGGCCCGACAGGCTGGAGATGGAGAGATGGTGCGCGGCAGGTTCAGGTTTCACACGCACCGTCTGGGAGCTTCCGTCCAAAACCATGAGTAGTGCGCGATCATCCACAAGCATCCTTGTCAAATCACGCCTTTGCCGTTCTGCCTGTTAAGGATCGTTTGCTCAAAAAAAGTAACAGCTAGTGGTGGAAATGCTTCTTTGTTTAATTTAGCGAGTTTTAAAAAACTTATCTGTTCCTGTTCATGAGTGATATATTCTATGTGCCTTATCATCATACATACCCTGCATATCTTTTTGTGATATACACATATGTCTTGCTGCTATGATTCATTAAGCCATCAATTCAAAGCAAAGGTCTTTAGATCTAATATCTTTTTTTTATTTACTGGTAATTATGGTGCTTTTGTTTTATGTATTTTAATCTAATAGACTAAACAAGAAGGCCATATTTTCCTTATGGCTATCCTTTTCTTGAAGAATTAGAAGATGTTTAAACAATAAATCTACTAGATGTTTGGATAAGTGTAATGTTTTTTTCTTGTGTTCAAGATTTTTGTACTTTGGACATTTGTCCAACTTTCCATATATAAAGTTGTATTTAAGGGAAGTAAAGCGGTTCTCGTGACAATGAGCATTAGTTGTGGGTTTGGTTCAGTTCAGACTGAAACATACAAGTGTTTGTTGCCACTGAAATGACTTCTTGACTGTGTTACGTAATATTTACTGCGTTAGTATATCCATCCATTTTCCAAACCGCTTATCCTAGTGGGTCGCGGGGGGGGTCCGGAGCCTATCCCGGAAGCAATGGGCACGAGGCAGGGAACAACCCAGGATGGGGTGGCCAGCCCATCGCAGGGCACGTTAGTATATCACTGTACAAAAAGGAACATTCTGAGGAGCTTTAAACTGTTTTCTGTGATGTATGAATGTGGGGCAGTTTGCAGAAGAGAACATGCTGATAAGTAAATGCATTTACTATGTGCTGTTCCTGCTGTGCCCAAGATTTCATGTGAAAACTCCTGCCTCTGGCCTTTTGAATATCCCTATGGACGCCGGCCTACAGTGTATTCTCTCTGCTGTTGAGTGTCTGTAAATGCAAATCTTCACATCATAAGCAAACAAGTACAGTAACAGTCTGCTCATGATTATTCATGAGCACCTGCCTTCACCGGAACTCGATTGGCTGTGAGGAGACTGGACTTCCAGAGAGTGGTGCTGAGGACAGGGGCACCTTGCTGGGGAGTTGGCTGTCTTTGGTCCTGAGTTTCCTCATGGCGTCTGTCTCCAGTGTAACCTCGCTCCCCTCCAGGGGGCGTTGCCACTCTCCTGCTTTCGGTATTGTCATGGCGGCGTGTACGATATGCCGAGAAAACAGGCAGTCTCACATGCCCACACTCATGGTGACTCATGGTGTCCAGAAAATCCCAGATGGCCATTTATAAAATCCATACTGGGGATACTGGATCAAAAAGAAGACATACCAGAGGTTGTGTTTGTTGGGGGCAGCCGGCTGGGAGGGGTTAGGGTACTGGGGTTCCTCCCTTTGTGTTTTTAGAGGGGTGCTGACCCACCAGCCTGACAAACCCACAGAGGCCTGACTATGGATATTCAGCCAAAGTGCATTGTGGAGATTTGTGTAAATGACCCCAACAACTAGCCTTCATCTGCGGGGATTGATAACACAGTGGCTGATGCGCTTTTAACAGTCTGTGTGCCTGGGTGACCCTGTACACGGGGGCCTGTTTGCCTGTAGGAGCCGAGACTGCCCCCAGTGCCACAGGCACAGGCCAAACAGGCTGGCTTCTCGGCTGCCGCATGGCCAGGGGGGAGCCAGCAGCATGCTCGTCACCCCTATGGGTTTGTGTATGTCGCCGAATGAGGGGCTGTGGCTCGTTGTCAGCAGCAGCTGTTCCGCATCGTGTTGTGCAGTCGACGTGGCGTGTGTGTGTGTGCGCGTTCTGCGTGGAAGTGGCATGGAAATGCAGGACATGTGACAGTCACCCCTCCCCCCCCACCCCACACTTGCACACACACCTGGAGACTTTGACTGAACCCCATCATTGGAGGTGATGTATGTTATAGCAGACTGATCTCCCCATTCATTGGCTATTCGTCGCTCTGACTCCACCCTCCGAAAACTCGGTTTCCTGGCTTTGCCGGCAGAGTTAGCAGAAAACCATTTGAGGTCCTGCACCTTGTGGTAGCAGCAGAGAAGGGGTGACTCATGTTTTGGCTGCTGATGCTGACTGTTAGCGTGTGCGTGAGTGTGTGTGTGTATGTGTGTTTTGGCTGCTCTCAGTAACTTACAAAACTCCCCAGCCGAGGTTGGTAGCGATGCCGTCATTCTTCCTGTGAGTCGATTAACAGAATGCAGAAAAGTTGTGTAGAATTAAAAAAATACACATACACATTTGGAAATGTGGTGAGAGAACTGAGCTCATGCCAGTAATCGGACCAGGTGTGGGTCTGCTAACCGGACTGGTTCATCAGCACTCAACGTGCCTCACGTACGTCAATCTGGACAAAAACCTCCACCAAATAAATCAATAAATCTATAGGCTGTGTGAATGTGCCTGATTATACCTACAGCGGATCCCACCGGTGACCCGCCTACACCAACTGTACTGCCAGACAAACTTAAACGTTCTTTACGTGCGTATTTGTTGATGTTGATGATTCTTAGCACAGCTGTTTTCCCCTTTGAAAAATATGACCTAGAACATGCACATTTTCTGAGAATTTATACCGAGTCACTGAAAGCAGATCTGCGCAGTGAACGCGTGTAATCCTACTGGGCTACAGTGTGCGGCGTCACGTGACTTGTGGTGAAGAACTGCATTGTGGTAGTTGTAGTGATAGGGAGCAGTCCTCAGCAGGGCATTTTAACAGCCTCCCAGTGCATCTCAGAGAGGCCCATATATACTAGTTGTGTCCCTGTTTACATATCTGTTCATCTTGCACTAACCCTGTCATTGTGCTAATTTTGAATTCCTTAATGACGCTTTATTTATCAGTTGTACAAGCATGAGTACAGGTACATTGGAATGCTGCTTTTTCACATACCCCATCCTGCTCTACTTTGTGACATACATATTCACACACACACACACACATATATACAGGTGACAATAAAGCTTTGGTCAGCCAAACATTTATTCACATAGACATCTGCACACATGCTGTCTCAGGATTACTCTAAAGTTTCTGGGTTACTGCTGGACCTCCATACCGATGACTTGGGCACCCCCCCATACGTTGCCCCTTAAGCGATTCCCATCATTACCAACCTAATGGTGGTGGTAAATGTGAGTGAACAGGGGCAGGAACATGCTTTGCACTGGGGCCCATTAGTCTGCCAATATGCGGCAAATGACTGTGCTTCGTGAAAAAAAAAAACGGTTTCTGTTTGCATAATTAAGCTCTACGACCGAGACGAAAAAAGGCTATAAATGTGTGGGGACGTGATCCAGTGTTACGCTGGCACTGTTAAGTGAGCCTCTCAGCCTGCGCTTGTCTTATTTTCATCATTAATGAAAGGAAATTGTCCTCATGCGAGGGCAGAATATGCTCAGTATGGCCCCAGAAGTTGGACCAGCATTCCTGCGATGGTGTATGCGTAGCTGCCCGGCCCCTGACATCTCTAAAAACCTGCCTTGTATGTTTTCTCTCCTCCTTCTCCTCCTCCCCCCCCCCCCCCCCCCCCCGCCATGTTGCCTCCCCATTCAGTGGCTGGTTAGGAGGAGCTTGAAGCTGTTTTCTCACAAAGCAGGACAGCAGCAGAAGCAGCAGCAGGTTTAGTGAAGCGATGATGGGGTTTTCGTTTCCACGGGAGGATGGAAGCAGCGTGTTCAGCTACCTTTAAGGAGCCACCTGCCAAAGGGGGGCTTGGTGTCCCCATAGCTTGCAGCATTCTGCCAGTGGTGCTTAAAAGACGCAAAATACAAAGGAGAGAGTCAAAAACAATCCTCATGTTTCCTCCTGCATGTGTGACTCGGAGCTCTGGGCATCGTGTGATTGTGCGTGTTGGGAAATGTGGAATGCAGTGAGAGGCACCATATGTTGGTTAACATAACTGTATCCTTTAAAAATCTGGACATATTTATAGTTAAACGTTATCAATATTCAAAGTCTGCAGCACCCCTGCTGAACATACAGCTGCTAATGTAATGGAGATGATCGCATTGGACGAATCAGTCATTTTCTGTAGTGGAGGACGAGGGATTTCATCGGCTCGTTCAGCACTTAATAGGGGTAAAGCTACCACTTTCAATCTGAGGAAATAAGGGACATTACCCCACCCCCCCAGGTCCCAGACGATTAAACACTACAAATACATCGGACCCATTCTAGCCTCTGTTTACAAATCTATTTTCCAGGAATAACTGCTGAATTATCTTAATTTTTATTTCATAAAAAAAAAAAAAAATGACGCAGTAAAAAAAACAATTTTATACTGCATCAGTGGTGATTGGGGGAATCTAAGTTATGCAGGAAGGATTCTGTATCCCTTCGAACAACTGGCACCGTTCTGCAGTTGTCTCCTATAGGATTTCCCCTATAGTTTAGCTCAGGCTGAAGCCCTAAAACCGGTGCCTCATTTCTTGACATTAACGGGGGGGGGGGGCACTTCTCCAGGAGAAGGAGGTAGGACTATTCTTGGAGGGGTCTTTTCCAGTGAGTCACTAACTCCAGAGCTGTGATGTCATCCCCTTGCCTCTCCCTCTTCAGTGGCCTCTCCTCTGAACAGAAGCATTAACGACTGCTGAGAAGGGCAAGGATTCCCCCCAACGCCACGTTTGAGGAATCACCATAAAAACGGCCTGACGATAGCAGACTGTGAGGCTCTTGTTCGTTCGTTAAACCGTGTTCAGTGAAGAAAGTACGGGGGGACACTGACATGGGATGTATCTAGTTCCTTTAGCCAGATTACTGTGGACCTGCCCCACAGGTGCTCAGTACAGAAACCACAAAGAATGTTTGTGTAGGTAATAATACACATAATAATGCACATATTGATAAATGCAGGGGTATAGGGGCCAGGGTTAGGGTTGGGGTGGGGCATGTACCAGTAAATACTTAATTTGGCTTCCCCCCATCCTGTTATTGTGAAAACCACACGCGAGGTTTATGGATTGCTGTTTATAGCAGTGCTTCTCAGGGGAGGTGTGTGCCTTGGAGGTTTAGGTAGCAGGTGGCTGTCATCAGAAGGTCACCAGTTTGAATCCCAGGGTCAGCAGAGTGGTTTTGCCTTTGGGTCCCCAAACAAGACCCTTGGCCCCAAATTGATCCAGGGGTTGGCTCACCCTTCCTTCTCAATTGTGCATCAATTTGGCTAAAGGCATCTAATAAATAATCAGAAATATATCTGGGGGGCTGTGGGATCTGCTGGAGTAGTGGTCTAATCCCGGGACCGTATGGACAGTAGTTGGGAGATTTGCAGGCAACTCTGTGCTGCTCTGTTGCTGCTAGACAACATGTTTCTGTTCTATGGAGAGCAGATCCTATGTCTGCTTCTCATCTGTTTATTTCTCCTTGGAAAATATCATCTCTCCGTTCGTGGCAGTGTTTATTCCTGCGTGCTTCATTCCTCCTACAAGTTCCCCTTGTAGCACGTGCAATATTTCCACCTAGAATAAAGTTTGAATTTGAGTGATGTGTCGGCATCGGCCTCCGCTCAGCCAGCAGAAATGGGTGCACTTGTGTCTAAGCCGCCAGCAAAAAACAAAAACGAGAAAGAATTTTTGAAGCCTGATTCAGAAGCCAGATATAGAGGCAGTATGTGGATGCAGCGAGGGTCTCTATGCAGAGTAAAATTTTCCGTTGCGATAAGCCTCAGCTCTCCTGGAACAGGCCGCGACAGAGGAGTGGGGGAACGCATAATCTGACGACCTAGCGGGGAGAAGAATTGCATGAAAGGAAGCCTGTGTTACGAAGAATCCGGGGGCGGCAAAGGCGGCCGGCGGCCATCCATGATACTGGCACAGCGCCTCCACCTGGATGGGGGGCTGCAGAACAGAGCACCCATTCTGAGGAGCTAAAACGCTGTGACTGTGTGTGTGCATGACTGTGTGTGTGTGTGTGTGTGTGACTGTGTGGGTGTTTGCAACAGAAAATGAACCAGCATAGTATGTTTATAGGTTTGTGTATGTGTGTGTGTGTCTTTGTGTGACAGAGAGAACGAATGAGATGAGAGAGGAGAAATCTTGTTAAATTCCACTGCTTGCCCAAGTAAGTGAATGTGAAAGATCGAGAGAGAGAGAGAGAGAAAGAGGGAGGAGGAGGGAGAGATGAATGCTGAGACGCGTTGCCTCTGCCATTTATTCATGAGTCTAAGATCACTACAATCACTCAGACAGGCCTGGAAACAGGTCCCACACAAACAATTAGAGTCAGATACACTTCAAGGCGAAATGTCGGAAAATACGGGGAAAAAGTCAAAGGCGAAAGAGACGCTAAAGGCAGCAAAAGAGAGACGGGATGCAGGCTGAGCAAGCCCAGCAGGGGGCAGTAGGCCGGCCAGCTGAAGGAGGGCACACTCTTACCTCCAACACACACTAACAGGGTTAGATCGGAAGCCCTGTGCCCCCCCCCCCCCCCCCAAGCAGCAGCAGGGGGCGCTGTGACACCGATGGCTCTGTGTGTGGGTGTCTGGCTCCCTGGCTGATGGGCTTGTTATCATTGATGTTGTTGTTTTTTTCGCTGCTTGCTGTTGCCGTTGCTGTTGCTAGGTGTGTGGCCGCAATGTGAAAATGTATCCATCATGCCCGTAAAGACCTTGAAGGGAATGCAACTGAATAGAGTGAGTGAGAGAAAGACAAGAAAGAAAAGGGGAGAGTTGGAGAGAGAGATGCCAGCCTTCAGGCCAAGGAAAGTCTGGTGTTTAGTTTTTTTCCGCTCCTAGATCTGGTAGGCAGAATCTCAGAATGTAAATAAACACCGACGCTGCTGGTCTGATTATCTGCCTGGGATCCTTTCCACCAATCAAAGGTCACAGCAGAGATGTGCCTGCAACACTATAAGATTTGCATTCACTTACTTAGCGTTCATCCAGCACGACAGACAGTCGAGAGTGCTGGCGCAGCTGGTCCCTGGAGCAACTGGGGTTAAGAACTTTGTTCGCTCTGCCGGCTATGGGCCTTGAACCCGTGAACTTCCTGTCACAGGAATTGCATCCTAACTCACTGAGCCACACACCCAATCAGAATGCACGAAGGAATGAGAGATGCTTCGGGCATTCAGTATGTCTTCTGATTCTCAAAAGACTTTTTGTCCTACCACAACTGTTAACGGAGTTAATTGCTGTTATGCAGAGGATCAAGTAAAAGAAAACCATCCAAATGATCCTTAATTCACAGCTGTCTCCCTCACCTCAGCCTTCGTTATAAGGAGTGATTGGTTAACAGCTGAGCTGATGTCGCAGTGGTTGTGGGTTCAGATCCTTTGAGTGGTTTCAGAAAGCATTCAGCGGCTGTAAGCTGTGTAAGAAAGTGAAGGCTCCTGCGAGCTCCATGGGTAAGGTGACGTGGCTATGATGTTAAACTGTCCTTCAGCGCAGACTCTTCCTGTCGTAGTATAAATCTGCATTACTGCTGCTCGCATGAGACACGTCACCCACAAAACCTGTCAGCTTCCCGAGATGAAGATGGATTGTAGAATGGCAACGAGTAAAGTGTCGTGTCAGAGGCTACCGAATATAGAGGAGCCGCTACACTTTTGCATATGGAGAGCTGAGCATTGTGGGATTTCTGTGGCCAAATGAGCCACATCTGAGGAGTCCAGAAATGTGGCCGTAGGAGTGTTAGGCAGCACTGATGGCAGCAGTGACTTTGGGGTGGAGGGGGTGGATGGTGTTGATGTAACCCCCTTACCTACCAGAGTGTGCGGCGAGCTGCCAGAGAAGCACGCTGCTGGCCACCGTGTTACGCAGCCCACCACCCCGCACTTCGCGGCCCCAGGCGCGTTACCTTGCAGGGCTGCTGCCATGGTAACTGACACGCGCTTCACTTCGGATCAGGGAAGGTTGACATTTTCCTTGAAGTAACATGTCAGACACCTCCCAGGTAATGAGCGAGAATGACAGTAGCTGAAACCGAGATATATGTGTGTGTGTGTGTGTGTGAATGTGTCTCTGTGCAGTGTGTGTGTGTGTGAGGTGTAAGAAAATACACTTTCTCAGGTGTATCCAAAATGGTGACTATCGCTGACTGAGAATGTACAGTGACACGTTTTCTGTCCTATAATAATCAGCAGATGCATCGCACGCTTAAGCCCCAAGTGAATCTGAACGAGCCCCGGATGATTAGTTTAACTGCAGTGTTTTAACAGCTATGCTCTCAGTTTGAGAATGCCATACGCCAGGACAGTCCAGGGCTGTTTCCCAAAACCTCTGTAATGCTACAATCATCGTACCTTCTGAAAATTTAATTCAATGACCTTCAGACAAATTAAGTCTCTGGACCAAGCCCGCGATGATCCTAGCAGCATCCCTGATAGCCAACATCAACCCTTAATTTCCCCACGTCACCTTGTACTGCGTTCACTCACTATACTCTCCTTCTCTTCCCCCTCTCCCTGCCCCATACTCTATAGTATTACTCACTATACTCTGCTACACTCTCCGCTCACTTTGAGGTAGCAGGCAGGCACATTGCGGGGAGCCACACAGGCCCTCCTTGCACACACAGTGTGACAGCGGCCCTGAAACAGCCCTTTGTGCGCCCGTGGGAGGGACTGGCGCTAAAATTAGCTGTTTGTTGCATTCTTGGGTGTATAAACAGGGGCCGCATGATGTGAGTGGATTAGAGGTTCATTGTCATGAGCCCCATTTAATCAGCATTAAACACAGCACTGGGCAAAGCTTCCGTGCTCCAACCAGTGCCGTGACCCCAGAATGGTCTAACAGAGCTCCGTTTCTGTCGGGCATAACATTTGTTGTTTGCCATTCTAGTATAATATAGCTCTGTGTCAGTTTAGTGTAACTCAGTCTCATGGTACTCTAGTATAATATAGGTCTGTGTCAGTGTATTGTGCTCTATTTCTATACCTATTCAGTATAATGTTGCTTTGTGCCAGGCTACTGTAACATTGAGATGTTTCGTCGTGCGTCGGCGTTCCTCATAGTAAATCGGCCGTGTGGGCGTGTCAACATGGGGCCGCGAGAGAGCCGGAAGCTGGCAGACGCGGCGAGCAGACCCTCTCCCGGAGGGGAGCGCGGGTCTCGAAAAGCTCGGGGGTGACGTCACGGGCATGCGTCTGTCGCCGTGCCGCGGCCTGGGGAGAGTGATCAGCGCCGTGCGGACGGCTGCCAGCTCGGGCCACCGGAGCCGCCCATATTATTGCCGTTATGGCTTCATTTCCTAGCAGTTTCTCAAACCCAATTAGGGCTTCTGCTCTTGCATGGTTCATGGTGTTTTTTTTTGAAGCAGCGCAGTCGCTAACGAGGGTTCCTGACTTAAGAGAATGACGGTTGGGCCAATCTTTCGCCCTGCTCACATTCTTCCAGCCCCCCTGGGGCCCTGCTCTCTCACTCCCCCGAGTGGCATGGCTGCCTGCACAAATGGACTCTTCATTCCCCAGTGAAGCCAGCAGGGTTCCCTTGCACAGTGGGAGCTGGGCCTGGTCTGGCCCGTTGTCTTGGCTTCCATCCTGCCCATCTCGGAGACCGACGTGCCACCAATTGCTGCCGTGCTTTTCCGGAAATTTCACTTCAAAGGGCCAGGGTTTAGCTGTTTGCTTTCAGTGGAGACCAACCAACAACACTGCAGTGTGTGGGACCCCCTCCCCTCCCTGCATGACACATGGAGTGTGGAGTGCTTCAGGATGGAATGTTCCAGTGGAATTAATGGCCTGTCAGTCGGATACCAGTACCTCCATTGTTTCATTGGTCACAGCTGACGAATAAGGTGATGTTATAGGCTAGTCTAATCATGTGGGGGAATGGGGAGACGCCATTGGCTGAAAAAGTCACTGCGGTCTGAACAGCTGTCCATCAGGGGCTATTATATGTCTTATCTGTCCAGCACTCATTGGCTTCAGGCAGTTCATAAATCCCTTTTGTGGTTTTTAAAGGTTTTTAACTGTAGTCTGTGAGCAGCACTGTAACTACAGATACACACACACACACCCTTAGCACATAAATGATTCATAATCCACTGATAAGAGGCCATTATGTCAGAAATGTGAGGTTTGAGCACCCAGGCTAAGTGTGTGTGCTTGAATTTCAGGTTCACCACGGTTATGACATTTCCGCTGCTCCTGTCTCGGCGAGGGCCCCCCCCTTACTGTGCCAGAGCTCCGCCAGCGGCCTGGCAGGTCTGGATTGTGGGCTGGATCCGGCGCTCATCTCGCCGCCGCACGCGCTCGCCGAATCCTGTGGCATTTTAAACACCTGAGAAGCCTGCAGTTTTGTGGCATTCCACTTTTCTTCCCTCAGTAGCGACAGGCTGTCACCAGGCTCTGTGGTTTTGACCGAGGGGACGGGATGGCGGAGGGCGGATGCTTGCAGGCTTCCAAAGATAAACCATAAGGCGAGATCCTAGTGCCTCCTTATGCCTGTAAGACTGAAGAGCTTTAATGGGAAAGCACATAAATCTCCGTAAGCCATTGTGGTGCTGTATAAGCTTCTCACGCCATCCAGCCCCCACCTTGTTTCCAGGCCTGTTTGCCACTTTAGTCTGTCTGAGTTGGGGGAGGGAGGGTGTGACAGCCCATACCCCAATGAGGCCTCCGGGAGCCTCCACCCCACAGACAAATGTCCGCAGTGAGCATTCCGGCATCGCAACACGCGTACACCTGCCGGCCCAGCCCAAAAGGCTTCTGTCTGCTGAAATAGCAGCAGGCCAGCCCCTGGTGGGCGGCGCCACCATCTGGCCCCGCTCCGGAATGCCCGGCAGCTTCACGCGGCCGGTGCCGTGTTCCAACGCCCGCGCCCGTCTGCCCCATCTCGCGCTGCCCCAGGAACATTCGGCCTGACAGGTGACCGGCGCGGGTCTCCGGCAGAGAGAGGGAGAGGAAGAGAGAGAGTGGAGGGAGAGAGGCACTGGCAGGCAATGAGAGAGAGGGAGACAGAGAAAAAGGGAGGGTGAGACAGGGAAAGGGAGAGGAACAGGGAGAAGGAGAGGCACTGGTAGGTAGGGGAGAGAGTGAGAGAGAAAGGCAAGGGGAGAGGGAGAAGAACAAAGAGAAGGAGGGAGAGACTGGCAGGCAGGAGGAAAGGGAGGTAGGGAGGTAGAGAGAATGGGAGAGAGAGAGAAAGGGTGGGAGGGAGAGGAACGGGGAGAAGGAGGTAGAGTGGCAGGCAGGAGGAAAGGGAGAAAAAAGAGGTATAGAGAAGGATGGAGAATAAGATGCATTGGCAGGCAGAGGGAGAGAGAGAAGGAGGGAGAAAAAGTGGCTGTGTCAGGCTGGGGGGGAGAGAAGAAGGCAGATGGAGAGGTGGAGAGAGAGAAAGGAAGAAGGAGAGAAAGAGGGTGTGAGGGGCAGAGGAAGAGAGAGGATTTGAGGAGGGAAAGTGACCCAGAAAAGCACAGGAGAGCCTGGAGATGCTGAAATGAAGTAGAGAGAGAGTAAGGAAAACATCAGGAAGAGACTCCCGGCAAGCCTACATGCCCCCAGATAGCTGGAGTATGGAACCAGACCCTACCTGTTAATTATTTCCGGAATCGAGCAGCCAATCCAAGAGCCCCATTCCGCAAAGAGATTTATCTCAGATGCCAGGTCCTGAAAGTCATTAAGCAGTCATTATTATCTTTTTAATTATTATAATTATTTCGCACAATAGTGGAGCGATCTCTGCAATTGCTGCGCAGAGCCAGTCACTAACGGCTCTGGAAATGGATGCCTTTAGACGGCGGGCAGCTGGGTGCCGCTTCAGTCTTGCTGAGCATCGCGGCGGCAGACATCCGAGAGCCAGGTCCCAATCGCCTGGAGCGGTAGTGCGTGGGGGGGGCGTTGGGGGCGGGACTGGGCCACACAAACTCAGTGTGAGAGCAGGGGCGGCGACCTGTCATTTTCAGCCAATACACCAGCAAGGTAGTACCAGTCTGCTGCTTTAAATGCTACTTTCTGCCGACTAATGATGTGCAGCTGAGCTCGGATGACTCGGCAGTTTACAGGAGTGTTCGTCAATGTACACGTGACACTGTATTTCTGGTTCACATTCCGTGTGTGTGTCACAATGGTCACTTTTTCCACATCGACGTGTTGTGCTTCCGGCCATGTATGTTTGCGTATGTGTGTATGACCCCATAATGTGATGAAAACCTGTTATTTTGATATTGTGGGGGGCAACTTTTTTGGTCCTCTCAAGGGGACATTCAGTTTTATAAAAATCTGCTGATTGTTATCACAGATTAGGGGTTTAAGGTTGTCATAGCTGAGATAATTTTTTCTCATAAAAATGAATGGAAAGTCCCCACATATGAGTACCGGTCTGTGCGTGCGTGTGTCCCCTGAAAGGGAGCGGGCCCCTACCTACGCAGAGATCGGGCCCCTTTCCTAGGCTTGCTGAGCTCACAGTGGAGGGCAGATGCCCACCACATCAGCACCTGCACATTTTTCCCTCCGGAGATTCAAACATGGACCCATATTCACTTACCCATTACCCATACCTTGCGTACATGTCGCCCATGCGATAAGTGCAATCATGTACATCTGTCTATCATACAGGTGCCATTCTGCTCTGTTTGCCAGCTCCAGTTTGCACAAATGCCATATTCTCCCCACTGTCATCTCATGAGCCAGTGTGCTTGCTGACGCATGCAGTCCCTCAGTGTTTACAGTGGCCGGGGGAGTTCCCGGGGTGGAGTTCCCTTGGCATGGTGGGAGCGTATAGGCATGTAGGTGACGGTAACTGAGCCGGCTGCCATGGGACGGGGGGCCCCACAGCTGTCAGGACTCTGCATGGCCAGCAGATGACCCCCAGGGTCCCTCTCTGCTACGTCGACTAACACCCCGTGCTTTCCTTAGGAAGAATTTCTTAATTGAATCTTTAAGTGACGCCTGCTGCGTCCCATTTAGCCCCGAGAGCAGGAAGTGCTCTCTGGTCACATGATTCCTGGCTCATTATAATGCTAAAATCTGTTCTGTCCAGGCGTCCCCCACTGGACAGGTCAGCGTAGGGTGACCAGATAATCCATGACAGGGAGGACACTTTGAGCTAAGATAATATTTGTGAACTACCATTTCAATTAAAAGGACCTGGATTGGACTTGCTGTGTGCTGATTGGTCAGTCTCCTATAATCATGCATGTGTCACTAATGTGAAACAGCTGGATGAGTCTTTCAATGAAACAAAAAAGCAGAAGCAGTCAAAGCAGAAGGGGAACTGAACTGTTTACCCAAGCATGGCAGCCTTTCAGTTTTAAAGTAGTTTGTAAAACCTGCAATAAGTCAGAGTGTCCTACTTGACATGGATTATCTGATCAGCACCCACAGCACAGGGATAACCATGGTTTGTGTATAGTGAGAGGGGCGGCATGGTGGTGCAGTGGTTAGCACTGTTGCCTCACACCTCTGGGACCCGGGTTCGAGTCTCCGCCTGGGTCACATGTGTGTGGAGTTTGCATGTTCTCCCCATGTCGTCGTGGGCTCTCCTCCGGGTACTCCGGTTTCCCCCCACAGTCCAAAAACACGCTGAGGCTAATTGGAGTTGCTAACTTGCCCGTAGATGTGAGTGTGCCCTGCGATGGGCTGCCCCCTGTCCTGGGTTGTTCCCTGCCTCGTGCCCATTGCTTCCGGGATAGGCTCCGGACCCCCCGTGACCCAGTAGGATAAGCGGTTTGGAAAATAGATGGATGGATGTACAGTGAGATGCAAGCTGCACGGATGTTTCATTACATTGCATTTTATTTATTTAATAGATGTTTTTGTCCATAGTGGTGCATAGGATCTCAGTAATTGGGGTTAGGGGCCATGACCAATGGCCCAGTGGTGACATCACTCTGTTAGCCATGAGATTCGAACCCACAACCTTCTGGGCACAGGCATAGGGACCTAACCTGCAGAGCCTCAAACCACTCCCTGTTGCCATTTTATGTTGGAGGCCTTAAGGTAGAGGCACAGAGAGGCGCCATCGTTCGTATGCTATCTGCTGCAGCCTTCCTCAGACAGCTGGCAACACACACCTTAAGATGTCTGACAGCTAGGAAATTCTGATGTAAAGAGGCAAAGTGTAAAGGAATCTTACACCTTAATCTTGTAATACAGGTGGCTACTTAAGACCTGAAAAAATGTAGCATATGTTCCTGGTTATTTCTCAGGGGAAAACTTGATCTTTTTTTCAGTACGTGTGTCTCTGTTATGATAAAGAGCACAGTAGGAGATCTAAAGATTAGACATCAGAAACATATAAGAAATAACAGTGAAATTGTTGAGATTTTCTGGCGGTTGCATTTCAACATGTCTGGAGTGGAGATAAAAGTGAAGAAGGCAACCAAGACCCTGCAGGCGCCTATTTTGTCGATCCGACCAGCGATTCGTGCGATTTCTCTGAATGACTTCTCACAAGAGAAATTCAGGTGCTGTGAGCCTGCACAATAATCATCATCTGGTCATTTTTATCGAGGCAAAACAGAATGAGAGTTTTCCTTCCTGTTCTATTGGGGAAGGATTCACCCTTTGCTGATTGTGTTACTCTTTGCTAAAACTATTGTTCTGTGGACAGTGGAAGCTGATGTCATTGGAAGGTCAGACTTTTGCTTGACAACCCCCCTGTTCCAGGCCCCCCAGAGGGAAATAAATATGCCTGAAAATCTGCCTGCCGTTTGCCCTCGCTCATCAATGTCTTTGGCCAATCAGAAGCAGGGTGCGTTGCCCAGCAGTTGCATTTTCTAAAATGAAACCATCGCCCTCAAACGATGTTCTGAGGTTTAGGCCATGCAGGCCTGTTTCTAGTCAGGTGTGGGACACGCAGTTTAGCCTAAGATATGTCACCCTGGGCGTAGTTTTAAAAAGATCAGTGGAATGTCAGGATGTCAGTGTTTATCACTGATCCGAGCACTTTGTGCTGGTAGATGGACTCTTAAGAAAAAG
Source organism: Brienomyrus brachyistius (assembly GCF_023856365.1). Classification (NCBI taxonomy): domain Eukaryota; kingdom Metazoa; phylum Chordata; class Actinopteri; order Osteoglossiformes; family Mormyridae; genus Brienomyrus; species Brienomyrus brachyistius. Next base: position 11,111,358 of record NC_064533.1, read on the forward strand.
CTCATACAGGAAATGCCTGGCTGCAGAAATGTGTAAACAGTACAACTGATGTGAGTCACTGTGGATTTGAGCATCTGCTGAGCAGTGAACTAATACAGGTTCTGATGAAACAGCGGGGGTATGGACACAGATTGTCCAAGGACTGTCCATGGGCTCTCTGTAACCTCAGAGTTCTGACTCTGAGCACAGGCTGTCCATGGGCTCTCTGTTACCTCCAAGTCCTGACTGAGCACAGGCTGTCCATGGGCTCTCTGTAACCTCCGAGTCCTGACTCTGAGCACAGCCTGTCCATGGGCTCTCTGTAACCTCCGAGTCCTGACTCTGAGCACAGCCTGTCCATGGGCTCTCTGTAACCTCAGAGTCCTGACTCTGAGCACAGCCTGTCCATGGGCTCTCTGTAACCTCAGAGTCCTGACTCTGAGCACAGGCTGTCCATGGGCTCTCTGTAACCTCCGAATCCTGACTCTGAGCACAGCCTGTCCATGGGCTCTCTGTAACCTCCGAGTCCTGACTGAGCACAGGCTGTCCATGGGCTCTCTGTTACCTCCACAACCTGACTCTGAGCACAGCCTGTCCATGGGCTCTCTGTAACCTCAGAGTCCTGACTCTGAGCACAGGCTGTCCATGGGCTCTCTGTTACCTCCAAGTCCTGACTGAGCACAGGCTGTCCATGGGCTCTCTGTTACCTCCACAACCTGACTCTGGGCACAGGTTGTCCATGGGCTCTCTGTTACCTCCACAACCTGACTCTGAGCACAGGCTGTCCATGGGCTCTCTGTAACCTCCGAGTCCTGACTCTGGGCACAGGCTGTCCATGGGCTCTCTGTGACCTCCATATTCTCCTTTAGTCACCCACCGTTCGCAGTCTACGTTTTCAGCAGTTACCTTCTGAAAAACTACACTCAGCTCCATTCTCCTGAGTCAGCTGAGGACATGGGGAATGAGCTGCTCTAGTCAGGGAGGGGGAAGGCAGCCAGGCTGCTTGAGTCATGTAATGATTAAAAACAAAAGCCAAATAATCGTATCTGGTGCTCTGCCAGACCGCCAGGATAAAAGCCACAAGTGGCGATGGGGTAGCGGCCGAAGCACTGAGAGGAGCCTCACGGGCAGACTATGCATACTTGTTAAAACACATGCTCCTTAAAATGCATGCTCACTAAACTGTGTCAACCGTGATGCATGTTTGTTAAAAGGACATTAGTTCAAAGTCATGATGCGGAGGACAGAATCAGCTTCTCTGTTACAGGCTTAACCTGAGGGCAGGGCTTGTAATCCTTACAGGATGCAGCTTCATGAAATTAGTTCTATCCCTGTGGCTCTTTGACCCTTAGTCCCGACGAATGGGCCAGCTAGTTTATTAGAAAAATAAAATAATTATACTATGATATGTCAGCATTAATACTAGACCCACGGGAGTAAAAGTGACTCTTGGCTGTTCTCCAGTGCTGATCACACCTCTGCAGCGTGTTTCCCCGTCACCGCCAGGCAGATAAATCACTGAGAGCACCCAGATACTTCAGGATCACTAATTGGATTAGCTTCAAACAGGCATCTGTGGTCATCGGGCTGCCCGACCCCGGCTTAACCCGTCAGAGGCCTGTTAGTGATGGATGGATGGATGGACATCAGCTGGCGGGATGTGCAGGCTTCCCGTTACCTTTACGGTGTCATGGGTCGTGACCTCTGACTCGTTGTTTGTAGCAATGCTCGGTTTCATTTCCAGGGTTAAATGCCTCGACCTTGACCAGGCAGAGGCTAAGCTGCGGTTGTGGGCGGAGGCGGCCTGGTTGTTTCGGTGGCGGTCAGCAATTGGTGAAGCGGTCACTGAAGCCACATGCACCCAAGGGAGGAGTGCTGCCTTCTCACCACCAAGCCCCGAATCAGCAAGCAGCCGCAGAATACGGGAAATGGGAAGAATTTGATCTGTTGGGGACTACAACTGATTTTCCATTTTCAAGCTGACCTCACTGTGTTGGCCAGGGGTGGCAATCTTGTGACTGGACATGTCAGTGTGGGCTTTTGCTCATATCTCTGTCACACACGCAAGTGTCTTTTTAGTTATGAGACTGTTTATAGAGTTTTTAGACAGATCTGAGGTGTAAATGTAACAGGTGAGTTGTCAGCTGGCTATTGCTGCAGCATTGCTACAACTGGCACCACAGTTAGCCATGGTGGAGTTTTTCACCCCATGAGCTGGGAAGAAGCAAGAATGTGGGCTGTCTAGGGGGTCCCCGAGGATTGGGGGTTGGGCAAAGCTGTGTGTGTGTGTGTGTGTGGGGGGGGGGGGGGGGGGTCAAAACCATCTTTGGAGTGAACTTGTACGAGTGCAGGGGCTTTGCTACGAAACACTGTGGAGAAGAGTCAGTCATGGTGGGGGCGGATTCAAACCATAGGCAGCAGATTCACGGTCCTGTCCTGCTCCTTGTTCCTTTATGGATGAAGCCACACCTGCGTCTCCCATGGGACAGAAGCTGCCCTTGCAATGAGGACACAGAGGCGTCTTTGACTTCCGAGGAGAGGAAGCTGAACCTCTTTCAGAGCCGAGAGCGGGCCCCTCTCACTCTCTGCTGTTTCCCATGCTGTGCTTCTCAGTCCCATCGCACCTATATAAGAGGCCCTCTCGCCCCATAGCGTTGAGGTGTAACAGGCTTATCGCCTCTACCCAACACCCCCCTGGGTATGACATTTTCATTAGCACTGCGCTACCACACTTTGCCCTGCTCTTTGTGTGCCGGCTAATTAGATTACAGCCTCCTAAACGGCCTTTCATGCAGAGAGAGTCTCTCGGATTCCCCGACACTCCCCTCCCATCAGGTCCACGCTCTCCTGCGTTGAGGTCGGCTTAATTACTGTGTTAACGATGGGTCTCTCACAGCTGGAGTGCCGAATCATCAGCGGATCGATGCCCCATGGAACCCGGCGTTGTGTTTCTGTGGCAACGGTGTCCCATCACTCTGTGAAGGCTTGACACTCGTGTTTCATTCCTGCGCTCTGTGCTGTGGTTGTAGGAAATGGGCCTGGGGCTAGAGAGGTGCAGGTCTGGACTGCGTGGTGGTTCTGGAATCTTCAGTAACACCTTACGTATAGCATTTATGTATAATGCATTATATATACCTTCATAATGCATTCATAAAATATTATAAACACGACTATATAAAAAGACATAACACATTATAGCCATAATGCATTATGAATGCTGTCAGCTATAATGCAGTAGAAATACCTACATAATGCAATACAAAGCATTAATCCTTATATTTACCATTATAATGCATTATGAAAGTATCTATACTGCATATAGCTGCATAGAGCTTTTATAATGCATAATAAACATGGCTGTAATGTGTTATGCCTTTTAATTAATTATTATATCTGTGTTTATAATATTTTATGAATGCATTATTATACATTATGAAGGTATCTATGATGCATTATGATGACTGCTTAAAATAAAGTGTTACCGAATCCTCTTCTCAGAGTGGGTGTCCTAGTTGTGGGGTAGGGATGAGAATTGTATGTGTTTTGAGGTCGTTGTTTATGTTTTTTGTGTGTGACACTTGGGATGTGTGTGTTTGAGATGTGTGTGTTTCAGAGTAATAGCACTAGTTAGACTGAGGACCATATTTCAGCTTGTGGGGCACTATGGATCACATGCTCCCCAACCAGAAGAAGGCGCCACTTGGAAACTGCACGGAAGCACAAATACGTGTTTTGTTTCTCTTGCTAAAATGGCCCAGGCTGTTTTGAAGCAGAGAGGGACACACAGAGGCATGAATGATATGAATGGACGTTGCATGCGCTGTCTTTGGCCGATGAATGGGCCGGCTAGCTGGGAGTGACCTGACAGAGTAGCACGCAGCTGTGAGGCTGCCTCTAGCTTGCCTGAAGCATATCTCAAACTCTGCTGCCCCTGCCGCCTCCTCCACCCCGACTGCGGTTACAGATCCGCCGAGCAGCTGCGCCGAGTGTGTGTGTGTGCATGTGTATGCGTATGTGTGTGTGGTGTGTGCCTTTATGTCTGACTGTAGCCAGATCTGTGCATCCTTTTTTTATTTATAAGCTTGTGTGGTATCCTGTTAAAAAAAAAATCTGAATTCGACATACTGGCTTCGGGCTGGGTTCATTTTAAAGTGTGGGTTTGGGCTCAAAGGCACTACATTCCTCCGGTCCACAGCCTCACACCTCTGCTACCCCCCCTTACTGGCTCCCTGTGATTTTCTGGGATGGTCTATAGTCTCCTCTGTCCTCCCAAGCAGTCGGCTAACCTCACCGTCACCGACATTCCCGTCCCATCACACTGGAATGTTTTCTCCGTCTGATTGTTGATGGTGTACGGGGCGTCTAGACTCTGCTTCTGGATGATTGACGGTTGTTATTTTGTTTCCCCCGTTTGGAAATCCCGCTAGTGGAGGGGTTAATTTTATGTTTTGTGTGCCTGTCGAGATTCACATTCCTTTCACTTATTTATTCGTTCAATGAGCTCCTGTATCCTCACTTAGACTTTCACGGAGGACGCTTCCCGCGCCAACGGCATCTGCAGCTGCAGCTCCACTTCATATGTAACATAATACAGGGGAAGAGCCACTTCTGGGTTATTTCTTTATGAGGTTCAGCCCCATAACTCTTAGCCATGCGATTATCTCACATTATTTGGATGCTTCCTAAATGACAGCTTGCAGACACTTCCTTCTGCACTACGGTATGTTAAACCGGGGCAGTTTAGCATCTTTCTCACGAGTGCAACAACTGGACCTTTCTGGTGCCCAAATTAGTTTTCTTTTGACATTTAAACCGGCAGCACCTGGTTGTGACCTCATTACCTAACCTGCTTAACTAACACCAGCTCTAAATTTTATGCGACTGAGGACAAAGGATTGTGTGTCTGTGGTCAATCTCACAGATGACCATATACTGCTTGCGGGTCATGTTAAGGTCACTGACTTGTTCGTGTCTGATCTCCACAGCATCTGGCGAGGACTGAACGTGAACTGCGCTGACAGCTCGGGGTACACGCCCCTACACCATGCCTCACTCAACGGACACCGGTAGGAGCATTGGATCAGTATGTTGGTGGTTTGTGGCTTAGCAGGTTAGGCTTCTGTGCCCATGATCAGAAGGTCACAGGGTCAGATCCTTTCTTCAGCCACATTGTTACATCTCTCTGCCTATTGATATTTATCTAGTAATTGCACAATATATATTGTTGCTGTGTTGTATATTACTGTTTGCACACTTGCAATTGCATTCCTCATTGTTGCTGTTGTAAGATTTGTACACAAGCATTTCACTCACACTTTAGAGTGTTAAATGGTTTGATCTGATCTCTGTTGGGTCCCTGAGCAAGGCCCTTAACCCTCAAAATGCTGCAGGAGTCCTGGATAAACGGCTGACCCTGTGCTTGGATCCCAGGCTTCACTCTCACCTATATGTGGGTGTCTGTCTCAAAAAGGAAGTAAAACAGGATATGCAGTGCGATTGTACACATGGCAAACGAGGCATCATTTCATAGTGGGAGTGTTGTTTTTGTCAACACACAGATCATTCTTTTGAGTGACCTGCAGTAACATGTTGATCATCGCAGTCAGGGTGGCAGTAAGTCGCACGAGGCCTGGGATCATCATTCTTTACCAGGGTCATGCTGATACTGCAAAACTGACCTTTGACCTTTTGATGGGTATGAGTTCTGACGAACAAGAATGCGACCTTTAGAGGATTAAAGCTGACTAATACATCTGTGTTGAGCCTATTCCATGACCTACGCAAATGGCCAGTGCTGCCGCGCAGTTATACATCTGCGTTGAGCCTATTCCATGACCTACGCAAATGGCCAGCGCTGTCGCGCAGTTATACATCTGCGTTGAGCCTATGCCATGACCTACGCAAATGGCCAGCGCTGTCGCGCAGTTATACATCTGCGTTGAGCCTATTCCATGACCTACGCAAATGGCCAGCGCTGTCGCGCAGTTATACATCTGCGTTGAGCCTATTCCATGACCTACGCAAATGGCCAGTGCTGCCGCGCAGTTATACTTCTGCATTGAGCCTATTCCATGACCTACGCAAATGACCAGCGCTGTCGCGCAGTTATACATCTGCGTTGAGCCTATGCCATGACCTACGCAAATGGCCAGTGCTGCCGCGCAGTTATACTTCTGCGTTGAGCCTATGCCATGACCTACGCAAATGGCCAGTGCTGCCGCGCAGTTATACATCTGCGTTGAGCCTATGCCATGACCTACGCAAATGGCCAGTGCTGCCGCGCAGTTATACTTTTGCGCTGCTGTGTCTGTGTCACTTAGAAATCACACCGGCAAACTGCTAGGTGATACATTGGTTTGGATCTTGCATTTATTGTCTTCCCACCCTGCAGTATATTCAGCTGTTGAATCACATAATTGAAACAGAAAAAAAAAACATTTAACAGCATCCATTCTAACATGTATCCATTTATCGAGTCCTGGTCACATTTGTGCTACTCCAAACTTCTGTAGACAAATTTAGAAAATTGTCGAGCTTCTACAAAGTCACTTTTTATGCATTTTCCCTTCCAAAGTTAGTGTCTGTACTACTTTTTACTTTTCTTTAGTCTTGTAAATTATGAGCAAGCTTAATGGAGGTAAGTGAAATTGGCACTGTCATACTTCGTGTTTTGTAGACCTGTTGCTACGATGCCTAGGGTGAGTTATTTAATGCTACATATAAATAGCGCTTCAGTTTCAATCAGCAGCATAAGTACACCTGGAATTGCATGCCTTCTTTAATCCCATTAAAAAGGACTGCTACCAGGCGGACCAGTCACAGTTCTTGCAGTTGCCGCAACATGTAGGTACATTTCTGGGGAGGTGCACATCAGGCTACAGGGAGGGATACTCTGTAGGATCCACAGCGATGCCAGTTCAACGCAGAAGTATGAATTAGCCTTATGTCCACGTTTTTTACCCCATAATAATTCACCCCACGGAAGCCTCACCCACTCTGTGCGATTGCTCGAATTAAGCAACCCATTAACCTGAATTTTATTTTGTTTGCGAGAAGACCCATCCATAATTCCAGTCCTTTAATAAGCTCCATCCACCTTAAAATCTCACTCCTGGCACAGTGCTCCTCGTCCAGCCTGTCTGCATCACAGAGGCACCATGGGAAGTAGGCTGAAGAGAGGGCAGCCTCATATCTCCTAATCTTCTGCAGAAGGAGGTAGATTATGGCGTGATTCCACTAGCAAGAGCACAGCACGCAAAAGCTTGTCATGCTCGGATAGGATAAGGAGGAACAATATAGCGTTTGGAAATAAACACATTGAGCATAACACATGTGCACGTACGTTAAATACTGTTTACAATTCAGATGTGGAAGGCAGAAAGTGGTTTATGTCATTATGAGTGTAATTTCAGTACTGAGATTACAGCAAATTACAGGTTCTGGTAATGTATGGTTTCAGATGTTTCCTTCCGGCGAGTTGAATCCAAAAATCTGTGACAGGTCGAATGACTGAGCGACAGCGAGAGGCTGAGCTCCTCCTTTGCTTTTCCCGGTTTATCAGATGGGAGGTGATTGTGCTGATATCCCATGAGCCTCATTCTCTTTCCCTCTCAGGGACGTGGTGCTGAAGCTGCTGCAGTTCGAGGCCTCCACCAATGTGGCTGACAGCAAGGGCTGCTTCCCTCTGCACTTGGCCGCCTGGAAGGGTGACGTGGAGATCGTGCGCATCCTCATCCGCCATGGTCCCTCCCACTGCAGGGTCAATGAGCAGGTGGGTGGGATGAAATATTGGGAAATTAGCTCAGTGTCCTCTGTTTATGTCTTGGGAAATAAGCTCAGGTCCTCTGTTTATATGTTAGGAAATAAGCTCAGGTCCTCTCCTTATATTGTGCAAAATAAGCTCAGGTTCTCTCCTAATATTGTGGGAAATAAGATTAGGTTCTCTCCTTATATTATGGGAAATAAGCTCAGAACCTCTATTAATATGTTGGGAAGTAAATTCAGGTCCTCTTTTTATATGTTGGGAAATAAGCTCAGATCATCTGTTAATATGTTGGGAAGTAAACTCAGGCCCTCTACTTATATTGCGGGAAATAAGCTCTGGTTCTCTGCTTATATGTTAGGAAGTAAACGCAGGTCCTCTGTTTATATTGTGGGAAATAAGCTCTGGTTCTCTGCTTATATGTTGGGAAATAAGTTCAAGTCCTCTGCTTATATGTTAGGAAGTAAACGTAGGTCCTCTGTTTATATTGTGGGAAATAAGCTCTGGTTCTCTGCTTATATGTTGGGAAATAAGTTCAAGTCCTCTGCTTATATGTTAGGAAGTAAACGCAGGTCCTCTGTTTATATTGTGGGAAATAAGCTCTGGTTCTCTGCTTATATGTTGGGAAATAAGTTCAAGTCCTCTGCTTATATGTTAGGAAGTAAACGCAGGTTCTCTGCTTATACAGTATGTTGGGAAATAAGCTCTGGTTCTCTGCTTATACATTGGGAAATAAGCTCATGTCCTCTGCTTATATGCTGGGAAGTAAACTCAGGTCCTCTTCTTTGATGTTGGGAAATAAGCTCAGGTCCTTCGCCCAGAGGTGCTGGCAGTGGCCTTTGCAGCAGTGTGGCCCGTGCAATTTTTCATAAGTGTAATAGGCAGTGCTGTCCTGTTCCACCCGCTAATGACCAGCTTAATCCCTGTAGCAATTAAATTAAATACACTCCCCCGTAAAGTGCTCAGGCAAAAGTTTGCTGTGATTAATAGTCCCGCTCTGGCTGTAAAGCACCATTTTGCAGTGGCTGGTGCTGCCACCTCCCAGCCTCTTTGAATGGCGCCGTTAGGGTTAGCAGAGCGTTAGCTGCCCACACGCTGCCTGTACTGTGCCGGAAGCCTCATCTGTATGTGGGTGAGGGTGTATTTTCTGTTCCTAGAGCCGCATTTCAGTAACAGACCAGAAGTGAGTTTTGCAGTTAGTAAACTAACCAGAGCGGTTTCCGAGCTCAGTTCATTGGTGGCGGCACTGTATATAGGCATGCTTGTATTTTCACGCAGAAATGACTCAGCAGAGAGTTATACAGATATTCCAGATAGCAACCTCTTCTCTCAACTGTTTGAATCATGTCAGGTTTTGGAAGCCTTCCTTGGCCGGTGTGTCTCACACTTGTGTATCTTCTGGATGTATACTGTGATTCGGGGTTCTACGTGATATATAGAGACAGCTGAAGGTTTCTCCAGTGGAACCTTTCTGCCTGTACTCTCGCACTGAGGCTGGTGAGTTTGCCAGTGTGACATTGAGGCTCTGGAGGTCAAGGATGCCAGCTGTCCTCATAGTGCGAAGAGGGGAGGGTAAAAATGGTGCAATGAGACGTCAGTTTTTCAAGACCTTACCTATGCACTTCAGGAGCACAGCTCTTGACATATGAGTGGGAGAGGAGATAAGGAAAAAGCCGGCTTCTGGTATTTCATATTTTGGCTGCATTGGTGTGTGGCAAGGGCGGCATGGTGGTGCAGTGGTTAGCACTGTTGCCTCACACCTCTGGGACCCGGGTTCGAGTCTCTGCCTGGGTCACATGTGTGTGGAGTTTGCATGCTCTCCCCATGTCGTCGTGGGGTTTCCTCTGGGTACTCCGGTTTCCCCCCACAGTCCAAAAACATGCTGAGGCTAATTGGAGTTGCTAAATTGCCCGTAGGAGTGCGTGTGAGAGTGAATGGTGTGTGAGTGTGCCCTGCGATGGGCTGGCCCCCCATCCTGGGTTGTTCTCTGCCTCGTGCCCATTGCTTCCGGGATAGGCTCCGGATCCCCCGCGACACAGTAGGATAAGCGATTTGGAAAATGGATGGATGGATGGATGGATGGTGTGTGGCAGCCAGGCCGCATTTGACCATCTGCACTCACGCAGCAAACGCAGCCCTTAGTTTCCTGAGCAATCGATTGGCCGGCATTTAATGAGCTGCCTATTTTGAAAACACTAGATCCTCACTGTAGTGTGTCTATAATTTGTGATCGGTGCCAGAAGAACAGTGAATGCGACTTGTCCTACAGAAACCTGGGGGGGGTTTGGGTGCTTGCATGGGACGAGGCTGTGCCGGGCTCTGTCGGTGCTGCTAATTGGATCCAGGTGCTGTAACACATAGGAGCTGGTGGAAGCACCGTCTGAATAATGGGAGTTTGCGGTGATGGTAATGCAAGTACCTATAAAACAGAAAATGAATGTTACTCATTACTCATCACTGAGGGTATGGATTCATTTCAGGGAATATTTGATTGTCTGCTGTATAGGTGTGTGTGTATGTGTTTGTGTGTGTGTGTATGCGCATGTGTGTGTATGTGTGTATGTATGCATATGTGTGTATGTGTTTGTGTGTATGCGCATGTGTGTGTATGCATATATGTATGTGTGTGCGTGTGTATGTGTGTGTGTTAATGTTTATGTGTGTGTATGCGTATGTGTGTATATGCGTATGTGTTTGTGCGGGTGTGTATGCGTATGTGTGTGTGTGTGTGTTCCTGAAAAAAACTGAGAGCACAGACTTCAGTCAGCAGAGAAGATCCACCCCTCAGTTGTGATTATCAATCTCTCTTGACTGACAAGGAAATCAATCGCATCTCTAAGTACTGTACTTTGCGACAGTAAATTGCAGCTATTGAAACACAGGCCTTCACTCTTTTGACAGATGTGTCACTCTTTTCATCTCCGTCCTTCAGTCAGAAACCTCCAAGCAGGGAGTTTTCATACTGCGGAGCTGCAGACTGCGGAATATCAGCAGCCGCCGTGCAGGACCCTTTATCTCGCATGACCCCGGATGTCTCCCCGACACCCAAGCGTCTGTCCCTGTCTCCGCTTGACTCGCTGACACAGCTTCAGCGTCAGTCTGTTCTCTAACCTTCTGCTTTCAAAAAGGAGGTAATAGAAATCAACTTTAAAAGGGCGAATCATGAATGTGTGGCACCGTCTCCATCGTACGTCGCTTTGAATAAAGGCATCCGCTAAGTAAGTGTAATATATTGGCCGGGCTGCGATGGGTTGGTCTCCTGTCCTAGTTTCTGCGGTAGGCTCCGAACCCCCCACAACCCTGCATAGTATAAACAGGTACAGAATATGGATGGATGGTTGGATGGATAGTATTGTCTTGGGTCCTCAGCCAGTGTCTCCAGTAAATGTCGTGTATGGTTTCATTACACAGAGACTCATACTGCGTGGTTAAATGACATAAAAATGTTTTCAGATGTGGATTCAGCAGTTAGTGATTGGTTAGGGTTTGGTTATGGTTATGGTTATAGTTAGGGTTACAGTTACAGAGATGAGACCCTGGTGTGTTGCATTACTGCTTCAACACACATTTCTTCAGTTACCTTTTCTGGTCCCAACTGGCTTTTCCCCGGCAGTGACTGGCAGCGCAGGGTAATCCCACACACTGCGCGTTTCAGAGCTTCGAAGAGCTTTCATCACTAGTGCTGTCACAATAAGCGTGTGTGGGCTCATCTCGCGGCTGGACCTGGTGATGAACCACAAGGGGCTGCCCTCATCACGTGCTGTGGATGCCGAGCTGTAGGGGGCGCTGTCTCTTAGCAGGCTTGTGGGGGGGGGGGGGGGGGGGGGGGGGGGGTGTGGGAATGCTTTATAAATAAAGTTTGAAATGAAATCCAGGTGGGAGTTTCGCTCAGCTTTGCTTCTCACGAAAGAGTAACTCACTTGGGTAGACGCCAGGAATGGCCGCCTCAGAACAGTTAAGGAAAAATAGGCTTTTTATGAACCCTCCCCCCACTGCCCCCACTTGAATAATGGTAAATAAAGACAAATGGATCAGTCATCTTTGCCCTTACGTGATATGCAGGATTAGCCAGTGTCGTTTATATGGGCTTAATGACGATGGCGCTAGTTGAACGCAGAGACGGAATCCCTTCCAGCATCCGGTCGACAGTGGGGTTTAGGTCATGTAACACGGGCACCTCCCCCCAAAGCACGCACTGCTCCTGAGCTGATGCCGCTGGCCCCCTTTAACCTGCGTCACTCCTGTGTCTCCTACAGAAACTGCAAAGAGGGAGAATGAAAAACAAAAACCAGAAGCAGAGGAGAGGAAGGAGCAGGGGGGTCGGGGGGGGGGGGGGGGGAGGAGATGGGTGTGAATAAGACACTGCTGTCCTGCAGGGGTGTGAGACTCCACCATATGTGGTTCTACTGTGGAGTCACCCTCTCAGCTGGAAAGCCCCACTGCATGATGGGAGCTGCACGTGAAAGCATTCTTGCACTGTGTGTGTGTGTGTCGCTGCGACCTCATTAACTGGCGAGAGCGGCTGACACATCTCAGGAATGTTTTCTTAGAGACGGCGGGGGAATGAAGGGTCGTGTCGCTCCCTGAATCATGACCCTGGGGATGGGTGCGTGCTGGGGGGGGGGGGGGGGTGGCTCTTCGAATCTTTTTAACCCTCTGCTACCTACATGGTAAAGTGAGGTGTTGAAGTGTCACACACAGGGCCCAGTACAGATGCTGTGTGCAGGTACCACACCCAGTGCCTAATACAGGTACTGTGTGCAGGTACAACACCCAGAGCCCAGTACAAGCACTGTGTGCAGGTGCCAATTGTAGAACCCAGTACAGTCACTGTGTGCAGGTACCACATCCAGAGTCCAGTACAGTCACTGTGTGCAGGTACCATGCCCAGAGTCCAGTACAGCTACTGTTTCGAGGTACCACACCCAGAGCCCAGTACAGTCACTATGTGCAGGTACCATACCCAAAGCCCAGTACAGGTACTATGTGCAGGTACCAGTACGGGTGCCACTGTCGGATTCCTGTTAATTCTGCTGCATTGCAGATCCCTAATTACTTTGCTCCATAATTGAACTGATACTGTGCTAAGGTACTCACACTTCTCATCTCTCACTCCACAGGATATGGTTCTAAACTGTTTACATTGGGAGGCAGTTTCATGTTATGTGTATCCACAGGTTTTGTCTCACTTCCAAAAAGCAAGGTAGCTGAGAGGTGCATAAAACAGATATTTAAGGAACTTACTTGTGTAACAGAAGCTTTTTGAAAAATTGTCTATTATTAGTTTTGATCTGTTAGGGGTCATTAATCGCTGTTTGTTTGATGCAGTGGGAATTCCCAAAAGTTTAGGAACAGAAACATGTGTGTAGGTACATGAACACGTGCGTTGTGAGTTTGTGCGTGAGATTCCGTTAGTGCTCATTGGTGTGTGTACACGCATGCTTCAGCATACCATCCAAAATTGTCTCTCCCATGCGAGCAGGCATCACTTGTCCAGTGGGAGAGGAATTCTGGGCCAGAAGCAGTGCTGGACAGACTTTCCCAGGCAGAGAGCTCCCTGAGGAGAATCTACCAGGGCGCACACATGCTTCTACTTACAGAGCCTGGGAGCCACCTCTGCGTCACAGGAAATGAACTCTGACCTTTGAACTGCAAACCACTAGATGTGACCATGAGCTGTGATCTGGCCTATGTTTTTATGGGCTGACAGAAATGGTTTGGGGGCACCGGGGCTGAACAGATCAGAAGTAATCTGAGACACAGCCGCAGTGAGGTGCTGCTCCCTTTCTGCGTCTCTGCATCATGCTCTCCTGCACACAGCTTACATGTGTTTTGCAAGGATCTCTTTACATTTTCCTGAATCAATTTAGTTTGTAGTCAGATTTTCTCAGCATCCATCACCTAAACTATGAACCACGTAGAGACACACACACACATCATCCCTGAATCAGTATTTGAAATGTTTCTAAGTTAAAGCAGTGGACAGCTGTTATTTAAGTTTCATTTGTCCCCTGTAGATGTTAACCACACTGCCCCCTGGTGGACTACATGAAAGAAATATTCCTCTGTGGAACACTATATTTTTGGTAAATTAGTTCCAAAGTACAAGCAGCATTGTTTCATGTATGTGTGTGTGGTCCAGATATACCTTACCTTGTGGGGACCAAATGTCCCCACAATGTGATGAATACCTGTTTTATTTTACTTTATGGGGACCAGTTTCCAGGTTCTCGTATGGGAAAGCTCTATTTTATAAAATATATATATATATTGGTCGCAAAGCGAATTTTCCTGTTAGAAATAATGGAAACTCAGATGATTCGTTCCACAACCCAAAAATATTTATATAAAAATGATTAATATGAAATAAAAATAAAAAGTAAAAATACATAAAACAAATTAACCTGCACTTTACCTTTGAAAAGAATCGTGGATGGTGTGAGGGAGATGAGAGAGAGGAGAAGAGGAGGGTTATTTTGTAGGATGACTTTCACTATAACTAAAGGGATCACTGCTATCTGTTGGCTCACTGGAATCTTTTTGTGTGACTTTAACAAGGAACCTATCCAATGACCGCTGCTTTTGCTTTTGCCTTCTTTCCGATTTCGCGGAAATGTGTACATTGCATTGTCGTTAAACAGATTCATCGCTCGCACTGCTACACCCTTATTCGGATGATGCTTTTCTACTAAGTTTTGACTATACGAGTGAGGCACGCCGACTGGGACCAAGCATGGGAGGCGATTACCCACAATCCCGCAGAGAGAGAGAGAGAGAAGAAGAACCATCGGCTCAGTTGTAATTACATGACACTAGGCAGACAATGCGTATACGTGATACTCGTATTGCAAGACCTCGCTCATTTATAAAATTTAAATTTATTTTTACATTTTGCTTGTCTTGCAAAAAACACTCGCATAACAAGTTACTCGCAAAGCAAGGTTTTAATGTATATATATATATATGGACGAAAGCATCATCTTAATAAATAACATGTAGGTGTATTGTGAATGTTTCACAGCATATTGTTTTATAGTGAATTGTTCTATAATTGGTGATCGCCATGCGTTTTGCATGCTGTGGTCTTGTTAGCAGCTGCCATGCATATGGCGCCTTATCGACGAATGCCTGTTTCAGTTGCGCGTGTTTGTGGGTGTATTATCAGCCCCCGCTCAGCTGAGCATACCCTGTGCCTTGTTGCTGGCGAGGGGGAGATAAGGAGCAGTGCTGCGCTGTGAAATATCGCCCCCCAGTCGCAGCTCCCCTCCATCCAAGCCCCCTCTATGCTAACCCTAAGCTCTTTTCGAGAAACTCTTTGTCTCTAGTAACAATATTGCTCCCCTGTCAGTGATGCTCCTCCTTCAGTTTGTTCTGTTTTATCTATATTTATCTGGGCTTTGCCACCTAGGTACCCAACGCCTGTCCAGTGCCCTGTAGCCTGCTACCTCACTCTTGCCTAGTACCCCTGTAGCTTACTAGTTTACTCTTGTCCAACACGCTGTAGCTTGCTAGCTTTTTCTTGTCAAGCACCCTGTAGCCTGCTGGTTCACTCTTGTCTAGTGCCCTGTAGTTTGCTAGTTCGGTCTTGTCTAGCAGCGCGTAGCCTGGTAATTCACTCTTGTCTAGTACACTGTAGCTTGCTAGTTTATTTTTTTCCAGCATCCTGTAGCATGCCAGCTTACTCTTGTCCAGCACTCTGTAGCCCGTTAGCTTACTCCTGTTCAGTGCCCTGTAGCCTGCGAGCTTACTTCTGTTCAGTGCCCTGTAGCCTGCGAGCTTACTCCTGTTCAGTGCCCTGTAGACAGTGAGCTTAATCCTGTTCAGTGCCCTGTAGCCTGCGAGCTTACTTCTGTTCAGTGCCCTGTAGCCTGCGAGCTTACTTCTGTTCAGTGCCCTGTAGCCTGCGAGCTTACTCCTGTTTAGTGCCCTGTAGCCGGTGAGCTTAATCCTGTTCAGTGCCCTGTAGCCTGCAAGCTTACTCCTGTTCAGTGCCCTGTAGCCGGGGAGCTTAATCCTGTTCAGTGCCCTGTAGCCTGCGAGCTTACTCCTGTTCAGTGCTCTGTAGCCGGTGAGCTTAATCCTGTTCAGTGCCCTATACCCATCTAGCTCATTCTTGTCCAGCACCCTGTAGCCTGCTAGCTTACTCTTGTCCAGCACCCTGTAGCTAACTAGTGATCTGCTTGATCTTGCAAAAATGGCTTCTAAAGCCACTGAGATGAATATCTCTCTGTCTCCAGACACCGTTGATTTAATCTATAGCGATCAGAGCGGTGGTTGGTCTCTGGCTGCCGGATGCTGATTGTGTCTAGCGGTTTCCTCCTGCAGCCCGTCTCCCCTTCAAGATCATCTGTGCCACATGGCAAGCTTGTGCAAAGAGGTGACAGAACACTTTCACGGGATAGGAGCTCCACCGCTTTGTGTGTCTTGGACGTGACAGTTCCAAAAAGGATCAGACGGGGGTGGATAATGACAGCTGAATCCTCTGAATCCGAGTCATGTAGATCAGTTATTAAGATGCATGTCATTATTACTTTCAGACAGCAGACCACCCGTTGTTGACACACTGC
The DNA here is from genome assembly GCF_023856365.1 of Brienomyrus brachyistius. Taxonomy (NCBI): domain Eukaryota; kingdom Metazoa; phylum Chordata; class Actinopteri; order Osteoglossiformes; family Mormyridae; genus Brienomyrus; species Brienomyrus brachyistius. The sequence goes on from NC_064533.1 coordinate 11,127,666, forward strand.
TAATGGGTTAGCGTCAGAGACACGCTTGTTGGTTTGTGCTGCCAGAGCAGGGATGCTGTGAGACCTGTTATCATTAGCCTTAGCGTCCATGTTTGCCCTCCTCAGACCCGCTGCCCCTGCTCTGTGTGGGCCTGTCTCACTGTGCAGCAGCGCAGGATTAGTTACACTGCTGTTCAGCCCCGATTTCGGCAGGCAGAGTTAAGGCCTTGGGTGTTAGCTGGAGGGTGCTGGCGCAGAGCTCTGGAAAAGGACAGACAAGGATCAGTCAGGGGTTCGGACGGATGTGATCATATATGAAAATCGACATCTACTCTCGGGCTGGCCTGGTCCGCAAATCCACACTTGTTGCTTGAGATACGAGGCAGCAGGGTTCCTGAGGATGCCGTCCGATATAACTGGATAAAAACATGCTGCTGATCTCTCCTCCCCCATACTACATTCAGGCTTAGATATACCAACACTGTCAGCCCAGCTGATGGAGAGCAGTAACAGCTCACTGTGCTGCATCTGTTTAAAACTGTCTGTTTGAAACTGTCTCTAGTGAAAAAATAAAACAGTTTACTGTGCTGTCTCAGAGTGCTGTTACAAAGGAAGACTAAAGAATTCTTATCTACATGCACCCATATAGGGCCATATCTCAGAAACTCTGTTTGATATGCTTGATCAATAGTCATTATAGAGCATTACATGATTTTTGTGCCTCTTTGGTCAGTCGGTGGCGCCCTCTGCTGTATCGGGGTCTGCAGCCACCATCGATGTGCGTATGAGCCCCATCCTCTCTCGCCCTGCCCCAGAACCACGAGAACGAGACGGCACTGCACTGCGCGGCCCAGTACGGCCACTCGGAGGTGGTGCGGGTGCTGCTGGAGGAATTGACGGACCCCACGATGCGCAACAACCACAGCGAGACGGCGCTGGACCTGGCGGCGCTGTACGGCCGACTGCAGGTGGTGCGCATGCTGGTGCGGGCCCACCCCGACCTGATGTGCTGTGGTCGCAGTGGCCTGCACACGCCCCTGCACCTGGCCGCCCGCAACGGCCACCGCGCCGTGGCACTGGTGCTGCTGGAGGCCGGCATGGACGTCAATGCCAGGGTGAGGGGGGTGGCGGGCATCTGGGGAGGGCGGGGGTGGTAAATCTGAGAAGGCAGCGGTCCATCTGGAAGCGAGATTGGCGGAAAGGGTGAAATCTGAGGTGCGAGGGGGGGGGGGGGGGGCTGAGGTGGAGGGAGAGGGAGAGGGGAGAAGATCAGAGATCCTTTGTCACCTGCTCCATGTCCCTAAGCGCTGGCATCCATCCTGTGTCATGTGACCTCCTGCCTCCCCCAAGTACCAGGTTCTGCTGCGTAAGGGGTCACAGTGAAAGGAAGCCAGGTCGGAAATGGCTTTCTGCCTGCTGGCCGTGCAACGGGAGGTGGACGGATAAATGAACATTCTGGTTTTCCACCCCCCCCCCCCCACTGGTTAGCTTGTCGCTAGACCAGCATGCCGTGGCCTCGCGGGGCCTTGCTTCCTGTAGTACTCCTGCGGTCGCAGCACCAGATAAGACAGGAACTGGGCAAACCGCTCAGCTTCTGCAATTGCTGTGTGGGGGAAGTCATGTGATTTCTTGACTTGTCGTTAGGTGGCGATGGGGACGTGTGATCTTCAGAATCCTGGGCTGGTAACCTGTGGGGTTTCTTCTGCCTTCACAGTGTCACTGTTCTGCGTTCACGGTGTCAAGGCCCCTGGTCCTAAACTCCTATGCCCTGGCCCTGTGCAGACCCACATCAGAGTCCTGTGTGTGTTTCCGAGGGTTTATTTACCGTAAGGCATAGGGGTAGGACATGAGTGCAGAATGCTGAACTCCCCAGTTGTTTAAAGATGATAAAGAACATTGAAAAGAGAGTTCAGTGGACTCTCAGAAGCGAGCAAAGGAAACTGATTGGAAGACCCGCAAATTCCTGTAAGCACTCCGTGAGGGAATTGGTTTCCTGGTGACATCGTCACCGAAATGGCACGGACGTTAGAACAGTAAGAGGTTAGGTCACAGGAGCCCAGTCCTTTTATGCTCGTAAAGGGGTTTGTCTTTAGAGGAGAGTGAATTTGGGAGCGATCGAACCGTGTGGCTCTCGAGTCTGTGATTCGGCTCTGGTCAGTACTGCAGCTCCAGGGGGCGTGTGTGTTCACCATGGGAGGCAGCGGAGTAAGCGGTGGAACAGCAGGTGACTTTTGGAATTCATCCTTCCATTTCTCCTGGAGCAGCGGGTCAGTGCTAATTGCTCCTGGCTGGCTATTTGTCATGTGACTGACAGCTGTGCTCCTCTAAGCATCAGCAGCTCTGCTGGGAGGCTTCAGGCTTCAGTGCTGCAGATGGCAGCTGGCTCGGGTGGCTCTGCCAGCAGGTGGCAGAGTGGTGAAGGACCAGCACCTGTCACGAGAATGTTATGGGTTCCAGTGAGCAATACACTTTGACACTATATCTTTCTTTCTTTCTTTCTTTCTTTCTTTCTTTCTTTCTTTCTTTCTTTCTTTCTCTTCCAGACTGAGAAAGGCAGTGCCCTCCATGAGGCAGCCCTCTTTGGGAAGATGGACGTGGTTCGACTCCTCCTGGACGCAGGTGTGTGTCTCTCTTTCTTGTAGCCCTGACCTCACAGAAGGAGCAGCTTGCACTTTATCGGTCGCCCGAAACACCCCCACACCCCTCCAGCCGAGCTGATTTCCCTGGGGACTGATGCCCACTGGTCTGTCTCACTGGCGTCACTGGCCGCTTCAGAAGTGAAGGATAAATCTGGTTAAGCAGGCGGAGGGGATTATAGCGGCCGCTGCGGATTTCTCTGCCTCTGGACGGCTTGGTGCTGACGTTCACGCTGCTAACCCCGCTCTCTCAGCGTGCTGTCGCTCACACTGCGATTTGTACAGCTGCACTGGTGACGATGCGCTAAGCCTGCATCAGGAGAGTCTGCCGGCAGTGCTGCTGAGGTCACCTGACAGATGGACAGAGAGAGAGAGAGAGAGAGTGACAGGGGCGATATCCAAATTTACACCAATTTCTTTGCTTGAGCTTGTTCCAGCCCTGGAAGACAGCACTGATAGAGGTGCAGCCGTCTTCCACCTCTAGAGGGTGCTGTTCACCCCCCCCCCCCATGTTCAGGACCCCCAAATCACTATTTACCTTCAGCCAATGTGATTGCCCAAAGCAGTATAAAGAATAGAATGACTGCAGGAGCCAAATAGATCTATTCCTTGTCTATTTTCCTGGATAAAATTTTCAGTCACAGGGCAATCATCTGTGTGTATGATCCTTCATGGTGCTGAAGCTGTAGGTTTGTTCAGACCTTCTGGTTAACCTGCTGGTTATCAGAGGGCAAGGAGTATTGGCTTCTCTCTGGACTGCGTTGTCACTACAGGCTGGCAGTTATACCATGAGGGGTGGAGCCGCTGGGGGGGGTGTTATCACAGCTCTAGCAATGATGATCCTGCTTGGAAGATTCCTTAAGAGCCACAGGTCAACCCCTCACTCCCACACTCTGCTGCAGGGATTGATGCCAATATCCGGGACAGTCGTGGTCGAACAGCCCTGGAAATCCTGCGGGAGCACCCAGCCCCGAAGTCTCAGCAAATCACAGCACTCATTCAAGGTAGGGCAGCCAATCATGGTGTTAATTCGGCAGAGGAGAACCAATCGCTGTATTCAGGCAAAGCACAGGAGCCAGGTAAAGGACAGTTCATCCCCTCCTGAATCCCTGAATTTAATACACGTTTAACCAAAAAAAGACTCACACATGACTGGAAAATACGGAGTGTAAGGGCCAAGCAGGCGCAGACTTTCACACACCCAGAGTGTCAGACAGCTCAGGCCGGTTGGCTGCTTCCCCTCTGCAGTGTGATGCAGGCTGTTGGATAAGCCTGCCCCATCACCAGGCTGTTGGATAAGCCTGCCCCATCACCAGGCTGTCTCTCTTGGTCTGTTTCATTCTCTATCTCTCTCTGTCGCTATCTGTGGCTCATTCTCTTCTGTCTGTCTTTAATTTTCTCTCTCTCTCTCTCTCTCTCTCTCTCTCCATCTGTACCTGTGGCTCATTTTGTCCCTGCCTCTCTTTCTTCTCTCTACCTCTCTTTCATTCTCTGACCCTCTTCGTCTATATCTGTCTCTCCTTTGTATCTGTGTCACGCTGCTGTTTGCTGGGGATTCTCTGCTCGACACTATCAAGTCAAAATGGAATGTTCTTTGTAATATAAACTTGACTTTCCTCCTAACTCTAGAACACCCGGGAGAACCATTTAGAATCACCCCACCAAAGTGAGCACAGCCTTGCATACAGCACCTCCGGTTTGTACTGGGACCCGGAAACAACTAGAAGGATAATCCCCAGTCCACTGGCTTAGTGCTTCCTCAATGCAGCCAAAGGATCAGCTCTACCTCTCAGACAGGTCTTGGAAGGAGAAGGTGCCTTAGTGGCAACTTCCCTGTGATTTATAGTAGGGGAGGTTAATGTCTGGGAGACAGACTTTTGATGAAAAAGTTGCAGTTGGTTTTGATTCCTGTAGCCAGAATAAGAACTGAAACGTGTAAATAAAATATAATTGTTGTAGATGAGATTTACAGTTTGGTTTGATAGAAACACAAATCAGACAAATAATGTAGGTCGCTGTGCGTAAAAACACTAGCTAAAATTAATGAAATGCAAAAAAAAAAAGTGTTAGTGTTAGAACCACACAGTCATATTGCTCTGCGGGCTGGTGTGTGTGTGTAGGTGTGTTTGTGGTGGAGGGGTGTGAGAGATAGATTGAGAAAGAGTCCCATTCCAGATGCAGGGTGTGATGTTGGGGGTGGGGAGGCGTATGTGTGTGGAAACTCATCTCAGGAGGAGCGGAGGAAAGAGCGAAATCGGCATGCCCAGCCATGTCCGCCAGAGACACGGAACCACATCCTCCACATCCCATTTGGGGACGGAAGGAAATCCCTTGTCACTCTCCCGCACGCACGCTGCGGATTCCACATGGACCGGGTTCACTCGGAGTGAGCCAGTCCGGTGGGGTGACTTCGAATGTTTTGTGAGTGAATGCTGGTCTTGCAGCTCGTGGCCAGGAGGCCACCTGACATGCACACCGGTACATGCAGAAAGCCTACAGTTACGGCCATTTGGCGGCTAGCAAGTCGCGTCACATTCGCTTGACTTCTGCAGCACGGTCGCCTTACTCCCCACAACGTAAGACGTAGAAACCTGACAAATGGAATTCATTTATAAAAGGGTGACTGGCGGTAGCATTGCGGGTATAAATAGGCATGGAGGACATTAGCATTTCACGGTTAGCCTGACAAAGCTAAGCGGGAGGCGCAGCAGCAGACTGCCCGGTCCTCAGTGTCAGTGACCTACCAGAGCATTCATGCAGGGGTGTGTTCATGCGGGGGGGCATATCCGCACCACTCTGGGGCTCACATTCTCTCTCGTGGGGTGTGCGACGTGGCTAATATATTCTACATGTCTTACCTGCGATTGATATCTGTGTTACGTGTCATTGGACAGCGGCTCACTCAGCGGTCCGCGGTCGTGGCGGCGTTAAAACCCGACTCCTCCTGCTCAGTCATGTCTGTCACGTCAGTCAGTCAGTCATGTCAGCCAAGTTTGTGCTCATTCGAGTCTCCTGCACGTTCCACGTCACCGCCGATTTTCACTTCTTTGACTTTACCTGTCCCCAGGACCCCTGTGTGCTGACCTTTGACCCTGGCCAGCTCTCTCAGCCCTCCCCCTCTTCTGGGGCTGAGGCTCGTCAGTATCTGAGTGTACATAGCTCGGCTAAAAATCACTGGCACAAAAATACCATTGTTACAGCCAGTCACTTCCTCCACTTCTCCATCGTTTGTTCTTTCTTTCCTTTTTCTTTCTCTTTTTGACTTTCCTCCCCTTCTCTCTTCACAGAGTACATGGATGTGGAGATGGACGGTAAGACTGCCCAGAATGAGCCCATCCGACACTGTCCCATTCCCACCCCCCGCACCTCTGTGTCCTCCCCGGCTGCCTCGCCCTCCCTCAGGATTAAAAGTAAGCCCCCTCCCCCCTCCCCCCACCTCCACATTTGTGATTAATCTCCTTCCGCGAACCCCATAAAAGAACATCTTGCAATGGTAGATATTCACCGTGGGGGGTGTGAACCGTCTGAGAAACGTGTGCTGGATTTTCAGGTTTTTGCTCCCACCTGGAGCTGCGCAGAGGAATTGCAGCAAGCTGACATTACAGGAGCACGGAGTTTTCGCCTATTAACCAGTAAAGAGCTTTTGGTAACTCTTAGCACAATGGGATGGTTCACTGCTGCAGGGCTGCATTACAGATGAATACAGGCAAATATACCCCCAGAGTCCTACAACCACGCTGTTCATTTTCCTTCAGCCATTTGGGGGGGAAATTAAGTAAACAGACCGAGTGCTGGCGGCCTGCGTTCATCAGCCGTGGGAAGGGCTTGGGCAGACACCATCACTCCACATGGATGCAGTACTCTGGTTGTATAGGCGGCGCTTCAGGGCAGTCAGCCAATAGCAGGGGGCTCAGGAAGTCAGTTGAGAGATGAGGTAGAAGAGTTCAGTGCTAAAACTGTAGGCAAATTAACGTTGTAGGTGAATGCTAGAGCTAAGGTGTAAATGACTGGTCTGGCAACAAGGCTATGTGGAACAGTAAGCTAGAACACAAGGGGAATAAAGATCTTTAAATGAGCTGTGTATGTTCCTGTGGGACACACCTCTCAAATCACATGGTTGCCAATTAAACTGAATGGTTGAAAATGACACTCACAAATAAGAGGAATGAATTTTGAGGATAAGGCTTCCCTAAATGTGGTCAATGCTGCCCCCAGTGGCAAGAATAAGCAATGTCACACTCAGAACCTCTGTGTTGTGCTCTCTGTTTGGCAGAGGGTAGATTTCCTCTGCTGATCTCTGACCCAAGGGGCCAAAATTACAGGCAGTTCTGCTATATTAGCGTTGTCTCCCACGGAGCCCAGGAGCATTCCACAATAGTTGTAAATTTGTGAGTTTAGCAACTTCCCTTCTTTTCATCTTGCTTCACTCTCCCTTACCTACTTTTTAGTGTGATTAAGGACCTTAAAAGCTGCAGCAGAGGTGTGTTATCGACCATCCGGGAAGTGACAAATCTGCCAATTGGAGAGCTTCGGGTTCCGAGCTGAAGGCTCTTACAGATGTCCTGTTTCGAAGCTGGTGTTGGCGTTCTCCTCGCTCCTACAGACAGGCCTCTTTTGCGGTTGTTTATGTCTTGGCAGCTCGCAGATGGAGAGGAGCATCTGATTACGGATTTCAGAGGATTGAAACCCACTTCAGTTTTCTCCGTCTGCTCTCCACCCTCTGCCACACATCACTCGCACCTTCATGCTTAACCCAAAGCCACCTCTACCTCCCCCAACCCCTCCCCCAACTAAGAATCCCTTACTTACTCCCACACACTTATTCTAAGCCAATGATGCTACCAGAAGACCCACTGATATGTGCTTGGGAGCCTGGTGAGGCTGAGAAGTTCAGAGAAAGATTTAGGACCACATATAGCAAGTTACAGACCCGAGTCACAGACAGGGAGCCACTGTTGGTGTATAGAGCCAGGACTTAATGGTAGTCAGTCCTCAAAATATATGACTTCATAAGTAATGGGAAGTGGTACGCTCCAGCAACACCTCGGATAGGAGTGCTCATTAGACGAGTAGAGTGAGGTAACCCTGATGTCTCCCATGCCGTGATAGATCATCTGCTGCTGTCAAACTCTTGAGGATCCTGACGGAGGTTCAGGAATCTCCCAGTGACGGGCCGTCAGGGATCCCAGATGTTCTCCTCTGTGTTCCAGACGAGGCCGTGACGGAGGAGCTGTCCAAGCTGCTGAGCGAGATCAAGATGTGCCGAGACAAAGAGTACTCCTTCGAGGACCTGTGCCATACCATCTCCTCGCATTCCATGGAGAGCTTCGGCGGCGGCCGCCATGTTGACGAGCAGCGCAATGGAACTTTCACACGAGTGAACAAGGTGAAGGGTGTGGGGTGGTGCTGCCCGTTGTCTGTGAGTTTGGCAGTAAAATATGGTGGGAAACAGCCTATGCAGTGCGAGTCAAAAGTTTGGACACACCTTGGTTTTACCGTATAAGTCCTTATTTTTGCTGTGTTATTCAACCTTACAGTAAATGGCCTCAGGGCAGTTAAATAATACGTATCAAATATTGCAATGGCCAAATTTTAGACTCTTCAAAATAGCCCCCTTTTGCTTCAGTGATATTATCACAGGCTCTCACAGATGTAGCAACACAGATTTTGCACAGATTTTGGGCACAAGCGGGCTACCTTGCTCTGACTCTTCAATCCAACTCTTCCCAAAACAGCAGGGTTTAGGACAGGGGGGTGTGGGGGCCAGGTCACCTGTCACGTCACTCCATCTCTTCCCCCGTTGACAAGAAAATGATTAACGTGCTACATGACTCAAGGTGTGCTTAGGGTCATTATCTTGCTGAAAAACGAATGATTTTCAGTAGGTGTTTCCGGACTTTTGCCTGGTACTGTAACTGTTCCTTTGAGGAGTTCTATTTGACTTATTTTGCTGTTGATCATGTTTATCAATATTATGAAGAGGGTAGTGCATGCTCTCATTGTGAAATGCACGTCCTCTTTTCTGTACATTGGCTTTTCCACACCAAACTGCTGCCTGTCCTGCCTGCTACCAGTAGAGGGCAGCCTGCACCAGGAATTTAAGTCAGGATAGGGGCACATTCTGTTTATATAATCATTGCTATCTATTTATAGCAGAAATGGCTTTTTCCCTGTTTGCTTGCTGGCATAAGTCAGAGTGAAGGCACATATGCGTTGTGAGGTAAATCACTGCTGCAGGTGCGCGTGTGTGTTTATGCATCGCACTGCTGCGCAGTGGCTGTCAAGCAAAGTCTTCTGTATGCGGCATGTCTGATCGGGCTGCAGATCTGGGGGGGTGGGGGTCGTTTGGCATATTCTCCTGTAGCTGGTTCTCGGCTGTACGGATATTGGTTAGTCAAGGTGAGAGACCTGGGGGTCTCTGTGGTCAGCAACAACTGGATGAAAAGTGAGAGTAAGAAGAAAAGAGAGCAGTGAGTAAGAAGAAGGTGGAAGAGAAGTCTGAGCACCATGGAGGCTAGACCCCCACCCAGTGAACGCGGGTAATCCTACATTCTACTGCGTGGAGGGTCTGTGTCCAGCAGGGCCGGTTTACAAGTGTCTTTCAGTGACGCAGCAGAGGATCATCATGGGGGATTTATGATGTGATCATGACGGAAAAGTGTCCACATCATAGGGGGTGGAAGGTGTCAGTCGAACAGTTAGATGACATGCATGGCTGCCCAGGCCACCTTCTTCTGAAGGAGTGCCCGCTTAGCACGCCAGCGTCTCTTTGTCTTGGACCCTCCGCAATGGCAGCACAGTAGAAGTATGCAGTTGTGTTGAGGTGGGAATTGATTGACTTTTAGGAGGTGCGGTGTTCAAAGAACAGCTCTCAGGTCTCTTCAGTTACATTCTTTGAAGAGAAAGATCTGCTTGTACCTTCACACTTCAAGGTAAAAACGAGGTTGATGGACATTAAACATGAGAGTCCCCTTCTTTTACTGGCCAGTGAAGCAGAATTGACCAAATTTATTATCGATCAGAGAAGGGATGGGCAGGCTGCTCACATCTGTGCTCATATGGTAGGTACAGATTCAGTTAGGGGAGCATCTGCGCCCGTTAAGTAGGGATTATGGGTAATTTTGTGGTAGCTGTTGTTGTTCTATGCCACAAAACGTATTGGATTTCTGTTGGCTCTTGGCCAGATCAGTGTTGTAGTCTTTATCTCTCCTGATGCCTGCACTGTTGGTTGGTCATGTTCTGTGTGTGGACTAGACCATGAGTACTGGGTGCTGGGTTCATGAACTGGGTGATTGTGAGTGCTGGCTGTTAAGGTATATGAACTGCTAATGGTGAGAGCTGGGTATTGGATGTATTAACTGGGTAATGATGTGTACCAGATGTTTGGTATAGGAACTGGGTGGTGACGAGTACTGGACTTTGTGTATATGAAGTGGCTGACAAGTACCGGATGTTGGATGCATGAACAGGATGATGATGAGTACTGGGGATTGGATTTTTGAACTGGGTAATTATGAGTATTATGTCTTGACTGGTAGCATGGTTGATATGTTCTTCATGTCGGTGGGTACCGGCCCCTTGTCACCATCTCCTGCTTCCTTGCTGTGACAGCGACGCTCTCCTCCGCTGGCCCCAGCTCCCGAGGAGGATGAGAGTGAGAAGAGCTGTGGCCCAGCTGTACTCTGGGAGGCGCTCACGCCCTGCAATGGTTGCCGTAACTTGGGTTTCCCTGGATTGTCTCAGGTACTTTACGACCCTGGATCTCCTCACCTTTGCTCATAAAACACTGAGCTACTAACCTGCACTCCTGTACATTACCACACAGCAAAGCCCACACTGAACCCTACCGTAATCAAAAATCCTGCCAAAAATTATGCCCTGACCTCTACAGTCAGTTCAGCAATGCACAGACGCTCCTCTACTTACGAATGAGATATGTTCCAAACTGCTGTTTGTAACTTGAAATGTTCGTGAGTCGTTATTCAACATCATTTTAATGGTATATGCAAGTACTAAGAACTAGGATGCTGGGAGTTCGCACGCTACACTGCTGCGTGGCGGGAGTAGCGGCCAGAAGTCATACTGGGCAGAATTGGCGCACAGGAAAAAATATTGATGTTGCGGGCAGCCCAATGAACACATTTTGGACTTACAGTCCTCTTTGTTTGTATGTCTGAAAGTTCGTAAGTTGAGGAGCATAACTTTCAAATACATCCTTCAGTATATATATAGTTTGCTTGACTGCAGCATATGTCTTGCTTTATACTTGTTTACATATGTGCTGTTCCTTATATCCTTCAGTATATTGTTTGCTTGACTGCAGTATATACTTTGCTTTATACTTGTTTATATATGTGCTGTTCCTTATATCCTTCAGTATATCCTTTAGTTTAACTTTAAAAATTTCCCTGCTGGGTACTGGGTGCTGTACCCTCTAGTGGACCGTATGCTGCTTCCGGAAGCTAAAGCCTAACCCCCCCCCCCAGCCCACGCGGAGTTTGTGCGTGCTGACAGTGTGTGATGCCCTTCCTGATCCTCGCGGAGGCATCCGGCAAACACCACGAGTATCCGCTAATGCTGGGTCTGTTCGTGGAGAAGGTGACGCCACAGCTCGGTCAATTCTGACGCGCGTGTTTCTTTTCCACGGCCCACTCCCGCACAGTAGCACAGCCCGCGATGCCCCTGCACCCTGTAAGCGCTTCTATGTGCTGGTGCGTTGCCATGGCAGCGCAGCGAAGGTAAGCAGTGCTGACGGAGACGCCCATTCCTCTGTCAGTGAGCAGTTTCATGGCATCAGCGCCCCCCGGAGTCAAACGCAGCAAAGCGCTCCAGATTAAAGGATTAGAAAGAGGATGTCGTTAATTCCGGGGACGAGATCTGGGCAAATTGGACAATTGACATTTTTGTTTATGCGCTATGTCCCGCCGATCCCGGGCGTCCCACTCGGTGGCTGCATCAGGATCTGCCAATGAAATTTTTTGGGTGAATCTTAGATCTTGTACTTGTGTGAGGTCATGTATCCATGATTATCTCTCTTCTGAATGTGTTTCTATTCTCCTGACCACAGTCCTGTCCCCCTTACCACCGATCCTTTGTATAACTGACCAAAGGTCTATATCCCATGACCACAGGTTTCACATGTCCCCGATCACTGATCTTCCATGTTTTTTGTCTGTAATGATCTGTCAGTCATTTGCCTGTTGCATGGTCTGTCAGATGTTTTCCACTAAACTCTAGCCCCAAACCACCCCTGTGTTTGGTGGCGAAGACCCTGTGTAGAGACATACATGGAACTGACTCATCGATGCTTGGCGTTCGCTGAATGAGGGAGAAAGGGGATGGAGTGCTGCAGGTCTCCAGGGGACAGTACAGCTATCACCCCCCTCTGTGACGGGAGCCTCCCTCTGCTAGAGAATGCCAGCAGGCTTTCTGAGGGGAACGTGGTCTGCTCTGCAATCTACATTTGAGATCTTTATGGCAGAATGTGTGTTGAGTGTGTGTTGGATTACGTGGTTCTTCATAGGATCAGTCTCTGTTCCGTCCCACTCTCTTAGAGTGTCCTGTAGTCCTTCAGAGGGTCCCATGTCTGTGAGCATGTCTCGTAGTCCCTCAGAGAATCCCCTGTCCCTCTCAGTGTCCTGTAGCCCTTTGGAGAGCCCCCCTATCCCTTAATGTCCTGTAATCTTTCAAAGAGCCATTTGTCCCTCAGAGTGTCCTGTAGTGCTTCAGCAAGTCTCATATCCTGCAGAGTGCCATGTAGTCCTTCAGAGAGTCCCCTGTCCCTCAGTGTTCTGTAGTCCTTCAGCAAGTCTCATGTCCTGCAGAGTGCCATGTAGTCCTTCAGAGAGTCCCCTGTCCCTCAGTGTTCTGTAGTCCTTCAGCAAGTCCTGTGTCCTGCAGAGTGTCTTGTAGATCTTCAGAGAGCGTCACATCCCTCAGTGTCCTGTAGTCCTTCAAAGAGCCCCTTGTCCCTCAGTGTCCTGTAGCCCTTCGGAGAGACCCCTGTCCCGCAGTGTCCTGTAGTCCTTCAAAGGGCCCCCTGTCCCTCAGAATGTCCTGTTGTCCTTTAGAAAGCGCCCATATCCCTCATAATGTTGTGTGGTCCTTCACAGAGTCCCCTGTCCCCTAGTTCCTCACAACATCCTCTTGTATATTGCATCATATGTCCTTAGAGTCCATCTGTAAACTGCTGAAATGTTGGACACTAACCATGCCTGGCATTTCAGAGGACATGCTGCTTTCTGAGTGCATGTCCGTGTGTGTTTTTAGTGGAGACACAGCTGCGTGTGAACGAGCTTGATGACTATGCTCGCTTCCCCAGCTGGAACAGACAGCCTTTGAAGAATCAGAACACTGCAAATATGCCCCCCCCCATTGTCACAGGTATGTCTTGTCATACCAGATCTCTATTGGCAGAGACATTTGGAGTATCAATGTGTTCCTAGTTATCTCCCACAGTGCAACTGAAAAGCAGCCATTTGGGTTATTAAACATTATTTGCTTGGTCAGATTTATAGCCATGTTTATGTATTGTTGCTTCTTGGTCATGTGACAATAAAGATTCAGATTTTTTGGGGTTTCGATTACAGGCTGTGTGGCAGCATGCTAGTTCATTACCCTCAGCAGATGTGTGTAGATGTAGTCACAGGGTGAAAGGTCACTTGTGGGGGTTATAAGGAGTGAATGCAGTTTTGTAAGTGTCCAGCAGGGGTCAGTGGCACTCATAACTGTGGGTGGAGGTACAAGTGCTGGGAAGATCCCCCCCCCCCCCACCCCCTGATGCCTGAAGTGGAATATTCTTCATGCATGCGTCTCCTCCTCCTGTCTCCATTTGAGACAACAGTATCTCTATGACGATAGCGAGGTGTGAGGGGAGCGTAGGCGGTGGGGGCGACGATTTGGTGGCTATGGCGGGGGGGGGGGGGGGAGGGGAGGTGGGTTCTGGCTGCTAGGGAGGGGGATTTCCTTTTTTGCGCAGAGAGACAATCTTCTCTGGGAAAAAAAAAGTTGTAACTTCTTAATTTCCAAACCCTGCAGAGGGAGGGACAGAAAGAGGAGGAGAGAGGGAGAGGAAGAGAGAGAAGGAGAGCACCAGTGTTCCGGCGTTGCTAGGAGACATAGAATTCATTAAGTGTGAGGCGTGGGATATCCACCCACTGCTCATTGACAAATCTCAGGCCCGATCAGCAAGGACGCGTCAGAGGCCTGTGCGGGTTCCATAGGAAGTTCCCAGCCGTGCTTTAGCCCTCCCCCCCGCCTCAATCTCTCAGACCCTCATTCTCCTGCATCAAGTCTTCCAGTCAAATCAGTCAAATTTATCAGCGCAAACAACTCAGAAAAGAGGTGTCATACTGCCAAGGCACTGCAGAACAATAGGGGGGGAAATTAACAGTAACAGATATTAGTGATGTAAATGTTGACTCGGAAGACATATTCTTGTGTATTGTCATGTTTGCTTTTATTTTAATAGCTGGGCTTCTTGTGAGAACAATTCGTCTCCTAGAATATTGAGGCAGTGTATAACATGCCGTTTCCAGTGCTTTCTGCAGCCTCTTTCCAGCGACCTCCACAACATCCCCCATGACTTAGAAGTTTGTGTAACTAAATTGAAGTTAAAAAATCCTGTTTTGATGACTCTGATTTCTCATTTGTCTGGTGAAGATTTCCTTGCCCTTGACCAGTCATCGCTGTCACGTCATGCAGCTTTACCCTGAAAAGTTGCCTTTCATGCGGTTTGTAAAATCCATTTAAGTGGTCGCCAGAGACCGAGTGTGACTTTGACGCGGGTGCAGGTTTTTGGTCTTCGAACGTCCTGGCCCGAGGGTGGTGGAAAAATGCAGATAAGACTGGATTTGAAGGCCACAGATGATCATCAGCCAGTTAAGGAAAACCAGCAAACTAGTCAAGTCCTCGTTGGTCAGCAATGATTCAGAGACTCCCATCAATCTGGCAACCCTGCTCAGAATCTCACTTGTGAAGTGTTTTTGATGCGTAGAGAATCTCAGGTATTATCATTGTACTTACATGAGAGTCACAGATCTGTGAAAGAGCTTCCTGTCACCTTTGATGTTTGCTCGAGTGAATTACACCATTAGAACTGTTGGGAATTCAGGCCTTGGATATTTTTATACTTTGGATGCTGTCAAGGTTCCCTGCAAAGCTGACTCAACCAGTTGCTATGGAGATGCCTCTCTTGACAACGTAACTGTAAAAAGAAATGTACGTACAGTTCTGGAGCGATGCACAGTGATGCTGCCGTGCCTGAATTAGCATCATGTGATCCCAGCAGTTTAATGAGGTGCACGTCTGTGGCAGTAGGGGAACTGAACCCAGAGCGCAGAGTAAGGGAGCCACAGAGTAAGGGAGCCACAGAGTAAGGGAGCCACAGAGTAAGGGGGAGCCCCACAGAGTAAGAGAGCCACAGAGTAAGGGGGAGCCCCACAGAGTAAGGGAGCCACAGAGTAAGGGGGAGCCCCACAGAGTAAGGGAGCCACAGAGTAAGGGGGAGCCCTACAGAGTAAGGGAGCCACAGAGTAAGGGGGAGCCCCACAGAGTAAGGGAGCCACAGAGTAAGGGGGAGCCCTACAGAGTAAGGGAGCCACAGAGTAAGGGGGAGCCCCACAGAGTAAGACAGCCACAGATTAAGGGGGAGGCCTACAGAGTAAGACAGCCACAGAGTAAGGGGGAGCCCCACAGAGTAAGGGAGAGCCGCAAAGTAAGAGAGCCCCACAGAGTAAGGGAGCCACAGAGTAAGGGGGAGCCCCACAGAGTAAGACAACCACAGAGTAAGGGGGAGCCCCACAGAGTAAGGGAGCCACAGAGTAAGGGGGAGCCCCACAGAGTAAGACAGCCACAGAGTAAGGGGGAGCCGCAAAGTAAGAGAGCCCCGCAGAGTAAGGGAACTGCAGAGTAAGGGAGCCGTCGTATTCTCGCATTTTACTTCCTCTTTCCCTGGGCTCAGACTGTAACAGCTTTCACTCCTCGGTTTGCATTCGGCCTTCATAAAACTCCTGTCTCACTTTTTGGAAACAGATTCTAAACTCATGACTGGTAATGGAGGAATCCTCTGTTCATCCGCTTGTCTTCCTGTCAGTCTTTTTGCCGTATTTCAGTCTAGCTGCCTCCTTTTTTTGACTTGTGCATATCCTTCTCCATCTCTCATATTAGCACATCTACCTGCCACACCTGCTTACATCTCCCTCTCTCCCTTGGCTGGCTGAGGCCCCTCCCTCACAGCCTCACTCTGTAAGCTGTAACCTAGTTGGACACATCAAGAAATTCCTGCCAATAATAGCTCCTTTTACATCAGAGCGTGAGAGTGCTTCTTCGGGATGGGCAGAAAGAGCACTTTGTGCGGGTTTATATTGTGGGAGTGTCGTTGACCAGTTATCCTGGGGTCTGTATGTTGGGGGGCAGATTCAGGGAAGGGTGTGGTAATTAAATCCCCCAGCCCTCAACCCGAACCCCACAAGGCCTGAGATCATGTAGCACCAGGGATGGGAGTGAGGGAACAAAGAATTTCCTGTTTAGTATCGTGGGCCTGAATTCAGAGCTGGCTAATTAGGGGCCAGAGGATGCCCAGTTTTTGTTTGTTGCTTTCCTGTAGGAGAGACAAGGTCGGCAATGTCTCTCCTCTCTTAAGGACAGAGAGAGAAAGCCGTGATGCTGTGAAGGTCTGTGAGGGGCTTCATCTCCGCAGGAAGGGCTGAGGGCTGCGTCGGGACCGCAGGTACATGTACGCTGCTCGTGGGTGGGAACGCATTGATCGATGGCACCGGCCAGGAGCACACCTTACTGGTCCTCTGGCTCATCAGTCCCTGAGGTCCAGCTGTACTGCGGGCATTCAGCTGTTGTGCAGGGTTTTTGAGTAATGTTTGTTTAGGGTTTGCGAGTCATGCTGGATTTCTGAAGCAGTATGGTGGTTGGGCAGGGGGGTAGAGTGTTCTTCTGGGCGGGGTGGGGGTGGACCGACTTTTTGTCTACTCAGAGTACTGCAGCGCAAAGTGGGCTTAGTTATGGAATTCGGCTCAAGTCTCCCAGACTAGTAATCTAGCAGAGTCAGGGATATGATCTTGCATGAAGAGATGGGAGGTTATGACAGTGGGGGCAGGGCGGGGAGGGGGGGATAGGCAGTGACGGTGAGTGAGAAAGAAGGCATGCAGGAAAGCAAGAGCAAGACAGGGAGAAAGATAAATGAGAGAGAGAGAGCAGATAGATGGACCTGCAGATTGGCAGGAGTGCTGGAGGTATGAGAGGTGGAGTGGGTGAAGGAGCAGGCCAAGTTGTCCTCCATGCCGCAGCTGTGTGCTCTCGCTCTATTTTCTTATCCGCTTTTCTCTCTCTTTTTATCTCGGCTGTGTGCTAGCAGGAGCTTTGTGTCCTGCCTCTGGCCGACCATTATGGCTTCCTGTCTGCTGAGGCCTGTGGTCAAACACTATGGTCACCACACACACATACTGCGGGAATCCAGAGTCCACTCCAGCCGTGTCGTCTGACTAATTAACACTGCTAAACAGTTCATTGACGCTAATTAACTCTGCTAGACCGTTATCTTCCGTCTGAGTGTAATCTGGGAAATAGCAGTAGCTCTGATTTCATCTCTCTGTGGACCATCTAATTCCCTGCAGAGAAAAGTTCCCGGTGTCTTCCTAGCTTTGTGTGGGGTTTCTGTGTGGCTGCAGTGTCGGTATGACCTCCCTGCATTTTGGGAGGAGGGCCGGCACTTCTGCCGAGTGAGTAACAGTGTATTAGCACCCCCTACCTCCCTCTTCCCTGGTTCTTTGCCTGCTCGGGGCAGATGGGGTATTGTGGGCGTTTTGGTTTATGAATGGGGGCATAATGACAGAACTGCAGTGCATATAAACCTATTGTAAGTTCAGCACATTCACTTTCATATGGCTGTCTGTTGACTTGGAACGTCCTTACTTTGTTTACAATACTTTCTATTCTTTCTTTTTATTTTATTAAAAATGTGAAGTGTGCCCAGTGACCCTGACCAGGATAAGCGTTTGGGAGATGGATGACTGTCATTTCTATCATTTACAAAGACATCACTGTTTTATTTTAAACATTCTTGTAATGTTGTGATGCTGACTCAAATTTTTTCCCGCCATCTCTCATTATAGTACCAGGACTCCAAGCAGCCCGCTGACATCATCCCCTCGCCGTCACTCGACGTCTTCCTGCCAGAGGACGAGGACAACCCGTTCGAATTTGTCACCAAGGCCGTCACGCGCAAACCCTGCTCGTTGGACATTGGCCGTCTGACCGGCTGCTCTGAGGAAGGTGAGGTCCATGGCGATCCGGGGTCGCCTTGGCGACCATCTCTTTCTTGTCCTGCCTGAATTGCTGTCATGGTAACCGCCTCACCTGTGCCACCTTTATGGTTGATATAGCACAGCTGAGGTTACCAAGGTTACCACCTTAGCAGGAGATGGAGGATCTGTACAGCTGCAGATTGAAGTGCAGTATTTATTTATTAGCTTGGCATACTGTTTACAGTTCTACTGTTGCACCAACTTTGCCCAGTGTCCTGCTCTAAATGTGAAATCAAAGGGCTCCCTTAAAATCCACATTTATCTTGGTTTTATGGATGTATTATCCTCTTTATTCTCTTTTATCTTTAATCCTCACTAGTTAAGATTTTTGCAGCCCGCTCCTCTGTATGAGTTTAAGTTACCTGGTGGAGTCCCCGCTGAGCATTGTGGGTAGTGAGCTCTCACGATGCTGGTCCAGGGCGGGTTTTGTGAGGGTGGGGGTATAGTGGATGTTCAGACTCTTTTGGGCACTTTCCTCAGTATGGGCAGGCAGAAGCACGGCCTTCCGTACTGAGTCCTGTTAATGGGGATTAACGGCTGACGTGATTCTGCAGCCCAAGGGCACGGCGGCCAGTCACGAGTGACGCTGCTCCTGCTTCATTCCGAGCGAGGAGCAGCAGGTGGCAGTGTCATCAGAGCTCACTACCCACAACTCTCAGCGGCACCCCCTCCCCCCCCCCCCCCCCCACAGCAGATGCCTCTTCAGCGTTCCGCGGTCAGCCACACAGATTGCAGCCAAATCGCAGGTCCCAGATGATAATGACAGGTGTCGTCAGGAAACCTTCCCGTCGGTGGGTTTTTTGTCCTCTGTCTGGCTCACACACTCTTGGGCTGCGCCTCTCTCAGCCTCTGCTCTCCTGGAACACTTCCATATAATAAGAGGAGGCAACTGGGGTGAAATCCTTTAGACCTCAAATGGGCTTTTAGAGGTTGGCCTGGATGGTGTGTATGAGTGCTGCTGGGCAGTCTATCCAGGGCTGTGTGCAAAGGGTGCGAATCAAATCTGATATCACAGCGGCATGCTGGGAGAATTTTTTTCTCTGCTGTAACATCCAAGCTGGGCTTGAATACCTGTCCTTTCATCCTGGATCAACTACATTTGCTTGCTAGGCTAAAACTTGTGTGTTAGCAATATACATATAATCTCTCCTCATGAAATATATTTCAGTAACTGATTTTTCATGAAATAAATGGGGTTAATGGTTTAAGAAATAGCCAGAGCTGAACTCCCCACGTTATGCGGAACACGCTTCATTGGATCTGAGCTCTACTGTGGCACATTTGATAACTATCACAACAGAGCTTTTATTACTGCAGACTGCATCCAGGTTTACCTCCTGCAAAGAGCTGCTTTGTAATCAGAACCAGATGCTTCTGCCTGCATCCCGAATGCGAAACAGCAGCGTCTTCAGCATCGGAAGCAGCATCTGAACCATCAAGCTCACAAAGCAGCCATTGTCCGCAGAGCAGATCTGAGGAGCCACAAGTCGAAGTCATGCGTCGTGAACATTTGTTCCTGGTTCGCATTTCTGGGGTGGGGGGCAGTGAAGGTGCCTGCCTGACACCAATGTTTTGTCAATGGAAATGTGGGCAAAAAATTTCAGCACTCAGAAACTGGAGCCATGCTGTGGAGCGGGGAAGGGGGGGGGTCCGATCTATTTGGCTCCATGCGGGCCAAATTCCATCAGCAACACAAAACTAAGGTCTACTGCATCTGAAGAAATTTGCAGAGTGGAGGGGGCGGGGGTGCGGAGGTAGCGATTACTTTGTTGCTTTCTGGAACGCAGACTCTAGATTGCGTGATCCTCATCCAAATGAATTTCAGTTCCCATGCGGAGTGCAGTCGGTCTCCGTTGAGTGCAGTTGGTCTCCGTTGGTGATCACTGCCCTGGAGGAAGACCATTGCCCTGGAGGAAGACCACTGCCCTGGAGGAAGACCACTGCCCTGGAGGAAGACCACTGCCCTGGAGGAAGATCACTGCCCTGGAGCCAGAATCATCATAGTACATATTCTGCTACAGCATAAGCATAAACTGTGTGCAAAGTTACCCCGCAAGCACAACATTAACAGTAACGAATACCAGGAGGGGGTCGGATACTAACAGACTGTATGCTCAAAATGCCCATTAGACCTAATCAGCTTTATGGGCCTGTGGGGAAAGCCGATGCCAATGGAAAGTAAACGATACAAGGTAATTAATCGGCATTAGATGCGTCCAATTGACGAGGCCGCCGCAGTCACCAAAGGTCTGGACCGTTTTTATAGGGAAACTAAGCATGAGCCGAAACTATCCAGCACACTGCGGCGGCCTGTTACCCCTCCCTGGTAAAAGCCTTGCTCGGCACGCTCTCCTCAGTATCCATTTCTGAAAGAGGTACAGAATGTACAGGCTGAGAGCAGGAGAATTTCCATGCCATTATTTTCGTACCACCGCTGCCTCCGTGTCTCGGTCAAAGCGAGAACCTGCAGTGTTTTTACCACAATCCAGAACAGCCCCCTTGGCCATCATGGCTGCCTGTGCCCAGTGCGCACTGCATTGTCACGGTGGCCTGCGAGCAGTGATAAGCTAACCAGCATGGACTATCCTGTCCTCTTTTCTATAGCTTACTGTCATATTGGCCACATGTCTGCCATCTTTCACAGGTCCAACTGAAGTGTAACATTGCTTATGTCCAGTCCGATATTATGCTGTCAATAAAATGGAATCGGTAAATAAAATGTCTGTGTAAATGGGATGATAATATTTCTGCATTCATTTACATGCCCTGCGATGGGCTTGCCCCCCATCCTGGGTTATTCCCTGCCTTAGCTCTCGGCTTATGCTCCAGACCCCTACATCCCTGTATAGCACAATCAATTAATCCATCCATCTATCCATCCATCTGTCAGTTACATATCCTGCTTAGGATCGTGGGATGGGGGGGGAGTGGCAAGGCTGAGGTTCGCCCTGAAAGAAAAGAAACAAATTTAGGCTTTGCAATGTGTGGGACACGCTTCATTGGATCTGAGCACTACTGTGGCACATTTGATCATTTTCCCAAGGGAGCTTTTATTACTGCAGACTGCGTCCAGATTTACCTCCTGCAAAGAGGAATCTCGTAATCAGAGCCAGATGCTTTCGTCTCCATCCCGAATGCAAATCAGCGTGGAGCGGAGCTTCTCCCGCAGTCGCAGCGGAAGCCAGAGTCGCTCAGCGTCGCTCAGCGTCGCTCAACACTCACGGCCGGTCATAGTCAGCAATGAGCTTCACCTGACCTCATAACGCCGGGGAATGAAGCCCAAACGTGTGCCGGCGAATCAGCCGAGCCGAGGCCCGAGTGCTGAAGCGCTGAAATTGATTCTGGTGAGTGGCGCAGTGAGCGGGGACAGCGGTTGCCATGGCAGGGCTCGCTGTCCTCTTGTGTTTTCCTTTCCATTGTCACAGATTGTATGAATCCTGCGCTGCAGCATAAGAGCAGCTCAGTAAGACACTTTAAGGGTCTCTCACAAGCCGACCCTTTGGGTTCCTATGAATCAGTGTCCATGGGAACTGCACTAAATAACACCATGCCAGAGCCCTTTATATTCATTAACTGGAAACAAATGCATTTTTACTTTCCTTCTACCAGCGAAGCTGCAGCATTCAGGTCCTCTGTGTATTTATACCTTCCATGGCAGGATGAGCCTACAAGTGGGATGTTTCACTCAGCAGGGGTCTCCGACCCTCTCCTCCAGGGGCATGAGCGCAGCTGCGTTCGTCTCCCTGTCTTTGCTCAAGAAAAGACCTCTGTCCTAGCCTCTGCCTCCCCCCCCAGCTTCAGACAAGGTCTCTTTGCTGTTGACTTTGGTCTGATGACCAACTCCCAACAGTATAAGACGTCAGCAGTCAGGGGACAAGTCTAGCCAGTGTGCTTTGTGCAGTGTGCTATTTGCCTTATTTGAATGTCACTTTGAATAAATGCACCTGCTAAATATGTAAAATGTACAAATGTATAAAAGTAAATTTAAATGCATACACGTGGACCTAAGGGACAAAGGGGAAAGAGGTCTCATGTCATACTGTGTTTTGGGGGTGGGGGGATTCCCAGTCAATCTGAATGTGACGTAGGCAGCCATTAAAATTCCCTCATGAGTTCTGTGTACTCATCAGCGTCTTCATAGTAAATATCTACACAGATGGCATCACGCTTACAGTCCGGACAACTGAGCACCACAAGAGTGGACCAACAGACCAGAAAAATCTGAGAGAATAAGAAAACACGGAGGCACAGGAATAGGAGCGTGTCAGGAGCGCGGGAAGGAGCTCCACGCTGTGGCGGATATCCGCGGGTCCTTCAGCCGGATCGCTTAATGAAGTCTCGCTCTCAAATGATTTCCCCGGAGTTCAAACACTTTCAATTAAACATTTTTCTATTCATCTTTCTGGCCGCGAGGCAGAGAGACACGCACTGACACAGATGCCATCCTCACCTGTTGCTTTCCCGCCGAGAGCCCCATTGACGAGGAGACGGTGGGAACAGAAGTGAATGGCACACGCCGAGGAGCTGAAAGCTGGACAAGCAGGAGGCATCAAAAAGCGCCCAGACATCTATCTGTCACTCTATCTGAGCACCGCTAATGCAAATGGAATGCAAATAAAATACAAATCTGAGCTTAAATGGAAAAAAAAAATCGGAGCAGATCAGAGTTGTGCCCCAGTTAGTGTCTCTCCCACATTTCCTGTGTGCCACTCGTGTCATGTGACCTAAAGGCGCCTGGCTGCTGGAATGCCACTGTTTGATATGTGCGATGATGGATGTGAAGACAGGCTTTGCCAGCTAGGAGGCTGTTTGTCTCTGCTGCGGAGGGCAGCAGCAGCTGATTGATAAGGAGTGTTTTACTGTCTAATGGGCTGTGTAAATTAGATTCAGTCCACCTCCACTCTCATCTCTTCTTCCCCCTCTGCCTTCCTTCGGTAATGAATCACATGCTTTAGAAATGCACTCCGGTTCGAGAAGTTATTCACCAGCTGTTTCTCAGAGGCACCAAGACAACAGCCACGGAGCCACACTCTGGCCCCTGGAGTGGCCCTTATGTAGGCGTGTGCATGTGCATGCGTGCGTGCGTGTGCATGCGTGTGCGTGCCCTCACGGGTTTTTGTAGTTATTACATTGTAAGTATCAGACTGCCCCACAATATGATAAAAACCTGTAACTTTTTATTTTGTGGGAACATTTTATTGGTCCCCACAAGGATAACCTCAGTTTTATAAAAATCTGTGACTGCAATCAAAAAACTAAAAATGCCAAAAGTCTTGTATTTTGTTTGCTTACTATGGTTTGGACTGGGTAGTGGTTGTCATAGTTAGGATGAGGATCCTAATAGCCCATAGAAATGAATGGAGAGTCCCCACAAAGATATGAGTACAGGTCTGTGTGTCCGCGTGTGTGCATGTGTGTTTATATGTGCACTGACATCAGTGTGTGTGTGGAGTATTTTTGTTACAGTTTGATAAGATACTACTTTGGCTGAAAAAAAAGGCAGCAGAGAGACACACACACACACACACACAATTAAGCGTGTGTAGGAGTGTGACTCACAAGCCTGAGGTACACTCCACCGTTACCTGCTTGGTTGCCATGGCGACGTGTAATCGCAGCGAATGGAAGTGCACGGTTGTGTGTGTGAGGGTGTATCAACAGAAACATGAGCACCAGTCATATGCTGGAGTAACGCCAGTCTGGTTAAGAAAAAGCACGGCTATGGCAGGTGGGGAAGTCAGGACCAGGGTGTTTGTGTTCCAGTGGTTTAATCAAAGTTCAAAGTTCGCGCAGTCAAAG
Source organism: Brienomyrus brachyistius (assembly GCF_023856365.1). Taxonomy (NCBI): domain Eukaryota; kingdom Metazoa; phylum Chordata; class Actinopteri; order Osteoglossiformes; family Mormyridae; genus Brienomyrus; species Brienomyrus brachyistius. Next base: position 11,151,397 of record NC_064533.1, read on the forward strand.
TGTGATGAAGTTATGCTGAAGACTTTCAGTGTCTGCGTGGGGCAGGGAGGGGCAGCCCCACCCACCGTGGTTAAGGTCCTGCGACTTTGCTGGTCTAATGAATAAAGTCTCTTCAGGGATACGTAAATGCAAAGCTGGCGGAGAATCAAGGTCATGGTGACCAGGGTGGCAAGCTCACACTCTCTCGATGCCACTTACCTCTCCGTGTGTCTGTCTGATCCGTTCCAGACGACTCCCCCCATGTGACCATCACAGAACCTGATCTGAGTAACCATGGGAACGGCTCTGCAGGGCCGACTCCAGACTGCTCGCCCCCCTCCCCCGACACGGCACTAAAGAACATTGAGAAAGTGATCCGCCCACAGGTGAGTCAACACACGCGCATACACAAACACACACAAACACACACAAGCACACACAAGCACACACGTCAAATGTGCACTAAAGGCATAAAGACCCAGTAGTAACATGTATATACCAATATATCCTGTCACACCAAATGAATTGCACACCCAGTGGACCATATTGATAAACACATTCAAACACAGTCAAACATTCACTTTGTTTCATTATTAAAGCTCTCACTGCTCACTTTTAGTTCCATTCTTTGATTTCAGTTACCAGATGGCTGCTAGTTTAAGTGTTTACATTGTAACAAGTAATCAGATGCCATTCGGGCTTTGATAGTCTTCCCCTTTGTCCTCTCGTCCTCGTTCTGTCCATCCGTCCACTCCCTCTCAGGTCGTGCTAAGAAGATGCTGCGTAGGACAATGTTTTCCAATGTGCAGCCATCTCTGCGGGGCGGGGTTTCCTCGGTGTGTTCGCCTGTCCACATGGGAATCCTTCCATTTGAAGGGGGGGGGGGGGTCATACCACATGAGATTCCAGTGATAAGCCCCTATATGTCAACAAAGCTGCCAAATTAGTTCCCCTGTCCCCTATGCTGCATTTGCTTGGGGTTTTCAGTTTCGATCTGACGAATCCATGGGGTGTTTCTGTGTTGTGATATTGTGGTGTGAGAACTTGAGCCCCTTTGCATGAACTTTTGGGGGGGATGGGCGGGGGGTGGGGGTGATGGCACAGTCTGGTTACAGCCCAAGGTTCCCGCAGCATTCTCCGGTTTCCAGCCCAGTGAAAAGCAGCCGCTCAGCGTGATTAGAGAGAGACTGTTGTTTCCGGGGGTGAATTTCACACCTCCGCGACCAGCAAAGTGTGCCACCCTCACCCAGGAGGTGTTTATCTCATTTTTTATGAATGGCTTCCTTCACGTCTCGGAAACGGCTTCCCCCGAACAGCGACGTGCGACACAGACACCGCGATACGAACCCCCAGAACCTGTGATGCAATGACCAGCCGTCCCACAGTGGGGCATTCTGGGGCTGTTCGGCTCTTTCTGTGATCCTTGGGGCGGTTCTTCCTCTCTCTCTCTTGGTTTCGAAACTGGTCCAGCAGACACTGCATAGGTGTGAGTCAAATCATTTTCACAGTTTCATCCCTCCAAGAACCGGAAGGAGCAGCCAGGGGTTTCTCCTTGAGGACATGTGGAGATAGTAAATCCCTACAAACGATAAACAGCAGCATGCAGATACATCCAGTCACTCCCCGGCACTTTTAAAGACCCTTGTTTTACGCAAGAAAGAGCCAACAGTAACCAATGTGAAAATAATGGCACCCTTGGCGATGGCTCTCGCTCTGGGTGAAGCGCTTTCTTCCAGACCAGTTCCAGAGTTACGTAACTGGGAAGAGATTGACAAGCGGCAACGGCAGCTGTGCTGGACCAGAGACGGATTCATTTGGGAATAGTAGCCGATGAAAATCATACTTGCATCTCCTGAATACATTGTCAGGGATGATAGTAGGGTGATTAACGTATGATTGCTTGTGCCGGCATTCAGAAAATGTGCTTAGCACATTTGCCGTGTTCAGGGTATACAGTACACGCCCCTTATTGTTTAGGGGGCTGCCCATAGGGAAGAAACAGGATGGTTTAAATGTGACGTGACTGGATTCCTGAGGTCGGATTTTTTTGGGATGAATGTAGCGAGAACAAAAACAGCCTGAAGAGGAGGAGGAGGTTGAGTGGAGACCACGCAGAGATCTTCCCTTCCTCTTTATGGCATTTCGATTCAGCCTTGCGCAGTGTGAAAGGCTGCAGGTCGAAGCCCTGTGCGTTGAATGCGTGACTGAGACACGGTGAAGTCAACATATTTCTTACACCCCGGTGGCCTAACAAAGGGTCAGTTAGACTGGTCTCAGGCTGGTTTGGTTTATGGCTCTTGCTCAGGCTGGTACAGCCGGCCAATGCAGGTGACACAGATGCCATGCAATTGTGCATCAGGCTCTTTCAGAAACCCATTAAATGATTAATCAGAACTCAGCGCTGGTCGTTCTTCCTCTTGTTATTGGAAGTACGTGATGAGAGTCGGATTTTCTCTATAGTTTCTGGGGATGGTAATACTTGAGTTCTCATCTTGTTTGGTTTTTATGCATGATATAGAGTTGCTGATAGGCTGTTAAACATCATTGCTGATCCTGTATAGTAACAGCTGATTTCACCCATATGTTTTACACCTTTTTATGGATGTAACACTTCATTGTTTCATATTAGGTTACTAATTCTGAGCAATGCATCAGTAAAACTTCTAGGATTTGAACCTGTGAATTCTGGGTCATCGCCCATGTTGCTCGCCGCTGTAGTGGGCGGCTCGGTGGGTTAGGACACTGCGCCTACTATCTGGCAGGTTGCTGGTTCAAATCCTGTGGCCAATGGGGTCACAGTTATGCCCCTGAGCAAGGCCCTTAACCCACTAATGCTTCAGAAACTGGCTGACCCTGCCTTCTCAGCTGTATGTTACTTTGGATAAAAGCGTCCACTAAATAATTAAATACATTGTGGTGAACAAGCGGCTGGTGTGTGCTGATTGGGGGCGGGAGGGTTGGATTGGGTCGGGAAGGTGGATAGGTATGTGGAAGGCTGGGGCCTTGGTGCCACTGTCACCCAGGTCTTTTATACCACTGCTTAGGTTACAGTCACTGAATTATTCAGCCTGCCTGTACCTGCAGGTAGGGTTGTTGAAATGCTCACAGACGTTACGGACACAATGCAGGTGCTCTCCTCTGTCTGTGCTTCGGCCCTCTCTGCCTCTCTCTGTCTGTGGCCCTGTTAGTCAATGCTTTACCTTAACAAATGGTGGGGAGGGGCTGTTTGTTATAGAGTACCTGTATGTATTTGCGGAATATTTATTAAGCGTGGGGAAAATGGGAATGCTGTTAGAAACCCCTCCCCCCTTATACTGAGAAATGTGTGTGATTTCCTTTTTTAAACTCAAACATAGAGTCCTCTGGAGTTTGAATAAAAAATAAAACTCTGTGACAGAATAAAAAAAAAATGGTACAGTGTGCTGATAGACGTTGCCAGAAATTTCTCTGGTACAAGTGCAGGGGGAGAGAGAGCAAAATTGTCGGACACTGCTGGCGAAAAGGTTACGATGAGGGGGCTGTTTATAGATCTCCAGCCTGAGTGCTCTGTGCGTGTTACTGCTTTGGGATGAAGAGAGCGATGTATTTACGTTTATGTGTGAGCTGCTGCTGAATATCTGCCTGTGCCTGTTTACGCTTCAGAGTACGCAGCCGTGTGTGTGTGTGTGTGTGTGTGTGTGTGTGTGTAAGTGTATCCTGCGACTTCTCACTGTGTGTGGTTTGTGTGTCCCACTGACTGTGTCAGGGATGTGCGGATACACTGAGGGCTGGACCAGTATGTGTTTTTCCATTCAGAGAGAGGGAGATTCAGCTGTCCGGCTTTGAGACAGCTGTGTCATTGATATTCAGCTCTCGCTGCCCCCTAGTGACAGCACAGTAATGGCACGCTGGTCTGCAGGTCCTGGGCTAGGGGTTTTTTTTATCTCCCCTCTATGTCCATGCCCCAAGGGGGCTTTAGGCTCGACCCGAATGCCTCACCTTGGCTCTCTGATCCACAGCCAGTGGAGTTAGGGTGTATGTGGGATGGTGACATGAAAGTCCCACCTAATGATTATACTGGTAGGGGAATATTGGACCGACGCTACCAGTATGTCATTGTAATGCTCTTATTTAAATCCTCCTCCATTCCCCCTGTGTCAGTGTGACATTCACCCCACAAACGGCATAGCCGAGCCGGCCGGAAGATTAGTGTGCTCCACTAAAAAGCCGCGTCTGCAGTTCAGGGAACGAATCGCTTTTGTGCCGTAACTCTGCGAGTGATGTCATGCCGTAGCAGACTCTCTTGAGCTCTTTGAGCTGCACTGCTTCAGTGTCGCCTTATTCTCCCTGGCTGCAGTATCCTTATCTCTAAAGTTTAGCTTGACAGGATCCTTCCCCAATTAGCTTTTGCCGTAGATTCTGCCATCATCACCCTCTCTTTCAGCTTCCTCATCCCATTCTGTCCAATCTCCATCATTCCCTTTCAGCTTCAGTAGCTCCTTCTGTAGAAGCTACATCATTCCCTCTCCTTCAGCTTCCATGTCTCCTTCTGTCAAATCTCTATCATTCCCTCTCTTTCAGCTTCCACATTCCCTTCTTTTGAAGCTTCATCATTCCCTTTCTTTCAGCTTCAGTATTTCCCTTTATAGAAGCTTCATCATTGTCTGTCCTTCAGTTTCCGTGTCTCCTTCTAAATCTATTATTCCCTCTCTTTCAATTTCAGTATCACCTTTTGTCAAGTCTCCATCATTCCCTTTCTTTTAGCTTCAGTATCTCCTTATGTAGAAACTTTGTCATTCCTTCTCTTTCAGCTTCACTGTCCCCTTCTGTCAAATCTTTTCTTCCGTCTCTTTCAACTTCTGTATCACCTTTTAAGAAACTCCATCATTTCCTGTCTTTCAGCTTCTGCATCTCATTCTGTCTCAGCTCCGTCGTTCCCTTTCTTTCAGCTCCAGTGTGTCTGTATGTAGAAGCCACATCTCCCTCTCCCTTTTAGGCTCTTTCAGGTTCAATCATCTCATCAGCATCTTTCAGATCAGGTCTGTACCCGATCTGTACCTTAGATCTCACATTCCTGCTCAGAGCCACATCTCATCATTGCTGCACTCAGACTTCACGTGCGAGTTGCTCGGGTCCCGATTGCCGAAGGCCTGAGGGTCTCTGCCGTGCGTCTCCTCCTCTGATGTCAGAGCATCTCCCGTCACTGCTGCACACATGCCATTTAAATTTCTCCGCCTGTTCTGCAGCCTGCCTCTCAGTGGGAGGACCGCTCTATATGTTGCTGTTATTGCTTCGCTGTGTGTGGGCTCCACTTTGTGTGGTGCGTTGCCACAGCAACAAGATTTGAAATTAGCTGAACAAAAGTGTATTGAAGATGGGATGTCGCCGAGAGCGCGTTGAGAAAGAGGGAAAAAGCAGACCCTTAATGAGACAACGAAAAAGGCATGAATGTTTCTATGGAGCCATTTGTGCTTTTAGATGCTCGAAAGAGATGCTTCATCATGCATGAAAAAAGAGACTTTGTCAAATGGGGGGGGAGCTAATTACTACCATTATCATTGTGAGAATTATCACCAGATTCTTTACACATTATAATATTGTACTTAACTAATGAATTGATCATAAACATGCTCACAAACAGATTTGGTGTGTTATCCATGTTAATGAGGTGTAAATTGGCATACCGACCTGGGACCTGGCACTCTGAGAAGGGGGGAAGAGAGAGAGAGACAGACAGACAGACCGACTGACTCTCACGGGTGGACCGGGGGGCTAATTTTGTTTGTGGTAATTATTACATTCTTCAGAGGTGATTTTTTTTTAGAATAAGAAATGACAGATTCCCCTCACTGAGTGATATCAAGGATACACCGGTTGCATCCTCATCAAACAAGACCAGTCTCATGATTCCTTCTTGGAAGGCAAGTTAGCAAGACTGGTTTTGCCAAGAGCATGAGTACTGTTTGCGTTCTTGGTATTGAGATTGACCAAAGGTTATATGTGCCTTGCTGTGGGATCAAAAAGCCGGCAACCAGGATGTCTCCCCGCCTTGTTCCCTAAGCTGCCTGCGATAGACAGTGAGTGACCCAGAACTGGATAAAAAATTCCAAATGTTGTGGCAGTTAACCAAACCTTGTGGACATTTGCATCTTTTTAGGGACAGGTTTGGTCATCTTGGTGGCCTGCTTTTTCTAACCCTGATGATAGTTTAACTTTTTTACATTCATGCAGTTTTCGTTGCAGTATGTTAAGTTAGAAGGTACAGCTGACATTTTCACTGCCACACTTTTTTTGCAGTAATGCCCTTTAAGCATTACTGACGATCAATATTCCTCCTCACAGTAGAGCTGGGTATATCGTACCTGGAGAAAGCTCACAGTACCGGTATATAGAATGGTAACTTCTGCATTACTGAATCAAAGCACAGCACAGTTAAGGATACATAAGCAGAGATGCAAATGCATTCACACAAAGATACATCGTCGATTGCAGTAACATGGTCCCCATTGGCTACTTTACCTCCAGATGCCCCGCCCCCTTCTCCATGTCCATGACACTTAGTGGTCAGCATGAAAAAAGTGGTCTTTCACACCACACCTGCCCCACCCCTTCTCCCATCATAACATCACTCACCATCTTGGGAAAACGAGAGAGAGACCGATAGAGAGACCGAGAGAGAGACGAGGGAGAGGGAGGTGTGGAGAGTGAGAGAGGTGCAAATTGACGCTTGTGAATTGAACGCTTTCCCAGAGCCTCCATAATGGAGGTGCCATTTTGTCTGGCATGATGGGCTGTGCCGTTTTCTGACTCCCGTCTCAGGTCAGTGCTTCTTGGAGAGCGGGGTGTTTCAAAGACCAGCCTGGGAATGCCGGATACGACGGGAGGCTGTAGGGATTCACATGGCCACACCCCAAGGCATCAGGGTACCAGTGGGGGGGCAAGGGATGGTACAGTGCCCAGCATATGGGACAGACTCCGTCTCCTCAACTGAGTGCCACGTTACCTCCTACTGGCACCGCCCCCAGGCTTTGCGGGAGCCAGTCAGTGACCAAAGTGGGTGGCCCCAATGTGATATCTGAACACGCCCCTCGTTTAGCTGATGGGTCAGTATGAGTCTATAGGTGATTAGCAGGATTCCTTGAACATTTCTAAGGCATTGCTGCCCTCCGCCTATCACGTTCCTCCTCTGTACAAAATTTACCCAATCTGGAATGTGAGGCTTTGGTTATTAGCGGTTAGCCACCGGCACTTGTGGGAATCCCTCTGGAACTGGGGGAGTAGGGGGAGTGGGTGCTTTGGCATCGGCAGGGAGCAAGCCTGCTCCGCATCTCTGTCGTTTTCTGTGCCAGCTGCGATTTCATGTGCAGGATCTCGCTCCCGGTGGGCGTGGTGACCTCAAGCCGCATAGCGAAGGACGACCTTGAGAGAATGCTGCACGTGTGGCACCTAGGCACTCTTTACGCAGCAAGCACCGGCTGCGGGATATGCACACATGCAGGGCGGCCATATGCGATCGACACTGCGGTGCATCCAGCGGCACCAGGTGTCCATTAGTTTGCAGTGACTATGGGGGGGTGGGGTTCAAGTTTTTGCTTGAGGGCTGAAGCCTTTGGTGTGGGGGCTGATGCTGGATAAATGGATAAAAGCTGTGTTGCAGCACCTGCTCACTTTTCCCCCGGGCAGTACAGGGGGTATACCAGCAGGTGGTGGACATCTGAGGCGTATCTCCCTGTAGGGGGCGATCATCTGCACCGGTGGGGAGCGGAGAGAGGCAGTCTTTGATGTCCACCCTGTCACTCGCGGTGTGGTGCTATCAAGGCACGCTGCCATGTGTGGATGAGATGGAATCAAGGGGCCGCGCTGCGCAGACGGGACCCAGCCGTGCAGCAGTCTGGGCATTCTGCGCAGACGGAGTCGTCAGGAGGCCCAGCTGTCGGCCGGGGTGGCGCATGCGCTAATTAGCATGACATCTGCAGGCCGGTGATGCAACAGGAAGTTGAAAAGATCCTTATATAAGCCCTTCCTGCTGTTACACAAGCGCCTTTCGTGAGCCTCTGCCCCCATTTGCTGGAACAGCACATCCGGGGAGCGGAACGAATCTCTCGGGGGGGGGGGGGTCGTCTCCCACACTGCGGCATCCCTGGGGAAGGGGTTACCCCAGCGACACGGGTGTGTGGATGGTTGCCCTATTATACACGCACACACATTCACACACACACTCGCATACACACACACACGCTTGCATACACAAACACACACTGGCATACACACACACACACGCTCGCATACACAAACACACATACACATGCCGTCGCCTCCTTGCCACGGGGCAGGAACCCACATAGCCATCTTCAGCTAATGAGGTGCGATGCTTTAATATGAAGTGAAAAATGCAGCGAAAGCTCCACAGTGGTGGAGCCACTCACACAGTGAGCAAAAGCCCCCCCCCCATTCATGTCTCCGTCCCCCTCCTCTTTTCCCCAGCCGAAGCAGCGCATGTCCCTGTCCTCGACCCAGGAGACGCAGCGGCCCAACCACAGCTACGACCCGTCGGAAGTGAGCTCTTCGCTGGGCTACGCCAGCTTCAGCGCCAGCCCTCCCCTCAGCCCCGCCCTCAGCCCCGCCCTCAGCCCCGCCCTCGGCTCCGCCTTCAGCCCCGCTAATTACTCCATTGGGTCCGCGGAAGACTGCGGTCTGGCAGGTGGGAACGCTACTGCTTCTCTCACTCTTTGGACACCACTTTTCTTTTCTGCTTCTTTCATTCTGTTTTCATTCATGTGACATGCTGTTGTTATCGGTCCTACATTACAGGAGCAAGAACTGTTTCAGCTCAAAAAGTTCAATCCATGCATTCATCCATTCAACCATCCATCCATACACCCATCCATTCATCCATCCATCCATCCATCCATCTATCATCCATCCATCCTTCCATTCATCTATTCATCCATCTATCCATACAAATGTACATCCATCCATCCATCCATCCATACATCCATTTTCCATGCCCACTTATCCTGTGCAGGGTCACCAGCATGCAGAGCCTTTCCTGGAAGCTATGGGTTCAAGGCATGGAATAAACCAGTACTGGCCACCTAGCCAGTTCAATCCATTGTCTCATTTTTATTAACTGTTTACCCAGTTTATGGTCGCAGTCTGGAGCCCATTCCTAGGTGAAGAGGATGTAAGGTGGGGTGGTATACGGGTATCAATCTCAGGACGCACTCATCTTCACGCACACAAACTGCTGTGCTGTGGGGGAAACCCCCCGCTTAGCCCTACAGAACATGCATCCACACACGGGATTCATATCGATAACCCTGCAGATGTGATGTGAGGATGGGAGAGGCAATGTTACCTGTCAGCACGCAGCAGTGACTCAGTGCTGCCATGGGTTAGTCTAAACCAGCCTCACCAGTCTCCACACGGCAGTGACTCAGCAGCGGAGTACGCTTAGTAATTATCCCCGCAGTCGCGGTGTTCAGCCTCATCCTGGGCTGATGTGCCAGAAAAACATGGGGACGGTTCGCTGCGGCGACGCTCAAGCTGAGGTGTGATCACAGCTGCTGCAGTGCGTGACGTTTTAGCGCAGCCCCTGGAAATGCGTGCAGTGCTCAGGTATGTTACCAGTATGTGAGAGACTGCAGACGATTCCAAGAGCACTGGAGCTATAGAGGAAAGCAGGAAGGATTTACAGTATATGAGGTACATGGGTGGTCTGTGGCTCTGTGGGTTAGGCCACTGTACCTGTGATTGGAAGGTTGCTGCTTCCAGTCCCAGCACTGGCAGAGTAATTTCACTGTTGGGCCCTTGGGCGAGGCTCTTAACCCCCAGTTACTGCATGGGCTGTGTAACTTCTATTTCACAACTGCATGTTCTGCTAAATGATTGATGCAAGCTGATGGTTCTACATTTATTCTTTACAAAACCTTTTTCTACTCATCCCTGTCAATCATATGGAGAACGTAAGAAGGCAGCTCTGAGATTGGCTGAGCTTGTTTGCACGCTGACCTTGTCAGTCTTCTGCAGCAGGTATGTTTACATCTTGTTTCAGTGCAGTGATTTTGGCAGCCCATGCCGCACCATCCCCTCCCTAAGTCAAATGCGACATGACTTCCTGTTTCTCACGGTGACGTCTGAGTTGTGACATTTAGCCAGCTGGTCCTCCAGATCTTGGGGACACGCATCAGGTTCAGGCACAGGTTGCCAGTATGCGACCCACTGCCATCCCGATGCATCTATCAAAGCAGCGATGGATGTCAGAATGTTGCACTGCCTGTGGTTTTGATATGGTGGCCGACCAGTCTGGTTGAATCCCCTACCCACCGCTGCTGTCATGCAATCCACCATTCACCAGTCTGCAAAGCTTTCTTCTGCGGCCAAAATGACTGTAAGATAAATTGCCTGGCTGCAGCCAGACAGGCACCTCCCCTGTGTTCTGACTGGCTGCAGATGGACAGGCACATCCTCTGTAATCTGATTGGCTGCAGATGGACAGGCACATCCTCTGTAATCTGACTGGCTGCAGATGGACAGGCACATCCTCTGTGATCTGACTGGCTGCAGATGGACAGGCACATCCTCTGTAATCTGATTGACTGCAGAGGGACAGGCACATCCTCTGTAATCTGATTGGCTGCAGATGGACAGGCACATCCTCTGTGATCTGACTGGCTGCAGATGGACAGGCACATCCTCTGTGATCTGACTGGCTGCAGATGGACAGGCACATCCTCTGTGATCTGATTGACTGCAGATGGACAGGCACATCCTCTGTAATCTGATTGGCTGCAGATGGACAGGCACATCCTCTGTGATCTGACTGGCTGCAGATGGACAGGCACATCCTCTGTGATCTGATTGGCTGCAGATGGACAGGCACATCCTCTGTGATCTGATTGGCTGCAGATGGACAGGCACATCCTCTGTGATCTGATTGGCTGCAGATGGACAGGCACATCCTCTGTGATCTGACTGGCTGCAGATGGACAGGCACATCCTCTGTGATCTGACTGGCTGCAGATGGACAGGCACATCCTCTGTGATCTGATTGACTGCAGATGGACAGGCACATCCTCTGTGATCTGATTGACTGCAGATGGACAGGCACATCCTCTGTGATCTGACTGGCTGCAGATGGACAGGCACATCCTCTGTAATCTGATTGGCTGCAGATGGACAGGCACATCCTCTGTAATCTGACTGGCTGCAGATGGACAGGCACATCCTCTGTAATCTGATTGGCTGCAGATGGACAGGCACATCCTCTGTAATCTGATTGGCTGCAGATGGACAGGCACATCCTCTGTAATCTGACTGACTGCAGATGGACAGGCACCTCCCCTGTGATCTGACTGACTGCGGATGGACAGGCACATCCTCTGTGATCTGACTGGCTGCAGATGGACAGGCACATCCTCTGTAATCTGATTGGCTGCAGCTGGACAGGCACCTCCCCTTTCATCAACCTGGTTGCAGATGGACAGGCACATCCTCTGTGATCTGATTGGCTGCAGATGGACAGGCACATCCTCTGTGATCTGATTGACTGCAGATGGACAGGCACATCCTCTGTGATCTGATTGACTGCAGATGGACAGGCACATCCTCTGTGATCTGACTGGCTGCAGATGGACAGGCACATCCTCTGTAATCTGATTGGCTGCAGATGGACAGGCACATCCTCTGTAATCTGACTGGCTGCAGATGGACAGGCACATCCTCTGTAATCTGATTGGCTGCAGATGGACAGGCACATCCTCTGTAATCTGATTGGCTGCAGATGGACAGGCACATCCTCTGTAATCTGACTGACTGCAGATGGACAGGCACCTCCCCTGTGATCTGACTGACTGCGGATGGACAGGCACATCCTCTGTAATCTGATTGGCTGCGGATGGACAGGCACATCCTCTGTAATCTGATTGGCTGCGGATGGACAGGCACATCCTCTGTAATCTGATTGGCTGCGGATGGACAGGCACATCCTCTGTAATCTGATTGGCTGCGGATGGACAGGCACATCCTCTGTAATTTGACTGGCTGCGGATGGACAGGCACATCCTCTGTAATCTGATTGGCTGCAGCTGGACAGGCACCTCCCCTTTCATCAACCTGGTTGCAGATGGACAGGCACATCCTCTGTGATCTGATTGGCTGCAGATGGACAGGCACATCCTCTGTGATCTGATTGGCTGCAGATGGACAGGCACATCCTCTGTGATCTGATTGGCTGCAGATGGACAGGCACATCCTCTGTGATCTGACTGGCTGCAGATGGACAGGCACATCCTCTGTGATCTGACTGGCTGCAGATGGACAGGCACATCCTCTGTGATCTGATTGACTGCAGATGGACAGGCACATCCTCTGTGATCTGATTGACTGCAGATGGACAGGCACATCCTCTGTGATCTGACTGGCTGCAGATGGACAGGCACATCCTCTGTAATCTGATTGGCTGCAGATGGACAGGCACATCCTCTGTAATCTGACTGGCTGCAGATGGACAGGCACATCCTCTGTAATCTGATTGGCTGCAGATGGACAGGCACATCCTCTGTAATCTGATTGGCTGCAGATGGACAGGCACATCCTCTGTAATCTGACTGACTGCAGATGGACAGGCACCTCCCCTGTGATCTGACTGACTGCGGATGGACAGGCACATCCTCTGTGATCTGATTGGCTGCGGATGGACAGGCACATCCTCTGTAATCTGATTGGCTGCGGATGGACAGGCACATCCTCTGTAATCTGATTGGCTGCAGATGGACAGGCACATCCTCTGTAATTTGACTGGCTGCGGATGGACAGGCACATCCTCTGTAATCTGATTGGTTGCAGATGGACAGGCACCTCCCCTTTCATCAACCTGGTTGCAGATGGACAGGCACATCCTCTGTGATCTGATTGGCTGCGGATGGACAGGCACATCCTCTGTGATCTGACTGGCTGCGGATGGACAGGCACATCCTCTGTGATCTGATTGGCTGCAGATGGACAGGCACATCCTCTGTGATCTGACTGGCTGCAGATGGACAGGCACATCCTCTGTAATCTGATTGGCTGCAGATGGACAGGCACATCCTCTGTAATCTGATTGGCTGCAGATGGACAGGCACATCCTCTGTAATCTGATTGGCTGCAGATGGACAGGCACATCCTCTGTAATCTGATTGGCTGCAGATGGACAGGCACATCCTCTGTAATCTGATTGGCTGCAGATGGACAGGCACATCCTCTGTAATCTGACTGACTGCAGATGGACAGGCACCTCCCCTGTGATCTGACTGACTGCGGATGGACAGGCACATCCTCTGTAATCTGATTGGCTGCGGATGGACAGGCACATCCTCTGTAATCTGATTGGCTGCGGATGGACAGGCACATCCTCTGTAATCTGATTGGCTGCGGATGGACAGGCACATCCTCTGTAATCTGATTGGCTGCGGATGGACAGGCACATCCTCTGTAATTTGACTGGCTGCGGATGGACAGGCACATCCTCTGTAATCTGATTGGCTGCAGCTGGACAGGCACCTCCCCTTTCATCAACCTGGTTGCAGATGGACAGGCACATCCTCTGTGATCTGATTGGCTGCAGATGGACAGGCACATCCTCTGTGATCTGATTGACTGCAGATGGACAGGCACATCCTCTGTGATCTGATTGACTGCAGATGGACAGGCACATCCTCTGTGATCTGACTGGCTGCAGATGGACAGGCACATCCTCTGTAATCTGATTGGCTGCAGATGGACAGGCACATCCTCTGTAATCTGACTGGCTGCAGATGGACAGGCACATCCTCTGTAATCTGATTGGCTGCAGATGGACAGGCACATCCTCTGTAATCTGATTGGCTGCAGATGGACAGGCACATCCTCTGTAATCTGACTGACTGCAGATGGACAGGCACCTCCCCTGTGATCTGACTGACTGCGGATGGACAGGCACATCCTCTGTGATCTGATTGGCTGCGGATGGACAGGCACATCCTCTGTAATCTGATTGGCTGCGGATGGACAGACACATCCTCTGTAATCTGATTGGCTGCGGATGGACAGGCACATCCTCTGTAATCTGATTGGCTGCGGATGGACAGGCACATCCTCTGTAATTTGACTGGCTGCGGATGGACAGGCACATCCTCTGTAATCTGATTGGCTGCAGATGGACAGGCACCTCCCCTTTCATCAACCTGGTTGCAGATGGACAGGCACATCCTCTGTGATCTGATTGGCTGCGGATGGACAGGCACATCCTCTGTGATCTGACTGGCTGCGGATGGACAGGCACATCCTCTGTGATCTGATTGGCTGCAGATGGACAGGCACATCCTCTGTGATCTGACTGGCTGCAGATGGACAGGCACATCCTCTGTAATCTGACTGGCTGCAGATGGACAGACACATCCTCTGTAATCTGATTGGCTGCAGATGGATAGGCACATCCTCTGTAATCTGATTGGCTGCAGATGGACAGGCACATCCCCTGTAATCTGACTGACTGTAGATGGACAGGCACATCCCCTGTAATCTGACTGGCTGCAGCCAAACAGACACACATCCCTTAATCAGACTGGCTGCAGACAGACACACTCCCTTTAATCAAACTGGCTGCAGCCAGTCAGGCACATCCCCTCTAATCAGTATGGCTACAGTCAACTGTCAACAGTGAATCAGGCAAATGACTTCTGGTCAGGATCTCGCTGGAGCATGTGTGCCCGCCAACATGAGGGACATATGACAAATATCAAAGAGTGGATGACATCAGTTTGCATGAACAACCATGTTCCTGGTACTGCCTGTGGGATGGGAGGTATAGGGTTTGATTTGCAGAAGTCCATATAGCCTGATTTCTTTATCTTGCACAGTTGACGCTGCTTCTTTTTTGGCAGAACCAAAAACACAGCCTTAAAGATTCATGTACAGCGTCGTGTACAGACTGTAGGCCTGCATGGCTCATGGTCGGTCAGAGTCGTGTACAGACTGTAGGCCTGCATGGCTCATGTTTGGTCAGTGTCATGTACAAACTGTAGGCCTCCATGGCTCATGGTCGGTCAGCGTCATGTACAGACTGTAGGCCTCCATGGCTCATGTTTGGTCAGCATCATGTACAAACTGTAGGCCTCCATGGCTCATGGTCGGTCAGAGTCGTGTACAGACTGTAGGCCTGCATGGCTCATGTTTGGTCAGTGTCATGTACAAACTGTAGGCCTCCATGGCTCATGGTCGGTCAGCGTCATGTACAGACTGTAGGCCTCCATGGCTCATGGTCGGTCAGAGTTGTGTACAGACTGTAGGCCAGCATAGCTTATGTTTGGTCAGTGTCATGTACGAACTGTAGGCCTGCATGGCTCAGGGTCGGTCAGCATCGTGTACAGACTGTAGGCCTCCATGGCTCATGGTCGGTCAGCGTCATGTACAGACTGTAGGCCTCCATGGCTCATGGTCGGTCAGCGTCATGTACAGACTGTGGGCCTCCATGGCTCATAGTCGGGCAGCGTCATGTACAAACTGTAGGCCTCCATGGCTCATGGTCGGGCAGAGTCGTGTACAGACTGTGGGCCTCCATGGCTCATAGTCGGGCAGAGTCGTGTACAGACTGTGGGCCTCCATGGCTCATGGTCGGGCAGAGTCGTGTACAGACTGTGGGCCTCCATGGCTCATGGTCGGGCAGAGTCGTGTACAGACTGTGGGCCTCCATGGCTCATGGTCGGGCAGAGTCGTGTACAGACTGTGGGCCTCCATGGCTCATGGTCGGTCAGAGTCGTGTACAGACTGTAGGCCTGCATGGCTCATGGTCGGTCAGAGTCGTGTACAGACTGTAGGCCTCCATGGCTCATGGTCGGTGAGCGTCATGTACAGACTGTAGGCCTCCATGGCTCATGGTCGGTGAGCATCATGTACAGACTGTGAGCCTCCATGGCTCATGGTCGGTGAGCGTTGTGTACAGACTTTAGGCCTCCATGGCTCATGGTCGGGCAGAGTCGTGTACAGACTGTGGGCCTCCATGGCTCATGGTCGGTCAGCGTCATGTACAGACTGTGAGCCTCCATGGCTCATGGTCGGTGAGCGTTGTGTACAGACTGTGAGCCTCCATGGCTCATGGTCGGTGAGCGTTGTGTACAGACTGTACAGGCTCATGGTTGCTTGCAGTATTCCTGCTCCAGGTAGTTTGTATCTCAGATACTGGCAGGTTGGCCGAGTCGCTGTGATCCAGCCTATCTGTGCCCTTCTGCATGCTGAATTCATGCTGTATAGCTTAGTAATGTAACACTCTTTCACACATAGAGATTAAGCTGTTTCCCCCCCCCCCCAGCAAAAGAGCACATGAGGTAACACCAGCTCTGTAATGCAAGCAGATATATGGATAATTTCTCCTGCTGGGGGCTGTTTGGCCCCAATCCCCCTCCAGCTGAGGATCTGGGCGCCGATCACAACGCTCCCTCTTCCCGTTTTCACGTTTTCCTCTTTACCTCCATTTATTAGCTGCTTGAGGGCCACCCTGCTGTTGCCACGGTAACCCCCTCCCAAAGAGAGGCTTCCGGCGAGCCATAAAAGGCCCCCCCAGCCCCCCTCCAGTTCCGGCTGCACTTCCCTGGGCCGCCCCCCCGACACATGGGGGCCTTGCCTGCTGATTGGCTGACTCCATTTGCTGCCCACATAGGTAGAGGGGGAGTCCCACCGTGAAGGGGGGGCGGGCGGAAGGCTCTTGGTGGTGATTGGCTGGTGCCCTGTAACACCACGCTCAGATTCCACACCTGTGTGGGGGGGTCTTAGTGGTGGGCGGAAGGATGGTTTTCTGGTTGGTAGTGGTGGGGGTTTGTGGATGGTCTGTGAAGGCTGCAGGGTAAGGGGGTGTTCCTGGTGTGTGTGAGTGAGTGTGTGGCCACCTCCAGAGGGCGCTAGATCCAGGGCAGATGTTCGGTTTTAGCAACTTTAATCTCTTCATATGAGAATGGAGGATAGGGACTGGGTTCGGTGACGGTGTGTGTGTTTGCATGAGCGTGTCATTGTGTGTGTGCGTGCGTTTGGTTGTGTATTTGTGTGTGCGCACATGCATGTGTGTGTGTGTGTGTTTGTACAAATGTTCAAGCGCCCCCCTCCTTCCCCACATCGGCTGCTTGGTCCCTTTCGTGTATGTGTGTGTGTTTGTGTTTGATAGCCGTCTGCGTCTTGCGTGGGTGCGTGTTTCTGTGAGTGTATACACAAGTATTCCTGACTGTCTTCATGCACGCGCACATGTGTGTGTGTGTGTTTGTGCATATGCCCTAATCAGCCACCCCCCAGGCTGCCTGTCACACTCGCTCCAGCTGAATCGCTGCGTCGGGAGCTCGTGTGCTGGGCTCCCAGTGACTTTTGCACTTTACCCCAAAGCCAGGTGCATACAGCACGGTTAGCTGCTCGCGATTCACCAAACCAGCATGTCCTCAGAACGCATTTACAGCCCCGACTGTCAAACTAGTTGAAGGGCGGATCTACACAATGTAAGTAAAACATCCAGGTCACTCTAGAAAATAAAAATGCATTAAATGTACATTCATCTGCATCTGAAATGAACTGGATGGGACTGAGATTCTGGAATAGTTGACCATGTACCCCGGCCCTGGCAAATGACTGCCCCCAAAATAATCACCCATACATGCTAAAAAAGATTAGCCTATTAGCCTCTCTTGTGGATATTTTGGACCCGGCAGATTTGTTCTGGTGCCGACACTGCATTATATCCCTCTGGGAGGGAGGGGTTGGACAGGAGTTTGCCTGCACTGGGATTAAGATGATAAACGTGCACGATTTTCAGTTCCCGGCGGCTCTTGGGAGGGGGTCCCTGCCTTTAGGTATAACCCTGCTCCCATTGGGGGCCCCACTGATGGAGTGCCGAGCCGCTCGACGTGCCAGTGGCACACTCGCATTAATGGAGCAGGGGGGGCGGTCTGCAAAGTCAGTCTGTCAGAGTCCTGGGTCCCGGCTGAGCAGGGATGTTTCTGCTGCTTCAGCACTCGCCAGCAGCCCGGAGGCGTGAGCCGAGCAGAGTAACGGCAGTCCAGCAGGTGGCGTAGTCGTTGAAGTCATGGTGCAAAGGCAGGACCCTACTCCGGTGCCACTGAGGAAAGCACATAAATGGAAATGCTCTATAAAACATCCAGCTGTTTAAATATTTAACATAAAAAGCGCCCTTTACAAGGGAATCCGCTAAGCAGCTGTGTGCAGATGTCAAGGACTTGGACCAAAGACTGAAAGTCGCCTGAAGCTTTAAAGCTGCGTAAGATGATGGAGTCCCATTGGATGAAAGCTATTTAAAACAAAGATTTGCTATTTCTGTAGTCTTGCTGCAGATGACTTGTGGTTCTGTGCAGCTCAGTAACACCATTCTTTGTTGGAGTTTGGCTTCTCATGCTTTGAGTAACGCTGCCTTCTATTGGAGGAAATTGTGGTCAGTGGGTGGGGCTCGTGGGGGCATGAAAGAGAAAAAGTCAGCCATTCATTAGACTTTTGAGGTGGAATATATCGTAAGGGACATAGAGTGGTCTTATTTTGTGCACATGGATATGTGGATAAATGCAGATAAATACTACTTTGATAAGTCTTTGGTCGGGTGGAGTGACAGGCATCACCAAACCCAGAGCATCTGATGGCCAACCCCCCTCCCCCCCCCCCAACTGTGTCTCTCCCGCCCTGTTCCTCTCTCCCTCACACCCCCCATCCTCGTCTTCTTGTTCAGTTCATCTCGGTTCCATTAGCCATCACGCCCAGGAAACACTGTGACACTGCCAAGACATGAAGTAGACGGTGACAGCGACAGCCACGGATGACACACGCATTAGTGCTACATGGCTGTTGGGGGGGGTGTCCGCAGAAATCAGCAGATTACCAGGCACAGGCCCAAAGTTCACCGCTCGCCGTCCGTCAAGAGGCACCGGGCATGTGGGACGTGATCTCCTCCTCTAAGAGCCTGACAAAATGCGTTCAGAGGCAGCAACATCGGTGTAATATAGCGGTGTAATTAAACCACATGCTTTGCTCGGCATCTTACATGAGAGACCGTTTTTATTGGACTAAATGTTTCGATTAATCTTGGTTTAGTTTAATGGGTGCCTGCAGGTTTGAGTAGGTCTGGTTAAATCACCATGAATGGAGGGAAGTTAGGGTGATCCCTGACTGACAGGAGCCCTAAAAATCTGGAGCACAAGTTGATTGGTCATGGGGCCCAAAATTTCTAATGGCGCCCCTGCCGCTAGAGATGTTAGTACTCTGATGTCATCACGTTGATGTAGCAGAGATGGGTGTATCTCAACAGAAGAGGATTGTGGGACAGGCTCGGAGGACAGAGACTTCCTGCTCCCAGGATACATCAGTTGCCCCCACTGTGCCTGTCCGCCCTCTGCTGGCTTCGCCATCATCTCATATCCTTCCCCCTCACCAGCTGACTGCCACCCCGCCGGTGACGATCGCCATGTTGTTGCCATCCTTCAATTCTCCAAGTGGGCCATGTTCCGCTGGCGGGATCCGAGCTGGTTGCCGTGGTGACAGGCGTGCTTTGCCGAAGTGAAAGTGAACGCGAATGGCTGTCCGCCCTTGGGAGATGGGGATGAGCGGGAGGTGTCACTTTTTAATGGGGCCACCGTTGGAGATCATACCTGTACTGCGGGATGCGTGTTTATGAGGGGGGGGGTCGATAGGGAGACTCACGTCAGTCAGGGCGGACAGTGAACATCAGTGCCAATGGGACCACTGTCAATCCACCCCTGCAGCCCCACGCTCTCAGTAGCCTGTCAGTAATGGTCCTCTTATTGAGAGTGGTCTGTGGCTCAGTGGGTTAAGCCTCTGTGCCTGTGATGGAAAGGTCACCGGTTCAGCCCTCAGTAGAATAGTCACATCTCTGTTGGCTCCTTGAGGCAGGACCGTAGCTCCCAGAATGCTCCAGGCCTGACCATGCATTCAGACTCAAAGCTTTACATTCACCTGTGTGTCTGTGTGCTTCAGGTATACATTGCAAAAAGACCATTTATTTTGACGTTGTGGGGACCACTTTTTCAGCCCCCACAAGGGGAAATTCAATTTTATATAAAATCTGTGACTGCAATCAAAAAACTAAAAATGCCAAAAATCTCGTATTTTGATTGGTCACTTATGGTTATGGTTAGGGCTGGGTAGGGGTTAAGGTTGTCATAGTTAGCATAGTTAGTGTGCCAGTGGGAGACAGAGAGATGCTTGTGTCGTCTCCCCAGTTGCCTGTTTAGATTTCATTGACCCACACAAACAACTCACTCCGCCATCCTGCTGTGAATGCTGACAGACTCAGTGCCGAATTCAGGCCTGGTGGGAGTTAAGCAATCATGGCAACAAGTTGTCAGAGTTAAATTAGCAGTAGCTGGCTGTGTAAACAGGGACGCCAGCTTTCCTGTTGGTGCAGTCACGGCGTGCCCATCTCTACTCCGTGGCCACCTCCTGCCCGTGCCCTGGCAACGCGCCACCCAATTAAAAATGGTACCACTCTCAGCTGTGTGCTGCAGCTGCAAAGTTCCCCGATCGGCAGTGTCCGATATTATGCGGTTTTTATTTTTCGTGATTTTGAATTCATGGCAGGTTCAGCATTAAAAGCAAACAGAAGTGAGACCCTTGGTCCTTTCGCATACATTTAATGTGACATTAGGTGTGCTATTATGATGATCTGTTTATCTGTTGATTTCGATCTGTTTTGCCTGGGGATAGACATAGGAAATGTGCTGGTATCCCTGATGGTCTGTAATATTCACTGCTTCTGAGCTGTTGGCCTTCACCAGTCAGAGATTTCAGCAAACATGCTCAGGGGCCACTTCCGCATCATATAACAGTTTTAAAAGGGTGTGAGCCTTTATTACATGAGTTACGTTATTTGCCGGTCCTCGATGCCCCATTGGAAGTCTGCCTCCAGTCTGGAGGAGAGGGTCCCTAGATACTCCTTCTGTTACATGCTGTTCTTTTGGCTTGAAGACTGCTGATGTTGCCCCTCCCGCTTTTCATTCTAGGAAAATCAATCTGTCAATCAATAAATACATCCCGTGCTATTCTACACTGCGCCGTCTGATCAGAAACGGGTCGTCACAAAGCACTCGTAGATGGAATCAAACTCATTGGGCCGTTGCGCTTCGCTGCATGTTCTGACGTAGATATTATTGTAATTATCGCACTCGTTCATCATTGCATGTAAAGCTGCAGGGCTCTTTTGGCCTCTCTGTATAGATCTGTCCTGGTTTGTTCATCTAGATTTCTTTCTGTTGTTGTCCTTCTAGAACTTTCCAGACTTGCTTATGGTGCATATATTCCTGTTCTTCTTTTATATATGCAAACAACAAAGCCTCTCATATCACTAACAGGAGAGCTATTTTCTTGAATTTTCACTAGAAGGAATTGTTTTACTTTTGTCAGTAACGGGAATTACTTGGGTGGGCAGGAATGCATAGATAAACATATGCATTGGCCTGCAGGGGGCACCATAAGGCTGTCACATGTGGTGGCAGTGACACTTTTTGACAGTATCAGGATAAGGAGAAGCCCACTGCATTGTGTCCTGGTCATGGGTCTATAACCTGATAAGGGCCGGATGTAGGCTGCTTGGTCCACACAGGGGCGTGTCCTGCCAGACACCTGTCCATGCAGGTGTCTAAGTGGTGCTGGAATACTGTTCTATCAGATCGGAGCACCAGCTGTCAGACATGTATGGGGAGTAGGGATGGTGCTTTTGCCTTGTAGTCGAATGCTGAGGAGAGCAGAGCTTCAGGGAGATATCAGGCGAATAGGGGAATCGGCAGTGGTTTGCCGCGTCAGTCCTGAAGTGCAGCCACTCATCCACGCCTGGTCACATCTCTGCTGTCTCTTACGGATTCTGCCTGATGATTCTGGCTTTTCTTTGGCGCCTGGGCTTTGCCTGTTTTCACATCAGGGGATGCAAAGAGAGACCGAGAGCTCGAATCATTGTTAAAACGCGTATTAATGCGTATCAGAGGTATTATTGCGCTTGGTTTCGGCGTCGTCCTTAATCGCTCGTGTTCCTGCAGTCGCTGGTAGTCTTTTGCAGGCTGATTGCACACTTAGAATTGGAATTTAATTGCGAATTTGACACACAGGGAGATGTGTGACAGAAGGGCCCAGGGCATTGTGGGTGAGTGGAGCTGTGGAGGCGAGGGGGTGGCTGTCCTAAAATGCACAGAGCGCAGCTCCTGCGAGCTACTCACCCACAGACTGCGGCTATGGTGACAGGTCCATCCACATGGAGCAGCAGCTAAATCTGTAACAGGCACCACTATCATATACCAACTTCGCTTTGCACAAATGATCTTTTGCTGTTTTGGGAGTATCGTATCCTTTCCACCGCCTTATCAGTGTCTCTCCCATGTCATGTGGTGAGCATCCTGTTATGTTCATTCAGCATTTCCCAGCCGAATGTTTCGGTCATTATTCACACTGAAGGGCGCTGATGGATTCACTGGAGGCCTGGAGAAGTGATGACTAAAGTCCTGTGAGCATTTGCTAGCAGTCAGTAGGTGCATCTTCCGCTGGGCCTTAGAGAAAAGGCAGCTGTTAGGTAAGGTCTGCTTTTGTGAGAGTGTAGTCAAGGGCAGTGTGATTGGCTGGCCTGTAGGGGGCAGAAGGGCATAGTGATTTTGTCTGTCAACATGAGCATCAACCTCGCTTGTACGTCTCCTCCATTCTGCTTCACCACCTCCTTCTTTCATATTGGGTTGGCTAAGCTCTGATTTTGAACTCACCACAAACTGGCTTTTGAAGGGCGCTTTGAACAAACAGATCTGATTAATACCCCCCTTTAACCTCTTTGCACTAATTAAGGCAATTTTAATTTCTTTTGTACCTGTTTTTGTAATTGGTTGCTGTCCACCCTGACACCCAATTTTGCCTATCCCAGAAGCCACCAGTGAGATTTATGATCAGGAGACTAATTGGATTCTCCCATCATCCCTCCCTGCGTTAACGACGGTGCCCCGCCTATCTGACTTTGCCGTTTGCCTTAAATGTCCTTCGACGGCGGGCACTTGATCCAGACTGGGGGGGGGGGGGGGGGCTAACAAGCTGCCAGTCCTCGTATAAGCATTGCATTTGGCAAGGATTTGCCCACTAGTTCTGGGATTGTTTTCAGACCTCACAGCTACATTATTTGCCATCATTGAGGTTATTTGACACAGTTCATTGGGTAGTGTTGGACAGGCACCGTAACATCTTTCTGTTCAGCGATATCGTCCCTGTGTGGCATTATCCCGTTTTTGGTTCCAGTTGGCTTATCGGAACGGCCCCCATTTGGACGTGCGTGTTTCTGAACGGCACAACAGTCAGCCGACACGCGTGAAGACAAATTAAAATGGCAGCATTGTGTGATTATTACATGCTCATTATTGGCAGCGTGTTGAGAGCCATGAGGCGGCCAATGGCAGCACGATGCAGGACTGGTTACCGGCGAAATCCGATCTGGTTAAGGGAGGCTGAGAGCGTGGTTTGATCCTGTGGAGGAATCTTGGCCGATCCACCAGGTCTCCCCAGTCGGCCCTGCCAGCTCCGAGCCTCTATAATTTGCTCTCCATTGGCATTTAGCCCATTTGCCGCCGCTGTCTACATGCCAGCGTGAGTGAGAGAGATATCGGCACCTCGCTGTCTAGCTGTGACTTCTCAGCTGCTTCCCCCCCACTTGCTGGCATTCGCTCTCCATCGGGACGGCGGTACCAGCCGCTGTGTCCGCTCTTCCTCCATGAGAGCCAAGCTTGCTGATGGCCGTACCCCCTCGCAGATACCTGCTCTTTCTCAGCCAAGTGCTACAGTTCTGACCCTAAAGCACACATCTGTTTCCACGTGCTTATTGTCTTTATTACCCCGTATTGCTGATACTATCAATTATACAGGGTGTTTTATGTGAATTATACAACTGAGTCTGTAACGTACTGTCATGCAATATGAAGCACATTATCATTCATTTCCCCATTTCCTTATTTACCATCTTAGCGCTTATTTATTTGGCAGTTATGTTTGTGTTATTACAGGCCAGTCAAAGTTAACATGGGGACATTTCGTCAAAGAGCACATCTCCACCCACTAACCTGCTCTCTATCCTCCTTTGAGTATCAGGGGAACTTGTACTGGGATCCTTTCTGTTGAGGCTCTTTGCTCTGAGAGCTAGAGGAATGGGGAATTCTGAGCTTTTTTCTGGAGAAGTACTCAACCCTGGAGTCATGTGATCCATCGTGAGATAAGACAAGCTCCAAGGACAGTTCTGTATACCTCTTAGGGGTAATGATTGCTTATCTTTCCTCTAGCTGGTATCTTTTTCGTGATCCTAATTCCAATTGCTCTTACACTTTTTTTTCCCTTATCTTTGGGATAATGCTCACTCCTTCCTTCAGTCCTTCACTTTTCTCCTGAACAACCCCATGCCTTGGTGATAGGCCTTCTTCTTAACCCTGTAGCTCAAAAAGTAGAGTAATGCACTAACATCATAAAGGTTGTGGGTTCAAATCCTGGAGTACACGTAAATTATAACCTTTACTTCTACTATAAGTCGCTTTCGTTAAGAGTGTCTGATAAATGAATTAAACATTAATTAAACGTCACTCTCCTGTTCTTCTCTCTGTAACCCAGATGACGTGCCAGTTGAAGACGACTTCCGTGAAGGACACATCCCTGAGCAGTTTGCTGGGCTGCTGCATGGTTCATCACCAGCCTGCGAGTCCCCTGACAACCCCTACCAGCTCTACGGAAAGGTGCGCAAGTTCAGTGCCCCTGAGCCTGGACCGGCACATCACCACGGCAATCTGCTGCAGGCTCCCGAACTGTGTGCCCGCCTCCCCCGAACGGGCAGTGAAGCGTCCGCCCTAAAGGGTCCACGGGAACCCAAACCGCAGGTTGTTTATCGGACCATCTTCCATACCCGTGTGAACCAGAACCAGAACAAAACCCGGAACCAGAGCCAGAACGAGGCGGATCCAAAAAGCGGCTCCCCAGCTCGGTCAGGCTTGGAGGAGCGAGCGTGCACGCTCGGCAGGATGCGTTCCGTGCCTAAGGACGTGCTGGACCTGCAGCTCTCCCGGAACTTCTCCAAGTCAGACTCCAACCTCATCTCCGTGTCACCCATCCAGGAGGAACGACGAGGCCAGCCTGGCACTGGCAGAACCAGCCCCAGCAACCGGCTGGAGCGAACACCGTCCTTCACGGCAGAATGGGAGGAGGTAAGAGTGGCTACAGTGGCCACCGGACTCTCGTTCTCGTTGGTCATTGGTTCATTGTTTATGGGTCTTTGTCCTCTTAGTGGACTATGTTTGTAGTTGGTTGGCTTCCATGTGCGTATCTGTGTGTTTATACACTTTAGGCGAACTAATTTGGCATCCCATGATGATGTCAGCAATGGGTGTGGCTTAATTAGCAAATCCTTCTAATGAATAGAGCTGCCTGCATACTTTTGTCCATATATAGTGTGTTGATCTGACATCCCTATCTCACGCCATATCCATTCTGACCTCCCAAAACTCCTAAAACTGATCTGTATGCATGTCAATTCGACAATATGTAGCACTGGTTGTAGGATGAACTGAATGCTAAATGGCCTTGTGGTTGACATGAGGGCATACTTGTGGTATTCTGTAACACCTTCCCACCGGGCTGCTTTCTTACATTCGAGTAGAGTTCTACATAGACCATAAAGAGAACAAATCGCCATTCTATACCAGTCAGGTTCAGGTTTACAATTTACCCAGAATTCAACTCAAGGAGAAACTCCTTTTTAGAGGATCTCAAGTTTGGTACTAATATCAAACTCAGAGAAACCTGCCATATGAGGCAAGCTCAGAGAAACCAACCCTAAGAGGGAAGCTCAGAGAAACCAACCCTAAGATGCAAGGTCAGAGAAACCCACCCAATGAGGCAAGCTCAGAGAAACCAACCCTAAGAGGCAAGCTCAGAGAAACCAACCCAATGAGGCAAGCTCAGAGAAACCAACCCTAAGAGGCAAGCTCAGAGAAACCAACCCTATGAAGCAAGCTGAGAAACCAACCCTAAGAGCCAAGCTCAGAGAAACCAACCCTATGAGGCAAGCTCAGAGAAACCCACCCAATGAGGCAAGCTCAGAGAAACCAACCCTAAGAGGCAAGCTCAGAGAAACCAACCCTAAGAGGCAAGCTCAGAGAAACCAACCCTAAGAGGCAAGCTCAGAGAAACCAACCCTAAGAGGCAAGCTCAGAGAAACCCACCCAATGAGGCAAGCTCAGAGAAACCAACCCTAAGAGGCAAGCTCAAAGAAACCCACCCAATGAGGCAAGCTCAGAGAAACCAACCCTAAGAGGCAAGCTCAGAGAAACCAACCCTAAGAGGCAAACTCAGAGAAACCAACCCTAAGAGGCAAGCTCAGAGAAACCAACCCTATGAAGCAAGTTCAGAGAAACCCACCCAATGAGGCAAGCTCAGAGAAACCAACCCAATGAGGCAAGCTCAGAGAAACCAACCCTAAGAGGCAAGCTCAGAGAAACCAACCCTAAGAGGCAAGCTCAGAGAAACCAACCCAGCCATAAGAGTTAGTCTCAAAAAATCAGCTGTAAGAGTCAATCTCTGAGAAACCAGTCCTACAAATCAAGCTCAGAGAAACAAACCCTAAATAGTCAAGCTCACTGTGAAATCCTGTTTAGGATGAACGTGGATTTCTTATGGCAGTCAGCACAGCCGTAAGCAGAAAATATGACTTCCGCAGTGATGATGTTTCATGCTCCATCTTTGTCTCCCTATAGATTGATAAAATCATGAGCTCCATTGGAGCCGGAATCAGTACAGAGCTGGAGGAGATCAAGGAAGACGCATCAGGTGCGTGTTTGTCTCTGTGCATCTATGTGTATATGTACGCGTGTGTGTGTGTGTGCCTCCTGTCTATATCTGTGTGTGAGTAATGAAGTAAACTCGTGAAATTTACCTCTCAGTCTAAAAGGCCAAAAGTGTATTAGCAGTAGGTCAGAGGCAATAACTTTCTGAATGAGCTCGCACTGTAGAGACAAATTGCATCATGGGAAGTTCATATATCTAGGCCGTGAGGTCAGCCCAGATCTTAGGCTTGAATGGCACCCTCCACTACACTGACTGTATTGCGCTATTCTTTCATTGACAGCTCTGGTCCTCTGCCTGTCCAGAGTACCTGAAAGGACGTTCCCCTTGTGCATGATATCGTAGCCTGTGGTGCCATATCAATGCCATGTGGATGAGCTGCCTTGTTACATTTTAGACTGACAGCTGCTTGTAGGTTGTGTTGCTACGTACAGTACGCTAGCTTTAGCTGCCCATGTTTTGGTCTGTATGTACAGCGTTCCACTGTGGTGACCTGCAGACAGGAACCCTATCCTCAGCCTTTGGCGAACGCTTTGTTCTTTGTCTCCTGGGGAACCCCATTAATGATGTATGGTTAAATGTGGAGGTAGCTGATCCAGGTAGGACATGGATAGTCTGATGTGTGGAGCAGCCGTCGGGCGCTAAAGCGACCATGTGACTCACTGCCAGTCTGTGCTGGAGCCTAAGATGGAGCAGGACCACTGGGCCTTTTTCTAACGTTACATTTCTACTGCCTCTCTCTTCCCTCAAGTGTTGCATGCCGCAGTCAGTCATCGTGTGTCCCCCCTCTCCTCCTCAGCCGGGGGGGGGGGGGGGGGGGGGGGGGGCACGTGTCTCCACAGCGTATAGCGCTAATTTCAGGCCATAAAGAGTTTATATATTGAGGGAATGAGGATAAGTTTCAGGGGAGAGGGAAGAACATGAGAATCAAGAGGAGGAGAAGCGTTTATAATTTTCCCCTGATTCTGATGGAATGAAAGGTTTATCTTATGGAGTGGCAAGTGTGTATGTCTGTGAGAGTGTGTGTGTGTGTGTCTGAGAGTGTTTGTGTGTGAGTGTGTGTGAGAGTGTGCGTATATGTGCATGTGGGAGACTGTGTGTGTGTCGGAGTGTGTGTGTGTGAGAGGGATAGTGTGTTTGAGAGTGTACATGTCTGTGACAGTGTGTATGTATGTGTGACAGAGAGAGAGTGTGTGTGTGTCAGTGAATCTATGTCTGTACATGACAGTTTGTGTTTCCTTGAGAGTGTGTATGCATGTCTGTGAATGTGTGTATCCGAGAGAGTGTGTGCGTGTGTATGAGAGTGTGTATGTGTGTGAGAGTGTGTGTATGTACAAGAATGTGTATTCATGTATGTTAGAGTGTGTGTGTGAGAGTGTGTGTCCATGAGAGTGTGTGTATAAGAGTGCGTGCGTGTCTGTGAGAGTGTTTGTGCCTGCGTGTGTGTGTGAGTGCATGCGTGTGTGTGAGTACATGCGTGTGTGTGAGTACATGTGTGTGTGTGAGTGCATGCGTGTGTGTGAGTACATGTGTGTGTGTGAGTACATGCGTGTGTGTGAGTACATGTGTGTGTGAGTACATGCGTGTGTGTGAGTACATGCGTGTGTGTGAGTACATGTGTGTGTGTGAGTACATGCGTTTCTTTATCTCTTAGTATGTATGCCTGTACCTTGTGTGTTGCCGCTGTGTCTCTGTTAGTGCCGTTGCATGTGGTTTTGCATTCATGTCTCTGTTCTGCCTGACTGTGTGTCTGACTGTTTGTTTCTGTGGTTGCACACGACTGTGTGCCTGCGCTATAGGAGAAGGCATCCTCATACAGCTCCACACCCTCAGACAATGGCGAGGTACGGAGCGAGGGAGGGAGAGAGAGAGGGAAAGAGAGAGAGAGAGAGGGAGGGACAGAGGGAGGGAGAACTGGAGAAAGAGGGAACGGGAAGAAGAGAGGAGGGGCAGGGAGAGACCGGGAGGGGGGTTGAGAGAGAGAGAGAGAGAGAGAGAGGGAGAGGGAGGGAGGTGTGGGGACCAGCGCTGTAGGAGCATATAGATGAGTGTGGGAGTACTTGATAAAGAGAATTCTATCAGGCAGCCAGGCAGTGCCTGCTCCCTCTCCCTCTTTCTCTCTCTCTCTCTCTCTCTCTCTCTCTCCCTCCCTTGCGCTCTCTCTCTCCCTTTCTCACACACACACACACGCACACACACGCTCCGCGCGGGA
The DNA here is from genome assembly GCF_023856365.1 of Brienomyrus brachyistius. NCBI lineage: Eukaryota > Metazoa > Chordata > Actinopteri > Osteoglossiformes > Mormyridae > Brienomyrus > Brienomyrus brachyistius. Next base: position 11,180,420 of record NC_064533.1, read on the forward strand.
AGCAAGAGCAACAGCTGAGCCCTCGCTGCCGCCGCCGCCGCTGCTCCGCCATGGCCACACAGCGACCCGCCGGAGCCTGAGGGACCCAAGCCGTCGCCGGGCCGCAGGGGCATCCTCCGCTCCTCCTCGGCCCTCTCCGCCTCCCTCCGTGGGCTTTTTTGTTTCCCCCTCCTTCCCTCCCCTCGTGTTTATTTTTTTTTCCCGTCTTGGTCTCGTCACGCGGGTCGCCGCGGTAACCGGGCAAGCTGGCGGGCTCTTTCGACAGCCACTTTGCCAGGAATATGATGTGGCAGTGCCAGCTGTCGCAGCCGGACTGCCGCTGCTACCGCGTGGACGGCTACTCGCTGCTCAAGCGGCTGCCTCTGCATCCCCTCATAGGCCCCCGGTGCCCGGTGCAGTCTGTGGGCCAGTGGCTCGACAACATAGGCCTGGTCCAGTATGAGAACCACCTGCTCGCCAACGGGTTCGACAACGTCCAGTTTATGGTGAGTGTTCCGCCAGCTCGCCGATCCGGCCATGCTCTATGTGCTCTGCTGCTCGGTCTCAGGCTAGGGGGAGCCGATTGAGGACCTCTGAATTACCCCCCCCCCCCCCCGCCACACACACACACACACAGACAGACACTCACACTCCACCCCCAGCGACGACACATTGAGCCCACGTTCCGGAAACTTTGTCGCATGTGGCGTGTCGCGGTTGCCCCCTCCTATCAGGCCTGCTTTGCTTTCCCTTCCAGCTATGCGACCTTGCCGGTTAGTTAATTAAATCAGAAGATGATCCCATTTAGTTTTCCTCGCCGCAGCCCGTCCCAATTCTGATTAAAGGCTTTCTTTCACACTCTGACACCTGTGGGTAGACCCTTTTTCATGGAATAGGTGTGTTTCCAACAGTCTCTGTCCATGAACATGTTTGTGTGGCAGGATTTGGGGCAAGACGGCATGTTTTCCAGAGGTTCTGCGAGTGAATTATCACATACCCCGTGCATCTGTGTCTTCGGTATAGCTTGGTGGTCCTGCACACTGGGCCAAGGCAGCCATGCACACCTCGCATGCCTGTGCACGAGATCTGGCCACCCGCCTGTAGTGCATTGTCAGGGACGTGTGCATCTCCATTGTGGTGAGATAATTACCCAGACTTCTCTGTGGAGCACATCGGAGGCATCGGAACAGGGCTCATGCGTACGCGCCGAGATCCCTCGCTTTGCGGAGTGTAGCGCCACCCAGCTATACGCGGCAGTATGAATACTTCAAAGTCAGCAACAGGTGCAAGGAATGTGTGTGTATGTGTGTGTCTGTCATTTTTATATTGCTGGCTGTTAATGATTTCAAGTAGGAGCGATGTGTGTTTGTCTGTGTGTGTGTGTGTGCGCTGTTGACGTATATGCAGAAAGAGCACTTGTGTGTTTTTCCGGGTGACGCATAGACCGCGCTGAGACAGGTAGCTTTATGTAAGTAATGGTGTGTGTGTGTGTGTGTGTGTGTGTGTGTGTGTGTCGGTAGGAAGGGCAGGCATTCTGTGTTTCTGTGTTTGAAAAACTGCAGCAGCTTGTTAGGGCTTCAGAGGGGCTGGTGTACAGCTGGCAATGTCGCACATGGGACTGGATGTGATGTCAGGGCAGGTGTAGTCGCCCTGTGCGACAGACCAGGTGTATGTCCGTGGTCTTCTGCCCAAAGTGGGAGGCTTCCTCATGCATGGCGAGGCTGCGAGCGTGGGCTGTTGTCACGGATACGCAGCATCACCACGTGCTGTGTCCAATGGGAAGGCAATGGGATGATGGTCCCATTCAGTTTGTTTTCCGGGGGAGGGGTGTCCCAAAACACCTTTCAGTCACAAGTCGTCTTGAGTAATGCAGTGTGTCGCAGTCCTGTCGGCGTTGGCAGGGTGGCGTAGTGTGGGGGACTGCCGTGAGGGTCTTACGTCGTCAAGGAAGTGCGGGATATGCGGGTAGGGGTGGCAGCATGGCTAGACGTAACGATGCCAGCTTGGTATTCTACGCCCTGCGGGGGCAGCTGTGTAGTTCTGCATTCGTCATGTGGGGGGATACAGGCCCCTCACTGAAATGAGGGGGTCCCTGAGCCTCTGGGGGGGTTGGGGGGGGGGCTCCTCACACTCTGAGGATGGCGCGATGCTACCACTCAGAGCCGTGAAGCCCGGCACCTCGGAGGCACATTGCTGAGGACACAGCATCCTCTCTCTGCCGCTGTGCCAAGGAGACCTGGTCTGCATAGTGATGTGTGTGAGTGTGTGCGCTGTGTGTGTCTGTGCCTGTCGCCACCCAGAGGTGAATGGACTGTGCGTTTGTGTGTGTAACACTGAGAGCTACATGCTCCGTAATGACGCCTCTGAGGATATTTACTGGACCCACTGTGCTGGCTCCTCTCCTCGCGTTGCTATGACCTGCATCTGTCCCTCCGGTTGCCCTGGCAACTGCAGCCTGAGTGGGCTGTTCCATGCGATCTGCAGTGCTGCTCGGCAACCGGACTGAGGGGAAGAGTCAGAGCTCAGCCATTATGCCTGCGTGTGCGTGTGCTTGTGTGTGCATGCATTAGTGAATCAGTGCGGAGGCTGAGCACCAGGGATAAAGACTGTAAAAGGACTGTTTTCGATAGAAGTCTTGTTTGACCCCAAAAGGCAGGGCAGGCCGTGCCATTAATCCAGTTAAAGAGCATGACCCCAGAGAGAGCAGAATCCGTAATCTGCGCTCAGAGGCGATATGCAATCAGGGACAAATTACATATTAATCGGTAAAGAGCTCCATTCTCCCAGGGCAGTAACACATGGAGGCTGAGCTAGCTGGCCTGTCTACTTCTGGTGTTTTTCGGCAGGACAGGCGAGTGACCCCTTAGCCAGAGCTGGCTGAGGGCTGCCAGAGCTGGTGAGCCCTTGCGTGTGGGCTGGTGACTGGATGGTCCGTCAAGGGGCCTTTTAAATAAAATCCACCCGCTGCCCCTCTTCCGCTTATGGGAACATGAGGAGCCGCTCTTCCTGCTGCTTTTGTTTTTTAATTTATTCGCAGGACGCGCTCTGGACAGCATATCATGTCTGTGTGTGTGTGTATGAGGTGGATTTGATGTGTGTCTGCACTGTAAACTTCAGTGCATTGTCAGCGCACTTTAAATGCCTGGCAATCAGTGCATCACGGTGTAAACCTGTCATCCCTGTCCATTGTTATTTTTTAAATCTCATGTAAAATGATGGGTGCTTAGGAAAACTCTGTCTGATTTGTCTGCTATATTTGGTCACCTGACCAAACCCTGCCGCCCCCCCCCCCCCCCCCCCCCCACCTTCTCCACTTCCTTCCCCCAGACGGAGGTCTGTAGATATTTCTGCCTTCTCTGGTCCTCTTCCTAGCAGACTCTGGGGGCTACCACCTCGGATACAGCGCAGCTGACTAGTGAATTAGAATACACACCTGGCTGATGGATTAAAAAACACACCTGGCTAGTAGATTAAAAAGTTACCCTGGCCAGTAGATTAAAATACACACCAGGCTAGTAGATTAAAATGTGCACCTGACCAGTAGATCAAAATGTGAACTTGGCTTGTGAATCAGAACTCGGAGAGCCGGTGACCAGTAAGACGGTTGGATGTTGACCGGTGTGAGTCTGTAGCCGTCATATCTTGGAAAGTCGATGATGCTGCCTCTGAATAGCCTCTGCGTATATTTAGCAGCGGATAATACAGCTTCCCAGTCCTTGAGTGTCTAGGCCACAATAAACACCCGGTTTCTCTGTTTTCTGGTTGCCACCATGTGACACCCAGTGGACAGCAGTGCTGGTCTCGCCTATCCTGGCACGGCTTGCCCGTTCTCTGCCAAGTTAGTCTTGTGTTCCTTTATCAGGATGTTGGAGTACTTATATAAGGTTGTACGTTGCCTAAGCGAGCTTGTGCCTGGACCTTGTGTGGCCATAGCGTCACGTATGGACGTGTGACTGCTGGTGGTTATTTGATGCGGCGTTGTGGACCTGTGCCACAACTGAGCTGTCTCTGTGTGTCTGACACATGTCTGCGAAAATGCCTGCTGCTCTGCAGAGCTCTGTAGACAGCAATCAACCACAAGTTGCCTATGTGCCCCTAGGTTCTCTACTGTTCCTGAAACACATCAGAAGAGGCCACTATCATTTAGATGCTGGGTCTGATTCTGATGGTGCAGGATCCACTAGCTGGGTCTGATGGTGCAAGATCCGCTGGCTGGGTCTGATGGTGCAAGATCCGCTGGCTAGGTTTGATGATGCATGATCAGCTAGCTGGGACTTATGGTGCAGGATCTTTTCACTGAGTATGATGATGCAGGATCTCCTGACTGGGTCTGATGGTGCAGATTCAGTTCACTGTGTTTGATGGTGTAGATTCAGATCACTGGGTCTCATGGTGCTGGATCAGGTTGCTGGGTCTCATGGTGCGAATTCAGGTCACTGGGTCTCATGGTGTGGATTCAGCTCACTGGGTATGGTGGTACAGAATCCATTAGCTTGGTCTAATGGTGCAAGATGCGCTGGCTAGGTCTGATATTGCATGATCAGCTAGCTAGGACTGATGGTGCAGGATCTTTTCACTGAGTATGATGATGCAGGATCTGCTGGCCGGGTCTGATGGTGCAGATCACTGAGTCTGATGGTGTTGGATCCACTTATCAGTGGTGCAGTATTGTCATTATTTCATGAGACCTCCTTTGGAGGCCCCCGCCGCTTACTCTAGCCCACAGAGAAGCCCACATTCACATGGACACAATTCCATTTCTTATTGTGTAACGCGGATGATGGCTCTGCGTTTTCGGATCCACACTTTGTTGTACCTTTCATGAAGGTACCTATTCTGAATTGCTTTAAAAAATGATTCAGATGCATAGCTATGTATGTAAAATTCGAAGCAAAGTAAGTCATACTGACATGTTGCTAAGCATCTTTAAATATTGATAAAGAATGACAGAACAAAGCAGTCAGGACTAAAAATAGAGGCTATTGAGAAACAAGGAGAGGAACAAAGACAAAGAGTGGCTGCCAGTGAGGGATTTAGTCTGGTGTTACAGGGCAGAGCTCTTATCCTCGTCTTGGGGCACCAAGTGGATTATTTGACCACGGAACTTTGGACATTTATAATCTTGTTTCAAAGTGGCAAGCAGTTAGCCTGGACTCTGGGTGCTGAGTGCGCCCACTCACGCAGCAGCGATGCTGCCTCTCACGCTGATTAAGGCCTTCCCTTTGCTTCCATCAGGCTGTAACTGAATACCACTTCAGTTTCTTTAATTGGTTTAATTGGCACAAAGAACTGCATTTATAGTTCATATGCAGCTGAAAGCTCGGCTAGGTGTAAAAACTAGTGACATAAAATAAGGTTTTAATACTTCTGCGCCCACACACACTCTTATCCCGAGATGGTGCCAGGATGGGACATATTTTATTGCCAATGTGGGAATGTAAAGTAAGTGGGGGGTTGGAGGGGGGTTTGTGGGGGGTTTGGGTTCAGTTTTACAGCATTTTTCTGTGCGTCAGCAACAACAGCAATAACTATAACAACGGCACCGACAATAATAATTATTATCTATATATTATTATTATCTAAACTCCAAAATATTTGTTGGCCTTAAACTTCAGGAGTGCTTAAAACATAAATTAAATAATGTGAATAAATCAGTTTGTACCATGGTATGTGTGTAGTCAGTGTCTTTTCTCACTGCTTCAGTAAACATTGCTGTTTATACCAGAGTGTGTGTGTGTGTGTGTGTGTGTGTGTGTGTGTGTGTGTCTGCAGGCAGTATGTCATTCCTCATGGCAGCTTTGCAGTTTATTTTAGTCTGTCTTTACCTCCTCCGCCACTCTGCTGCCGCTGATGTAGTTCGGCATTGCCTATGGATTATTTAGTGATACCACACAGGCCTTACCATTAAATTCTAGCCTAATTGCCCGTGAATAAAACCTTCCTTAAAGAAACAGCGCTCAGATGGATAATTTATGACTTGTTTTGCCCTCTCTGTCATCGGCAGGGACATTCAAGCTGTGTGTTTACCATGAAATGTGTGCTGGGTGAGCTAGAGGCGGCTGGGGAGTGACGTTATCTTCAAGCTGCTTGCTTATTTCATTAGGAACCACACTGATGGACACTTACAGTGTCCAAGGAAATTAGGCTGGGGGAAAATCGAGTTTGTTTGTCGTAAGCATCACGCGTGACCTGGATATGACCAGCCTGTGGTACTATAGGGTCTACAGCGAGCCGCTTTGCTCTGGAAATAAAAGACCTGCTTCCGGCTGGATCCCACCAATCAGAGGCTGTGCTTCCCCTTATCATGAAGTCAGGGATCAGCACAGCAATGCTCTCGTCTGCGGACCAAGGACATGGTCCACCAATCTGAGGGGTCCATGTGCGTTGTAATTGCTTCCCGTGAGCCATTGGGGGCAGCAAAGACACACAAATCATTGTGCAAACACACACACCACACAGTCATTAACACAGACACACCAATCAGGCCTTTCTCCTGACTGCGACTGAGTGACGCTACGTGGGTGGACTTTGTTTCTCTTCCAGGGCAGCAATGTGGTGGAGGACCAGGACCTGCTGGAGATCGGCATTCTCAACTCTGCACACAGACAGCGCCTCCTCCAGGCTATCCGCCTCCTGCCGCGGGTGAGTGAGACGGTCCGTTGGAAGGGAGGGCTGAGATTCTCATCATTCTGCCTCATGGATGCAGGATGGAGCAGAGCCACAGGGGCACTGGCCCGAGCTGAAAGCTGATTGGCTCCTGGAGTGCCCCCTCTCCTGTCACTCACTGATTCCAGATTTACCATTGGCTAAAGATGAAGTTGGCCTCTCTGTATGAATCAGGTCCTCACTTATGCGCCCCACCTTAAAAATTCCTAGAATCACCCCTAGTGCAGGGGGGTTGAATGGACCCAGGAAGTCACCTGTGAGGGTGGCTGTGTCTTCTGCGTGCAAGATGGAGGATGGCCGGGAAACTCCTGGTTCTTCACTGGACCGTTAATCCACAGGCTCAAAATAATGAGCAAATGAACAAATGGAGTTATAACGGTGATGTGTGAAAATGTCTGATCCTTAGAGATTTCGCTGTTGTACCTTTGAGCGATATAAATGTTAACTCAGTTTAATATTTTGTGACCCACACTAGGGTTCATGGACAGATTTCAGCATAGTCACACATGAGGTGTCATGAAGCAGCAAGTGGTTGTGTTACTAGGATTTTCCTTTAGCGAATGAGACTGACCTCCAGATACCCCTAAATGTAATATTTGAATTCAGCAGCTGCTCTTACCTGGCTGTACAACTTTTCAAAGGCATTAAAAATGGAACCTGCTCCTCTGTTGTCCTCTTAATGTGAAACACAGAATGTGTGTTTTCATCTCCTGTTCCTCACAGGAGCTATAGTGCAATTAACTTTTTGGAACTGAGAGCAGGGCAGTCAGAGTAGCTAAAGAGAGAGGAGTAAGAGAAACACGGTGGGAGAGAGGGACGCTGGGAGAAGGGAGGAAGAGAAGAAGAGAGAGGAAGGAAGACAGAGCAAAGCAAAGATGAGCACAGAGTGGGAGACAGAGAGAAACAGGAAGTGTAACAGAGTAACAGGAACACAGAAGAAAGCAAAGAGGAGCATAATGAGGGAGGCAGAAAGAAACAGGGAGTGAAACACACAGAGGAAAAGGAATGCAGAGCAAAGGAAAGAGGAGCAGCGAGACAGACAGAGAAACAGGAAGTGAAACACACAGAGGAAAAGGAATGCAGAGCAAAGGAAAGAGGAGCAGCGAGACAGACAGAGAAACAGGAAGTGAAACACACAGAGGAAAAGGAATGCAGAGCAAAGGAAAGAGGAGCAGCGAGACAGACAGAGAAACAGGAAGTGAAACACACAGAGGAAAAGGAATGCAGAGCAAAGGAAAGAGGAGCAGCGAGACAGACAGAGAAACAGGAAGTGAAACACACAGAGGAAAAGGAATGCAGAGCAAAGGAAAGAGGAGCAGCGAGACAGACAGAGAAACAGGAAGTGAAACACACAGAGGAAAAGGAATGCAGAGCAAAGGAAAGAGGAGCAGCGAGACAGACAGAGAAACAGGAAGTGAAACAAAGGAAAACAGAGCAACGCAAAGAGGAGCACAGAGAGGAAGATAGAAACGGGAGGAGAAAAAGTGGAGAGTACAAACAAACAGGAGAGTACAAACAAACAGGAGAGTACAAACAAACAGGAGAGTACAAACAAACAGGAGAGTACAAACAAACAGGAACAAAACGAAAAACACAAGAAACAGCAACACAGAGAAATCCATCTGATAAAAATTCCGAAAAACTCATCATCAGTGAGTGGGTGGATAATGGCTCCAAAATTAGAACCTACATCTATTTATCCCCTTGATCCCAGCAGGCAAAATACTGCAAAGCAATCAGATAAGTTTAAATTACATCCACAAGGCAGGTGCGTTAATGTACTGTGTGAATGAACTGAAGTTTCACACCACTGATGCCAAATTACTATTACATTCAAGATGCTCAGGGGCGTTGTATGCTCTACTGTTAATACATAAACAAGAAAAGGTGACCTACTGCACAAATGAAAGCCAGTCTTTATATATACTCAGCAGCTAGAACCCAAAAACAGCAAACATAATACCAATAGGGTAACTATGATCCAATAAAAAACAAGATAAAATACATATTTTGTGTTAATATCTAAACATGTAGTTATATAGTAAAAAGGCATGTTTTTTTGTGATCCAGCCAAGTTCGGGCCCATTGTGGGGCTCTCCTGGTGCAGGATGTGGAGTGATTTCTTCAAAAGTGACAGGTTCATCTAACCTGATTGATGGAATTTGTTGTGCATCCTCCAATGAAAAAAGCCCAGTGTGTATGCCTTCCTACAGGTGCGGCCAATCGGCTATGATGGGAACAACCCCACGTCAGTGGCGGAGTGGCTGGAGTCTCTGGAGCTTGGTGACTACACCAAGTCTTTCCTCATCAATGGCTACACCTCTATGGAATTGGTCAAGAAGATCTGGGAAATTGAGCTCATCAATGTAAGCAGCATCTCCTCTTGTTCCAGTCCCGTTTAATATCGCATTCTAATGGAACGCACAAAGTCAGTTAATCCAGTAGAAATATCTACCTTGATCATACGGATCTGTGGTAGGTGCCCGCACTGGGGTGCCATGACACCACGTCCTGTTCTTGTTTACAGCATCTCATCCCAGGATCGCGAGGTACTTATCTGAAATCATTCTCCTGAAAGATATAATATGTGCAGCCTGAAAGGCCTTAGGGGATTTTAGATACTGGGAGTGCAAAATGACTTTCCTTTGGACTGAATGAGGATGTATGTTTGGGGGGGGGGGGGTGTTTTGAATTTAAATAATCAGATCTTCTCTGAATTACCTTGTGTGGTTCTGAATGACCGTTAACTTAAACGGTTTGGTGTTTGATTTTAGCATTTGGTGACGGGGTAAAGAAAACGTTTCATTCATTCATTCATTCATTCATTCATTTTATCCCCACGCAATACTGGAACGGAGCTGTAGGAATAAAAAAGCGCAAAAGCACGGCATAGTGGCAGGAGGTGGGCGGTACGGTAGGCCGCGCTCTCCACCAGCTCACTGCAGTACTGAGAAGAGGGGCTGCGGGCTCCTTAGCCGCTCACACAGAGATGCTGTACAGGAGGTGGTGACCACTAGGGGGCACCAAAACCACTGCTTTTCAGTACATGTATGCACTATGCATAGGTCTGTCTTAACAAAGAGTCTCTGTGATATGGGATATGAGTGTCTGAACCCTCCTGTTAGCCAATGGCAGAACTTCACTGAGTCCCTACCTCTGAACACTGTGTTCAGAAAGTTCAGGGAATCAGAGAATGGAGAGTCCGGTGTAGTTTATTTATATAGCGCATGCAAAGCATATTCGCAGAGCGTGATGAAGCCATTGGTGTTAACAATGTACAGTGGACAGGAAATTAGGATGCAATTCCAGTGGCCCCAGTGGCCAGTCGTGATGAGCAACCTGATCTGAGCAATTTTTGAGGGGATCATGTGACAGCCTGAAGGTAAGCAGTGAAACAGCTGGAGGGCAGAGATCAGAAGATGGATGGATGGATGGATGGATGGATCAAGGAGGTGAGGACTGGAGGTAGCTGGCTAACGGGGAGCGTTCTGAATTAGGTACCCCACAGTGGGGGGGGGGGGGTTACTTGGATAAATTACTATTAAGCTTCTACTGTTCTTAATGCCAGCCCCCCCCCCCCCCCACCACCACCATCAATAGCGGCAAAGAAGCAGTTGGCATGACAAGCTCCTTATTGTATTAGGGAACAGAGATGTGGCCCCTTATTAAAGCAGAGGCTGCTCTCATCCCCCGGTTCACTGCGTTTTGGGCCAAGCCGTGTGGCAACTGCATTCACTTCCCGTGGAAATAAGAAGGGCAGTGCGCAAGTTTAGACTTTAAAGTTGGTCTACTGGGACACATGACCGATTTCATTACCGCGTTGCCCCCTTGATTGGCAATATTCTTTAGAGGTTAATGAACACACAAATGAATGCAAATTGGAATTTAGGTTCACAGCTGCATTACTGCTTCTTGGCCAGTAGAGGGCTCTGGTGTTCTTTTTGATAGTTTCCGCAGAGAACATATTGTGCTTGTGTACAGAATATCTTGCTTTACAAATTGACGAAGCCAAAAGCGAAGTTCAAGCAGTGAAGTTACTGAGGGATTCACTTTGATTTGAATACTGTGGGGAGCCAGAGATACTGAGCTGTTTTTTCTTCCTTCTGCTTCATAAAGCTTTATACGTTCGTCCGTATAGTCTGATGAAAATAGAAAGGTCAGCACATATTTACAGAATTCCCTGAGCGTGCCTGCTAGCAGGGACTTGCTCCCAAATAACCTGTGCGGAGGAATGTGGCTCTTTTAGCCAGGGGGAGTAGAATGATTTTTGAAGCCTGAGCAAGAGGTGCTGAAGCTCGTTGGAGTAGCGATATTTCCATCTGCAAGGACGTGTGTGTGATTGCACACAGCATTTCGTGCTTGATGTCGCCCTGTGTGTGTGCGCTCACCAAGCTAGGATTTCACATCCGCGCTGCATGTTTCTGTATATGACCGCAGTGTGCCGGCCTGTCCCTCTTTGAGTATGAAACATGTTTTTGCAGTAGAACCACACCTCAGGGCAGAAACACATCGTTTCTCATTGAGACATTCCTCTGCAGACACAGGGACTGAGACTGAACTCCGAGCTCAGTTTTGCAGACACACGGCAACGGGGAGCCACTGAGACTGAACTCTGAACTTTTTGTAGAGACACACAGAGACTTGAGACAGACTGAGACTGAACTCAGAGCCCATTTTATAGACACAGAGATTGGAGACACGGGAGCTGAGAATAAACTGTTTACAGAGACCAGATATTCCAGTTCCAGGTAGAGGTCTAAGTGCCACTGGCAATACTGAAGTCCTGAGAGGGGGAAATGGGCTGTATGAGGAGTGAGTTAAGCCTCATGAACAATGCAAACGATGCATGATCAGCGCGTGACCCAAGTTGTATGTCTGCGAGCCTGCTGCCTGTCAGCCTGGTCCAGCTGTGCAGGCACCAGGTCACAGCACATCGCTCAGCACAACGACCAGTCACTGTGGCTAATACAAGCTGCAGCTAAGTAATAAAAGTTTTACTTTTTGATGACCAGTAAGACAGGTAGCGGTTACTATAGCGACCTGACGCGCGGAGCAGGGTTTTGTCACTGTGTAAAACTGGCTCTTCTGAGCCTTTGGGGGGGGGGGGGGGCAAACGTGTGGCCGTGTGTTTGTGTGTGTTTGTGTGCATGTCAGTGTGAAACTGCGAAACCCGCTGCGGTAACAAAGACTCCGACCATCTGCTGCGTTCCATGTGAGACGGGCGGCTTGAGATTGGGGGGCCATGACTGCAGACTGCCAAAATGCGAACGGCCCACTGTAAACGGCCGGCCTCCCACCCTCGCCCCTGGTGCTGCTCAAACTTGGATGACACGTGCAACACGCGGGCTTGGGAGCAGACCACTCTCAGGCCTCAGCTGGGAATTCAGTGCTCACCTCGCGCAGTCTGCAGGACAGGAAGATGATGGCGCCCCCTATCTTTTAATACTGAATTCCTATTCAAATGGTTTTACTAGTCTGGGAAATTATTCTGAAAATGTATTGCCATTGCTGTGGAGCATTGCAAAAAGAACACCTATATCAAATGTAATAGGTAATACAGTCCTCGTAATAATGTAGAGATGGAAAACCAAATCTCTCTCTCTAGCATGTTGGCTCAGACAGGCGTACTCCAGGCATGCTCCAGGCGTGCTCCAGGCGTGCTCCAGGTGGTCTCGTGTAACAGATGTGTGTTTCAGAGGGAGCTGCGTCAATCCCAGCCTCCCACCAGTCACCTGACCTGAGTATGGCCCAGAGACCATGACTGCCTTTTTCCCCTGGATTCAGGGGCGTAGCCATGGCGACATTGCAGATAAGGTGGCAGTGTTACCATGGCGAGTCCACAGGTGGGATGCGAGGGGATCATCGTGGGGGCTGAGAGAAGAAAAAATACTGCTCTGTTTGCAGCAGATGCGATCAGGACCAAAATTTACAGCGCGGTCAGGTGCTGAACCAGCCGGGCACAAGCCTCACGGAGCATAAGGCAGCGTGTGCAGAAGGAGGGGAACCGTGCACCCGGGCTTCATATCCCAGCCCAAAATCCGCAGGATCACGCTGTAGTGCCGCTCTGCTTCCTCTCCAAGAGTAACGCCTCCTCTTCAATGGAGGCTCCTCCAGTGGACATGTGTGTCTGCAATGGGGGAGTATTGATGGGTGGGGGAGGGGGGGGGCGCTGAATCTGTCCGTGTTGGCCTGTGCAGAAACGTCGATGTCAGCAGACGCGCTAAGAAGCGACACTGTGCCCCCCCCGCCCGCCCTGACTCGCTGCGGCGTTGTGTCCCTAACAAAGGCAGGAGGGGGTTAATGATCCGAGCTCCTCAGCCGCCCGCCAGTTACCTGCGCTGCCGGCAAGCGTGCGAGAGCTTGTCTCTGGATGTGCCCCGAGTCGCCATAGTAACGAGGCGGAGAGCGGGCGGGCGATTGAGGGAGAGAGAAAGAGAGAGAGAAAGGCAGAGCAGGAGGGAAGGAGGGAGGGAGGAAGGGAGAGAAGGATGAGAGCGTCTGGGTAGGGAGTTGCTCGAGAGGCGAAGGAGGAGACTGGCAATCGGGCCACGCTGCGGCACCAGCACCCCGGCGGCAGAGCGAGAGGGCAGACCGGGCCGGACCGGAGCGAGCAGGCGCCTGTCCTGTGGGAGGGTGAGTGCAGACCCTATACACAGCGACCGCAGAGTGTGGGGGGGGTGCACGAGTTTGAGGGGGAGCTGCGGAGCGCCGTATTCATGACGGGCTTTTCGCACATGCTCCACAGGATGCATGCTTTCCTATTCAGTATCCCCTCTTCCTCGCTCTCCCAAGGCCCCCTAAGTTGCCCCTCTGCCGCACCGCCTGGCCAACTCTGTTCTCCCCCGTGGCCAAGCACCTTTGGGGCCTTGGGACCGCGGATCTGGGGGCAGTAACGCCCTTGGTGTCCTGGCCGAGGGATGAGATGGGGGGCCACTCTTGGTGAACTGCAAGCCGGCTGCAGGGTGACTGATGGTGCCGAGCGGCTGCCTGTGGCATCCCCTGGTCCCCCCCGGCACACGCGCCGCCCGAACCCCACCCCCCCTTGGCTGCCGGTGGAGTTTTGTTGCTCTTGCTGAAGTTCTGCATGCGATTTGCTGGTCCCGGTGCCGTCGGATTAAAGCGAATCCTGCATTCCAGCTGAGGCTGTCAAAGTTACACTTCCTGCTGCAGGAAGCAGCAGCTCAGTGCCATGTAGGCGCAGCCCGTTCTGTATCCTGGATCAGCCAGCTTACGGTGAGGCTGTGAAACCTGCTGCTCCGCTGCCGTTTTGTAATATTTAGTTTGGTAATTAGCTTGAAGTTTGTTGTGCAACTTGGTTCATCATTGAGGCCGAAGCTGGAGTTTGTTTGCCGCCGTGATTCACTGGTGTCAGGGTGCGGTTTGTCTGGGGCCACCGCTTCCAGCGTGCTGGCTCTCCGTTCGCCCTGAGGACAGTATGGTGTGCATCCCTACCGGGGTGGGGCTGGGGAGGTGCGACGACATAAAGTTGGAGATGTGAGGCACACCGCCCCCTACAGGTTGGTAACTGAGTGACATGCTGGGCTGTCCTTTATGCACAGATGGTCATAATCCAGGAAAACAAATACACACACACACACACACACACACACACGTGTGACACATACATGGAATTAATACACACATATGTTTACACCCATTCACAGTACTAAACGCACGCACATCATTACACATATACACAGAATTAAACAAACACATTACTACTCACACAAACACACACATACATGCACTCATACATACACACATACGTTTATAGCCCTACAGGCCCCTGCTCGGCCCTGCCAACGCTCACAAACTCTCACGCACTCTCTCTCACAAACACTGTCACACACGCATACATGCACTCACACACCCGCACTGAACTGCACGGTCCTGTCCACTCGCACACACTGTCTCACACACACACACACTGTCACATATACTGTCACACACACACACCAACACGCTCTCTCTCACACACTGTCATACTCACACACACGCACACACACACACACACACACACACGCCTTCAGAGGTCCTGCCTTACCCCCCTGCCCAGGCTGTGCTTTGGCTGACGTCCCTCCCGGCTGCAGTTCGGTCCCTGCAGGGAGCTTCCGGGTTCTCCTCTCCTGACCGCGCCGCCGTCTGGCCCCTCTGAGCTGTGGCCATCCGCCTGCAATGTGTGCGTAGGAGCCCCACGCCGCATGTGTGTGTGTGCCGCTCTGCGCCATGGCGTCCCACATGTACAGTGCAGCACGGCAACGCATCAGCTGGATCAACGCGCCCCCTCGCCGTATCGCCACTGGCCCGGATTTCCGCGTTACCTTTCAGCGGAGGCTGACTGCATTCTATGCATAGCGCCAGTGCCCCTTGTGGTTGCTAGGCAACCAGCTTATTCTACACCCCCCCCCCTCCCAGTCCCTACCCTCCACCCCAGTTGTTACTAGTTGTCGGTTAAAGATGGGTGGGAAATGGGAAGGAAATGTGATCCCTGATAACCAGCAGCTCATCACTGCACATCACCTGTTAACTCGGGTCGTAATCCTGTTGTTTTCTACATGGTCACAGGGTCACGGAAGTAAGGAGTAAGATCCTTCGGGACACTGTACATGGAAGGTTCTACTATTATACTATTCAGCGGAGTTAAGTTCTCCCCAAACGAGCTTGGCCTCCTCTCGTTTGTAAATTTCTTATGTTCTTATACGGTCAGGCAGTCAGGAACAGTTTCAATAAGGGTGTGTAGGTGGTTGGTGTACAAAAGCAAATAATTCATTAACAAAAATATGCAGGGTTTTCTGCTGAAGGCAGCGCTGCATGCAGCAGGTCGTGGGTCACTGACGATGTCAGTACCAGCCGCAGACAAACACTCTGCTGCAGAGTTAAAGGGCTCGAGCTTCTGGGGGCTCAGCGGACCGGCGGTGTTCCTCTCTGTGTCACGTGACTGGGTCATGGGTCGGCATGTGGGAAACGCTTACCTATATTAAGGAAGGGGGAGGCGGGTGGGAGTGGGCACTCGTCTGCATGGATGGCCGATGCCCAGGGGATCAGCCCGGTCCGTGGACCCCGATGCGGTAATGTTTTGATTGGACGGTTGACCGAGCCGCTTCCCACTGTCACACGGCGTCGAACCTGAAGAACAGACGCTCCGGCACTGCGGCCCACCATCGGCGATGACATCACTGGGCTTGAACTTCGGTCTGATACTGTGAATGAGGTCATTAAGCTGATGGAGCTCCAGAGGACCCTCACCCACCCACCCAGATCCGAATTCCGGTGGGGGCCTGAGGTCATCATGATGCTGTCAGGACCGGCTCCTCCTCCTTGGCCAGTCCAGGCTGGGGCCTGCAGGTGGGGGTTATGGCAGGGTCTTTCCCAGTGAAGCTTCTTGTTGATCTATCTGAACATCTCACTGCTTGGTCCTCCACTCCCATTCCTGCTAATTCTCTCTTGGATTATCTGCTGATCTTACGCACCAGGGACCGTATGCGTCACGCGTGTCCCTGGTCCCTGAATCACGTTCCTGGCCGTTCTGTTGGGCACCATATGGTGAACAGTGCTCAACATCTCAACTGAACGAGTGAGTAGAGTAAGTAGTGAGTAGTGAGAGTGAGTAGCATGGCCATCCTGCCGTGGTACAGTGACGGCTATCACCCAGACCAGGACAGAGTTGTCCGCCAGGGCCAGTTGCGTCTCCCAACAGTGACGGTTATCTCGATTGTCATGGTGCCCAACCCCCCCCTCTAGCAATGAGGCTTCACAGTGTCGCTGCTGCCCATCCAGGTTAATCCTGTAAGGGTGGTTATTTCTGCAGGAGTTACAGGCTTTAACAGGGATTATGTCACGGATTGTGAAACGCACCTCAGTGCCCCAGGACACGTTAGCCTCACAGAATCCAGTCACGCTTCATTTTCCGGCAATATAAATTTTGGATGTGGCTGGACTCAGCTCTGTGATTAGTGCGTAGTTTCCTTGTAAATGAAATATGAGGTGGGGCGAATATGTAATGAGACCCCCCCCCTACAGGACAGACTTGGCAGTGCTGAGCCTCAAATGCAATTTTAAGACCTTTCTGTTAAACCTATTCAAATGGATGCAGCAGACACACAAAAGCCAGTCACATGTGCAGACGTCACAGCAGAGAGCTTCCCAGAATGTCCCACGAGGTACCAAAGCAATTACAACTGTGTGTGTGGTTGTCACCCATCACCCAACGGGCAGCAGGCTTGGCAGGAGAGGAGAGCAGGCAGCTTGTTTGTTTGGAACATCAAACGCGGGCAAAGGACGGAGTTATTTTCTGCCGTTATTGTTTTAAGAGTTGGCACGTTTGGTGTATGTATATGAATCAGGATGGAGGGCTGGGGACAGGATTAGAGGGCGGCCGCCCACGGATCCAGCTCCTCCTGCTGAGGAATCAGGGAGATTTAGCCTGGGCCTCCTCTTGCCTCCTTGACCTCCCCACATATCTCAGTCCAACTGCTCCCACTCCACACCATTTTAATCTAAATCAAACGTGCCGTGTCTTCCTCCTCCCTTCTCTCTCTTCATCCCTACCTCCTTGTCTCTCCGTCTCTCCCTCTCTCCTCTCCTCCTCTCCTCCTCCGACGCTCGCCTGTGGTCCCCGCTCCCCGTCAGCGATCCCGCAGCCGTGTCTTCGCCGCGAGCCGGGAAGTGGGTTAATTACCCGTTCGGCGGCATTTAGACCGTCTCGAAATTAAACGTGCAGGAATATCGTCCGGATCGCTGCTCTGAGCCGGGAGCCGGATTGGGAGAAAAGGCAGCTGGTGGAGCGAGGAAGAGAGATAGAGAGATAGAGAGAGCTGGTGTGCCATAGAGTATATTTTATGTCTGTGTGAGAGAAGCCTACATTTTAAAGTGTCATGCTGGCTGCTTTGATCCCGGCTGTTCAAATGGGGGCCATTTTAATTGTTCATGTACGATGTGCGGGGCAGATAGCGATCTCGCTTTTGAAGCTTCTTCGTTGAAGATGTTTTGTGTCTTTTTTTATGTAAATCGCCTTCATCTGAAATCTGCTTCTTCGTCTGTTGTTTTCCCGCCATTGTCCAGTATCAGATAAGCCGCAAACAAATTTATATGCAGATTCCGTAATAATCCATCCGCAGTACATCACCTAGTCAGCCCTGCTGCCAAATTATACAGGAAGTGGAAAATGATCCAGCAGAGTTTATTACGTGAGAGGAGGGTAATTTCTGTGCCTCTCCGAGCCCGACACCGCTGTCGGCGTGAACGGCCTTGCGGGCGGCCGTCAGTGTCGTTTCCGTGGAAATCCATCCTTCTGCCTGCCTGCCTGCCCACCCTGCTGCTCTGTCCCCCTCTCTCGCTCTCCCTCTCTCTGTCCCCCACTCGCTGTGTGTGAAGGCTGTCCGTGTCTGTATCTGTGCATCCGTGTGCCAGCAAGTCTGTGTCTGTCATCCTACGTGCCTGTTTTTACGTCTGTGTGTCTGCGCGTGTGTCTGTCTGCGCATGTGTCTGCAGGTCTCCCTGCTGCAGCTGGCTCCTTACTCTAATCAGGTAGCTTCGTAATTGGTGCGGGAGTGCAGGAGATGTGGGAGTGATTAGTGTCTGGATGCTACAAAGCTGGAATGCACCCTCCCCCCCAGGCCCGCTCTGAGGATAATTAAACTCACAGCTATGTGTGAGACGCTGTGTAATTATTGTTCTGCACCCAGAAAGAAGCCCTGTCTCCTTGTCATCTTCCCAGCATGCCGAGCCCAGAGCGGAGACTCCGACGACACCGTCGTCTGTTTGCTTACCAGTCACCTCGCGCATGTGATGGTTTGCAGTATTTTTGCTGAAAGTAATCTGGTGCCTCGCTGCATGTGTGAGCAGGCAGGCTGTTGGATGAGTGAACCCACACCCTTCTGGTGTTTGACCTGTGGCCTAGCTCCCGTTGATGATGTCATGTGTGTCCACAGAGGCTTTCACTGCCCTGAACGTGCCCTGCTGAGTTCGAGCGTGCTGGGGACACAAGATGGATGGCTTTCTGGCTCGCGTACTCACAGGCACACACATACCACCAATACAGCACTGCGTTCCGTCACTTCCTAGTGCGTTAGCCACATGCTAGCAGCTCCATCCATCCGTCATTTGCTGTGATCCACGTTAGCCTTAGAATTGAGTGCTTGGAGGAATTTGGTCGATCAGTTATGTTTTGATGATGGAAAGGTACAGATGACTGAGCTTTTTCACTGTTGTGTTTCCTCCCTCAAACTCCGTCGCCATGCCGCCTTCCCAGCCACCTCACCAGCCATCTCTGCTGTCCTAGTCTTGTGTGTAAAAAGCCATCTTTCTTCCATCCTCAGGTGTTGAAGATCAGCTTGCTTGGACACCGGAAGCGTATCCTGGCATCCCTTGGAGACCGTCTCCACGACGACCCACCTCAGAAACCGCCCCGAGCCATCTCCCTGAGAGTAAGTGAGCTGTCCGGAGGCCGGCCTTCACGCCCCGCTACCATTGGCTGGTCCTAATCTGTAGGGCATCTGCATTTTCCTCCTCATGGGTGAATGAGGCGCAGTGAGTGGCTGCTCTTGTCTTGTGATGCCAGCCAGCTGGGACTGGGGGGCTAGGGGAATTCTAGGATTTTTTAAGACTAGGGGAATAAGATGGGCTATAATTCATACACCAGCCTTATCATTAGCCAACGGTATGCTTTGAATCGGTGAGTGTCGGGTGGCAGGCCGGGGGGGGTGAGTTCCAAGGACTAATCAGGTTTCAGCTGAGACCAGTGTGGCCACACCCCTGTGCACAGCCGACTGCTGTCTGGCTCAGGAAGGACTTGTTTCAACTTCCATGCGTCGTTAGTCCATGATGCTGGTTACTGGTGTGTGACAGCCTTCCTGCATGAGGAGACCCAGCTGACTGGCAATGAGCTCCTTTGATACGCCTCTGCATTCGGCATGCGTGTGGGAATGCAGCGCGCTGTCTTTATCCAGCGGGGGTGTCTGTGAAGCAGTAAGGGGGGGGGGGGGGGCGCTCAGGGACTGCAGAAAAAGCAGGGGATGGAGAGCAGAACAGGCAAGACGGGTTCAAGTGAGCCCCTCTCCCTGTTCCTCTGTGTTAAAGCGGCTTGGATGAGGCTGTGGCCGTTAGCTGGCAGCAGGGAGCAGGACTCTCAGCAAACAGATGGGCTGAATTTCCGGGAGGACAGGACAGGGGCAGCAGTCCGGAAGAAGGAGGAGCACGGAGCATAGAAAATGAAGCCAGGTGGCAAAGGGCATGTGGCACTTTTTCATACACCTGTGACCCACCTCCCCCCCCCCCCCCGCCAGTCTAGTATGCAATATCTACGTGCAGTTGTAATTAAAAGCCATCCTCCAGCTCGTCCACTCCTGGCATAATGTTGCTGGAGGTCAGCTTGTAGACCACATCTCCGGGGACTGGAGTTTATGCTGAGCCAGGGCCAGATGGCGCCCAGCCCAGGTGGGCTTCCGCAAGGGGCCCGTGCCTCCGCCATCTGCTCCAGGGGCCACAGGACAAATTACAGAAACATGGAGCAGCGGGTCCATCCGCCTGCTGACTCCTCGAGCACGATCGATCCACCGCCATGCAGGCGGGATAATGAGATTCTGCCCCAGTTGTGATGTCAAGAGTTGGGGGGTCGGTGGGGGGGTGAGTCACAGGAAGTGAGGCTATGCTGTCACAGGAAGCGGGATCCCTGTGTAACTCCAGTGCCCAGGCGGTCGCCAGCGGATCAGAGGGCAGCAGGTATGGGTTCAATTCAATATATTTTTATATAGCGCCTTTCACAACAGAGTTGCAACAAGGTGTTTGTGGCAAACCATTATACAGGTCTGTTCCCCGCTGCTGTGGCAGGACTTTGGTCAGAGTAACCATACAAAAGACAAGTGTGATCTGTTACCACGAATGCCCTTTAACGCCACAGACCCTCCTTGTCCTGCAGGAGCCCACTGGGAATCACACACCTCCGCAGCTGTCACCCTCACTCAGCCAGAGCGCCTACACCACCGCCGGCTCGCTGGACGTTCAGCACCTCATGATGCAGGCCGACGCCCGGCGCCGCCGCAACGACAATTACTTCGACGATGTGCCGCGCTCCAAGCTGGAGCGGCAGATGGCGCAAGTGAGCATGGTCAGTGCCCCCACCCCCAGGCTGTGACCCCATGGATGCCAGTGTCGGGGCTGGTGTTTGTGAGGCACTGTTAAAAACGACCTGGGATTTGGAGAGAGACCTGATTCAGCCGTCCCACAAAGTCACACATCTTTTGTTTCATGGATCCTTAGAAAACATGATGTCCCAGGACGTGCTGATAAATGCACAGATGTCCCAGGACGTGCTGATAATTGCGCGATGTCACAGGACATGCTGAAAAATATGTGATGTCCC
Source organism: Brienomyrus brachyistius (assembly GCF_023856365.1). Lineage (NCBI taxonomy): Eukaryota > Metazoa > Chordata > Actinopteri > Osteoglossiformes > Mormyridae > Brienomyrus > Brienomyrus brachyistius. Next base: position 11,201,424 of record NC_064533.1, read on the forward strand.
AGGATGTGCTGATAAATGCGCAGATGTCCCAGGACGTGCTGATAAATGCGCAGATGTCCCAGGACGTGCTGATAAATGCGCAGATGTCCCAGGACGTGCTGATAAATGCGCAGATGTCCCAGGACGTGCTGATAAATGCGCAGTTGTCCCAGGATGTGCTGATAAATGCACAGATGTTCCAGGACGTGCTGATAAATGCGCAGTTGTCCCAGGACGTGCTGATAAATGCGTGAAGTCCCAGTATGTGCTGATAAATGCGCAGATGTCCCAGGACGTGCTGATAAATGCGCAGTTGTCCCAGGACGTGCTGATAAATGCGCAGATGTCCCAGGACGTGCTGAAAAATACGTAATGTCCCAGGATGTGCTGATAAATGCGCAGATGTCCCAGGACGTGCTGATAAATGCGCAGGTGTCCCAGGACGTGCTGATAAATGCGCAGGTGTCCCAGGATGTGCTGATAAATGCGCAGATGTCCCAGGACGTGCTGATAAATGCGTGATGTCCCAGGACGTGCTGATAAATGCGTGATGTCCCAGGACGTGCTGATAAATGCGTGATGTCCCAGGACGTGCTGATAAATGCGCAGATGTCCCAGGACGTGCTGATAAATGCGTAGATGTCCCAGGACGTGCTGATAAATGCGTGATGTCCCAGGACGTGCTGATAAATGCGCAGATGTCCCAGGACGTGCTGATAAATGCGCAGATGTCCCAGGACGTGCTGATAAATGTGCAGATCCATGGCATTTTTATTTTAAAACGATTGAGGACAATATCACTTGTCAGGAAATCAATTTTATCTCTTTATCCATTTTTCTGTACCCAAACCTTCAGGAATGTACAGTTGGTACAGGAAATAAAGTCCTGTGACCTATAGGGAATCTGTATATCTGTAGTTACCTAGATTCGTCAGTCAATCGAAACATGCTAGATTTCCCATAGTCCCCTTCATGTAGGGCTTCTCAGTGATTTCAGTGACTAACTCCCACTGTTGAGGTGGGAGACAAGGACACTACAGAGAGATGCAGTCATTGACAGCCCTAGGAGCAGATAACAGGGGGTTTGAGGTGTGACTATTGAATTCTGCAGTGTTTCAACACTAAGAGTTGTGGTGTGTTTAACCCAGGAGATACACACAGAAACGCAGCAGACAGCATGACTTTTTCAAAGAGCCTGATTTCAGGTTTAGGATTCTGTGGCTAATAGCTAAAGTATGATGCCAGTTGTCCTGGTTTTATTGAGTACTGCACATAGGTGACCCCTCTGTCCACCTGTAATTTTTCCGCTTTCAGCAAGGCGAGTGGTGCGAACCAATCACGTTGCGGCCACCCAATGAGGCGACCTCATCCACGCCGGTGCAGTACTGGCAGCACCACCCGGAGAAGCTCATCTTCCAGTCATGTGACTATGAGGCCTATGTGAGTCCCGCCCCCTTCCACCGAACCTCACCTTTAAGAGTCACATGAATGACCATCAGAAGCAAGGCTTTGTTTCCGTGTCCTGAGCTCCTGAATCCAGAGAGTCCTTCCCAGAGGACTGGGAACCTTACATGTGCTGAGACAGATGTTGCCACATAGATGAAAATGGTTTTTCGTATAGAAGTTAGTTTTTTTTTCTATTGTTTATTAGAATTCTCAGTGTTTCGCATCACTTACTGTTTGGGAAAACAGCTGGGGCTGGCAGCGTGAGTTATGATTGCTTTCAGATTGGGGCCAAAGAAGGAGAAATGGGCGGGGCTATCAGCGAGCCTATCCATGCATGACTCCGCCCACAGGCTGTGTGTTGGCACGCCACCATCTTTAATTAGTCGACCAGTTGTCCGCAGCAACACCGATGATGAGGTCTTAATTGCCATGTTGGCAGAAGGCGGCGATGTAGTATGAGGGGTTCCGTGCATCTCTTTGGACCTGGGCGGTGACATGACGCCCTAGATGGAGGAGGAGGAGGCCATGTTACATTGTGAAACTCTCTTTTTCAGTACCTGGGGTCCATGCTGGTAAAGGAATTGAGAGGAACAGAGTCTACACAGGACGTTTGCTCCAAAATGAGGGTAACTGTCCAGCCTGATCGTTCGGAGTCGTCCACCACACGCACACACACACACGCACACACACGCACACACACACACACACCCTGCTGGCTCCCCCCGTTTCCACGCCGACGCTGACCCCCATTACCATCGTACTTGTTACCACTCCTTCCCCTGCGGGAGGCGCAGCAGGTAATGCTGGCGTGGTTTGATGGACGGCGTCAGCAGGAAGCCCAGGTGCCCTGGTGACCCTTGCAGGGTGACACAGCGTCAGCGGGACGATCCATCCCCCTTTTACCCTCCGCCTACATCGTCCTGCAGTGCCAGCAGCTGCTTGTATTCGTTTATATCGGCTTGTATCCCGTGTTTTCAGATAGCTGAGCATGTACATATGTAACACCCAGCTTTCCAGCCCTGTGTCCTTGCTCTCGCTCGATTGTATGTGCTTCTTCGCGCTATACTGGGGCACTGCTTCATGTCACGACACTGGAATAGTACAGTTGTTGCCACTGAGAACGGTGTCTTAACAGCTGCAGCTAATCGGTACCTGACGGACCTGTAGGGGTCGCTAACTTAGCAATCAGCTAAAACATCTTGACTGACTTCCTAGGTGCAGTTACAGTCTTCTGGGCGGAGTGGCCTTAAAGCTTTTAGCGGAGCCAATCACGGCTCATGAACCATGCCAGATCTGCTGAGTCTGAATTCTCCATCCTTCCACTGTACCCCCAGCTCTGATCATCCAGAAGGCTCCCTGAATGACCGTGAATCATTCCCGGCACATCGCATGAATTGCTAATACTTTCACATGCAATTTTGAAACCCCCCCCCCACCCGCCTGACTTGCACTGTTATCAGAAAACTGCTGAATCCTTCCGATTTGTGGCAGCCTTAGAGCCCAGCTGAGACAGTCGGACAGTAGTCAGGGTAGCACAACGGGAGGCGGCCGACGCTGCCGCAACCTGACAGCACAGACTGACTGTCAGCTCCAGCTGCCTGGGTGGGATTACTGCGGGAATGTCGCATTGCTGCTGGCAAAATCGCATTTTACAGTGCAACCCTTTACACTGAACGGTGCCTCAGGGAACACTGGTGCGGAAACCTGGAAACAAAGAAACGAGTCCCACTTGCCATGGTGACGGGATGGAGTCTGATTGGCTGTTATCCCCTATAAACCCCTCCCTTTCACTTAAGTGTGTGGTGCTTTTTCTCGTGCATCCTCACACTCTGTGCTGATCTAAAACCTCCCATTTTGTCTTTCGAAGAAGTCCACCGAGCAGATGAAGAAGATCCCCACCATTGTTCTCTCTGTCTCATACAAAGGGGTGAAATTCATCGATGCCACGAACAAGGTAGGTGGGTCGCGGTTTTTGTTCTGCTCCAACCGCAGACCATGTGTGACTTTCAGTGCTTCACGTTCCCTTAAAATGACTTCTGCCGAGTTCCTCGGATCCAGAAAACAATCTCATGCCGCAGTCAGTTCTCACGCTTATTCTCCGCACTCAGAACATCATCGCCGAGCACGAGATCCGCAACATCTCCTGCGCAGCCCAGGACCCTGAGGACCTCTCCACGTTCGCCTACATCACCAAAGACCTCAAGTCCAGCCACCACTACTGCCATGTGTTTACAGCCTTTGATGTGGTGAGTACTCCATAGCGCCCCCCGGTGACAGAAAACAGGCCGCAAGACACAGCAAGGTGGCCACATCTATAAATGTGTCTTTATCTTTATCTGAAACCCCCCCATACGTGTGTCTGCAGAACCTCGCGTACGAGATCATCCTGACGCTGGGACAGGCGTTCGAGGTGGCATATCAGCTGGCTCTGCAGGCTCGGAAGAGTGGGCACGGCTCATCGACGCTGCCCGAGAGCTTCGACAGCAAGCCAGCAAAGCCCATCCCCAAACCCCGCGTGAACATCCGCAAGTCCGTGAGTACCGGCCGAGTCCGTGTGCCCCCCGCCCCTGGCATTTCACCCCCTCCCCTGCTCTGTTACCTTCACAACTGCTGCATCACCTGGAATGGCCTCACCTGAGCTCCTGCTCAGCCCCCATCGCGTCACCGTTTCACGTGGCGGCGGCTTGTCCCCCCCCCCTCCCCCCCTCCGTAGCACCCGGACCCTCTGCACACTCAGTCTACCTCTCAGCATCATTCTTTCTGCTCATTTCTACTTCCAGCGTCCTTTTCTGTGGACGTGATCATGTGACCATGAATGCAGAGCCTGTAGGTGTGTGTCCGTGAGCTTGGTTTTATCTGTGTGTGTGTGTGTGTGTGTGTGTGTTTGAGTGGGTATTAGCGCTCAGTGGTAGGTGATCTGTAGAGGGACAGATGGAGCTGACATCTGAGCTGCCTTCTGAGGTGTCTTCTGAGGCACAGTGCCCCCTAGAGCCTAGGGTGGTGAACTGCAGCATGTAAAGTGCCAGGCAGATTTTTTGCTCCGGACTTCACGGCACTCGGCTGAATTATTGTGACTTCTAACATACCTGTCAAGCAGCATTATGATTAATTCCTCTACAGCCCCACAGACAGGGCTGGATGGGATTACCCAGAGTGCACTGTGAAAAAGATAACACAGCGTGTGATGTATGGGTCCTGCTGAGGGGCTAAACGGCCGCATTTCACGCATGTGTCTGTGTGTGTCTGTGTGTGTGTGTGAGCGGGTATACCTATCCTTATGGGGACACAATGTTATGCTATGAAAAAACTAAAAAGCATTTTTCCCATAGAACTGAATGAGTGGGCCCCATAAGGATAGGTATACCCTACATGTGTGCGCGTGTGAGTGTGTGTGTGTGTGTGTGTGTGTGTGTGTGTGTGTGTGGCGGTGGGTGGCCAGCCAGTCAGATAACAGCTGATACTATGCTGTCTATTTAATTTGTGTGAGTGGCTTAATGGGCCCAGAGTCTGTCAGCCTGACCGCAGCCATCACTGGACTGACTGGAGGATCACTGGGACTGACAGGGCAGCCTGCATGTGACAAAAATACAGCAGACGGGCTTTGACCCCATCCATCCTCACCAGTCATTTCATTAGCTAGCGTTAGCCTTAGCACCAGCAGGTCACTTTGACCACATCTGTCCCCACCAGTCATTCCATTAGCTAGCATTAGCATTAGCACGTAACTCTGTCCCATCTCCCTGCAGTCTGCCCTGTCTCTCTCTCCCACTTCATCTCCATCTCTGTGACCCTCTTGCGTTCTGCTGAGCCTGCCCGTGTGTGTGTGTGTGTGTGCCTGTGCTGTGCTCTTCCTGTGCCGACCAGGCCCTTTGACCTGTGCCCTTGTGTTCCCGCCCGTAGGTCATGCCCCCCTCTAGCCGCTGGTCCCTGGGGCACATACACACCCCCCACCGGCCTCCTCCTCACCTTCCTCTTCCTCCTTCCCGACTCCTCCATCCTCACAAAGTTCAATTTCAGGTCTTCTTGCATTTTCCTTTTATTCTCGTTTTTCTCCTCCTCCTTCCTTTCCGTTGGTCCGTCTGTCTGTTGGCTTTCGTTCGCTGGTTCACTCGCTCATCCCCTCATCCCAGCTGTTAAATCACCCCACTGCCATCTTCGCCCTGCTTCCCATCGCAGCACCATGTGAGCTTCATGCCTCAGTCCGTTATTCATGCTCGCGCAGGGAGAGTTGCATATGGGCTGCAAAAAAATGCACATCTGGTAGTAACCTTAGGCAAACATTAGTGCAAATCACACGCCTTCACGTAGCGCTAGACTTCGCCGCTGTGTGGCTCAGTGGGTTAGGGTGCCGTGTCTGTAACCGTATGGTTGCTGGCTCAGATCCCAGTGTCGGCAGAGTGATGTCACTGTTGCGTCCCTTAGTGGGGCCATTAACCCCCAGGTGCTCCAGGGACTGGCTGACTCTGCTTTTGAAAAAAATATATGTCGCTTTGGATTAAAGTGGCTGCTAAACAATGATGTTCAGCCTCCCCCCCTCTTTTACAGATGGGTTCCCCACATACAGATCACGGACATCCTGACCCTTCCTTCAGAGTGAGGCCATTTAACAATACTGGGCTTAGAGAGGTGTCTCTCCAATGCCCCCTGAAGGACAAACACTCACTGTTAACATTTAGCCTGACAGGGTGTCTGGGGGGGGGTCCCACGGGGTGCACCGGCTGGCAAAAATACACGGTCTCCATTGCTTCGTTTTCGTAGCAAGCACAGCGCAAAGCTCATGTGGCCGCAGGTGCCGGAGCTGCCATCCGTGTGTGCGTGTGTGTGTGCCTGTCTAGGTAGAAGCCGTGTGATATCTCCCCCCCTCCCTCGCTGACCCCCCACTCCCGTTCCCCCCCCCCACCCCCATCTCCCACCCCCCTAGATGGAGCAGCCGTCCATGGATCAGAAAGGCCACGCCAACGTGCCGTGGATAGTGGAGCCGGGGCAGGAGGCCAAGAGAGGAGTCAACACCAAGTATGAGACCACTATTTTCTAATATGCACCCACTGTCCACTCCTGTGTGTGTGTGCCTTTCAGAGCGCCCTCTAGAGGCCCCCCACGGAGCCGCAGGCCGAGTGACCTGTGACCTTTCTCACCGCCCGCCGTTAACTGTGGCCGCTGCATGATGACGCTGCCGCTGTCTCTCTCTCTCTCCCTCCGCCCCCCCATACCACCCCTTCCCCGTCCCCCCTACCCCCTTCCCCCCCCCGGCCCCGGCCTTCCTCCCGCGGGTGCGGTGATGTCGCCGCAGCTGCAGACGCATGAACGCTGCCCCAGGGGCGAGCCGCTCTGTTTCAGCCTGTAGGGGGCAGCGGTCAGCCCAGAGTCAGGCCTGCGTGTCGGTCCCCCCGCTCTCATTTTCCTGACAGTGATGCAACTATATTCCTTTTTTTCCCCTCCTCCCGCCACCAGCCCTCGCTCCTTACTGGACGTCCACCTGGCCTTTCCCGACCACCTGAATGAGAATTAAACCATAATGCTGCTATGAGCTGATACCTTACGGCCCTTTTTTTTTTTGTCCGAAAATCCTCCCCCCACCCCCCCACCCCCGTCATTAAGCTTTGCGCTTTGTCTTGTGGAGAGGGCTGACCTGTAGGGGGCGAAAAAAGGAGAGAGACTGGGGGGGTGGTTCCGATGGGTTCCGCCATGACACTCGTTGTAGGGACGGACTGCTAGGTGACGCGTCTTGTCTGTGCACGATGTAGCAGATCTTCTTAAACCTGTGTCCGAGAAAAAACAAAATCCATCCCATTATTCTGTCCATTGGGTTTTAAGTCACTCCCCACCTCCATGCGGTTTGAGCGGCATTCTTCAGCAGCCACTGTCTTGTGTACTAGAGGCGAATTCTCCATTAATCTGCATCTTTCCCATTGGAGAGAGAAGGCTGGCATGTGGCACATGTGAGAGGGACCTGTCGATTCTGTCCCGCGTTGACAGTAACTGCAAGCAGAACGAGCACTTTGTATCAGAGTTAATACGGAGAGAAAGTGTTTTACAATGAAACAATGAAAGAAATGTTTTTGTTTTCTAAAAAAAAAAAAGAAAAAAAAAAACTGAAAAAAAAATTAACACGCAAACTGTGTAAGTTGCGATGCGCCGTGTGACTTATCGGGCGCATGATGTCCACGTTGGCCTGGTGAAGAGGGGTGTGGCCAGCAGGAGAGGCGGAGCTGTGGGAGGAGCCTCTGGATAAGTCATGTGATCTCCTTTACAGGGCAGTGCCGGACGCTCATGTCTTTTACTGTGGAATGCAAAGAATGTAGCCAGCCCCCGCTAAACACGGACCCCTTCTCAGAGACACGCTGTTAAAGGCACCCCCCCCCAGCCCTGCCAATCACGGACCCTGTCTCACACGCAGTTCTGGCGGACCGCAGAGCTTGCTGAGCACCAGTCATAACAGAACGTACACTTTTGCAGAAGTCATCGCTGCCATGGCAACAACTGTCACCGGTGTGGTGGGGAGGGGAGGCGGGGAGGATTCCCTCACGGGGCGTGACCTCTCACCCTTGCTGGGAAAAGCTGGGGAGGAGGGCTGGGGGTCAGGGGGACGGGGGGACGGCTGGAGGACAGGAAGCACGGCACACCCCTGAGCACCTACAAAAACAGTTGAGGAGAGGGTTGGATTGGGAGGGGTGGGGGGCGGACACACAAACAGCGAAATCGCCGCAGGATAAAGGACTTGTGGTTTGCCTTTACTTGTTTTGCTTTTTTCCCCCTGTTTGCTGTTCGTTTCCGTCTTTGTGGCCAAGACCACAGTATTAATATGCACAATGTGAGTGGACTGGCATGACGGGCTGGTGTGGGCCAGCCTCATCAGGGAGGCGGCGTCCTGACGGGGGCCCTGCCGCCTGCATCAGTGTTCTCATTGCCAGACATCTGAAATGCTTAATATAGGACTATTATTACGATGATTATTATGATACTACCATTAATATTATTACTATTCTTATTGTGCAATTATGGTCTAATGTTGTCTTAATGTTACATTATTTTTATATGATATGCTGAACTAAAGCTGGGCTTTAAAAAGAAGCCGTCGAAAAAAAAATTTAAAAGACACAAACTGCAGCCCGGAATGTGTGGATGGGCTCCGTTTGAAAATACATTGTGTCATTTATCGTGGGGCTAAAACTCGGTTTCAGTCAGATGTAATATTTTACCACAGTATTACTGTACTAGAATTTAAAAAAGAAAAGTCCTCATGTAAATAGATATTTTGCCAATTCATTGTTCATACATGTAATGTAGTAAGATTCGCAGTACATCGCACTGGAAATACGGTACCAAATTTTGAGAGAAACACCATGAGGTGATATAAAGAGCGGAGAGATTTATGAGGGCCAGCGAATGGGAACCTCGCTGCAGACTAACACCTGTATATAAGCTTGGGCTTCCAGTACACAGATTTTGTAATTTTACTCATTATTTATATCCTTGTAAAGCACATGAAATAAACATGACTTGTACAGTCATCAACTCCCAGCAGCCTCCTGTGGTCTGTCTTTCGCGGTGTCAAAAGACCACCCCCTTTTGGTGACAGGGTGAATGAGCATCTTCTCTGGTGTGTAGACCAACCAAGAAAACTCCCACTGATGATGAACGGGGCACTGGCTCACTTACTGAATGCCCTTAGGGCACACACACTGCACATTTCCTACTGTACTACACACAGTGTTCTAGCACAGGATACTATTAACGCTGCACGCACACAGTGTGTTAGTGTGTGTGTGTGTGTGTGCGTGTGTGTGTGTGTGTGTGTATAGTTATCCTTACAATTTACATTTATGTCAATGGGTAGCTGTCCAGGGATGAAAAAATGAGATAAAATGCAGCTATGTTTTTATGAATGTAGTTTTTCTTTCAGCCAGACAGTAACATTATTATTAAGTTTATGTGTTATGGGGTTTTATTTACAGTGAAAAAAAGAGATATTAGCTACAGAGGCTATTGCCGACTCATTTGTATCACCAGCTAAGCCACTAATTGCTATGTGACGCAGGGCGTTGCCAATGGCAACGGCAGAACCTTGACCTGTGTGTCCTGAAACTCTTAGCCATCCCACATTGAACTGCATTTGATAAATATTCATAAATAATGAATTGCTAATTAGCCAGAGTGCTCGTGCCCAGATTCCATAGTAACGTACGGTGCTTCCGCAGGCAGATTAGCAGCTACTGCATGAGCTTTCCCTGGACTAATGATCATGATGCATGCAAGCATAGTACAGGGAAGCTCCTTCTTTGGGTCAAATGACAGACACACCTACAGTCCCCTTGGTTTCACCCTCCATGCTGACGGGCCGCAGAGCTACAAAGCGGTCGACTCATCAATCTTCCACGCAGCCTCATCAGGGACATCTGCACGCGGGCGGAGACGGTGTGAATTGCGCTTAAGCTGTTCATGTGATGGCTGCATCTGCTCATTTCCTGCAAATGCGCATCTGAGAGAAGCTGCTGATAGCCGTTCCCTGCCCTTATTTAATGGCAGCAATATTTCTCCAGATTTATGACTGTGTGTGTGTGTGTGTGTGTGTGTGTGTGTGTGTGTGTGTGTGTGTGTGTGTGTCTACGCGTCTACTGTATGTGGCTGTACGATCGAAATGTCCCATGCGGGGGCTCCCCGGCACGTGGTGTGAATAACAGCCACACTTCGTTGGGAGAGTCAAAGAACATCTCAGGCAGCAGCGGAATAAATCTTTAATTAAGCACACCCCCAACCCCCCCTGAGGAGCAGAGAAACGCAGAATGAACTGAATCTGGAGCCGGAGCACTGATTTCATGGTGCTGTGATCCATAGCTGGGGTAGGATAAACTTAGATTTTTTTTTCCCGGAGATTACGAGGGATTTCGTCGCAGGCTGCAGGGCAATGTTGCGTAAATGCCGAGTTACATAATGATCCTGCCACAATGCTTAGTTATATATAACGGCTCTGTGTGCAGTTACATTGTGCTGTGCAGCTTTACGTAAACACACATTCTCTCATTAAGGACGGTGCGCATGACTTTGGGGTCGCGTGGCATCATTTATGGGTGCGTGGGTGGGTGGGTCAGATGGGAGGATACGCCCGTCGTCAGACATTAGCTAAGTAACATTGCCGTGAACTATTTTACATGCATTTACCATAACTGATGATCAAAAGCAAGGATGCACACACACACACACACACACAGGATTGTAATTATATCTTTGTGGGGACTCTCCCTTCATTTCTATGGGGAAAACTCCAATCCCAACATGATGACCTTAACCCCAACCCAGCCCTAACCTTACCCATAAGTAACCAAACAAAATACTAGATTTTGGCATTTTTAGTTTTTTTGATTGCATTCACAGATACAGTAAATATAATACACACACACACACAAATGACAAAGACACAGACTCACCTGCTGCCTTTGGATGACACGAGGAGGACCTGCCAACTCCTCAGACACAGAGTTAAGCCATAAAGCAGAGTCACACCCTAGCACATCCATCCTTATTCAATGGACAGTTTCAGTGTACATTTCAATGAAATATCAGGGCAAAATTACAGCAGAATTAAATGTACTGGTAATACAGAAGTAAAACATCAGTTAACCCTAACAATGCACAAGTACACTGCAGGTATTATCGGGTAACGAACACACGTCCTGCCTGAAAGTCCCTAGTTTTGCTCAGGTTAAAATGTAACACTGAGCCAAAGCTCCTACTGGCGTCATTTATATTTCACTCCTTAGCTGGTGCTTTTTTCTGGTGACTCCGAATTTACACCCATTCATACTTACGGTGTATTGTTTTTACTAATACACCTCCTGAGACTTGACGACCACCAAGTTAGACTAACGAATCCGTAGGCTTAAGCGTTGGCCTATGCTCTGTCTGTTTTGAGCACAACTGAAAGGGTGTCTGTGTGCTAAAGCCACTACTACACTCACTATAGTATCACATTTACTTATCTGAAGTGTCATACAGGTGAGAATCAGAGGGCAGTCCGACAGTGACCCTGGAGCTACTGGGGTGAAGGCCCTTGCACAAATGCCTAATAGTGAAATCACTCTGCCAGCCCTGGGATTTGAACCAGCAACCTTCTGATCACAAACAGAGTCCTAACCCACAGAAAAGCCACAAGCCAGCACCAAGAGTAAGACTAATACAGAGAGATGTGGCCTGTCCTTCTAGGGGCATATAGATACACTGGAATGGTCGCATTCCCCAATGCAGCCACTCTGCAGGCTCCATGGTCAAGCCAAAAGGCCCCAATACTCATCGTGCTCTTGCAGTGACACAAGTAACTGTCCAACTTACAGGCCAGTGTGAGGATGACGCACATAATGCAACCTTAATTCTGCAGAACGGCCCAGTCATTCTTCAGCTGTGATCACGTCCAAAGTTTGCTGAGTATGAGAGGTGACCCTACACAGTGTAGGAATAACTGGGGGAGTGGGGGGGCGGGGGGGCGGCTGAATGGCAGCCTCAACTGCTCTGAGTGTTAGGTGTTAGCTACTGGCTCCCAGCGGTGAAGGTCACGCTGCTCTTCCATTTGGCACTGAGCCCGCCCACATGGTGCGAGCTGATTGGCAGGTACTGCCGGTGTACAGTAGCACATGGCGTACTCACTGCGGGGAGCTTGGACGCATCTGAGACGAGTGACCGTAAAGACAAACAGCTTAAAAATACGATTAAAATCAGAGCTACATCTCCAAAGACGGCAAGGAGCAGCAGCAGGTGGGGGTGAAGCCAAGACTGAAGGAAACTCAGTGGGTGTCCACTGCTGACAGCTGACTCCCCCCCCACACCACTTAATGTTTGCCACTAAAGTCGTTCTTACCCACGATGCCCTGCTTTCAGGGTTCCCCCTCCCCCCTCACAGGAAAATGCCTCTCAAACTCCAGCTTTCCATGCTGGGAAGTCTCTCCTAGCAGGACCTGGCTCTTAATGCTGTCTCTGAAGATGTTCTGCTTGACAAATCTCCCTCCCGGATGGAAAAAGGAGATTAACTGCTATATTAAAAGCCATCAGAGAGCCCCCATCTGTAAGCCGCTGGACCTGTCCCGATTTCTGCGTTGGCAGAGCTGGAGATCGGGGTGGAATCTGCCGGAAACATAAAGGACCCTTTGAGCGCCCTTCCTGCAGTGAGGGAATCATCTCCCAGCCAGTTCTGGGATCTCTTCTGGTTTTGCATCACCACTGAGTATTTTATGCTAAACCACCAACGCAGTATGACAGAAATACATTTCATTGACATGTTTTCTGCTAAGGTAGAGTGGTTCTGTGGGTAGTGTCATTGTCCCACACCTGCAGCGTTGGGGGGGGGGTTTGAATCCCACCTCCGCTCTGTGTGTTCAGCTAGGAAATTCTCCCTCTGGGTTCACCCATTTCCTCTCGCAATCCAAAGACTTGCAGTTAGGCTAATTGGTGTCTTTAAAGTGCCCGTAGCGTGACCCCAGCCTTATGTCCTGCGCTGCCTTTTAAGCAATTACAACATGGACTGATGTCCTTGTTTATTATAATACATCTTTGCATGCAATGATAATGACCATGAACACAGCATGAAGGAAAACATTAAAATGAATGAAATGTTAAATACAAATGAGATGATAAAGAGCTATGTAATCAATGGAACAGGTTAATACATGTAAAAATAATGAAAGTGGAGAAAATAATGTACATGAAAGAGCATCAGATCCAGCTCTCTCTCTCTCTCTCTCTCTCTCTCTCTCTCTCTCTCTCTCGTTATTGCTTTCCCTCTCCTCCTCCAGTCCTACAGAGTGAGTTACTGCCACCCAAGCAATCATGTGGGGTGAATTATCCCCCCTTCTGGGGACCATACTGCCCCCTCCATTCCCCTCCGACGGATGGGGAGAGGTATGTGGGGAGAGGTATGCAGGTGGCCATAACATCTGCTGCCTGAGCAGAGCGCCTGACCACGCACCACCAGGCCCACAGCACAGAAACAACAAGCTGACAGGAAGCGGAGCTTCAGCAAGGTCAGGGGAGGGGTGGTGGGGGCCAGCGGGGGGCAGCGTAGAGCAGGGAACAGGCAGCCAGGGTCAGCTGGGCACGGGGGGGGCGAGGGGTGTCAATGTGGGGATGCAGAGCCCAGAGCTGCCAAGAACCAGAGTTTAGTGGCAATGCACGACCCCCCCACAGCCTGACACTGTCGCTCTGCCAGGACGCCTTGGAGCATGAGGCGAGAGCCAGACTGGGCTTCCACACAGACACAGGTGTACACAGAGATACAGACAGACACAGGCACACAAACACACATGTACACAGACACCGGTAGACACACACAAACATGTAGACAGACAAAGGCACACAAACACACATGTACACACACACACACATGTAGACAGACAAAGGCACGCAAACACACAAGTACACACACACACACATGTAGACAGACAAAGGCACGCAAACACACATGTACACAGACACCAGTACACACACACACACACACACACATGCAGCCAGACACAGATACACACACATGCACACAGACACCAGTACACACACACACACGTAGACAGACAAAGGCACACAAACACACATGTACACAGACACCAGTACACACACACACACACACACATGCAGCCAGACACAGATACACACACACACGCAGACACACACACACATGCACACAGACATCAGTACACACACACACACACACACACACACACATAGACACACACACACGAATACAGACACAGGCACACAAACAAATACACACTTTTTCATATCTTCATGGCGACTCTCCATTCATTTCTACAGAATAACCCAAATTCCAACCATCTTTGTCTGTGCAACCTTTTTAGTTTTTTTATTCCATTCACATATTTTTTATAAACTTGAGGTTCCTCTTGTGGGGACCGAAAAAATGTCCCCACAAGGTCCAAATATCAGGAGGTTTTTCTCACACTGAGGAGCCATAGAGACACACAGACAATGATGAAGGTTTGATGTTGGGGGGATGGATAAACCCAAATGAACTATCTGGGGGGTCCACTTTCACCCCATCCTCGCCGGCTCCTACACCCCTACGCCTAGACACACACACTGTACATTCCTATTTGCCCAGTTTCTGCTGTTAATGGCGCCCTTTGTGTACCTGTGTAACTGCTGCTGGTTTACCTCTGCCTTTTGTGGAAATGATGTCTGGAGACCTGATGGATGCTGCTGGTTATCATGCTGAAGCAGATGGACGCCTCAGTCTGCCCTGGAAAAGACGTAACCCCCAGGACCCCCCCACCGCACCCCGAAGTGCCTCCTAGGGACCTGCTGTGCTTCCCAGCGTTAGTTACATTATTTTTGGGACCAGCCTAACTCTTGCACCCCATCACACAGACAAAATATCACCAAAATCTATGGCTCATGATCCGACCCAGACACATACCACCAGGGTATAACACCATCATTATACAATTACAGGCGGTGCTGCTATTACGCATGTCTCCAGTAAATGGGGTCCGTATCTCTCTCTGGCCGATGCATGACTTCAGGCTTGAGGTGTTTACGTTTTGCCCAGCAAAGTCACAGACCTGAAGGAACCAGCTCAGTGCTCAGCTTCATTGTCTTATTGTCTTATTGTCTAAGATACCGCTGTATCAGTTCAAAACCCCAAAATCTGGCTCAAAGTTAAAGGAAATTGGCCAAAATCTGATCAAATATCTCAAATAAATATGCCCATCGCAACACTATCACTTCATGTTCCTGTACTATTTTTCATATTAAGATCTACACATTAACAATGCTATCAAACTGATAATTGTAAACGAGTCAAATTTAATCATATTGGTGAAATTTCAGGTGCTGACTGTGAAAGAATATTATTAATACAAGAGAAAAGTTGCAAATTTCATAAAGCATTTTAAACGCAGTGGTTAATGGTTGATTCTATAATCCTTGTTATTTTTCTTGCTTGGTTTTGCATAACACTTAAAGGTTTTCAGGGGAATGCATGTCATGTTATAGCAGAAATGCCTGAATTATAGCAACATTCAAATAAAATTCAAAACCGTATTACCAGGTTCGTGAAATTGTCCCTTAAACATCAACCCCTTGGGTAAACGGACATGCTGGTGCAGAGATAACCTCTGCTTCCTCACAGAAACCTGATTCACCACCACTGCTATAGGTTTTACGCTTTAAAGGTAAGATACACACACACACACACACACACACACACACACAAGCCTCTATCTGTAACTGAACATTTCCAGAAGCAGAGAGGAGACACAAAGCAGGTACCTAGGCTGCCAGCCAAAGGAGATGCAGACTTGTCTGTAAACGACGCTGGTGGTCACTGACTGCCTGTTTAAGGACGGGTCAGCTGGCAGTGAGCACGCTCCTGGCGTTGGTGCAGTGAAGCCCCACCCCCACCCCCCAGAACACCTGTCCTACTGGTGATTCACCCGAGTGAGCAGCGGAACAGTTTATGTAACACCTTGCCTTGGGTTGCCTTTCTGAGCTTGGGTTAATGTTGTATGTGACACCATTATACAGTGAGCCCTTCTGACTGTCGGTGTGACACTCTTATGCAGTTAGCCCTTCCGACTGTCTGTGTGACACTTTTATACAGTGAGCCCCTCTGATTGTCTGTGTGATGTTGTTATACAGTGAGCCCCTCTCACTGTCGGTGTGACACTTTTATACAGTGAGCCCCTCTGATTGTCTGTGTGATGTTGTTATACAGTGAGCCCCTCTCACTGTCGGTGTGACACTTTTATACAGTGAGCCCCTCTGATTGTTTGTGTGATGCTGTCATACACTGAGCCCCTCTGTCTGCCCGTGTCACAGTTATACAATGATCCACTCTAACTGTTTGTGACGCTGTTATACACTGTCTTTGTGATGATGTTTATACAGAAAGTCCTTGTCGGTCTGACACTGCAGTGAGCCCCTCCGATTGTCTGACACTGTTATACAGTGAGCCCCTCTGTCTGTGACAGTTATACAGTGAGCACCTCTGATTGTCTGTGTGACACAGTTATACAGTGAGCGCCTCTGTCTGTGTGATGCTATTATGCAGTGAGCTCCCTGACTGTGTGATGGTCCTATACAGAGAGCCCCTATGTGTGTGAGTTATGCAGTGAGCCCCTCTATCCAGCCTTTTACCGGGTTGTCACAGGTCCTAACCCTTCAGCTAAAAATAAAAATGCTGAAAAAGGAACAGACTGAAAAATGAGCTAAATAAAAGGGCAGGCAGCAGAACTGTGGCTGGAATCCTCCCTGCAAGCCGGTGGCTGGTAGACCATCCCCCAAGGGGCCCGGCGAGGGGCCCGGCGTGTGTCGCTCTCACCGCAGGTGGCTTCCGCCTTCCAGCAACGGCGGCCACAGCGGGGGGGCGACGAGGGCTCATCATTGCTGGGGCCAGCTCATCCACGCTGAAGGGTCTACGAGCAGGCAGATCCCATGCCTGCCTTAATTACCGTGGCTCCCAGACGCTGATTAATGGGGTGGTTGCTCCTGGGTCCTGATGAGGATACACTCTAAATATACCAAGCGCAGAGGAGGGGAGGCTGCTTGGCCACCCACTGCTCAGCGAATCAGGTGGCCCATAGCCAGGAAGGGGCGGTTCTCGCAGCCTGTGTCTGAGTGAGACCCATTTGTTGAACCCTGAACCAACTCATCTGTTTGGCTCTCCCTATGATGAGGCCCCGCCTCCAGTGTCAATGTGAGGACATGCTGGCACTAACCCCCGCACCTTACTTCCCATATGACCCCTCACCCCGTGCCCCCGTTCAAGGCCCCGGTTCTCCACAGAGTGGGAGCATCGATCGATGAGCGGAGCAGTCTTCATCATGTCCCTGTTTTGTGGTCGACCGTCACACATCACATCGAGCCACGACAAGCATGGTCAGAAGTGATTTACACGCTCCTTCCTTCCAGGGTACATGCACTGAGCACATGGGAAGAGACAGAGCATGTAACAGGGTATGATCACACCGCTCTGTAAATACCCGTGAATGATTTCATGTCCCACAAGGAGGGGCTGGGGTGACCGCAGGTCTCTCTGAGGCACAAGCATTTAGCACAATCAGACACCCACCACTCCACCAGACAGACTGTATATAGACATGTAAACATTTTTATTTAGTGCGTAGCACCATTGATACGAGTGACGTGTTCTCTGAAACTGTCACTGGCATGGGGTGTCGTCCCACGTGGACACAGGCTGTGTGAGTGTTCGGGGTGCATCATGAAGACACTCCCCCTGACTGGGAGGTATTCTGATCCCACTTTTGAACATTAATGCACCATCATACACACTTCGGCTGAACCTCTGACCTACAACCAGCCCCAAAGCCTTACAGCAGGTTTATCTGTGGGCGACACGTCCATGACAACGACAGATCCTGTCAAATCCAAACAGGCTGGTAAGACTTTCATCACAAATGCTCCTCAAAACCTGAAAGAAACCCTGATCCATGATATTTGCTTCTTTGCTCTGTTCTGTTTAGCACTGGAGGACAGGGTTTCCAAAAACACAGAAAGCACAAAGAGTGATTTACCATTAAAAAACTTGAATCAATTAATAAAAGTAGTAAAGTAGGCCTCCCCATTTCATATATAAACCCAGAGTATCCTGCACTGTAGAAAAAGCCCTAAAAACAATTAGCATTCAGCAGGTTGCCTCAAATACCACAGGATAACATTCACAGTAAACAACATGCTGACCCCACAGATGTGCACAGCCCCTATCTGCACCTGCACAAAGGCTCATTCAACTCTCCTTAAGATGTAGAGGATTCCAAGGTTGTCGATGGTGATGAAGGTCCTGAAGTCAGGTGACACGTGGATCCTCTTCAGATTGGCCCCCTTCGTGTAGAAGGTCTGCAGAGTCTCGCCCTTCTCCACGTCCCACCACTGAAACGCACACAGAGGCAGCTCGTCGATGAGAACTCCCGGCCTCAGGAGCACCCGGGCACGCAGCACAAGGTCCTGACTGATGGTCCTGCCTTAATTATCTCAGCATCGATCACACAAACGGGCACTAGCGAAAACTGCATGGGCGTTCGATGGAATCCGACTATGCGGTTTCGGACAGTGTGTTCTAATGGATGACACCGAGGTTCATTCTTCACGGACTGTGATGAAAGAATGAAACAGTAAAATGAAGGGACTGTATCAGCCAACAGAGATTCCAAAAGTGGCAATGAGTGTGACGTCAACCCAGGGAACAGGCCCACCACCTGAACCTGTCCCACAATTCCCTAGGGCTCCTGATTGATGATATCTAGTGACAATGTGTCATGTACATCACACTTTTTAGTTGAATGATAATGCATTGAGGGGTACAGTAAGCATGTCACCACACTGACTACCCACTGGTCTCTGAATTCTAGAATCATTCACATTATCCCCCCCCCCCCCCCCGACTATAATCCTTCCCATTCCCCCAACCCGAGTTCAGCTGCTTCCACTTTCTAAACACAATGACCCAGACACCACGCTCACTGGTGGCTTTTGGAACATTACAGGGACCTCAATGGTCTCCAGATGGTCTGGTAGTCCTGAGGTCCGATGCAGCTGTACAGGCTTACAGAACCCAGGCAGACCCGGCGTCGGCTGCTCCCCCCCCTGGGCCAGCTCGTCCGCCTAACAGCCACGATTAAGAGGCTGAGGCAGATGCGTGATTTACGGCGGCGCTACTCTCAGGGACTGGAAATCCGTAAGGAGGAAAAAGGAGGCCACGGCTCCACATGGGGGGAGACCGGGGAGGACCGCGCCTCCTCCTGTCGCCCGTCTCAGTGTTTCATTAATCATAAAATGGCTCATGGGGACAAATGTGGCCCATTTGTATTTCCCGGGCTGGCATGTCGCTGCGGCCGGCATGGAGCTAAACGCCAAGTGGGGCCCCTGCTGGCATCAGCGACCGGGACCCACCACACGGGCACCTGGGACCTGTATCCGTGCTCCTGGGGCAGAACAGGAAGTCCCGTCCCCCGACAGAGTAAGACAGCAGAAGCAGCGCAGTGAATCTCGGCGGCGTAACGGTATTTATGGTGCCGTTTAAATAGCAGTGTCCCATCATCAGCACTACTCAGCCACATCTGTCAAAAGCAGAGCAGGAGAGCTGTGGAGGAGATGAGGAGCGCAGTGTAAAGAAGCTCACAGCTTAAACGCCCAGCGCATCCAGTCACAGCTGCTGACAGACGGGAAACGGTGCAGAAGCGCAGGATTAACAGCCATGTTTCGAACGTCTTGCGCAAGCAGCACCAGCGGGACGATCACATCAGCACACGCGCCACTCCGGAGGGGCCTGGTACAGGCGGATCAGGATGACAGGCAATCGCTAAGCTAAATGAAGTCCTAACGGCCTTAAGGCTGCAGGCATGCAGGACAGGAAGAGAGGCATTAAGCAAAGACTCAGAAAGGCAGCTGCCCGGCAGTGACTCCCAGCCTCTGGGGACGTCAGCGCCCCCTGCTGGAATGTGCGGTAATACAGGGAACCCTGGGACTGAGCGACGCCCCGATAAACTATGAGCTGAGTGAGACAGCTTGGCAGGGCCGGAGCTGGCTGGACAGAACACCCAGGGCACTGCATAACACTCCATAAACACACCGGCTGTGCGTGTAAATCAGAGGGAACAGACACCGAGGATCAGTGGTGGGAAAGGAGACAATGAACATCACCAGTATCTGACACTCGTGAAATGCGGGAAAAAGTGAACCTCGTATGGGACACGAGAGACAGAGAGGACACAATTCTCAGAGCCAGATGACTGTGTGTGTGTGTGTGTGTGTGTGTGTCCTCAGCACTAACAGGCTTCCCTGATGCAGCACGAAGACAGAAACAGCAGCTTGTCCCCGAATCCTCTGAGAACAGCTTAAACATTACAAACTGCTATTTTTACCTGCTTTTATTAAAGCAAAAAACGGCTTTTAACCTGACGCCAGCATTGAGACAGAGAGGCTAAAGCAGGCATGCAGGCTAGGGGGTGGGGGATGGGCGCGCAGAGGAAGCCTCCACCGGAGAGAAGCACGCTGGGCCCAGGGAGCAGCCAGCCGGGGTATAGGGGATGGGGCACCAGGGTAACGCGGCGGCTGGAGACTCCGCCCAGCGATTCAGCCGCAGCCATGAACACAAACACAGGAGGGCATCCATCCCGCAGAGCAGCAGGACGCTCACTGCGTGCCTCCATTCACCCTTTGACCATCGTTACCAGTGAACCAGTCTCGGCTGTTTCCACATCCGGTGCAGAATTTACTGCATCCTTCTGTATTCCATCTGTAAACTGGCAGAAGGACCATTTACTGGGAGACTGATCAAAGCGAATGAGCAAATCGACTCTCCGCGGAGCGTCAACGGAGAGAGCGTGTGGCGTCGGCTCACTGGTACACACCGTGTTGGTATATACTGCTGTATATACAGCAAAATAAATTCACAAATATGATAGGTGTAACTAAATTAGCAGGAAAACAAGCAAAGAGGGAGGTCTACAGGTCAGAGGATGGAGGGAAGGCGAAAGAGGAGAACAGGCCTCAGTGGAGAAGTGGTAAACATGTTGCCAATACCCAGGAGGCACTGCCTCGCCTCAATCGCCTCGCCTGTGCCCTCTCTGCACGTTTGGCTGTAAATGTCGCCCAGACCCTACTCAGAGTGGGCTGTCTGTAGCGGTGTGGGGTGGTCGGGGGGGCTGGGGTGTAGGCGAGACAGTAACATCGTTGCAGACAGACCACTCAGCAGCATTAATGCAGCAGCGGCTTTGAGGGGAGTGCTACTGACAGGCCGCAGGCTTTGTCTAACTCCGCATTAGTGGCAGGCGGAGCAGAGCCACACTGATTAATAGCTGCCGACGCAGGCTGCTGTCACGCACCGTTTGCACATAGTAACGGCAGCAAGTCGTTGAAGATGCAGCCGAGCCGGCCGCTCCCCAGTGTATTATGTCATCAGGCTGTCAGGCCATCCAATCAGAGAGGTCCGCCGAGGATCTCCGGCCTGCGCTCCGATTGGACGGCCTGACATTGTCACTGTGTGTAATTTGCGGCGCGCCAAGGAGAGCAGTCAGCCAAAGACACACCCACCCAGAGATGCCCCCTCCACATACCAAAAGCTGACTAGAGCTGCTCGTTAACTAATTACAGCACATGAACAGGGGGGTGGGGAGTGGCTTTCTTCACAGATTAAAGCAGACCTCCCATAGCAAAACCATTACAGTTGAAAATGAGCACAGCTGTCGCCTACGTTCACCTGCCCCGCGCCATGCCTGCACACAGGAGCATCGATCCCAGGCCATCCCCAGGGCCTCATGTCCGCGTGCTATTAGCACGGCCAATCAGAAGCCATCGACCCCTGCTTGACCGTCCCAGAGGTGACAGAGCTAACGACATGTGCGGCGTACAGACGCGGATGACGGCTACGGGTGTGAAGCGATCCCGGAGAATGCAGGGCTGGGTGTGATATTACCCACCCATCCACCCACATGCCCAACCCATTTCCACCACTCACTGCCTAAGAAGATGGCGTGCGCACGTGCCCACACACGCACACACCATGCTGCTGTTATTGCCCTTCTCAGATATATTTACTCTGTATTTCATTACCAAATGGACAGCATTCAGTCTAACACACAAGAACAGGTGACCAGATCCTCTGGGATCAGAGGGATCTTTCTGCAGGCTGCAGCTTGCGGGGTTGTGACAAGCCGTCACCGGCTCACACCAAGTACGGAACGTTCCGGAAGCTTTCCTCTGGTCTGAGAGGAATGAGTCCCCCGCAGCTAGAAGAAAGCCTTCTGTGGCATGTGGGGGTTAGGAGGCAGCCTCTCGCTGGGCTGAGCTGAAAGCTCTGGCGCCCCCTGCTGAATGGATAGGTCACATCGGCCCGATTCTCCGACAGTAAAACCAAGCCAGGAACGATAAAAAGGCAATATAACCCTAAGCCTGGTGACTGAGCCCTACAGACGGAGACCTTAACACCGTCACGCCTGTGGATCCTTCAGTCTGAGGGCCTCACTCACCTTGACGTAGCCTCCTGTGGACACCAGCACCCTGTCGTCAGGCGAGAAGTGCAGGTCTGTCACCCAGCCGCCATGCAGTGAGTCCATAGAGTCCTTGCTTCCGCTGGAGCAGATCCTGAGCAGCGAGCCGTCCGGCACACACCAGAGCTGGGGAGACGCGGAGGGACGTGGGTCACGCACAGGGGAGAAGATGTGGCGGACAGGAGCGGCACAGCGGCCCGAGGAGGAGTCGGAAAAGGGGAGTGAGGAGTCATGGCCTAGGCGCAGACTTCCTGCCCCTGATACGTACCCGAATCTCGCCGTTGTCGTCCCCGGTGGCCAGCACTGCGCTGTCCCAGGAGAAACAGCAGCTACGGATGCAGCCCTGATGCCCCGTCAATCTGTGTAGGCAGCTCCAGCTGTGGAGGCTCCACACCTGAAGGAAGGAAGACAGGGGGGTGCAAAGATGAAGGACTGAAGGAAGAGGGGGCGGGGCCTGTGGGACTCACAGAGCTGGCTCAGAGGGAGCTCACTGCACACAGCCACACTGGATGCTGAACACTGGCAGCTGGGCACACCCATAACGCATGCCGGCCCACAAGGAGGCACCAAAATGAGCAGGAAGAAAAACACCCGCACCGTCCTTGGCTGAGGAGAACGCGGTACAGCTTCCTCCAGCCCTGTGTGGTACTTAGTCTGCCTGTCTGACAAGAACACCGCCCTCCCACGCTTCACATCTTAAAAGGTGCCTAGCACTAACTCCCAGAATACACCAGAGACAGATCATCCACTCAGAGCAGAGCATCCTCCCACAGAACAACCAATAAGAGCACAGGAAAGGCCTGTGGGGAGGGCTTTTGAGATTCCCTGTTGGTCAGCCCCGCCCCCTCCTGTTACCTTGGCAGTCTTGTCGGTGGAGACTGTGGCAAACACACGTCCGTTAGGCGAGGCGTCACATGACAGGATGGAGGCCTGGTGACAGGAGATGTCCTGGACCCGGTCCCCGGTGGCCATGTCCCACACCTGCCACACAGACGACAGTTAACGGTGACGCAAATGTCCACGTCGAGACACGCCACACAGGGAGGGACAAAGTGACCCATTTGTCATTGGTCTCTCAGAGAACACGCCGCTCGCTGTGACGACAGCAGGACGAACACAG
This sequence comes from Brienomyrus brachyistius, assembly GCF_023856365.1. Lineage (NCBI taxonomy): Eukaryota > Metazoa > Chordata > Actinopteri > Osteoglossiformes > Mormyridae > Brienomyrus > Brienomyrus brachyistius. Next base: position 11,224,974 of record NC_064533.1, read on the forward strand.
TGTGTCCCGTGCATGACTGCGAGCACACTGGCCGCCTTCCAAGCCCTCTCCTCTATCAAAGTCACTCCTGCAATGTCAGCCGGTGATAAAAAAGCTTCTCACTGAAGCCTGTGAGACTCCCCTACCTTAACGGTGCCGTCGTAAGACCAGGACAGCAGGCCGGAAGAGGAGGGAGAAGAGGCCAGGAACAAAAACCTCCTGACCTGCTCCGTGTGACCCTGTAACACCCGACACTCCCCTGTCTTCCACTTCCACACCTGCAGGGGGAACCCAAGAGCTAGATCAAGTCATATCATAAAGTCAAGGCATGTCGCTGCGCAGAGGGCCTAGTAATACACTGCTAGTCAGTGGTCACTGCGCATCCATTTAAACAGCAAAGTCGACATGAGAACCGCACCCTGATGGAGGCGTCCTCCGAGGATGAGACGAGCAGCTGCCCGTCGGCGTTAAACTGGCAATGCAGCACCATCCGCGAGTGGCCAGTAAGGGTGCACAGGACATCCCCAGAGGGCAGCGCCAGCATCTGGGGGCACAGATGAGCACGTCACATAGGCGGTCACTCAACCCAACCTCCCAGTAAACAAGCTTTAATGCAGTCAGTACTAATTAGCAACATCATTATACCAGAGTTTCTCAACCCGGTCCTCTTTGCTTCCAGAGGGAGCAAAACGTGGCCCCATCTGCTGGTCCCAGGAGGATCAGGCTGAGAAACGCTGCTTTAGATTTCAACAGACAGGAAGGATTTTAGCACATCATTAAAAACTTAAAGCTTTCTGTATTTGTCAAGACTTTATTTCCTTAGAGAAAGTTTTGATTTTATGCCTGATAAATAAGCTGAAGTACTGAGGCAGCAGGAAAAGTGGAAAAAAGGGAGATTCCGAAAACAAACAACTGGAGGGCCAAAGAAAATGAAGGAGTGCAGTGAGGCAGCTAGAGAGGGAGGGAGAGGAAAAAGGCAAGAGGCTCGGCGCAGATGCTCTGGGAGCGACTACTTAGGTCTGTCTCTCTTCATTGGCCAGACGTGTCCTCTGGAGGGACTGCAGTGCGAGTGAAGAAGAGCCACTTCTGAAGAAAGTGCTGGAAATACATATGGCTCCCAAAGAAGTGAGTGAGCGATTTTGGGGAAGAGGCACTTGGGACAAACATCAGGACTGATGATGTTGTACCTATGTAGCCGGGGGGGGGGGGTCGGCAAGTGAACCTCCTCACAGATAGAGACTCCCCCCCCCAGTTAAACAGCAGTGCAAGTGCGTTTCCTGGCATGCCGGCGTCTCGCTACTGTTCCACACTGAATTATTAAAGCTGCAGACTTCAGGGGCACAGGGGAGGCTGGAGGACATGTCAAGGCCCCGCCCCCGAAAACGGGGGATGTCATGCGTGATGTCATGTGTCTGTGTTTACGTCGGGCTCGTAGGGACGCAGTGTGGTTCCATGGGTGGAGACGTTTTCACACCCGGACTCATGTGGGAATTCTTGACAGATCCAGAAGACAAAAACCCACTGATATTCTCCTGCTCTCTCTTTCTTTCTAAAACACAGACGCTTAACCGCATGGGCTGCAGCCCAGTGGAGTCCCATCAGCTTGTGGCCTGTACTACATGCTACCATGGAAATACCTCTTGGTAATTCTTGGCTGAGGTCTGTGCCCCCACCAGGCCAGCTGCAGCACTCCTTTCTCAGGTGCGACAGCACTGAGATGGTCTCCTGCCCTGGAGTCCTCAGGTTGCCTGTCCGCCATCATTCGTTGCCGTGGCAGCACAGCTACACCGTTACCGTCTCTCTCGGCGTCTCACGGAAGCCGAGACTCACACCAGCTGCAGGTGTCTCTCTCATAGCCTCTCGCGATAAAAATAACCGTAAAGGCTGCCTATTTTCACCAGGCTGATGCTGCTATTTTCAATGAGCCGATGCTGGAGATGGCTAGAACTGCAGGCCGGCCCCAGCACGCTCACCCTGCCCTCCCCACCTCGATTACGAGCGTCTGCCCACCTTCACGCTGCCTGTGTCTAGGCCCAGGGCCACAAGCCTGCTCCTGACCCCCAGGGCCAGCAGCTGAAGAGTCCAGAAGCTGAAGCTCCTCAGCACCTGCCTAGCAGTCGGTATCCGACCTGCCTGAGACAGAACACACACACACACACACACACACACACACACAGACAGACACACACACACAGACAGACAGACACACACAGACACACACATGTAGTCACAGGAGGCTAACCTCAACCACACACACAGTTATTGGTGGCTAAACTCAAGCCCCCCATCCATACACACATGCATGTTTATATTCATATCTTTGTGGGGACCATCCATTCATTTCTATAGGCAAAACCCTAACCCCAGCAATGACAACCTTATCTGCTACCCAGCCCTAACCTTAATGATAAGTAACCAAACAAAATACAAGACTTTTGGCATTTTTGATTGAGTCACAAATTGTTCTACAATTGCGATTCCCCTTGGGGGGGACTGACAAAGTGGTCAAGTAGGGATATTCGATCCTACCTGCAGTCACATCACACACCATGACTCACGATGCCACTATCCGCAAAGCCTGCCATGGGGATGCAGCCCTCGGCGATGGACTGATGCCAGCAGGCCAGTGAATCCCACCAGGACAACCCGTGTGATTCGGCATGTGACCCCCAGTAAGCTACCCGCAAGGCCAGTCACACAAGAGTGCCCCCCCCCCGGAATATAATCCCTGGCATGACTCAGGCGCCCTCAGGCCACACCTGGCTGAGCCGATGGACGGGAAGGGCGAGTGGACGACTGAGGGGTGACAGGAAGTACAGAGGTGAGGTGGGGGGGCCGGAGGGTTACGGCGAAAAGTGGAGGAGAAGCAGGGCTGTGAGCGGAGGGCTGGAACAGAGCGGCGGATGATCCCCCCCCCCCACCTGCACGACCCCGTCTTCCCGCCCCAGGGCCACGGCAAGGGGGGCGCGGCACAGCGCCACACAGTGAATCCGGGACTCCTGCGCCTCCGCCTGGAGCACCACCTCTCCCGTCGTCCCGTCTCGGACCTGAGGATGCACAAACACAAGCGGGTCGCTGCGTCACAGGTCACAGTACTTTCCTGTCCAAAGAGAACTGCGGAAAAAAAGAAGCAAACCAGAGCCTGACCTGTAATCGATTCATGTTGTCCGCAGCCAGGATGGTGACTGTAGCCCCATCAAAAAGCACGTCGGAGTCCCGCTTCAGGGAGACTGCGCTAGAGGTGTGGATCTGGCAGGTTTTCCAAAGCTACAGAAGACAGGAGAAGCTCAAAGCAAGTACAGATCACATTACCAGAACATTAGAGAAGAGCTGTTTGGTCATTACATAACAGCTGTCACAGCAAGGGGGCGCTCTACGGACACTCGGGTGAGCAGGAGACGCCCCCAGAGATGACCGCTCACCCTGACAGTCTCGTCGGAGGAGCACGAGAGGAGGAGAGAGCCGTCCGGAGAGAAGCGGACGCAGTGCACCCAGCTCAGGTGACCCCTGAAGTCGGTGATCTTCTTCTTGGTCTCCATGTCCCACAGCTGAAGCAGGATTCAAAGAGACAGACTGCGAGTCAGCGCCGAAGGCGGGGGCACAAGACGCTGCGAGCAGGCAGGGAGAGTCAGCGCCAAAGGCGGGGGCATAAGACGCTGCGAGCAGGCAGGGAGAGTCAGCGCCGAAGGCGGGGGCACAGCACGCTGCGAGCAGGCAGGGAGAGTCAGCGCCGAAGGCGGGAGCACAGCACACTGCGAGCAGGCAGGGAGAGTCAGCGCGGAAGGCGGGGGCACAACACACTGCGAGCAGGCAGGGAGAGTCAGCGCCGAAGGCGGGGGCACAACACACTGCGAGCAGGCAGGGAGAGTCAGCGCGGAAGGCAGGGGCACAACACACTGCGAGCAGGCAGGGAGAGTCAGCGCATAACTCCGAGCGAACTCACCACCAGTCACCTGCAAAACCTTAAGATAACCAGCTCACCAGAAATTATCTATCATCTATCAAGACACTAGGACCCAGGCCATGTACAGGGCTGTGTTAATTCCTTGTGAAAACCCAGTCTTCTTTCCACGCACCACAGAGTTATATATTATAATATATCATAGTGCTTGTGCTTCCTGCAAAACGACAATGCATCATTACTCCAGAATTAACTCCACTATTAACTTCAGAAGAACCACCTTTCTGTGGGATTAGGTAATAATAGTCCGATTTTCTCTGAATAGTCTTTCCGTTAGCTTTGACTATAACCAGATACAAACATTCCAAAACTCAGCTGGCTATTCATGTGACCATGTGACCGTTCACGTGACCGCTGGACAGCCTGAGGTCTCATGGGAGCCCTGGCATCCTACCTCGACGGCGTAGTGGGAGAGTGCCACGGCGACCAGCTTGCTGCTGGGGCAGTAGTCGCAGAACTGCACCGTGCTCAGGCGGCTGGTGCGGATCTCAGAGAGCAGCTCCCCCGTCTCCACACTGAACATCTGCCAACATAAAGAAGCCTGCTCACCTGGTGACCGAAGGATGTCGGTGCGCTGCACGGGTCATCAATAACCGCGATTACGGGCGGGGTAAAGTGACAGACCCGCGCGGGGCTCCGTATGCCTGCTGATCCCCGCTCTGCCCACGGGGGCTCCCCTTGTTCACTCATGAATAATAGATTCAGCCCAGCTGGGAGGCTGTGGAAGCGGGCCACCACCCCAGCCCAGGCCTGCTGGGGCGTAGCAATGCCATCCAGTACCGGCACACAGTCGTTAGCGCCTCTGTCAGCAGGCTAATTAACACGGCTGCCAGCCAGAGATCGGAGCAGCATCCTTTGCTCTGAAGTGAAACAGAACTCAAGCCCATACACGCACACATACAAGCCGAGCCCATATATATATATATGCTGATCCCCGCTCTGCCCACGGGGGCTCCCCTTGTTCCCCATATATATATACACACACACACACACACACACACACACACACACACACACACACACACACACACACACACACACACACACACACACACACACACACACACACACACACACACGCACACGCACACACACAGCAAATGTTTTTTTTCCCCTGAGGCCTCAGAAATTAAATGTGGGTAGATGTCCCAACACAGGCAAGACACCTGTAACCTCCCTGGTCAGCTCACGCCCGCGCTGTACGAGCGCATTCTCTCTCGGGACATGGTGGGGCTGCCTAGCTGCTGAAGCCACTGGCCATCTGGCCCAGCTGGACAGGACAACGCGCACATACTCACAAAGACTGCATTTTTGGCGGCACAAAAAAGGTGCTTGCTGTCTGCGGACCAGCTGCTGCACTTCACTATGGTTTCTAGCTCCTCATCTTGGTCACCCAGGAACTCCTTGATGTCGATGGACTTCCATTCGTTCGCCGACGAAACGTCCCACAACTGTCAACAAACATGGCTGCTGTTATTCCCTTAAATGGAAAAATGGGTGGAGCTCAGAAGTCTGGGTAGCAAAAAGGGGTGGGGTTATACAGGGATGTGGGAAGAATTATGTTCAAAGACAGACAGGCAGATGGGTGGAGTCTCTCCTCATACGGGTGGGGTAAATGGAAGAGGACACACCTTCAGTGTCCCGTCGTTGGAAGACGAGGCCAGGAACTTGTCGTCGGGTGAGAAGCAGCAGTGGTTGACTGGGCCCATGTGGCCAAACATGGTGTTCTGAGAGGACTGCCGGTTTGGGTTCCATAGCTGGGGAGAGAGCGACGGGTCCAAGGGTCACCCTCAGACGGTACGCCAGCCACAGCCTCCCTCTCACGTGAGTGTACGTCATTCGCGGCGTGGCCTCCTGCAGCCCCCACCCTCACCTTGGTGTTCATCATGCTGTCGTTGGAGCAAGTGGCCAGCAGGATGCGCCGTCGCGCGTTTGTGAACTGGCAGTGGTTCACCTGCTCCTCGTGCTCCTCGTCGAAGGTCCGGTTCAGCATCCCGCTCTCGGCGTTCCAGAGCTGGGTCAGAAACATGCCGATGAAGGGCCCCCGTAAAAGTACACATTACCCCCAAAGCTCAATTAAATTTATTTTTATGTAGCGCCTTTCACAACAAAAGTTGCCCAAATGCACTTGACAAGAGTGTGTGACAATCCATTACTAGATCATCATTTATACAGAATGCCTCTGGGTGTCCAAAGACGACTGACTGCCCAACTCAACCCCCCCACCCCCCCTCCCCCATTTATACAATGACTTGAAGTCCCCCACCCCAACCGCCGTAAATTAAATGTTCAACTTGCCTATTTGCTTGCTTAATGCCACTAGCAAATCAATATCATGCCCATGCCCCTTAGCTCAGATTGGCCATATCGTGTGACTTGTTGGCCTGAGATGTCAACCAGAAAGCGCATTAGCAGCTGAGCCTGAGTGTGCTCTGGCAGCACAGTACTAAAGGTCTGCTGGGGCTCATTAGATGCTTAGCCAGGCTCACAGCGGCACCGGGACTCAAGCCTCCCGCCGTGGTGGCAGAGAGAGCAGGAACGATGCTGAAGATGACATGGTGGAGCTGAGCTCGCCCGCTCCCAGTCACCCCTTACCCTGATTTTCTTGTCGCTGGAGCAGGTAGCGATAAGCCTGTCATCAGGAGAGAAAGCACAGCACAGCACCTCGTCCTCGTGCGCCTGGATGTCGAGGAGCTTCTCTCCGGTTGTCGTCTTAAATACCTGTGGCCACAAAAAAAGAAAGAAAAAAAAAGTGACCAATCAATGAGGTCTTTGAAGAAGCACAGGTCCACATGTGCAAAAAGCGCAGTCTGCTTCCAGCTGTGAGATGCCCAGCATCTCAGTAAAGGTGGCCCTCTAGTGGAATTTTCAGAACATTATACTTTCTCGTGGAAACAGGAGATTAGTAGAGAGGCTTACGTTGAGGATGCTGCCTGAGCCACAGGAGGCGATCTTTTGACCATTTCGGGAGAAGCAGGCATACAATATGGATCCCTGAAGTGGTTTGACCACCAGGTGGGACAAATTCTCCAGGCTGCTCTTATTACTGGAACGGAACAAAGTGTACAATCAAGCACATTTCATCAGCTCCAAGATGTCAAGTTCCAGCCAATGAGAATAGAGCATGCACCCAGACGTGCCTGAGATACCTACACCCAGTCCAGGTAGAACTCGCCCCCGCCACTGGCTCGCTCCTGTGCCCGTAAGTGGGCCTGCCGGTATACCTCGGAGGAGTTTGGCTGGGCCAGGCCGAGCTGCACCACGTCTGGGAAAGGCTTCTGCTCCAGGTGGTACCCATTCACTGAGAGGAACTCCTGAAACTGCTCTCGCACGGTGCTATTCTACAAGCCCACCAGGGGGCGAAAGAGGGAGACAAGGAGCAACATTGATAGACAACAGGCAGTGAGAAAGAGAAATAATGAATTTATGAGGCAAAGAGAGTGAAAGTGGAATTTATACAGAGACAGGCACTGTTACTGCATAATCTATCTTCACTATGCATAACCACATGACCTCCACAGACCTCTTTATCAAGTATAGTGGAGTATTCCAGATAGTCGTTGATGAGAGGGGCGGGTCCCATGATCTGAGCTTTGGTACTGACCCAATTCAAGGAGAACATGAGTTCACACAGCTCCTACGAAACAAAAAGAGCACATTCTGAATTATAAATTGAATTACTGCCAGCATAGAAGGTGGCCAGTCAAACCCTGTACCAGTTTAATAAAGATTAATATTCACTTAAGCTGATAAGCTGAGCACCTTGATCAATGCCACTGACCAATGGCTTTGCTTCATTTTATCTTTCAGCTTGGTTACTTAACCATGTGCGAGACACGTCGTTAATATGAGACGAGGCATACAGTGTGAGATCCATGTAGCGGGTGTTGGTCTAAGGGTGATACCTTGGAAAGCTCAGCCTGAGCCATGTGGTAGGTGAGGTATCTGAACCAATAGAGACTCTCCTCATTGCCAGACAACTGGGGTCCCCTCTTGTAGAACTGGTTGTACTGACGCACTACTTTGGAGTGCAGTTCCTGAGGAACAACGCACACCGAAGTCAGGCTTGGGGGCTCTTCTGATTCCAAAGAGCCACAGACACATACAAACGCACCCATATGCAAAACTAGCACTGCAATATAATTCTAAAGGGAATTCATTCAACTGTAGTGTTAAACCTTCCCCAAAGAGAGCTACTAAAAAGGAGCTTACTCCTGACTGACTGGTAGCGACTATTAAAGAACAAGGAAAGGGAAATCAGTGCAGCATTGCAAGATAAGACCCAGAATAGATCAAATGGAAGTAGATGTCAATGACAGTAGGCCTTTGAGAAGATAAGACGACAGCACACCAGCCGAATCAAGCTCTGCATGTCACGACTCCTCACACACACCCGAAAACGATCCCGGTTCTGTTCGGCGAGGAAGTCCAGCTGCAGGTCATGCAGATAGTACAGGTATGGCTTCTGGCTGCAGTCGCGAAACAGGAGCGATTTGTTCACAAACTCCTGCAGCACGTCCTCCACTTCCTCCGACTCCAGATCCCAGAGGACAGATAGGACCTTCAAGAGAACACAAGGCGAAGGGGGTTTGGTGAAACAGTGGCCAGTGCTGCCTCCTAGAGAGTTTCATGCTGAGAAGCCTGTGGTCAGGATATTGTCATTTTAACGGTTCATCTCAAGCTATTTTCTTTCTACCATTTTGTACCATCATACACATCTATGCTCTAATGCTGTTCATACCAGACATATACCCTCATACTCTCCATACCAAACACGTCGTGGCCAATACTCCCATACTCTCCATACCAAACACGTCGTGGCCAATACTCCCATACTCTCCATACCAAACACGTCGTGGCCAATACTCCCATACTCTCCATACCAAACACGTCGTGGCCAATACTCCCATACTCTCCATACCAAACACGTCGTGGCCAATACTCCCATACTCTCCATACCAAACACGTTGTGGCCAATACTCCCATACCAAACACATTGTGAAGTAGCCATTTAATAGGATCGTGTATTTGTATACCATTGTATAAATGACTGACACATAACTTATTATGATTAACAAACGAATGATTGCATAGAAAATAGTTGCAATGGCTAAGGATGTTATGGTGTTGCTGATGAAAAATAGGCCCTTCATTGCCAAACACCAAATAAAAAAATTATTATTCAATTATGAGTCATTAAAAAAACTGTTAGTTAAACATTAAACTATTGCTTAATTTAAAAGTAACCTTCATCTGGGTGATCACATTGATATGTGGGGATCTGGGATGTAACAGATGGTCAGAATATTTGATCTGTTGTCTGTCTGCATATGTCAGATTTGTGGCATGCCTCATTAGGCAGAGAAATACTGCTGCTCTCACGCATTCACTTAATGGAGTCAGTGTACTGGTGAAGGGATAGATCAAATAAGCCATAGATAGAAGTGATTTCCCTTAGAAAAGAAATTTTAGCAGTTTTAAAATGCAAACTTTTGCATTTCACCATTTATTTTGATATAATTAGGGCATTTTCTATCTTGATTTTAAAATGCACTGTGATGTAACTTTGCCCATCCCTGTATACTCCCATACACTCCATACGAAACGCATGACATATACTCCCATACCAAATGCACTGTGACCTATACTTCCACACTCTCCATACCAAACGCATTGAGACCTGTACTCCCATACTCTCCATATCAAATGCATTGTGGCCTATACTCCCATACTCTCCATACCAAACACACTGTGCCCTGTACTTTCATACTCTTCATACCAAATGCACTGTGACCTATATCCCTTTAATCTCAATACTAAACATTGTGACCTATACTCCTACGGTATACTCTCCATACCGAACACACTATGACCTATACTATCACACTCCCTATACCAGCCACACTGAGAACAATACTCCTATACTCTACAATAAACCCACGATTACCAATACGCAAGCACAGTGCTGCCCTTACTTTGGCTGGCACCTTGACATCTTTCTTCAGCACGGTGAGGTCCTTGTACAACGTTTGAGAGTCATTCTGCAGGACCGTGATGCTAGCATCCATGGCCTCGTCCAGGGCGTCGTAGTCGTACGAGGTCGATTTGCGGATGCGGCGGAACTGCTTCTGCCGCAGCTGCCGCAGGTAGTAGTCCCACCTGTCTGGGAAGTCACGAAGCAGTGCCCCGATCAGGGACACCACCAGGGGGGAGCCTGAGCCACGCGGGACACAAAAAGCAATGCATTAACCAAAGTGCTGCATCCCCAGTCTCATACATCCAGTCGACATGTGAATATCGCAAAAAAACGCCTAGTAGCTCTCACAGAATAACAGAAATACACCTAGAACTTGCCAACGGCTAAAAGAAGTGCCTATTTGGTTCTCTATGGGAAGATACGATAGCAGCATTAAGTGGGATAGTTCCCATCTGATCTGGCAGCCATTGCTGCTGCCTCTTCCGAATAATGACTCATGTGGTTCCCCCAGAGGTGGATATAAACATGCTGAGCCTGTGAAGAACATTCCCAGCAGCTCTCTCTGTTGTTCTTTTTAAAGGAATATTCGCACAGTTCATCGTTCCTTTGGTTGTATCTTGAGTTTGTGCCTTTTTGTACATTTTTTCCCTCTTAAATGCAGTCCTGATATTATTATCAGCATCTGGTTGATTTGGCATTTTGGGTTCAAGCTGCCAGGGCTGGGTATCAGTGTGTCTGGAGTTTACATGGCCTTCCTGTGCCTGTTGAGGTTTCCTCTGGACACACAGGCTTCCTACCAGACATCTAAATTGCACATAGTGTGCGATCATGTGCATGAATGCATGCCCTACGATAGGCTGGAATCACTACCATGGTATCCCCTCATAGAGACCCTGAACTACATAAGTGGTTAAGGAGGATGGATGGAGAGTCTTTTTTTCCATCTCACTGCTAAAATACAAACGCCAGCACATTTTGAGGTTAACTCACATTTGCACTCTTTGACAATACTGCCCGCCTGCTCTGGGAGCTCCCGCACCGTCCTGTTAACATACAGGGCCAGAACCTCCAAAGCTTTATTTTGGTCCAGGCTGCTCTCCACCTCCACCTCCTCTCTTTGGCCTGCAGGGAGAAGCAGAAACACACATGCCTCCACTTTGGTTTTTGTGGGGACTTCCCGCGGGATCTTCTTCGATCTCACAAAAACTGCCGAACCCATGTAGATGTTTTCAATTGAATGGGAAACCGTCATGACTGTGGCCTGCGTTCAGGCCAACATCACTGTAACCTGACAGTGGAGTGGCACCGTACCGCTCACAGAGTCCACCAGGCTCCGGTTTCGAGTAGTGAGCAGCACCCGGCACTGGACATCGAACATCTTCAGGGCCGCCCCATCCCAGATGTCGTCCAGGATCAGAAGAGTCCTGGCGACCAAAAGGAAGTCATTCCATTCGTTGTTGGGATACCGCTTGAACAAATAGAGGCAAAAAGTCCCCATTCGCAACAAAAGTGACTTCATTAATAGCACAGGTATATACAGACTATAGCTGGTTCTGGGGCACGTGCATAGACATTTCAACGGCCTGAATCTTCTCTAGGGTAACACTGGTACATACAGGTGTGATTCATACCTGGGGTACTTGTTCAGCATAAGGAATCTGAGCTGTTCCTTAGCCTCTTCAACGGAGCGGGGTCTCCGGGCAGAGGAGTTGCTTTTCTGCTCCAGACGGAAGCACAGCGACTGCATTTTCCCCAACAGCCCCGGAGGATCGACCTGGCCAATCGACAGCCAATGGACTCCTCCGGGGAAGCACTCTGAGGTTCCACATAGACAAAAGAATGATCGGCAGGATGTTAATTCTGATAATACGCCATAGACTCCACCCTCCACTAATATGTTGAGCTTCGACTCACTATTCCCACCTTGAATGAGAGCCTCGTCCCTCACGGCCTCGGCTGCCAGTACAGATTTCCCTGACCCCGCCATTCCAAACACGGTGACCCAGCCGGGGTTGTCCTTAAGCTTGTACAGCTTCTGTCGGATCGTGTTGACGAGAACTGTCCGGCTGACGAACACCACAGGCCTCTGTGGGACTCCGCCTTCAATAAGCACCATCTTAACTGAGGTATAGACACCGAGAGGTCAACGAGTACTCTTAACATAGATACAGACACACAGAGACCACTGAGGAATGGATGTAACCTAGCAAAGACAGACAAAAGACGTCATAGCACCATTATTGTTTTGTTGTTTGTGAGGATGCCCGTGTTAGCTCCTAGATTCCCATAATTCCCTGCAGTATCGACGAGAGTTTTACCATAGGGAGTACCTCCATCTGAGTAGCTCTTCTGTACCTCTGGGGAGATGAGTGGCAGATCCTGCTGTAGCAGGCAGGCCAGGTCCCCATAGCCCTCGCGGATGAGGGCATTGTACAGGGAGACGTAGGCACGGTTGTCCTTCTGCAGGACCAAGTCAACAAGGGCAGCTGCTTGCTCTCTCCTGGTGAGCTTGGATCAAGCCAGAGATGGAGGCCGGTCAGCATTTTCTTCTGCGGAACTACACCATACTAGGCCCATTTTACAAATATAAGTCACTCAAAAACATATGCAGGGCTCATTTGGCCTCAAAACTATAACAATATTTTATGTCTTGTTTCCACCAACATAGAGCCGGTGCTGGACTGGTTCTCGCTTGGCGCCTTTTGAGAACCTGCATGCATTTACACCGGTTTCAAAAAAGAAGGGAATGGAATGTTATGCAGAGAGTAAAAGTTAATATGAATTTATTTTGATATGTTTTGAATTTTTAGTCTTTATAAGCTGCTGAACTGAAAAAATAGCCTTTAAGTCCCATAGTTTTCAGGGTATGACTTGTTGCACTCTGTCTCTATGGCCTGCATCTACTTTTGTCTCCTTAAAGCCTGTATTTCTCCCCAGTCTGTGTGTGTAAGTTTATTCTTGCTCGTTGTTTTACCGCTGTCCTTTTAAAAATTGGTTAAAGAATTGTTGTCTGCCTCATGATCTCACTACCACTCAGGTGTCACAATGTTTTATTTCTTCGACCTGTGACATGTTTATAATTTATCATAAAATCTTGCCAGCCGATCATTCTTTCGTTTTCCACAGAATAAAAAATAAATGATGTAATGTTATTCCACTAACAAGCTGGCAAGTTGTTTCACTGCCAGCACTGGCGATATCAGACAAAACCAAGTTATGGAGTACATTTTCCAGGTGTTTGGAAGTTCTGGACGCGATAACCCATCCCACATTCGGCGTTACGCTTCAAAATTCTGAATTTTTCTGGTTCAGGGTCAGTTGAGGTGAAAACACATGGAACCAGTTCCAAATTGGGGAAAAAACCCGACATCGACTCTGGCATCGGTTTGGTAGAAATGAGGCATCCCACCTGCCTTGGCTTACACCATTTTCATAAATAATGAAAAGACCTTTACTCAGTCAAAACAAATCACACTGCTTACAATTAAATAATTTTTGTTTCAGGGTCTTAGTCTTTCTCATAATTTCAACAAACCTCAGACGACTCCGACATCACTGCAAGCATATACAACTCACCCTGCTGCTGACGCTATTCTCTTCATCAGTGGTCAGCACTTTGTCGCTGACCATGTGGTCCATGAGGTAAGAGGACTTGATGTCCTGCTCCAGGACAGTGCGAGAGCGCAGCAGGCAGCTCCGAGCCCGTTCCTCCATCCTGAGCTCCGGTTCCTCGGAGGCGGCACATGCAAGGTTCCCGCGGTGATGAAGGGCAGGTCACGGGGGCAATGTGTCTCAGAATGACTCGCGACTGGGAGTATCATACAGTGTATTCAAAGGAAACCTTTAATGTCAAAGTTCATGTTATCAGCTTCAGGCATCAACACGCCTTGAGGAAATACGTCGAAAGGAACCGGTAAGAAACTTAAAGACACTTTCCAAAGAAAAAAAAACGCCTGACATTCCCGGTTTGTTTTCTTTCCCTAATAGTAATACGTCAAGATGTAACATTATGTTTAAATAAGCAAGAGTATGTCGGCGGTACGTCCTGTAACAGCATAAGTCATACAGAAAGTAAGTCCTGTAGCGCGTTTACAAAACAATACCAAAGCATTAATACTTAATGCACTCCAGCAAGGTAGATAGCAACTTACTGATAAAACAATATCAATTTGTCGTTAAAAAACTTTAAATACGTCGTACCGTTGCCTCTCACAGTCCAGTAGTAGCCTTAGACAGGCAAGATAAAGACGTTAAGTATTCATTGATCCCCTAATAACTGACCTAACTAACGAGTCACTGGTTTGGCAGCTTAAAAATGTACATAAACATGTAAATACAGCAGGTCGACAACAACATTACTTCGTCTGAATAGTTACTATACAAATTTATATTCGTCCCTTATTTTTACTTAGCTAGTCATATTACGAAGAGCGATAACTTACTAAATTCCGTCAGCTGTTTTCCTTCCGTCCGATTACCTGTCAGTGTACACATCAGCCGTGACAGTTTCGGAAATTCAGGCTGATATTTCCAAGTGCGTCCCTGAATTTCAACAAAACAACTTCCCTGTTCGAAAGCAGCCAATAGCAAGCCGCCTAGCGATCACGTGACGGGGCCGCGTTATTTCGAACGGTCACGTATCCAGGCAGATTTGTTGCCGGAAGGGTGTGTGCGACCAATGTTAAAGATTAATCAACTTTTAAATTACATTTAAACGTCTATGTAATACATTTTAAAAAGCCCATCTACAGACATCCAGCCAGTGATTATTAAAAATATAATTTAAGAAGCTAACATTTCTTTATTCTTAACGAAGTATGGTATTATTTTTATTTCGTTTGCTAAAATTACATTAGCGATGTAAAGGCGTTCATTTTAATATCATATATATATATTTCTTCACATCAGAGGTAAGCTTGTTTTTTCTCAACAGCAGTCCCAAAAACTGTGCCAGAGATGAGCATGGGGGTGGAATCGCTACTTCGTGGTGAGCACTTTTGCTGATTGCTGGGCAAGGGGGTGTGGTCTTGGGTGGTGGGATGAACTTGTTCAAGAGGGCTCAGCCTGGGGTTGGTGCACTTCTCTGTCCCCAGCAGCTTATCCAGGGCAATCACACGTCGTTCCTGCTGCAGCCAGTATAGCATCTCAATGCGATCCCAGCGCATCTTCTGCTCGTAAGGCCTCCCCTGAAAGACACCCCAGGCAAGTAAAACAAATGTGTTCTTTATCAAATCCTTCTATTGACAGTGACTTACAATGTTACACCTTTACTAATACAGCTGGAATATTTCAGGTTCAGTACCTGTTCAAGAGTATGACTGAAACACCCCTCATGAAATGGATTGGCAGCTATCCTATCTGCTCTCTCTTTCCCAACACTAGTAGTATGAGCGGTGAAGAAGAACCTACCAGACTGCCCTACAGTGGCCAACAGGAAGAAGGACACTGACATGTGCTCAATATAACATTTCATCAGTTTAGATAGGAGATGACAGATATAAAGGACCCCTGAACCTGCGTTGTAAGGCACAGTCTTAGATCAGGGTTTGCCTCTTGAGGCTGTTTATGCCTCAGTCTCCATTTCTCCACTGAGGTAAGAATGATGGAGGAACTCATGCTTACATTGTATGTGACGGTATCGCAGAAACGGTCCCGGATGAGTTGGATATCCTTGGACAAGATCCTTTCCAGGGCCGATATCTGCCTGTTGATTTTCTGCCTGCGCTTGGACTCATCCATCCTTGCAATCGATGTGCCTCGATAACCTTGGAGAGATTCATGTTTCACTGCCCACTGTGAAGTTACTCTGTCAACACTGGCCGTTTGGGAGATGAATTGGGAACTTTAGAATAAATCTGTGCAGGGTTATCATCTCTGAACAATTCAGCTCTTATATAGAAATTGTATTGGACAAATAGTGGTTTGTAGCTTGCTATACAAACACGACAGTATGTGTACATGAAATTCAGCAAGATGCATTTGCTCCGTAGCTGATCTGCATATTTCAGAGTGCATTTTTCTGTGCAGTCTCTCAAAACTCTGCTGAGGAATTTTGTCTCACCCTTCCCTGCTATATCTGATCAGAGGAATTGTCTAACATTCCATGCATGCATCCATCCATCTTTCAACTAATCATTGTCCTCAAAGTAAGAGAAGCCTGCTGTGAGTTTAATAATTATGGATTCTGATTGGCCCCGGGGAAGACCCAGGACACGCTAGAGAGACTATGTCTCTCAGCTGACCTGGGAATGCCTCAGGATTCCCCCGGAGGAGCTGGATGAAGTGGTCGGGGAGAGGGAAGTCTGGGTTTCCCTGCTGAGACTGCTGCCTCCACGACCCAACCTCAGATAAGCGGAAGATGATTGATGGATGGATGGATGGATGGATAGATTCTTATTGGCCAGAGAGGCTCCACAACTGGCTCAAAGGTAAAGGAAGGCTGGAAAATCAGCAGTGCTTGAACCTTGAGGACCGTGATATGAATTGCTTTGCTGTATGTTGGTCTAAAGCTCCATATCTTGGAGAAATTTTGCTAAGATGGCCACTCCTGCTACGACTGGTTACTGCCCCAAGTTTTCCGCAGATAGATAAAATATCTTTGTCATTGTACATATACAACGAAACTCTATGTGCCTTCTCCACCAACGCTACATATTATAGAAATTGAACCATAATAATCATAATATACACGATATAGATATACTGAACGTGATTAAATAGTGAACCGGTAGTGCAATTATATATTCTATTTAGCAGCATTAATCGTAACAATGTAGATCTTTAAAATTAGCAGTAGTCATATGAGTAAAAATGATCAACGGGGTAGTCAGTCAGTAATTTGGGGGGGGGGGGAGCAGGTTGGCAGAAGGGTGCATATGGAATACTCCTGAGGGTGTGGTGAGGTAGCGTTTTTTGAGTGTGTCGTGTCTTGCCTGGTTCAGACGGTTGATGGCTTTGGGGTAGAAACTGAGGGTGTAACTTTGGTTTGAACATTGGGGGGGGGGGGTTGAGGTTCCCACCCATTTAGGGAGAGACATGATTATTGGGGGAGTTGTAGTAGCCAGTTTTCATTATTGGTCGTGTTACAACCCCCCCCCCCCCCATAATTATGCACAGGGTAGAAACTTTTCCTCAGTATGGAAGTGTGGTAGTAGACATGCCTATAGCAAATTTGAACAATATGGTTTCACTTCATCTTATTTGAGTCTCAGAGCCTAATAAAGGGCTTTGTAACCTTGACAGACACCAACATATTGGTTCCTTAGATCTTCAGAAATTTCATTTACTTGACAACACAAAAATACTTAGAATTATATTGCCCTGATACATCACCACAGCCTATGAAAATATCACCAGCTGCTCTGGAAATGTGCAAGAGAGTCAGCCATGGCGTGTCTATGCATGCACAACATTTCTTCCATACTCAGCAGCCATATCTGAGAAGGCAGCAGATACAGTTAATGGAGCACATACCATGCTGGAAGAACCTGCTGGGGTCAGACGCCCCCCTCTCAAACACCTCCAGCTGGGCCAGCAGTGCCTCCCTCTGCTGGATGAGCTTGGCAGTGCGCTCCCACGCTGCAATTGCCTAAGGGTTACACACCATATCGGACTGATGCTGGAAGTCGCTTGGAATGGGAGGGTGACCCAAGATCAGCACAGCATGTGTCTCAGCTGGGGGGAATGGGACCCCTATTACAGACACACAGAATTCCACCACAAAATTATATTAAGTTAATTCTATTTATCATCAGACACTATTCTACGTGTTAAATATAGTTCATGACAGCCCTTTTCCGAACGATTACAAAGTTACCTTGGTGCTTTTTCATTTGTTGGAACTATAAAAATATACTGCAAAATGTTGTTTTTTTTAACGGCCAGCAAAGTCATGATTGTTTCCTGACTACTGACATTTAACAATGATGTAGTGTTGTGATATTTGTGATAATTACTTTAAAAGTGTTTCTCTCCCCCCCCCCAACCATTTATCCAGCTTCTTCATTCAGTTCTGCGTGAATCACTTCTGCCATGGAGAAAAGAACACGGTCTATATTTATAAAATGCTTGCAGGGAATTAAGACCACGGTGTAAATGGCGGGAAACAACTCATTAATTATGAAATACGATTATGAACATTGGAACAACAATATACCTCAGGTCTAATTACAAGGCTGTGAAAGACAGAGTGACAACAGAATATCACGAAAACAGAGAATTCTGAGAACAAGCAGAATGGAGTAGGCAGAACATATGGGGATATTAACGCTAAAGTCCTAAAGCTGGAGAGAAGACGGCGCCAGGAGAAATACTGGAATCCATACAGATGGTAACAGCTAAAAATTCCTAGTAAAAAATCCAGCAGAAAAGCATGGTACAAGCAGGTAAAACACAGTGGACAGCCTGAAACTTTAAACCTACAGAGCAGGGAAGCGGGAATGCTGGAGAACATAAAGATCCCTCCTAAAATGACTACGACCTGGAGCATAGTACAGCAACACGGTTCGGCATGTAGACATCAGCATGTTGAAAGCAATTTCTCTGTGTCCTCCATGTTTGGCACCATCACATTTGCACTGAATCATGGGAATGGAGCGGGGGAGGTGTCTGCAACAGCAGGGGTGCCCGAGCAGACGTTCAGGACGCCTGTCACAAGCCAGACGCTTGCCAGAAACACGTCATCGTTGGCAGTGATGTACCTGCAACTGAAGCATCTTTGTTCATCTGGTGCTGCATGTTTGTGTGAATGTATGTGTTTGTAAGAGAGTTTCTGGTAGCATGTCGAGGATGAGCACCTCCGTCAGACGACTCTGGTACGAGGGCGAACTGTACTTGATGGCCATTTCCAGTCTCTGGCTGGATGGGAAGGACAGAGTCATCCAGATCCTTTCCAGACAGACTTGCAACTGGTCGTCCTCACTCACTGCAACAAAGGGCTCCTTTCCAGACTGGCTCCATCTCTCCTGGGCCCTCTGGGGAGAGGTTGCCAGTGTCACACACATTCAAATATGACTGGGGATCAAATGGTAGCACGCTTGCTCAGCATAGAAGGGCTTGCTGGATTGAAACTGGGGTTCTCCAAATACTTGGGCCCTTGATAAAGACCCTTAACACCCCCCTCCCCCAAAATGCTTCGGGGGAGATGTGGGGGAGAAAAAGCATTACAATGTACTTGTGCAAATGACAAATAACGCATCATTTAATTTCAACTCCAAACATCGAGCACCTAATGAGCACATAAGATACATATAACACAAATTGTAATATTCAGATGCTCACAGGACCAAGACCATTGCACAGATCCACAGAAGACCTTACAAGGATACGCTGTGTAGCCTGGAACACACCAAGCCGATTCTCGGGTGTTGAGAGCCGGTGAGAGTTGGTGAGAGCCGGTGAGAGCCGGTCAGAGCCGGTGAGAGCCGGTGAGAGCTGGTGAGAGCCGGTGAGAGCCACTCAGAGCCGGTGAGAGTCGGTCAGAGCCGGTGAGAGTCGGTGATTGCCCGGCACCGCGGTATGTATATCCTTGCTCCCTATTGCTGCTTTTTATGTCGCTTCAGCGTGTTGAATCACAGCAGAAACTAGTTGGTAAAACCGAGCTCTCTGATTGGGCTGTCATCTCTAGTTGTGCTGGTGTCTCACAGTGCGAATTTTCACAGCCGACGGGAGACAGCAGGAGTCGCTCGTTTCTTGGTGCTGGTTTTTTTCCTTTGGCTTGGTGTGTACACAGCTTATGACCATACACACACACACAGAAAACCAACCATATATAGCACACAAACAAAGCATTGTATAAAATGGCACCCGTTCCTTCACACATAACACGTAATTCATGTAACAATTATATGTGCAATACGGGTGAGATAGAAGTATTAGCACCTTCGTGAATGTTCATCAAGAGAATTATATATCGCAGAAACACAGGCATCAATGACTACCTTAGCAAAAGCTGAAATCTTGCTGCACTGAAAAGCCACAGTGCCGCGGCCTACCTGTGTAGCGCTAGAAGATGTGTCCTCATCTTGACTGTCCACCTCTGCAAAACAAAACACAGGCTGGCTTGATGGTTTCCACGTACCGAACCTCTGGTCACAACAGTAGGGATTTGGAAGGTCGCCCTCAGGAGGGGGTAGGAGGGAATTACCATTCGGCCGTGGCTCGCTCCACAGACCCCCCAGCAGCATGGAGTTCACATTCCAAACCCCCACCGCAAACTCCTCCTTTATCCTCTTCTGAGAGTCAATCTTCTGACTTCGCCTTCTGTGACTTTTGGAAGTAGACAGGAAATGCACCACAAATGATATCAAGCGGGAAAAGAAATAACGAACCATTTACTGACTTCTTTTTCTCCTCGTGCTGAGCCAAGGCCTTCCTCTTCAGTTTCTCCTCCTCGTCACTGTCATCGCTGTCATGCAGGTGAAACATCTCTCCCAGGTAATCCAGTCTCTGAAGGAAACATAAAAAACCAGCAATGACTTTCGGCCATGCAAACGAAAAGGGGATCACGCAGTAGAATCATTAAAAAGCATTACCTGGTTTGAAATATACTTCATATAGTCATCCACACACAGGTTGGATTTTGACCAGTGCAGCCGACTGCCATTTGTCCCGGATGTCACTTCCTGGGGCTTCTTATGCTGCATGAGAACCTCTGTCCTTCTAAGAAAAACATCAGAAATGTCTGCTTTCACAGTCGGTAGTTTTATGGGAATTAAGTCTGTCAAGGGCACAAGGTCCCGTGAAGAACGGCAACCTTCAGGTCGTGACGTCTCAGTATAACCTCCACGCCATCTGCTGCCCTTGACATCTGCGCTATCTAAGCTGTTTCCCAGTTGGTTTCAGAAGGTCACCTGCAGGTGGGATGGCTGGTGCCAGACCTTTTCAGCTCTGGGTTGAACGACCTCTGACTCTTCTTACGGGGGGGCACCCACATATCACCCCCATCCTCCATAGCCGGCTCAATCACCGGGTCTGACTGCAAAAGACAACATCGCTGTCATACACTAATGTTATAATGCAAGAAAACAACCTTCCTTTGTTCATTTCTGCTTGCTTTTACAATCACTATCTGCACAAAGTAGGTACATACATCTACAGTACATTCCTCCAATATTCACAGTAAGCAAAATCTATCTATACAGCATTCTACTCCATAATGTGAAACCGTGAAATATGTTTTTCAGGAAAAGCATGCTCATTCTTTACGACGGGACGTTTCACACCTCATCAAAGTTCAGATAGTGGTTGGACACAGTTTTGGACAGCTCCCTGTAGACCTCTTTCATTTCTCTCCTGAGGTTCAGGTTTCGGTCCAGCCACTTCACTGAAGAGGGCTCAGTCTGTTGATGGTGAGAAGCGAGTGTGCCACTAATTAAAGATCCCTCTCCTGAATGAGGGGATTGCATCTGACACTAAGAAAAGATCTCTGTTAATGAAGTGGAATGATTCAATGAATGAGGAAAGATTTCTGTATTAATGAAAAGGAATTAAGTAGGGTAAGTGTAACTGGGAGATAGCAGGGCGGGGTTACTGATGGAAGACCTCGTTGCTTGCTGAGTGGATGGAGCACCTACACTAAGACTGGCTTATTGTTTCAGGAGCAGGATATAACGCATTTTCTCAGAAACGACTCTACTAAACAAACCAAAAACAATACAATGAGACATCTTCCAATGGAAATCTATCTTTACACAGCCGACAATGAAGCTTAATGTTACTTGGATTGATACGTGGATTGTCGTCAGCTAGACTAATATGTGAGTGTCAACGAAATACAACCTAATCTAACTTCATATTCACAGTTAACAATGATGTTATTATCAGTGTTATTAAAATTAAAGATATAAAGTGATTCGTTCAAATAGCCATCATGAACACATATGTTCAAGTACAAACAGAAAGACTAGTCATACATGACTTCATAAACCATCTTTTCATTGGTCAATTATATGTCAAATGCTATTGGATGTCAATTAGATGCAGATGGGGCAATAAGTGTCTGTGCCCTTGATTGGAAGATTGCCATACGCTGACTGAGAATGGGCTTATTCCAGTAAAAAGTCAGAATCGTCAAAAAGTGGACATACGTAGTTTTATATGTAACTGGAGCACCTACCTCCCCAGTGAGATGGCTGTAGACAGGTGGGTACATATGGAGTTTGACTGTTTCTGTAAACACCCTGTCAGAGACACGGGGGGGCGCAGTGCGAGCGATGGATTTGGGAGTGACTGAGACACTGACAGCCACTGGCTGTGGGTGTTGAGGTTCCTCCATCACAGTGGTCTTCATCATGCCATGGTCCTCTTCTTCCTCGGTGAGCTTCTGAAAGGAGGAAGGGAGACGGCAAGTGTGTGGACGCAGAGCGCTGCTATAGGGGTGTGCAGTGTTGGGCAGTGTCGCTACCTGTAAGGTCTGTTGCAGGAGATGAAGCTTGCTGGAGCCGCTGTGAGACAAAGCGCTGATCAGGGCGGGCAGGTCCGTCTCGAGGTTTGTCTCAGGGTCAGTCATTTTAGGCTCACCCACAGACCCAATGTCTTGCACCAATCTACAAAATCATTACATCACTCACAGTCATCACTGCAAATTGAGCCCATGACATCACCCCATACTGGCGTCTACAAGCTGCTCTGTCATCTCATGGACACAGTACCAGCCTGTATACTTCCGTGCTCATTCAGTGGAAGGAGCCCAAGCCACACCTCCTCAAGTCTTCAGCAGCGCTGATGGGCTCCTTCTCACGGCAGGAGCTTGGCTCCAGGCCCAGCAGCACCACTGGAGAGGGTGCCCGGGACGGCGGCGGCTCCAAGCCCAGCTCCTCCAGCAGGGACCCCTGCTCTAGCTCCGGCATGGACTGGCAGCCCTGAAGAGGAGCAGCAGGTAGGATGCTCAACAAGGCGTACAGTGGTTAAAGTGCATGTTTACCGTAGGTCTGAATACTGAAGAAGAAATTCAATACCTATTGAAATAAACCTACGATAAATCTGTCACTCATGTGAAAAAAAAGAAATTATAATGCCCTCATAATATTGTAACAACATGGCAATAAATACTAATGATAAATAATAAACAAGAAATATATACCACATATAACTGAAATATATGCCTTGAGGGAAAAAAAATCACAGGAAAATATAGTAAATAAATCTAAAAATATACAATTCATCAATATCCCGAAAATAATTTAAAATGGCTGCAGTAAAGTGGGGGTGTCCTTCCTTTAATGGAGAGACAGCAGTGCTGCATTCACCCTCAGCCTGATGGAAGAGCCTCTAGGAGCGCAGACCGCCCCCACCTGGGCAGTATCACCAGCGCAGCTCTCCGCAGTATCTGCAGACACACGCACACACCTGCGCTAGCATCTACACACTGACATCACTGGCATTCACAAAACCTTGTGTCTGTTGCCTTTAGGTTGCAAGATACAGTGCAAGCCCTGCTCACTCAAAAAAACAACATTGTTGTCATTTCAAACATGTAGTCTGTGTATTTATGTAAGAACTTGTATGTTAGTGATGCCCATACACTGTTCTCTGTGGTTGGTCTCTTCCAGGTGACTCGGTATGAGGTCATACACGCATTCCAAATTCAGCTCCCCAATCTCCTCCTCTATCTGCGAGGTGGAACAGACGTGTTATAGTACAAAACTGCCCTCTCCTGTTTTGATTGTGTAACTGCAGGCAGAATTGATCTGACTGCATCGCTAACTGCAGCTACCAAAGCATGTTTGACGTCCTGATTTATCACTGACCCTCCAAAGCTATAATAAGAACAAAACCGCCGTTAAACAGTTTTTACTCTTAGCCGCCTTATTGCGTTTTTCTGGGAGGCAAATTAGTGTCAATTAAATTAACATCCTGCAGACAAGGATGTCTAAAACACTGCAGTTATACAATTTATACAATGTAAAGCTGACTGTATAGATTCTTACTGATTTCCTTCATAAACTGCAATATGAGGCACAGCTCTCACCTCTTGGAGGTCTTTCTCAATGGAAGCTTTGTGTCGATTTTCGAATCCACTCTTCCTGTCGTCGGACTGGGTGCCTGGTGCCCCCTGCTGTCCACTGCTAGGCTCTGCCTTAATTTCCGCAGTCACACTGCGCCTAATTGACTGAATGTTTAAACTGTGGATTACAAACAACCATGTCAACAGGGTCAACTTACATTTTTATTTCAGACAGAAAACTTCAAGCTAAAAAGAAAAAGAAAGTTAGAAATGTTATTAGTGTACATATGTTGAAATACCTTCAATACTGTTTACACACAAAAAGTTTACAGGGATAATTATTATATTACCGGAATTTACATTCCCCTCTGTGTTACAATTATTTTCTGCAATATGTATTACGATGTCTTACTTCCCAGATGAATTATTCCAAAGAATAATGTGGGGGGCCTCCCTCCCCCGCATATACATTGGTGAATTCTACACCCTGTATGTCTCAACCACCCAACTGAAATCTCCATCACCCACAGACCCCTGAAGTTCAAACCCCTCCCGCATGCTCATGCCCACTGCTCACAGTTTGCCGCAGTCCAAGGTCATCTGTGCGCACAAGCGGCTGCGATTGGCCAGATCGCCGAAGACGCCGCGCTTCCGCAGAACATCTCGCAGGTGGATGTAGTGCAGATACAGGCGCTTGCACACTCGGAGAATCTCACTGAAGATCTCACTCTGAAGCTGCTGATTCTCTACCTGGGACAGCGAGGGGTCACGGTTCACCCCGCTGAGGTCATGGCAAATCAGTCCTAGCTGTGACATCATCGTAGCTGTCTGAACAAAAAACAGGGACGAGGAGAAGTGTAGCCATCTGCACTCACATGTGATTTTGGATGTATGTAGAGTGTGTGTGTGTGTGTGTGTGTGTGTGTGCGAGCGGGTATAATTATCCTTATGGGGACACAATGTCCCCATAACGTGATAAATATCCATTTTTTTCCCTTATGGGGATCAGTTTCCTGCTCCCCATAAGAGAAAACACTATTTTCACCAGTTACATCTTTAGTTATAACAAACATTACTCAAGGTTAACACTGCAGTTACGAGTCACTGAGACTTAAAAACAGGACCCGACATACAAAATGGTCCATCTTCCGGTAAGAAATGGTGGCACTTGAGTCACAACCCAATGACAGTTTGCCCCTGTTTTAAAAAAATTTGTCCTCCAACAGGTGACAGTGAAATCCATTTGCCCAAATCAATGTAGAAAGCATCCGAAACTAATTATATAAAACCATCTCCCTTTATGAAATATAAATGGCTTCAGTAAAATTTGATATTCCTGACTTTATAATGCTCAATACTTCACACAAAATTCTCCTAAATAACAGAAGAACTAGACATTACAATAATTTATCCATTTTTCAAATATAACTATCAAGTATATCCAATAACAGATAAATATCTGTTTTCCGTTTTTCCCTTATAGGGACCAGTTTCTCCATAAGGATAGGTATACCCTACAAGTGCGTGTGTGTGTGTGTGTGTGTGTGTGTGTGTGTGCGTGGTCCAAATGCCCCCCACAATGTGATAAAAACCTGTTATTTTGATGTTATGGGGACCATTTTTTCGGTCCCCACAAGGTAAAATTCAGTTTTATAAAAATCTATCACTGCAATCAGTAAATTAAAAATGCCAAACGTCTTGTATCTTGTTTGGTTACTTGCGGTTAATGTTAGGGCTGGGTAGGTGTTACAGTTGCCATTGTTGGGATTAGGGTTTTGCCCATAGAAATGAATGGACGGTCCTCACAAAGATAGCAGACTATAGGTCTTTCTGTGTGTGTGCGTGTATGTGTGTGCGTGTCTCACCAGAGCTTGCTGGTCATCCTGAGAGACTGAATGGAGGACGCACTGGTTCCCCATCCACTCCTCCAACATGGATCGCAAATCTGATAGAGAGGTGGGGGCAAGTGTATGGTCCTCCAAGACAGATGAGACAGACTGCACCTCCACAGTCCTATCTAGAAGAAGTCATCTATTACAAACATAGTCTACCTGACCCTGCTTTGGAAATGATCAGTAGGATGATCACTGCAGTTCTTCATGGAGAACTGGCGCCCCGCTGCCAAGATAAAGGCAGAAACTTCCAGCTACATCTATCTATAAAGACAAATTAGGCGTTTAAACGTAATTCATACTTGGGATTTAACGAGGGATTCCGGGAGGTAATTGCGACCCAAATCTGACCTACTCACATCCACACAAATTTTCCTTGAATCTATTTACATGCTGTAGGCTACATTCGGACCTGGATAACGTTTCACCTGTCTCCCCCTCGTGTAGAGTCAGCTGTCCCAAAATGCTGTAGTACCACTGGTGGCGGTCACAGGTGGACGGTGCCTGGAGGTCCATCCTCCTTACACGTCTGCTCTGGGATTTCTCCGCTCCACAGAGGCCACAGGACATTGGGCTGCCTCTCCTCATACCCCACCTGACTGGCTAACGGAAACCCATGGCCCAGAGCCAGTGGGACTTATAAAGCCAGTGGGAGTTCCAAATTGGGTCCTTAGGTAGATCTACAGCATCAGAGGGGACGTGAAATTTGTTGTTATAAAGCACAGAATGCATATTGTGGTTACCATTTAAAAGACATTCACAACATATATAATCTTGAATCCTAAACAAGTTAAGGACCATTTACGTCCCAGCAATTTGGAATGAACTTCACTAAAAGCAAGATTGTGCCCTACGTCAAATACCCCTAATCGTTATACAGTTTTATTTTAGCAAAGCTAACGTAATACCTACATTTTCCGAGCAAGTTTTTAGAAACGATTTATATGTACCAAACAAAGCCGGCTACTGAACTAACATAATACTAACATACTCTTAACAAATTTAGCAGACAAACTTTCACCAAATAACGATCACTGTTAACAACTGGCTAGACATGCATGTGTTGTCAAACAGAACGTTGTCCATTTTGCTGAAACGAATTGACTGCTGTATATTTAAACTACCGCCCGCTTCACCATCCTGAGCTATTGAGTATTACTGCATAACCATTAATGAAATTTTATCACTAAATCTGTGAATCTGACCTTTCTTCCTTCTGCAGCCGCGTGGCGACGGGCTGCGTTGCTAGGAGACTGCGACGCTCCGCAGTGCCCTAAATCTGACTGGATCTGGACTGACGTTGGCCCGGATTGTAACGCAGTTTCCCCCTGGGTTAGAAATTCTTAAATACTCAAAAGGAAACTTTGATAAACAGGAAATCGTTTTTCCAGTACTACTGGAAAAACTAGAAGATCAGTCTTCTGGACGGTAGTTACTATACTCCTGAGTTATTTTGTAACGATCCAAGCGTCCATTAGAAGAACTTAGTTACCTGAGAAATTCTGTCCATCCATCATTATAATGCGTTTTCACACCGAAGTTCCGGAACCTGGTCCCGGTTTACAGGTCCCTGGACTTTTGTAGCTCCTGGCCACTTCAGTCTGACGCTTTCATAACACTCGTAGGAACAGTGAGCTTTTTGCTGAATAAGCTTGGAAGACGCTAAAAGTTCATAAGTTAAACTTCACGTACAATTTCATACGAAACTAAACCGCCACGTAAAACAGTGGATAAATAAGTCATTTTGATGGTTAAAGTAGTTTGGTTAGCGATGGAATTTTTCCATGCAGAAATATGGAGGTGCAAGCAAAAATGTATTAATTGATGCATTAACTGGGGTAACAAAATATTTCCATCTGCTCAGTTTTTGCCTCGCTACATCTCCCTTTCTGCACTTCGACGTAACTTCCATGTTAGCTCAGTGTTTGTGGTCAACCAATCAGAGAGTTATTGCTGTAAGCCCCTCCCCAGTGGTTCATGTTCGAAAGAAAAGTACGGAGTCTGGAGTATTTACTTAAAATGGGTTCTGGAACAGCTCCTCAGAGGAACTACAATTATGCCGACAAAAGTTCATGGTTCTGGAAAAAAGTTCTGGTTTCGGGGAAAACGTTCGTGCATTTTGAAAGCACCTAAAAACGCTTAGCAGTCTGAATGTGATCACGTTATATTACAGACAGGATATCATTTTTGAGAGGGAAAGGGCTTGTTATAGAGGGTGTTGTGTTATGAAACTATTTGTTATGAAATTATTGTCATTTCTCAGCATTTTAACTTTGGTAGAGGGCTGATTTACTTCCATGTAGCGGCCTCAGTGACGTTAGGGTTCCCACGTACCACATTTTTGGTGGCATTTTATTTTTTTTGTGCTAATTGTAGTTTCTTGTGTGCTTGTTTTCTTTCTATTTAAATGTCAGTAAAGCATTTAGTAAACTCTGTGGTTCAAACCGTGCTATACAAATAAAGATTGTTATTAGTGATGGCCAAATGAAGCCTCATGAACCACTTCCTGTTAGTGATGGACAAAATGAAACTTCACGAACCATTTGCTGTATTTTTTTGACCCCACTAGATGGCGCTCTTGGTTTGCATTGGGGCATGCTTTGAACCCTTTTTTGAGCAGACAGCACCATCTAGTGGAGGCAAAAATAAGGCAAATAGTTTATGAGGCTTCATTTGTCCATCACGCATTGAATGTAACCTAAGTTCATACACTCAAACACAACAAAAATCTTGGTTTCAAAAGGGATGCATTTATTTCACCATAATATAACTGCATTACACGAATTCTTATAACACACAAACCA